>NC_092729.1:11269523-11994523 GCF_047496885.1 Scyliorhinus torazame | reverse complement strand
GCAAGAAAGAAGGACAGAGCGCGAGAGAGAAAGGACAGAGAGAGAAAGAAGGAGAGAGAGAGAGAGAAGGACAGAGAGAGAGAGAAGGACAGAGAGAGAGAGAAGGACAGAGAGAAAGAGAGAGAAGGACAGAGAGAGAGAGAGAAAGACAGAGGGAGAGAGAGAAAGACAGAGAGAGAGAGAAAGACAGAGAGAGAGAGAGAGAGAGAAAGACAGAGAGAGAGAGAGAGAGAGAGAGAAAGACAGAGAGAGAGAGACAGAGAGAGAGAGAGACAGAGACAGAGACAGAGACAGAGAGACAGAGAGAGACAGTCAGAGAGAGAGAGACAGACAGACAGAGAGAGACAGACAGACAGAGAGAGAGACAGAGAGAGAGAGAGAGAAGGACAGAGAGAGAGAGAAGGACAGAGAGAGAGAGAAGGACAGAGAGAGAGAGAAGGACAGAGAGAGAGAGAAGGACAGAGAGAGACAGACAGAAAGAGAAAAACAGAAAGAGAGAGAGAAAGAAGGAGAGAGAGAGAGAAGGACAGAGAGAGAGAGAAGGACAGAGAGAGAGAGAAGGACAGAGAGAGAGAGAAGGACAGAGAGAGAGAGAGAAGGACAGAGAGAGACAGACAGAAAGAGAGTGAGAGAGAGAGAGAGAAAGACAGAGAGAAAGACAGAGGGAGAGAGAAAGACAGAGGGAGAGAGAAAGACAGAGGGAGAGAGAAAGACAGAGGGAGAGAGAGAGACAGAGAGAGAGAGAGAGAGAGAGAAGGACAGAGAGAGAGAGATAAAGACAGAGAGAGACAGACAGAAAGAGAAAAACAGAAAGAGAGACAGACAGAAAGAGTGAGAGAGAGAAAAGACAGAGGGAGAGAGAAAAGACAGAGGGAGAGAGAAAAGGCAGAGGGAGAGAGAAAAGGCAGAGGGAGAGAGAAAAGACAAAGAGAGAAAAGACAGAGAGAGAAAAGACAGAGAGAAAAGACAGAGAGAGAAAAGACAGAGAGAGAAAAGACAGAGAGAGAAAGACAGAGAGAGAAAGACAGAGAGAGAAAGACAGAGAGAGAAAGACAGAGAGAGAAAGACAGAGAGAGAAAGACAGAGCGAGAAAGAAGGACAGTAAGAAAGAACGACAGCAAGAAAGAAGGACAGAGCGCGAGAGAGAAAGGACAGAGAGAGAGAAAGAAGGAGAGAGAGAGAAGGACAGAGAGAGAGAGAAGGACAGAGAGAGAGAGGACAGAGAGAGAGAGAAGGACAGAGAGAGAGAGAGAGAAGGACAGAGGGAGAGAGAGAAAGACAGAGAGAGAGAGAGAAAGACAGAGAGAGAGAGAGAGAGAAAGACAGAGAGAGAGAGAGAAAGACAGAGAGAGAGAGACAGAGAGAGAGAGAGACAGAGAGACAGAGAGAGAGAGACAGAGAGAGAGAGACAGAGAGAGAGAGACAGAGAGAGAGAGACAGAGGGAGAGAGACAGAGAGAGAGAGACAGAGAGAGACAGACAGAGAGAGACAGACAGACAGAGAGAGACAGACAGACAGACAGACAGAGAGAGAGACAGAGAGAGAGGACAGAGAGAGAGAGAGAGAAGGACAGAGAGAGAGAGAAGGACAGAGAGAGACAGACAGAAAGAGAAAAACAGAAAGAGAGAAAGACAGAGAGAGAGAGAGAGAGAGAGAAAGACAAAGAGAGAGAGAGAGAGAAGGACAGAGAGAGAGAGATAAGGACAGAGAGAGACAGACAGAAAGAGAAAAACAGAAAGAGAGACAGACAGAAAGAGTGAGAGAGAGAAAAGACAGAGGGAGAGAGAAAAGACAGAGGGAGAGAGAAAAGGCAGAGGGAGAGAGAAAAGGCAGAGGGAGAGAGAAAAGGCAGAGGGAGAGAGAAAAGACAGAGAGAGAGAAAAGACAGAGAGAAAAGACAGAGAGAGAAAAGACAGAGAGAGAAAAGACTGAGAGAGAAAGACAGAGAGAGAAAGACAGAGAGAGAAAAACAGAGAGAGAAAGACAGAGCGAGAAAGAAGGACAGCAAGAAAGAACGACAGCAAGAAAGAAGGACAGAGCGCGAGAGAGAAAGGACAGAGAGAGAAAGAAGGAGAGAGAGAGAGAGAAGGACAGAGAGAAAGAGAGAGAAGGACAGAGAGAGAGAGAGAAAGACAGAGGGAGAGAGAGAAAGACAGAGAGAGAGAGAGAAAGACAGAGAGAGAGAGAGAGAGAGAAAGACAGAGAGAGAGAGAGAGAGAGAGAGAAAGACAGAGAGAGAGAGACAGAGAGAGAGAGAGACAGAGACAGAGACAGAGACAGAGAGACAGAGAGAGACAGTCAGAGAGAGAGAGACAGACAGACAGAGAGAGACAGACAGACAGAGAGAGAGACAGAGAGAGAGAGAGAGAAGGACAGAGAGAGAGAGAAGGACAGAGAGAGAGAGAAGGACAGAGAGAGAGAGAAGGACAGAGAGAGAGAGAAGGACAGAGAGAGACAGACAGAAAGAGAAAAACAGAAAGAGAGAGAGAAAGAAGGAGAGAGAGAGAAGGACAGAGAGAGAGAGAAGGACAGAGAGAGAGAGAAGGACAGAGAGAGAGAGAAGGACAGAGAGAGAGAGAGAAGGACAGAGAGAGACAGACAGAAAGAGAGTGAGAGAGAGAGAGAGAAAGACAGAGAGAAAGACAGAGGGAGAGAGAAAGACAGAGGGAGAGAGAAAGACAGAGGGAGAGAGAAAGACAGAGGGAGAGAGAAAGACAGAGGGAGAGAGAAAGACAGAGGGAGAGAGAAAAGGCAGAGGGAGAGAGAAAAGACAGAGAGAGAGAAAAGACAGAGAGAAAAGACAGAGAGAGAAAAGACAGAGAGAGAAAAGACAGAGAGAGAAAGACAGAGAGAGAAATGAGAGAGAGAAAAACAGAGAGAGAAAGACAGAGCGAGAAAGAAGGACAGCAAGAAAGAACGACAGCAAGAAAGAAAGACAGAGCGCGAGAGAGAAAGGACAGAGAGAGAGAGAAGGACAGAGAGAGAGAGAAGGACAGAGAGAAAGAGAGAGAAGGACAGAGAGAGAGAGAGAAAGACAGAGGGAGAGAGAGAAAGACAGAGAGAGAGAGAGAAAGACAGAGAGAGAGAGAGAGAGAGAAAGACAGAGAGAGAGAGAGAGAGAGAGAGAAAGACAGAGAGAGAGAGAGACAGAGAGAGAGAGAAGGACAGAGAGAGAGAGAAGGGCAGAGAGAGACAGACAGAAAGAGAAAAACAGAAAGAGAGAGAGAAAGAAGGAGAGAGAGAGAGAAGGACAGAGAGAGAGAGAAGGACAGAGAGAGAGAGAAGGACAGAGAGAGAGAGAAGGACAGAGAGAGAGAGAGAAGGACAGAGAGAGACAGACAGAAAGAGAGTGTGAGAGAGAGAGAGAAAGACAGAGAGAAAGACAGAGGGAGAGAGAAAGACAGAGGGAGAGAGAAAGACAGAGGGAGAGAGAAAGACAGAGGGAGAGAGAAAGACAGAGGGAGAGAGAAAGACAGAGGGAGAGAGAAAGACAGAGAGAGAGAGAAAGACAGAGAGAGAAAGACAGAGAGAGAGAGAAAGACAGAGAGAGAGAGAAAGACAGAGAGAGAGAGAAAGACAGAGTGAGAGAAAAGACAGAGAGAGAAAAGACAGAGAGAGAAAAGACAGAGAGAAAAGACAGAGAGAGAAAAGACAGAGAGAGAAAAGACAGAGAGAGAAAAGACAGAGAGAGAAAAGACAGAGAGAGAAAAGACAGAGAGAAAGAGAGAGAAAGAGAGAGAGAAAGGCACAGAGAGAAAAGACAGAGAAATAGAGAAAAGACAGAGAATTAGAAAAGTGGGAGAGAAAGAGAGTCAGACAGAGAGAGAGAGTCAGAGAGAGAGAGAGAGAGAGAGAAAGAGCGAGAGAGAGACAGAGAAAGACAGAAAGAGAGAGAGACAGAGATAGAGAGATGGAGACGGTGAGAAACTCAACGTGGAGAAAAGCTAGATCATACATGGTAATGGAATTAAAGACAGATTGAAATAGGAACAAGACAGGGAGAGAGAGAGATTGGGTGGAATGCAGTAAGAGAGAGAGTGGATTGGAAAGAGACAGTCAATAGCAGAATGAGGCAGGAATCAAAGAGATAGATATTGGAGTTTAATACTCACCGTTCCACATGATTTCCATGGCTTGATTCACCCTCAGCTCAGCCTCGGTGGTGGGGAGAGAGATCCCAGGTCATGAGTGTACTGTGGGGTGTAAAGTATCAGAGCTGGGACTCCATGCTCACACACACACATTCACACACAGAGCGAAGACACCTATACTTACCAAGTCCACATGGTAAAGAGAGAGAAAATGGATCCCTACTCTTTAAATACCCCCAATAAGTCACAAAAAGAATCCCCACCTCCCCACTAATGGCACCCAATCAGCTCACAGTTATCCTCACCTGAACACACCTCCTCCAGGTATGGGCCAGACCAAGCGAAACCTCAGAGATGGGGGGGGGGGGGGGGGGGGTTATCGCCCCTGCTCGATGGATTCTCCCAGGGCTGTGTCTCTCTCTCTCTTGCCCCTCACCTCATCCACAATGCAGATCCCAATGAACACCATCTACAACTGGCCATTACAGCTTCATCATCTTCGACTACAGAAGGTAGAGCCAATCGTGATTTGCTGCTTTATGTTAACTTTCCACAGACAGCCATTTCTTCCAAACAATCTTGCTGCTTTTACAGTGGCAGCTCACCTTTATAAATTGACCTCTTTGTTTAATGTGTCTGTGCCTGTGTGTCTGTGCCTGTGTGTGTGTGTGTGTCCCTGTGCCTGTGTGTGTGTCCCTGTCCCTGTGCCTGTGTGTCTGTGCCTGTGCGTGTGTGTCTGTGCCTGTGTGTGTGCCCCTGTGCCTGTGTGTGTGTGTCCCTGTGCCTGTGTGTGTGTGTCCCTGTGCCTGTGTGTGTGTGTCCCTGTGCCTGTGTGTGTGTGTCCCTGTGCCTGTGTGTGTGTGTCCCTGTGCCTGTGTGTGTGTGTGTGTCCCTGTGCCTGTGTGTGTCTCTTTGTGTCTGTGCTGAACATTCACATTTAGGCAGTCGCTACAGTTTAGAGCTGGAAAACGATACACATTTCAGAATCTTAGCACTCGCTGCAACGGGGAGAGATCTGATGCTGCAAATGTGCATTAAACAAGTAGCCTGAGAGATGCAGGCGGCTCAGCTCTCTGTAAACTGTACCTCACACACACTCAGCTCCTGTGTCACAGGCAATCCAGGCTCAGCTCTCTGTAAACTGTACCTCACACACACTCAGCTCCTGTGTCACAGGCAATCCAGGCCCAGCTCTCTGTAAACTGGACACCACACACTCACTCAGCAACACAACAACTCCTGTGTCGCTCGCAATCCAGGCCCAGCTCTCTGTAAACTGGACACCACACACTCACTCAGCTACACAACAACTCCTGTGTCACAGGCAATCCAGGCTCAGCTCTCTGTAAACTGGACCTCACACACACTCAGCTCCTGTGTCACAGGCAATCCAGGCTCAGCTCTCTGTAAACTGGACCCCACACACACTCAGCTCCTGTGTCACAGGCAATCCAGGCCCAGCTCTCTGTAAACTGGACCCCACACACACTCAGCTGGACAACAGGTCCTGTGTCACAGGCAATCCAGGCCCAGCTCTCTGTAAACTGGACCCCACACACTCACTCAGCTACACAACAACTCCTGTGTCACAGGCAATCCAGGCTCAGCTCTCTGTAAACTGGACCCCACACACACTCAGCTGGACAACAGGTCCTGTGTCACTCGCAATCCAGGCCCAGCTCTCTGTAAACTGGACCCCACACACTCACTCAGCTACACAACAACTCCTGTGTCACAGGCAATCCAGGCTCAGCTCTCTATAAACTGGACCCCACACACACTCAGCTCCTGTGTCACTCGCAATCCAGGCTCAGCTCTCTGTAAACTGGACCCCACACACACTCAGCTGGACAACAGGTCCTGGGTCACAGGCAATCCAGGCCCAGCTCTCTGTAAACTGTATCCCACACACGCACTCAGCTACACAACAACTCCTGTGTCACAGGCAATCCAGGCTCAGCTCTCTGTAAACTGGACCCCACACACACTCAGCTGGACAACAGGTCCTGTGTCACTCGCAATCCAGGCCCAGCTCTCTGTAAACTGGACCCCACACACACTCAGCTGGACAACAACTCCTGTGTCACAGGCAATCCAGGCTCAGCTCTCTGTAAACTGGACCCCACACACACTCAGCTGGACAACAGGTCCTGTGTCACAGGCAATCCAGGCCCAGCTCTCTGTAAACTGTACCTCACACACACTCAGCTCCTGTGTCACAGGCAATCCAGGCCCAGCTCTCTGTAAACTGTACCTCACACACACTCAGCTCCTGTGTCACAGGCAATCCAGGCCCAGCTCTCTATAAACTGGACCCCACACACACTCAGCTCCTGTGTCACTCGCAATCCAGGCTCAGCTCTCTGTAAACTGGACCCCACACACACTCAGCTGGACAACAGGTCCTGTGTCACTCGCAATCCATGCGACTCATTTGAAAAATAAAAATGAAAATCGCTTATTGTCACAAGTAGGCTTCAAATGACGTTACTGTGAAAAGCCGCAGTCGCCCCATTCCGGCACCTTTCGGGGAGGCTGCTACGGGAATTGAACCGTGCTGCCGGCCTGCCTTGGTCTGCATTCGAAGCCAGCGATTTAACCCTGAAATCTGTGAGGCTTTATTCCATGACGATCACATTGCCCCGAAAGTTGACTCCATGTGAATACAGTGTGTGTGGCACTGCAAGGGACTCCAATACACTGACCCATTGGTTAGGTGAACAATCTTCATTTACTACCCAACATTCTCCCATGTGTGCTGTGTGACACACATCATACTGACAGCTCTCCATCCACAGCAACATGCAGCCACTTCCCTGCCTCCCACACTGTGTGCTGACAGCTCGGATATGTGTGGACCCCTGTCACTGTAGCAAAGTCACTCTGCTGGACTCTCCCTGTGGGAGAGTCATCCTCACTCATTTCCACTTAAACATGCTGCTGCGAACATAACTCAGTAGAAACAGTCTTCAGCCCTCTCTGCTCAGGAGCTGGGCTGGTCACACACACCCTCAATATACTCAACAGACACACAGCAGGAGACAGGACTCTAACCGGCTTTTTATAGTAAGAAGTCTTACAACACCTCTTCCTTCACCTGAGGAAGGAGCAGTGCTCCGAAAGCTAGTGAAACTAACCTGTTGGACTTTAACGTGGTGTTAGACTTCTCACTGAGCCCAGGACAGTCCAAAACCAGCATCTCCACATCATGGCTGCTTTTTGTCATTCATTGTTCCACAGCTTGGAGGCCCCTCTGGGACAGGGACAGCATTTTATAATCCATCCCTATTTGCTGCTCGTTCTGGTTAGAATATCACACACACTCACAGATCTTCATCGACACACAGTCACACAAACATATTCACACACACACACACAAGCTCTCACACACACACTCACACACACACACACACACGCTCATACCCACAGTTGCTGATCACTATTACGTTGACGCTGACTTTAACTTGAATCAATTTCTTCCAAAAGTCCTGATTGCTTTTACAAATGGAGCTAACATTTCCAAGCCAAAGTATTTGTTGTGTGTGGGGGCAAGTGTGTCTGGGTTACATGTTTCGTCTGTCCACAGACATTACCGGCAGAAACCTTTACACATTTCAGAATCATGAACAACTCGGTGGCAAGAGATTCAGAAGATCAAATGCTGCATTTTTCTGCCTCTGACAAGCAGCTCTGCAGAGGCAGAGAGAGAGAGAGAGAGAGACCCTCTGGTGGGGAATGTCTGAATCACACACACCTTAACCAATCTCCACCTAGTGGGGAATGTCTGAATCACACACACCTTTACCAATCTCCACCTAGTGGGGAATGTCTGAATCACACACACCTTTACCAATCTCCAACGAGTGGGGAATGTCTGAATCACACACACCTTTACCAATCTCCACCTAGTGGGGAATGTCTGAATCACACACACCTTTACCAAACTCCACCTGGTGGGGAATGTCTGAATCACACACATCTTTACCAAACTCCACCTGGTGGGGAATGTCTGAATCACACACACACCTTTACCAATCTCCACCTAGTGGGGAATGTCTGAATCACACACACCTTTACCAAACGCCACCTAGTGGGGAATGTCTGAATCACACACACCTTTACCAAACTCCACCTAGTGGGGAATGTCTGAATCACACACACCTTTACCAATCTCCACCAAGTGGGGAATGTCTGAATCACACACACCTTTACCAATCTCCACCTAGTGGGGAATGTCTGAATCACACACACCTTTACCAATCTCCACCTAGTGGGGAATGCCTGAATCACACACACACCTTTACCAATCTCCACCTAGTGGGGAATGCCTGAATCACACACACACCTTTACCAAACTACTCCTAGTGGGGAATGCCTGAATCACACACACACCTTTACCAATCTCCACCTAGTGGGGAATGTCTGAATCACACACACCATTACCAATCTCCACCTAGTGGGGAATGTCTGAATCACACACACACCTTTACCAATCTCCACCTAGTGGGGAATGTCTGAATCACACACACCTTTACCAATCTCCACCTAGTGGGGAATGTCTGAATCACACACACACCTTTACCAATCTCCACCTAGTGGGGAATGCCTGTGTGTGTCCGTGCCTGTGTGTGTGTGTGTGTCCCTGTGCCTGTGTGTGTGTGTCTGTGCCTGTGTGTCTGTGCCTGTGTGTGTGTCCCTGTGCCTGTGTGTTTGTGTCCCTGTGCCTGTGTGTGTGTGTCCCTGTGCCTGTGTGTGTGTGTCCCTGTGCCTGTGTGTGTGTCCCTGTGCCTGTCTGTGCTGAACATTCACATTTAGGCAGTCGCTTCAGTTTAGAGGTGGAAAACGATACACATTTCAGAATCTTAGCACTCGCTGCAACGGGGAGAGATCTGATGCTGTAAATGTGCCTTAAACAAGTAACCTGAGAGATGCAGGCCCCATCCATCTGTGTGATCCCTGCATGCGAGCTGGCCATTCTATCACACTGTCCCTATCCACCTGAGTGATCTCTCCATGCGAGCTGGCGATTCTATCACACTGTCCCCATCCACCTGGGCGATCCCTGCATGCGAGCTGCCCACTCTATCACACTGTCCCCATCCACCTGGGAGATCCCTGCATGCGAGCTGCCATTCTATCACACTGTCCCCATCCACCTGGGTGATCCCTGCATGCGAGCTAGCCATTCTATCACACTGTCGCCATCCACCTGGGAGATCCCTGCATGCGAGCTGCCATTCTATCACACTGTCCCTATCCACCTGAGTGATCTCTCCATTCGAGCTGGCGATTCTATCACACTGTCCCCATCCACCTGTGTGATCCCTGCATGCGAGCTGCCATTCTATCTCACTGTCGCCACCCACCTGTGTGATCCCTGCATGCGAGCTGGTCATTCTATCTGACTGCCCCCATCCACCTGTGTGATCCCTGCATGCGAGCTGGCCATTCTATCACACTGTCCCCATCCACCTGGGTGATCGCTGCATGCGAGCTGGCCATTCTATCTGACTGCCCCCATCCACCTGTGTGATGCCTGCATGCGAGCTGGCCATTCTATCACACTGTCCCCATCCACCTGGGTGATCCCTGCATGCGAGCTGGCCATTCTATCACACTGTCCCCATCCACCTGGGTGATCCCTGCATGCGAGCTGCCCACTCTATCACACTGTCCCCATCCACCTGGGTGATCCCTGCATGCGAGCTGGCGATTCTATCACACTGTCCCCATCCACCTGAATGATCCCTGCATGCGAGCTGGCCATTCTATCACTCCCCCATCCACTTGGGTGATCCCTGCATGCGAGCTGGCCATTCTATCACACTGTCCCCACCCACCTGGGTGATCCCTGCATGCGAGCTGGCCATTCATTCAGACTGTCCCCATCCACCTGGGTGATCCCTGCATGCGAGCTGGCCATTCTATCACACTGTCCCCATCCACCTGGGTGATCCCTGCATGCGAGCTGGCCATTCTATCACACTGTCCCCATCCACCTGGGTGATCCCTGCATGCGAGCTGGCCATTCTATCACACTGTCCCCATCCACCTGGGTAATCCCTGCATGCGAGCTGGCCATTCTATCACACTGTCCCCATCCACCTGGGTGATCCCTGCATGCGAGCTGGCCATTCTATCACAATGTCCCCATCCACCTGGGTGATCGCTGCATGCGAGCTGGCCATTCTGTCACACTGTCCCCATCCACCTGGGTGATACCTGCATGCGAGCTGGCCATTCTATCACACTGTCCCCATCCACCTGGGTGATCCCTGCATGCGAGCTGGCCATTCTATCACACTGTCCCCATCCACCTGTGTGATCCCTGCATGCGAGCTGGCCATTCTATCACACTGTCCCCATCCACCTGGGTGATCCCTGCATGCGAGCTGGCCATTCTATCACACTGTCCCCATCCACCTGGGTGATACCTGCATGCGAGCTGGCCATTCTATCACACTGTCCCCATCCACCTGGGTGATCCCTGCATGCGAGCTGGCCATTCTATCACAATATCCCTTCCACCTGGGCGATCCCTGCATGCGAGCTGGCCATTCTATCACTCCCCCATACACCTGTGTGATCCCTGCATGCGAGCTGGCCATTCTATCACACTGTCCCCATCCACCTGGGTGATCCCTGCATGCGAGATGGTCATTCTATCACACTGTCCCCATCCACCTGGGTGATCCCTGCATGCGAGATGGTCATTCTATCACAATGTCCCTTCCACCTGGGTGATCCCTGCATGCGAGCTGGCCATTCATTCAGACTGTCCCCATCCACCTGGTGATCCCTGCATGCGAGCTGGCCATTCTATCACACTGTCCCCATCCACCTGGGCGATCCCTGCATGCGAGCTGGCCATTCTATCACACTGTCCCCATCCACCTGGGTGATCCCTGCATGCGAGCTGCCCATTCTATCACACTGTCCCCATCCAACTGGGCGATCCCTGCATGCGAGCTGCCATTCTATCACACTGTCCCCATCCACCTGGGTGATCCCTGCATGCGAGCTAGCCATTCTATCACACTGTCCCCATCCACGTGGGAGATCCCTGCATGCGAGCTGCCATTCTATCACACTGTCCCTATCCACCTGAGTGATCTCTCCATGCGAGCTGGCGATTCTATCACACTGTCCCCATCCACCTGTGTGATCCCTGCATGCGAGCTGCCATTCTATCTCACTGTCGCCACCCACCTGTGTGATCCCTGCATGCGAGCTGGTCATTCTATCTGACTGCCCCCATCCACCTGTGTGATCCCTGCATGCGAGCTGGCCATTCTATCACACTGTCCCCATCCACCTGGGTGATCGCTGCATGCGAGCTGGCCATTCTATCTGACTGCCCCCATCCACCTGTGTGATCCCTGCATGCGAGCTGGCCATTCTATCACACTGTCCCCATCCACCTGGGTGATCCCAGCATGCGAGCTGGCCATTCTATCACACTGTCCCCATCCACCTGGGTGATCCCTGCATGCGAGCTGCCCACTCTATCACACTGTCCCCATCCACCTGGGTGATCCCTGCATGTGAGCTGGCGATTCTATCACACTGTCCCCATCCACCTGAGTGATCCCTGCATGCGAGCTGGCCATTCTATCACTCCCCCATCCACCTGGGTGATCCCTGCATGCGAGCTGGCCATTCTATCACACTGTCCCCACCCACCTGGGTGATCCCTGCATGCGAGCTGTCCATTCATTCAGACTGTCCCCATCCACCTGGGTGATCCCTGCATGCGAGCTGGCCATTCTATCACACTGTCCCCTTCCACCTGGGTGATCCCTGCATGCGAGCTGGCCATTCTATCACACTGTCCCCATCCACCTGGGTGATCCCTGCATGCGAGCTGGCCATTCTATCACACTGTCCCCATCCACCTGGGTAATCCCTGCATGCGAGCTGGCCATTCTATCACACTGTCCCCATCCACCTGGGCGATCCCTGCATGCGAGCTGGCCATTCTATCACAATGTCCCCATCCACCTGGGTGATCGCTGCATGCGAGCTGGCCATTCTATCACACTGTCCCCATCCACCTGGGTGATACCTGCATGCGAGCTGGCCATTCTATCACACTGTCCCCATCCACCTGGGTGATCCCTGCATGCGAGCTGGCCATTCTATCACACTGTCCCCATCCACCTGTGTGATCCCTGCATGCGAGCTGGCCATTCTATCACACTGTTCCCATCCACCTGGGTGATCCCTGCATGCGAGCTGGCCATTCTATCACACTGTCCCCATCCACCTGGGTGATACCTGCATGCGAGCTGGCCATTCTATCTCACTGTCCCCATCCACCTGGGTGATCCCTGCATGCGAGCTGGCCATTCTATCACAATATCCCTTCCACCTGGGCGATCCCTGCATGCGAGCTGGCCTTTCTATCACTCCCCCATCCACCTGTGTGATCCCTGCATGCGAGCTGGCCATTCTATCACACTGTCCCCATCCACCTGGGTGATCCCTGCATGCGAGATGGTCATTCTATCACACTGTCCCCATCCACCTGGGTGATCCCTGCATGCGAGATGGTCATTCTTTCACAATGTCCCTTCCACCTGGGTGATCCCTGCATGCGAGCTGGCCATTCATTCAGACTGTCCCCATCCACCTGGGTGATCCCTGCATGCGAGCTGGCCATTCTATCACACTGTCCCCATCCACCTGGGCGATCCCTGCATGCGAGCTGGCCATTCTATCACACTGTCCCCATCCACCTGGGTGATCCCTGCATGCGAGCTGCCCATTCTATCACACTGTCCCCATCCACCTGGGCGATCCCTGCATGCGAGCTGCCATTCTATCACACTGTCCCTATCCACCTGAGTGATCTCTCCATGCGAGCTGGCGATTCTTTCACACTGTCCCCATCCACCTGGGTGATTCCTGCATGCGAGCTGGTCATTCTATCACACTGTCCCCATCCACCTGGTCGCACAGGGAAGCCCTCCTCCAAGCATCTGGGAATTTGTGTACAAACCCAACAACTGAATTGATTTACCCTCTCTGCGTATGAGTGGGACATGTATATCAAGGTGTTAGTGTTCAGTTTACCCTCTACATGATGTTGGATTAATATGATAATATAAAAACATCAACGCCATCATTCTCTTCAGGTTAGCGTCTCACTAGTACTCTCAAAGTTCCGTATGATGTAGTTTACACGAGTTGCGTGGATCCCATCTGGCTTTTCTTTTACTTTAACGGCTGTTCGGGTTGTTAGGAGCACTTGGTAGGGTCCATTCCACCTGGGAGAAAAATAATGTTTGTTTAGTGCTTTCACACCCACTTGATCTCCAGGTTTAAAGGGTGTGTATTTCCCTCTTTTGGATGCATCTGAGCGTTTTGCACCTTTTCATGTTTTTGTTTTTTTTCCCAGCAGTTTCATACATGGCCTGGGCATATTTTAGTGACGCCTCATCTGCCCATATTATGGCTACTGCCGCTGGAGTCATTGGTGGTTTAGTTTCAGTTGTCATGGGACGTTGCAATTATTTTCTCATTCGGGGTGAAACGATTTATCTGCTTTTGCAGGGCATACATTACTATGGGTATGGCATCTGGCCGTAGCAGCCCATTTTGTTGACACACTTTTGTAACTGCAGTTTTAATTATTCCATTCGCCCTTTCCACCATTCCTGAGGATTGTTGCTGATATTGGATATGCAATTTCCAATCAAATCCCGTGGCTTGTGTTCGGGCTTTGGTCAATTTGCTAGTGAAATGAGTTCCCCTGTCACTGTTAATACCTATTGGTATCACAATCCCAGGATATTCGTCCTTCAACACTTCAGTTGTCTGATTTTCCACTGGTTTATCAACCACAGTAGGCATCACTCCCACCTGCGATCCAGCTCTATCATTACCCAAGATAAACTGCATTCCTGGACAAGATAATTTCTCTATTACTCCTACTCCCACATCACCTGGCACCTTCTTATCAATCAACTCTTGATCAGGCTGTACAATCTTTTGCACTTCCTTCGCTTCACCTGGGTTTTCCTTTACCACTTTAACAAACCCCACAGTCTTATCCTGTTTTACCACATCAGCCTTCCCAGTGCTTTTCTTCAACCACCAAGACTGTGACTTCACATGGCCTAGTTTATTACAGTGAAAACATTTGAAACTTTTCACTTCTTTTCCACCCTCCTGGATTTCTTTTTTAATCTGAGGTACACTCTCCTTATTATCTCCCATCAGATCACCTTTACCGTTACCACTTGAGTATTTCTCATGTCCCCAGTTTCTGTCCCTCACAGGCTGAAACTGATGCCGGAAACCAAGCTTTGATTTATGAAATAATTCATAATCATCTGCCATTTCTGCTGCTACTCTCGCAGTTTTAACCCTCTGTTCTTCCATATGAGTTCTCACTACATCTGGAATTGAATTTTTAAACTCCTCCAAAAGTATAATTTCTCTGAGAGCTTCAAACGGTCTATTTTCAAAGCCCTTATCCACCTATCAAAATTGTCTTGGTAGCAACCTGCTTTTAGCCAAGAGTGATGCTCCTGTAGAGAGGCTTGCTCCTGTGCCTGTTTTCCCTTTGGTTCTGTTATGGTGGATGGAATTTCAATTGCAGCTGCTAGCAGTTGTGGCTGCTGTTTGAGAGCCCCTTACTTTGCTATGTTATCAGCAAATCTATTGCCGCATGAGACTTTGCGTCTGCGGCAGTATGCGCTTCGCACTTTAAAACGGCTTTCTTACTGGGCAGCTGAACAGCATCTAGTAAATTTAAAACCAATTTAGCATGTTTAAGAGGTTGGCCGGAGGAAGTTATGAATCCCCTGTTTTTCGATAACTAGCCAAAAACATGTACTACCCTAAAAGCGGATCGGGAATCAGTATAAATATTGACTGTTTTATTTTTAGCTAGAATGCATGCTTTAGTAAAGGCACACTATTCGGCCGCTTGAGCAGACATTCCCGGAGGCAGAGCAAAAGCTTCCACTACCTTGAATGGAGTTACTATTGCATCACCGGCCAGGAGGGTCATATCATTTGGTCGATTTGCTGACCCATTGGTGAGAAAGATGATGTCTGGATTTTCTCGTGGGTGACTCAATAAAACAGGTCGAGAGGTTGTGGTGGCTTCAACCAATAGTAAACAGTCTTGATCATCCATATGTTCTGTTTCTGAGGGCGTGGGTAAGAGTGTAGCAGGATTGGCAGCTGGCGCTCGCTTGTAGGTAAAGTTGGTTTAAGGGTGGATTACTTCGTACCCAGTGTGTCGAGCCGCAGTAAAATGCTACGTTGCGGATGAATTATTTTTTCTACTATGGCTGCTGTGGCTGCTACCGCTCTTGAGCAATTTGGCAGACCCTTTACCACAGCACATAGGGCCACCAAGTAAGCGGCAAGTGGTCTTTCCCCTCCTGAATGCTCTTGCACCAGGACCCCCTGTTGCAAATCCCCCTGCTTCATTCAAATAAAGAGTAAAGGTTTTGCTGAAATTAGGACGTCCCAAGGCAGGGGCTCTAATCAGGGCTTGTTTCAAATTACGAAATGCTTGCTCCCTCTCTGGTATTCAGGTATCAACTGAAGGGGCGTCCTGTAGGGGAGCCTTTCGCAATACTGTGTCCATCTCTCTCGTCCGGAGTCCACTGCCTGCAATAGCCTAACATTCCGAGGAAGGTAAAGGTTTCCTTTTTCGTGCGTGGAGTTGGCACCCTTGCTACAGCCTGTCTTCTTTCAGACCCAAGACTCCGCTGTCCTTGCTGCAGCTGAAATCCCAAATACTGAACTGTCTCCTGACAGAATTGCAGCTTGTCCATTGAGACCATACGCCCTCTTTCTGCCAGATGTGATAATGACAAAAGGGTATTCTGTTGACAAACTAGCCCTCCCTCTGAGGCTTTCAATAAATTGTCATCATATTGAGGGAATGTTGAGCCTGCCGACAACTGGCACTCGTCCAAGTCTCTTTTAAATCTGTTAATTCCGATATGCAAAGCAAATAGATGATGACTTTCTGGGTGCAATGGTATGGAGAAAAAGGCTGAGAAAGTATCCGTTGTTGATGTTATAGAAGACAAAATGACATTTGTGTCCGGCACCAATGGAGCAATAGTGATAACAGTTTTATTGATGGTTCTAAGATCTTGCACAAACCACCGCTCGTTGGGTCTTCCAACCTTTGGAATGGGGAGTATAGGGGGGTTACAGGAGCTTTGTGTTCTCTTCCGCACCCCTTGCTGTCATCGTGCATTGGTCACTCCCTCCATCCCTTTTTCTGCTTCCAGTGTCAACCTGTATAGTTTTAAGCAGGGCAGGGCAATGTTCTTCTGTAACTGCACCCTATGCACTGGGGCAGATTGTACTTTTCCAACATGATTTTTATGTTGGGCCCATAGATGTGCCAGTACCTGGGCCAGGATTGAAGGGAGTAAATGATGGCTCTCTCGGGGAGGTTGTTGTGTTTCAAATGTCGCGGGCCATTGCTCTTCTTTCCAGGTCACTTTGCCCTCCTGTTTGCCATAAAATTCTATCAGGCAATTTTGTCCGTCCATTTAAATATAAATCCCGTGTATTACTTTTTTCCTTTGGCCTCTTTGATCACTTCTCCTATTTGCTTTGCCTTAGCTTTGTCTTACGGCCAATGTTAAATGGGGTTCTGAAGGTAAACCCATCCTAAAAAGGTCCCTCTCACTTATAGGTCAACTGTACTAACATTCCTAATCCCACACTCCCGAAAAATAAAAAGGAGTGGCATGCAATGATGTCTGCTGTCCTAAGTGACTTTGCGTTTATAAATTGAATGCGTGCTCATCCTCACGAGCATACCAAGTCGTGCAATGGGTCACTATATTCTCTCATCTGGACTCTAACAGGAGTTTTAATAGATGTGCCCAACGATGATTAATCTTTTGTAAGACTTCCTGCAGTATAATTTTTTTTTAAACAGTGGTACTGTAAAGGTCAATGTTCAGCTGCCACCAGAGAACACAGACACAGAGCGATTGGGCGTAGTCTCAGAAGTTATTACATTTTTCAGCTGGTGAGCTTGTATTTGAGACAGTTACATAAACATTCCATTTTCAATTCGATGTATTACCGCTACTAATTTCCAGAGTGTCTTTCTGCCTAATAGGGTCAGGTGTCGCTAGTTGCGGGACATCCTTCCTGGGGGTTAAATGCTTCTTGGCCCCTTGCATGATTGCCTCTTTCCCTCTATTTGCTGACCAGTGTTCGAGGGACTCATTTCCTTCGTTCAAATGTTTATCATTATTGGGAACCATCCCGATTTATGCCGGGTGGGACTGCAATTCAAAGCTTCAAAGCTGACAAAGATGCACCATAAGAGTATTTTGGAAGCAGCAACACATCACCTGGGAGGAGGCTATAAATAGCACAAATTTAAATCAATTTCCAATGATTGAATTTATAGGCATTAGCTATTCTTAGAGACGTATATTTTTTCTTTGTCAATTCAGAAAAGATCAACTGTCTGCTGAAATGGTGAATGGTTCCTGCAGAATCTCAGGGGCGGAGAACTTGGCATGTTGCCATTTACGTCTTTTCACATAATCTAAAAACTTATTCATCTTCAATTACTTTTATTCGTAAAGGCACTTTTTAAAAAACTGATCGTAATTTCCAATGTTTCCGTTCATTCGAGAAATCTCAACAAAAATCACTTAAGTTGTAATCTCGGACTCACAATGACAGACGATAAAAAATACAACCCACTTCATGCTTTGACTA
The DNA here is from genome assembly GCF_047496885.1 of Scyliorhinus torazame. Taxonomy (NCBI): domain Eukaryota; kingdom Metazoa; phylum Chordata; class Chondrichthyes; order Carcharhiniformes; family Scyliorhinidae; genus Scyliorhinus; species Scyliorhinus torazame. The sequence continues at coordinate 11,976,704 of NC_092729.1, read as the reverse complement.
AAATTAATTGGTTAAACAAAACACACAGATTCTCACAGCTCACACATATCACAGTTAACCGTTAGCCTTATCTCACGGCTACAGACAAATCTCGCTTTTACCTTAATCTTCTATTTACTTTAACTCCCCTGTTTTTTTTCCGAAAGGGGGTCAGCTTCATTAGATTTCTATGCGGGACATATAGGTTTTCCTGCCTCATTCTGTTGCTTTACGATTGTTTCTTTTCATTTTCTGACTCATTTTGACTCCCTTATCTGTCCACTTTAAGGAGTTCACCTTCTTTCTCGCTCCGGATATCTTTACCGAGTCTTCGGGACGAACTGTGAGGGAGCGGCGAGTTTCGTGCTCATCCTTCCTTCTGCAAAATACTTTAGAACATATAAATAACAATAACAACAACCGCGGAAATCGGAAATCATTTACAAATACTACAGGGAGCGCACACCGCTGTTTATCCTTTCACGAACCTCGAAGTCTTTTTTCAAAAACAATTTTAGTCTCTAAGGCCACTTTTTCTTCCCATGCAGCTATCATTAATTTATTAATTCAGATAACTCTCCTCGCATGAGTCACCTGCCAGTAATTAAGGCTGCCGAGCGGCTGACCCCCCTTTCAGCTGGGGACGCGCTTTGGCTCTCTCCCTTTCAGCTGAGAGAGTCCTGTTTAGAGATTCGTTTCGGGGTTCACATCCCGTTAAATTAGGGAAACTGCAACGACTACGCCAATTTGTCGTGGAAATCATAATAAAGACAAATTCCTCGAGGTTCGATTTTAGGAAATTTATTTACACAAATGTACTTGTGGAGAGAGATTGTTTCAGCTGCAAAGCCAAGGCACTGCACTCTGAGTTATGCAGTCAAAAATCATTCTATTTATAGGTTGAAATAAACAACTTTGAAGAGATAAAGCTTGGGAACATACGCAAGAGGAAATATGAATGTTTTGCCCTTGGTTTAAAAACAATTTGAGTCAGCATTTTGTTGTCCTTCGGAAGAACACCTTACGAGAGAGCTAGTGTGAGAGAGGGAGAAAGCTGGAGAGAGAGGGAAAGAGAGAAAGCGAGAGAGAGGTAGAGAGAGTGAGACAGAGAGAGACCGAGTGAGAGAGAGAGATGCAGGCAGCGAGATACATGGAGAATTAGATGCAGAGATAAATACAGAGTGAGAGTGCGATAGAGAGATAGTTCTATGTTGAACCTTTTGCTACGTTTGTGCTTTGCATGATAGCGAGAAATATTTCTGTATGAAACTTTCTGCCAGGATTGTGCTACACATGCGACTGAGAGGTAATTCCATTTTAAATTCACACTAACTCTCTGCTGTACATACATTGAGGCATAGTTCAATGTGACATAATTGCCAATTTTCTGTTTTACAAAACACTGAGAGATAGTCCTGTATGAATTATCTTGCTTTAGTTTTTGCTGTACATAACACTGCGACCTCATTCTTTGTGAAGGTCCTGCTAAAATTGTGCTGTACATAACACTGAGGGATAGGCAAATGTAAAGCTTCTTACCAATATTGCGCTGTACATTACACAGAGATATTTCTATGTGAAGCTGGTTGCTAAAATTGCAATCTACATAACACTGATTGCTAGTTCTATGTCAAGCTTCTTGCTAATGTTGCAGTGAACATAACACTGCGAGATAGTCTACGTGTTGTTCTTGCTACGTTTGTGCTGTACAAAACACTGAGTGGTAGTTCGATGTGAAGTTCATGCTGAGATTGCACTGTACATAACACGGAGAGATAGCTCTGTGTGGAGCTTCTTGCGAATATTGCACTGTACATAACACTGACAGATAGTTCTGTGTGAAGGTCTTGCTAAGTTTGTGTTGTACATAACACTGAGAGATAATTATATATATATATTTATATATACATACATATAAATATATATGTATATATATATATAGAGAGAGTGAGAAATGGAATTTAAATTGAGAGAGAGAGAAAGAGAGGGAGGTAGAGATAGTTACCGAGAGGGATGGAGAGAGTTATACAGAGAGAGAGGGGGATCCAGTGAGATAGATAAATGAAGATATAAAGAGAGAAAGCGAGTTCCAGAGAGAGATATACAGAGCGAGAAAAACAGAGAGCGAGAGCAAGACGGAGACGGATACAGAGAGACACATACAGAAAAATAGATACTGAGAGACATAGAGAGAGATGCATAGAGACATACATGTGTGTGTATATATATATATATATATATATAGAGAGAGAGAGAGAGAGAGAGAGAGGTATAGAGAGAGCAATAGAGAATATCCAGGGAAATATAGAGCGGGATACACAGACATATATACCGAGAGCGAGAGATAAATTGAGCTACAGAGAGAGATACAGAGATTGAGATACAGAGAAAGAGATACAGAGCGAGAGAGAGATACAGAGAGACAAAAAGAGAGAAGCGAAGCAGCAAGAGATGCACAGAGAGATATATAGAGGGAGAGAGATAGATCGAGCGATATAGTGAGAGAGATACAGGGAGATAGATACAGACATATATAGATAGAGAGAGAGAGAGAAGGATACAGAGAGATATAAAAAGAGAGATACACAGGGATAGCTTGATACAGCGAGAGAGATAGCGAGAACGATATAGAGAGCGAGTTACAGAGAGCGCGAGATAGGGAGTGATATATATAGAGAGATATACAGGTACAGAGAGAGATACAGAGAAAGATAAAGAGTCATGCAGAGAGAGACATGCAAAGAGAGAGATACACAGACAGAAATACAGAGAGAGAGATTCAGGGAGTGAGATACGGAGAGCGGTGCAGAGAGAGGTACCGAGAGAGATACCAAGCAAAGAGATACGGAGAGAGAGATACAGCGATATAGATACAGAGCGAGATATACAGAGAGAGTTAGAGAGAGGAATATATAGAGATAGATACAGACTGCGAGAGAGATAAATAGAGCTTTTCAGAGAGAGATACAGCGATTGAGATGCAGAGTAAAAGATACAGAGAGATAGAGACAAAGAGAGCGTGGCAGGCAAACAGCTAGGGATACACAGAGAGATATACAGAGAGAGATACAGTGAGAGATACAGTGAGAGAGATGGAGAGGAATGGATACAGAGAGAGATGCACAGTGATTATATACAGTAAGAGATAGAGACATGAACGAACTGAAAATCGCTTATTGTCACAAGTAGGCTTTAAATGAAGTTGCTGTTAAAAGCCCCGAGTCGCAATATTCCGGCGCCTGTTCGGGGAGGCTGGTACATAGGTATACACAGAGAGAGATGCAGAGAGAGATATACAGACGCAGAGAGATAAAGAAAAGGATTGAGAGAGAGGGGTGGGAGGGAGAGAATGAGAGAGAAAGAGAAAGAGAATGAGAAATACAGAGAGACAAACAGAGGGCTTGAGACATACAAAGAAAATGATACAAGTGAGAGATACAGGGAGCGAGATTCTGAGAACGATATAGAGAGAGGTACCGAGCGATAGACACCAAGCAGAGAGAGACAGAGAGAGAGATACAGAGACATACAGAGAGAGAGAGGGAGGTACAGAGTGAGATACATATATAGAGACAGATATAGAGAGTCAGAAAGAGAAAGTCATGGATAGAGAGAGAGATACAGAGGGAGAGGGGTAGCGGGGGAGAGAGAGAAACAGAGATACATTGGGAGAGGTGCAGAGATATAGATACACGCAGAGAGAGATGCATATATATATATGTATAGAGAGAGAGAGAGAAGTAGAGAGATACATAAAGAGTGAGATGCAGAGAGTGCGTGAAAGAGATATAGAGAGAGATCTAAAGATGCAGATAGAGATATACAGAGAGCGACAGCGAGACAGAGACGGATACAGAGAGACACATTCAGAAAAATACAGAGAGCGCGAGATACAGAGAGACAGATATAGAGAGATATGGAGATACAGAGATCGATACAGAGAAAGATATCGAGGCATGCATAGAGAGACATGCAAAGAGAGAGATACAGAGAGAGAGATACACCGACAGATATACAGAGGTTGAGATTCAGGGAGTGAGATACAGAGAGCGATACAGAGAGAGGTAACGAGAGAGAGATGGCAAGCAGAGAGATACAGAAAGAGAGATACAGAGAGAGAGGTACAGAGAGAGCTAGAGGGAGAAATGTACAGGGAAATACAGAGAGGGATGCAGAGATCGAGAGAGAAATTGAGCTAAAGAGAGAGGTTCAGAGAAAGAGATAGAGAGCGAGAGAGAGAGAAAGAGCGAGACAGAAAGGGAGACAGTGGAGCAGCCGGAGATACACAGAGAGATATATACAGAGAGAGAGATACATCGAGCGATACAGTGAGAGAGATACAGCGAGAGATATACAGACATATATATGTATACAGGTATATAGAGAGAGAGTTAGAGAGATATATATCAAGAAAGATATGCAGAGAGAGCTTGATAGAGAGAGAGAACCAGCTAGAGATACAGCGAGAGAGATAGGGAGAACGATAAAGAGAGCGAGATACAGAGAGTGAGATATGGAGATATACAGATATAGAGAGAGATACAGAGCAATATATAGGGTCATGCAGAGGGAGACTTGCAAAGAGAGAGATACAGAGAGAGAGATGCACAGACAGAAATACAGAGAGAGAGATTCAGGGAGTGAGATACAGAGAGCGAGACAGAGAGATACCAAGCAAAGAGATACAGAGAGAGAGAGAGAATCAGAGATGTAGATACAGAGAGAGAGGTAGAGAGATGCATAGAGAGTGAGATACAGAGAGAGCGAGATACACTGAGAGAGATGGAGAGATAAATATAGAGAGAAGTGCAGACAAAGATAGGGGGGACATAAATATATCTATATATAGAGAGATAGAGAGAGTGAGATAGAGATAGATACAGAGATAGAGGTACAGATAGAGCAATAGAGAGACATATACGGAGAGAGAGATAGAGAGCAATATATAGAGATAGATACAGACAGCGAGAGAGATAAATAGAGCTACACAGAGGGAGATACAACGATTGAGATGCAGAGTAAAAGATACAGAGAGATGGAGACAAAGAGAGCGTGATAGAGGAAGAGCGAGAGATACACAGAGAGAGATACGGAGAGAGAGGTGCAGCGTGCCAGATAGTAGGAGGGATAGAGAGGAATGGATACACAGAGAGATACACAGATATATATATAACGTAAGAGTTGGAGACAGAGATAAACACAGAGAGAGATCCAGAGAGAGATATACAGACGTGGAGAGATATAGAGAAGGATTGAGAGAGAGGGATTGGAGGAGGAGAATGGGCGTCAAAGAGATGGAGAGAGTGAGAAACACAGAGAGACACACAGAGAGAGCTTGATGCAGAGCGGGAACCAGTTAGAGAGGTGCAGCGCGAGAGATACGGAGAACGGTGCAGAGAGAGCGAGATACAGAGAGCGCGAGATACAGAGAGCGCGAGACACTGAGAAAGAGATATAGAGATGGAGATAGAGATACTGAGAAAGATACAGAGGTATGCTGAGACAGACGTGCAAAGAGAATGATACAACGAGAGGGATAGAGGGAGCTTGATTCAGAGAGCGATACAGAGGGGGGTACCGAGAGATAGATTCCAAGCAGAGAGAGACAGCGAGATATATACAGAGAAATACAGAGAGAGAGGGAGGGACATAGGGAGATACGTATAGGTAGAGAGATATAGAGAGTCAGAAAGAGTGAGACAGTGGAAAGAGAGAGATACAAAGAGAGAGATATAGCGGGGGAGAGAGCTACACAGAGATACATTGGGAGAGGTGCAGAGATCTTGATACACACAGAGAGCGATGCAGATTCTACATATAGTGATAATGGCGTAGTGTAGGTTAGATGGCTTTTGTTTCGGTGCAACATCGTGGGCCGAAGGGCCTGTACTGCGCTGTGTTGTTCTATGTTCTATGTTCTATATATGTACATACATATAGATGTAGAGAGAGAGGTAGAGAGACACATAAAGAGTGAGATGCAGAGAGCGCGTGAGAGAGAGATGTAGAGAGAGATATAGAGACACAGAGAGAGAGAAGTACACAAAAGGATATAGGACATGTAGCGAGAGACATGCAAAGAGAGATATGCCGAGAGAGAGTGAGATACACAGACAGAGATACACAGAGATAGAAAGAGAGAGAGAGGGGGGGGTGGAGGGAGAGAATGAGAGAGAGAGAGAAAGAGAGAGTGAGAAATACAGAGAGACACAGAGAGAGAGCTGGATACAGGGAGAGAACCAGCTCGAGAGATGGAGCGCTGAAGATATGGAAAAAGATGCAGAGAGAGCGAGATACACAGTGAGCGAGTTACAGAGAGAGAGATATCGAGAGAGATAGAGAGATACAGAGAGAGATACAGAGAACGATATAGAGCCATGCAGAGAGAGACATGCAAGGAGAGAGAGATACAGGGAGTGATATCCAGAGAGCGATACAGAGAGAGGTGCCGAGAGATAGGTACTAAGCGGAGAGATACAGAGAGATATACACATGGATATACATCAGAGAGAGAGGGAGGTATAGAGGGAGAGATGCAGAGGGAGAGAAGGGGAGAGACAGTGGATTGATAGAGATACAGAGATACATACAGAGTGGGAGAGAGATACAGAGTGGGAGATACATTAGGAGAGGCACAGAGATATAGATACACGCAGAGAGATATGCAGATGTATATTGAGAGAGCTAGAGTGAGAGAGGGAGAGAGCTGGAGAGAGAGGGAATGAGAGAAAGAGAGAGGTAGAGAGAGTGAGCCAGGGAGAGAGCGAGTGAGAGATGCAGGTAGAGAGATACATGGAGAATGAGAGACAGATTAATACAGAGTGAGAGTGATATAGTGAGATAGTTCTATGTTGAACCTCTTGCTACGTTTGTGCTTTGCATGATAGCGAGAAACAGTTCTGTATGAAACTTTCTGCCAGGATTGTACAGCACATGCGACTCAGAGATAATTCCATGTTAAATTCTTACTAATTCTGTGCTCTACCTACATTGAGGCATAGTTCATTGTGACGTAATTGCCAATTTTCTGTTTTACAAAACACTGAGAGATAGTCCTGTCTGAATTATCTTGCTTTAGTTTTTGCTGTACATATCACTGCGACCTAATTCTATGTGAAGGTCCTGCTAAAATTGTGCTGTACATAACACTGAGGGATAGGCAAATGTGAAGCTTCTTACTAATATTGCACTGTACATAACACTGAGAGATATTTCTATGTGAAGCTTCTTGCTAATGTTGCAGTGTACATAATACTGTTGGATAGTTCCATGCATAGTTCTTGCTAATGTTGCAGTGTACATAACACTGCGAGATAGTCTACGTGTTGTTCTTGCTAAGTTTGTGCTGTATATAACACTGAGTGATAGTTCGATGTGAAGTTCATGCTGAGATTGCACTGTACATAACACGGAGAGATAGTTCTGTGTGAAGCTTCTTGCTAATATTGCACTGTACATAACACTGACAAATAGTGACATATGAAGTTCTTGCTAATATTACACTGTACGTAACACTGACAGACAGTGCTGTGTGACGTTCTTGCTAAGTCTGTGCTGTACATAACACTGAGAGATAATTCGATGTGAAGTTCTTGCTAAGTTTGCACAGTGCGTAACTGAGGGACAGTTCTACGCGAAGTTCTTGCAATGTTTGTGCTGTACATAAGATTGTTCAACAGATGTAAAGTTCAACAAGATCCTTTATTTCAGCAGTCTCAATCAATCCTGATGATTTGATTCATTGCCACATGTACCGAAATACAGTGAAAAGTATTTTTCTGCGGCCGAGGAATGTACACAGTACGTACAAAATAGACACAACAATAATCAACAGAAAACATTGACAAATAGTACATCGACAATATAGTGATTGGTTACATTGCGGAACAAGGGGCCAAACAAAACAAACAAAGCTGATACATGAGCAAGAGAACTTAAGATGACGAAAGAAACCTTCATCTGAGACACATAACCATGATAACAAAATGACCACTCAGCTATCCAAGGAAAATGTAAAGATTATGCTCAGTCCGCCAGCCATTATAACCGTTCCATCCCTCACTGAGTGTCATGCACCCCATTTAGACTGGGTAAATATTCCAATCTATTCCGATATTTTAAAAAATGGATTGAAATGTGTTACGTGAGCCTGTTTGTTCAGTGATTAATGTCAGTCTCCATGGATCCTAATTGTGCCACTGGAGGGTGTCGCTCTTCTATTAATAAGGGATTCCTTTCAATGTGTTATCCCAATCTATCAGCGGGAGCATCAATTCCAACACTAACAGAGATCAGCGGCTCCAGAGAGACCGAGAAGAAGCATCAGAATCTGAGAACAATAGATTGGAGCATTACAACAATGGATCAGAATGTGGGAACAATCGATCGCAACGTCCCAACAACGGATCCTAATCTGGGAATAATCGATCGGAACATTATAACAATGGACAGGAGTTTATTCTGGGGTGTTTATTGGCTTTCTAAATATCGGGTTTCATATGCAACCAGGATCAAATATGTACTCTGGATTATTCAAGGGGGATACTATCCGATCCTGGCCGTTGTAGGTGTCCCTGGTACGTTTTCCTGTTTATAATTCTATAAACCTCGTTTAACTGTATTACTGTTCTTGTCAATTATCTTGCCCTGTTTGATGCTGTTGTTTCAACTGAGTCTCCGAATCCAGGTTTCACTCTGCAACAGCACTGCTAAACGTTTTAGTGTTTTGATACTTCACCCCCTCCTCTGGCTCCGAGTGGAATTGTTGATAAGCCCCGATATGCAGCTGTTATATTTGTAATCCCCATTTTAAATGTATTACTCTCCTTATACAAATCACGGTAACATGGGCACTGACTTCAGTTCCATTCACAAACTCTGCCCCTATCCGCTGACCCCATGCCTGTACCTGAAGCTTGTCCAGACTGATTACCACCTCTGTTAACCTTTAGCCCTGAGCAGATTTCTGATCCATATCCATTCTGCCGTTAATCGTGTTTACTGTCACCTCCACAATATCCGCTGACACACCCGAGCTGTCAATGAGAATTGCAGACTCGGCTATTCCCATTTAGGAGCAGTACGGTAGCACAGTGATTAGCACAGTTGCTTCTGAGCTCCAGGGTCCCAGGCTCGATCCCTGGCTTGGGTCACTGCCTGTGCGGGGTCTGCACGTTCTCCCCGTGTGTGCGTGGGTTCCCCCCGGGTGCTCCGTTTTCGTCCCACCGTCCAAAGATGTGTAGTTTAGTTGGATTGGCCGTGATAGATTGCCCTTGGTGTGTAAAAATGTTGGATGCAGTTGTTGGGTTATGGGGATGTGGTGAAGGTGTGGGCTTAGGTAGGGTGCTCTTTCCGAGGCCGGTGCAGACTCGATGGGCCGAATAACCTTCTTCTGACCAGCAAGTTCTATGATTCCATGCTGACCAGCTTTCCAGTTGCAAAGCTGCAGAATCTAAGCTCATCTCAAACTCTGCTGCCCACATTCCAACCTGTGACCAAATCCCCTCGAACCATCATCTTGTACACACTGACCTTTATCACCAGCTGCTCTGGCAAAGCCTTGGTTGTCTCAATCATCTGATCCAATCCCACGGTTACGTTGTCCGTCTGATTGGCCAAAGCTCTATCCATTTGTCAAAACGTATCTGCTTGTTGACGTTTAAACAGAGCCTGAAAACAGAGCTTCCCGCCCCCCACAATCTCCCCGTCCCCAGTACCGCACACTTTCTCTCTCTGACACTAGATTTCAATGATACAGCCCCTCCTGTCCCTGTGCTGTGGAAATATCGATGCATAAATTGTGCATCCACACTGCTGCACTGCTGGTCACTTCCAGTGTAGTCTGTCCATCTCCCAGCTGCACAGATACCGTGTCGGGGTGTGTCCAGCTTGGGGAGGTAATGTGAGGCAGCTTCTGAATGTGACATCAGTGAGCTGCCTTCATATTAACTCACCTCTTACATCAGTGTGTTGTCCATGTTTGAACGAAGGCTACGATGATGTCAGCAGTCGAGTGATCCAGGCACAACACAAACTGAGCGTCTGTGAGCCGGTTATTGCTGAGTAAGTGCCGCTTGATTGTTTTGTTGTTGATCCCTTCCATCACATTGCTAACGGTCGACAGCAGACTGATGGGACGGCAATTTTCCAGGTTGGATTTGTCCAACTCTTCGTGTCAGGGCATAGCTGCGCAATTTTCCACATTGCCGGGTAGATGCCAATGTTCTAGCTCTACTGGAGCAGCCTGGCTATGGGCCAAGTTGTGGGGCCACAGGTCGTCAGTCCTATTTCTGGAACATGGTCAGGGACCAGAGCCTTTTCAGGATCGTGTACCGTCAGCGGTTTCTTGATGCCATGTCGAGTGAATCAAGTTTGATGCCATCTGTGATATTGCGGACCTCCCGGGGATCATTCCATCGGCACTTTTGGTTGAACATCGTTGGGATTGCTTCATCCATGACTTTTACCCTGATATGCTGGTCTCCCCGATTATTGAAGATGGGGATACTTGTGAAACCTCCTGCTGGAATGGATTGTTTTAGTATCCACCACCATTCACGGCTGGCTGTGGCAGGACTGCTGAGTTTAGATCTGATCTGAGGGTTTTCATATCTCTGCTTCTCCTGTGTTGTAGCTTCAACAGGTTGCCTCCTCATTTTCAGGTCTGCCTGGTACTGCACCTGGCATGTTCTGCTGCACTCCTCATTGAACCAGGGAGGATTCCCTGGAGCGATGTGATTGGGAGGTTGGGGAATAGGATCAGCCATAAAGTTACAGTTTGTAGTTGTTACAATTCTGCTGCTGCTGATGGACAACAGCGTCTCATCAAAGCCCAGTTTTGAGGTGCTCGATCTATTTGAAATCAATGCTATTTAATGCGATGGTGGTGCTACACAACACGATGGAGACTCTACTTAGAGCCAACCTGATCTCCATTCCTTCCCGGTCTGGCTGCGGCTCAGTATTGTTTTATTCAGTTCCGTTGTGGGTGTCGCTGGATCGGCCACCATTTACTGACAATCCCTTGTTACTCTGCATAAGATGGTGGTGCGCTGCCATCATGGCCTGTGTCATGGGAGTGTCGTTTTATGAATGGTTTTTGTCTTATCACAATGCTTCAGTGATATCATTGTGTGGATGGAGCTGAGTTGTGGTTGTGAGTTTTTTCGTTTCGCTTTCACATGTGGCTGCTGTGGACTACAGACAGAGAACAGAGGTTTTTTGGGCCTTCCACCCTATCTTCATTTTAAAAGCTGTTCCAGTCAGCTTGTTACCCTGAAAGAGGTAATTGCTCTCTGGAAGGATTTCAAATTTGTTGTTTGATAAGGGGAACAAAGTATCAGTAACAACAGTCTTATACAAGTGGGAAGGCCATATGCTGAAAAAAGGGTTTTTTGGTTTTACTTGGATTTTGTTAATGAATTGGAACAGTTAAAGGGGGGATTCATTAAGGGTTATACATAAATTACTGTAGCTGTGTGGGGTCTTTATTTTCGCAATTAATACAAATACTTGTTGTGTGTGCTTATACAAATGTTAACTACAGTCTTAGAAGAAAACTGTTTTTAAATTCAAACGCTAAAGAAGTCTGTTGAATACCACCTGAAAGGAAGGCTTTGTGCTCATCCTAGCCAATTTCAACATAAAGGTTGTAGGTCAGGTGGGCTTCATAATATACTTTGAAACTTTTTCAACCCTTGCCCATAACACCTGGTGCAGTCCCTGAGGTGTAGGTGGAGCCACGGTGCAGCTCTGGAGTGACTTCCAAGATTTTGACTCAGCAACAGAGAAGGAACGGCGAAGTATTTCCAAGTCAGGAAGGTGCGTGACCTGGAGGAGAACCTCCAAGTGGTGGTGAACCCAGGTATCTGCTTTTGTCCTTCGAGTGGTCAGGGTTGTGAGTTTGGAAGGTGCTGGCCAAGGAAGCTTGGCGAGTTCTGCATTGCATATTGGAAATGGTACACACGGCTGCCACTATACGTATGAATGTGTGGCTGTGAGTGTGAGTGCAACTGTGTGTGCGCGTGCGTTTGGGAATGGCTGGGTATGAGTCTGGTTGTGTATGTGTGCATGTGGGACTATATATGTGTGTGTCCGTGTGTGTTTCTGTGTAGGTCTGAGTGTGGGTGAGAGTGTGTATTGGTGCGTGTGAGTTTGGGTGAGTGGGTTGTAGTATCTGGCGGGGCAACGTGTGCGTGGGAGCTTGTGTGTGTGTGTGATATGTGTGGGTGTGTTGGTTGTATGTGCAGTATTGTGTGTGGTGTGTGGGTAACTGCGCTTGTGTTGTATACATATATGTGCAGATATATTGGTGTGTGGCTGGCTGTAGGGTGTGTGTGAATGTGCGGGTGTGTTCGTATTTGAGTGTGGGTGTGTCTTGATGATTGTGCGGGTGACTATGTGTGTTTGATGGGGTGTGCGCATGGCTGTGACTATGTGTGCGTGTGCGTGCGCGAGTGTTTGTGTGGCAGATTCAATTTCCTTTGTATGTCTGTATAGGTGTCGGGGGTCTGTTTGGGTATGTTTATGTGTGTGTGGGTGTGTTGTTGTGTGCATGTGCGTGTGTGCCTTGGAGTGTATGTTGGTGTTTGTGTGTTCGCGTTTGGGTGTGCATATGGTTAGTTTATGTTTGTGTGTGGGTGTGTAGATGTGGCTATACGTGCGTGGGTGCGTGAGCGTGACTTTGTGTGTGAGTGGTTGAGCGTGTGGGTGAGTGCGTGTTTGTGCATGATTGTGTGTGAGTGTGCGTATGCATGGAGTTGTGTGAGTGTGAGTGGGATAATGTCTGTCGGTATGACTGTGTGTGTGGGTGAGGGTTTTTGTGTTCATGTTTTGGAGCTTGTTTGCGTAGTTGTGTGTTTGGTGTGCGTTTTGTGTGTGGGGGTGGCTCGGTTGTGATTGAATGTGTTTGTGTGTGAGTGTCTGAGAGTTTGGCTGTGTGCGTATGTGTGTGTGGGTGTTTATTTGTTAGTTTGTGGGTAAGAGTGTGGGTATGTGGGGGTGTTTGTGGATGTGTGTGCGGATTCATGTATATGTGTGTATACTTATGTGTGTGTGGGAGGGTGACAGTCTAGGTGTGTCTGTGTGGGTGAGAGGACGCGTGTCTCTTTCTATGTCATTGATTGTATGAGAGTGTTTATTTGAGTGTGCGCGAGAGTCTCTGTATGCGTGTCGATGTGTGGGTAAGTGTCTGGATGTGTCTGGATGTCGTCTGGGTCCAGGTGTGTGTGCATTTCTGTGTGTGTGTGGCTGGCTATGTGTGGGTGGGATGTCTCGATATGTATCTGTATATGTGTGTGTATTTGTGGATGTGTGTCAGTGTCTGGGTGAGGGCGTGTGGGTGTGTGTGTGCATTTGTGAGTGTTGGTGTTTGTGGGAGCGTGTGCTGCGCGCATGTGTGGGTAGGTGTGCGTGTGTTTCTATGTGTGAGTGTGTGTAGCAATTTTAGTGTGCCTGTGAGGATGTGTGTGAGTATATGCGTGGGTGGGTGTGTGAGTGTCAGTCTGTGCGTTTGTGTGAACATGTATGTGCGGGAGCTTGTGCGAGTAAGTACATAGAACAAAGAACATTACAGCACAGGAACAGGCCCTTCGTTCCTCCAAGCCTGCGCCGATCACGTGCCCTATCGAGACCAACCGCCTGTATCCTTCTATCTCCCGTCTGTTCATGTGCCTTTCCAGATAAGTCTGAAATGTCGCTAACGTATCTGCCCCAACCACCTCAGTTGTCAGTGCATTCCTGTCCACCACCACCGTCTGTGTAAAAAACTTCCCCGCACATCTCCATTGAACCTTTCCCCCCTCAACTTGATCTTGTGCTCCCTTGTAATTGTCATTTCCGCCCTGGGAAAAATCCTCCAACAGTTCATCCTATCTACACCCCTCATAATTTATAAACTTCTACCAGGTCGCCCCTCAGCTTGCGTCACTCTAAGGAGAACAATCCCAGTTTATTCAATCTCTCCGCAAAGCTAATGCCCTCCATAACTAGGCAATATACTGGTGAACCTTTTCTGTATTCTCTCCGAGGCCTCCACGTCCTTCTGGAAGTGCGGTGACCAGAATTGGACACAGTATTCCAAATGTGGCCTAACCAACGCGCTCTATAATCGCAACATAATTTTTTGAGCTTTCATACCTCGTCCTAGGAAGCCAAGCATGCCACATGCTTTCTTACCACCATTTACACCTGTGCTGCCACGTTTTAGGATCTGTGGATTTGCACGCCCAGACCTCTCCGTGTCCCTATGCTCCTGATGGTCCTCCCATTTATTTTATAGCTCCCATCTGAATTGGTTAAAACAAAATGCATCACCACGCATTTCCCTGGGTTAAATTTGACCTGCCATTTCTCTGCCCAATTTTTCAGCCGACCTATATCCTGCTGCATTATTTGACAATCCACCACTATTCGCAACTCCGGCAATCTTAGCATCATCCGAAAACTTGCGAATGAGACCCACTACGTTTTCTTCCAAATCATTTCTATATATTACAAACTGCAGAGGTCTCAGTACTGATCCCTGCAGATCACCACTGGTAACAGACCTCGATTCGGAAAAACACCTTTCCACTGCTACCCTTTGTCTTCAATGGTCAAGCCAATTCTGGATCCATCCAGCTGTTTCACCCCTGACCCCCATGTGATCTAATTTTTTGCACCAGCCTGCCATGAGGTACCTTATCAAATGCGTTAATAAAGTCCACGTAGAGAACAACCACAGCCTTTCCCTCATGAATCATTTTTCTCACCTCCTCAAAAAAGTCAATCAAATTAGTGAGGCATGACCTCCCTCGTACAAAACCATGCTGTCTGTCGCTAATAATACCATTCACTTCCAAATGTGCATAGATCCTATCTCTGGGAATCTTTTCCGAAAAATTAATTATCACTGACATCAATCTCACGGGCCTATAATTACCAAGATTATCCTTGCAACCCTTCTTAAATAATGGTACAATATTGGCTATCCTCCAATCCTCTGGTATCTCACCTGTGGCCAATGAGGACACAAGGATTTCTGTCAGAGGCCCAGCGATTTCATCTCTTGCCTCCCTGAACAATCTGGGATAGATGCCACCTGGCCCTGGTTATTCGTCTAGTGCTTTGTAACACACCTAATACTTCCTCCCTCGTAATAACGAGTATTAGAGTGTGTGTGAGCAAGTGTGTGTTGGTGCATGTGGGAGTGAGCAGTTGAGTGTATGTGAGTTCGTGTGTTCTTGAGTGTGTATGTGAGTATATGTGCGTGTTAGAGAGTGCGTGTGCGTGCGAGAGTGTGTGTGGATGTCGGGTGTGCGTGTGGGTGTGCGTGCGTGTGCGTGTGTTTCTCTGCGCGTTCGGTTATGACTTCGAATATGTGCCTGTGTGCAGGTGTATGGGTGAATGTGTGTGTCTGCGTGTAAAGCTATGTGAGTGGGTGCATGTGTGTGTGGGTATGTATATTTGGGGATCTGTGTGTGGGGGAACAGTTTGTCTGTGGGGGCGTTTGTTAGTGTGTGTCGGTCAGTGTGTGTGAGACAGTCTAAGTGTGCGTGTGAGTATTTGTGTGTGGTTGCGTGTTGCTGTGTCTGTTTGTTTGTGTGTGGGTGGGTGTTTGGATATGGGTGTGCATGATTAGGTGGGAGCATGATTTTTGTATCTATGGGTGCACATGTGAGTGTGGGTATGTGTGTAAGGGCATGTGTGCGTGGATGCGTGTTTAGGTGTAGGTGTGCCTATCAATTTGTTTGTGCGTGGCTGTCTGTTTGGGTGTGGCGAGGGTGTATGTGTGTGTGTTTATCGGCGTCTTTGAGTGTGTATGTGAAGGTATGTGTGCTAAATTGTCTGTGTAGTGGGGGGGGGGGGGGCGTTGTTATGGGTACGTTTCTGTGTGTTTGTGTGTGTTTTTATGTGTGCCTGTGTTTGTGTCCCTCTCTTCTTCCAGACAGAAGAGGGCGGAAGAGACTGACCGGGATGCGTGGGGTCCTTAATTTGCTGGCTGCCTTGCCGAGGCAGTGTGGATTGTAGACCGAGCCAATGGATGAGAGGCTGGTTTGCATGATGGATTGGTGTGTATTAGTGTTTATGTGTGTCTCTGAGTGTGTGCATTTGTGTCGCTGTGTCTGTGAATGTGTGCATTACTGACTCTCTGTGTGTCTGCGAGCGTGCGTATTACTGTCTCTCTGTGTGTTTGTGTGTGTGTGTGTATTTCTGTCGCTGTGTCTGTGCGTGTGTTTATTCGTGTCTGTCCGTTTGTGAGTGTGTTTATATGTGTCTCTTTGTCTGTGAGTTGATCTATTAGTGCATTGTGTGTCTGTGAGTGTGTATTCGTGTATCTGTGTGTTGGTGAGTGTGTGTATTTGTCTCTCCTTCTGTGAATGTATCTATTAGTGTCTCTGTGTGTTTATGTGAATGTGTATTAGTGTTTCTGTCTGTCTGTGTGTGTATTTCTGTCGCTGTGTCTGCGACTGTGTATGCGTGCATCTCTGTGTATTTTTGAGTGCATATAATTGTGTGTCTGTGTCTGTGAGTTTATCTATTATTGCGTCTGTGTGTCTGTGAGTGTATCTATTAGTGACTCTGTGTGTTTATGTGAGTGTGTATTCATGTTTATGTGTGTCTGTGAGAGTGTGTATTTCTAACGCTGTGACTGTGAGTGTGTGTATTCGTGTCTGTGTGTTTGTGAGTGTGTGTATTTGTGCCTCTGTGTCTGTGAGTGTATCTATTAGTTTCTCTGTGTGTTTATGGCAGTGTGAATTAGTGTTTATGTGTGTCTGTGAGTGTGCATTTCTGCCGCTGTGACTGTGTGTGTGTGTATTCATGTCTGTGTGTTTGTGAGTGTGTGCATTTGTGTCTCTGTGTCTGTGAGTGTATCCATAAGTGACTCTGTGTGTTTATGTGAGTGTGTATTAGTGTCGCTGTGTGTTTGTGAGTGTGTGCATTTGTGTCTGTGTCTTTGACTGGTTCTATCAGTGTCTCTGTGCGTTTATGTGAGTGGTTCTTAGTAGTTATGTGTCTGTGAGTGTGTGTATTTCTGTCGCTGTGTCTGTGAGTGTATCTCTTAGTGACTCTGTGTGTTTATGTGAGTGTGTATTAGTGTCGCTGTGTGTTTGTGAGTGTGTGTATTTCTGTCGCTGTGTCTGTGAGTATATCTATTAGCGTCTCTGTGGCTTTATGTCAGTGTGCATTAGTGTTTATGTGTGTCTGTGAGTGTGTGTATTTCTGTCGCTGTGAGTGCGTATATTCGTGTCTGTGTGTTTGTGAGTGTATGCATGTGTTTCTCTGTGTCTGTGAGTGTATCTATTGGTGTCTCTGTGTGTTTATGTGAGTGTGTATTAGTTTATGTGCGTCTGTGAGTGTGTGTATTTCTGTCGCTGTGACAGTGAGTGTCTGTATTGGTGTCTGTGTGTTTGTTAGTGTGTGTAGTTGTGCCTCTGTGTCTGTGAGTGTATCTATTAGCAACTCTGTGTGTTTATGTGAGTGTGTATTAGTATCTCTGTGTGTTTGTGAGTGTGTGCATTTGTGTCTGTGTCTGTGACTGTTTCTATTAGTGTCTCTGTGTGTTATCTCAGTGTTTATTAGTATTTATGTGTGTCTGTGAGTGTGTGTATGTCTGTCGCTGTGTCTGTGAGTGTGTGCATTCGAGCCTATGTGTTTTTGAGTGTGTGTATTTGTACCTCTGTGTCTGTGAGTGTGCGTATTAGTGTCTCTGTGTTTATGTGAGTGTGTATTCGTGTCTCTGTGTGTTTGTGAGTGTATGTATTTGTGTCGCTGTGTCTGTGACTGTGCATTAGTGCCTCACTGTGTTTGTGAGTGCCTGTAATTGTGTCTCTGTGTCTGTGAGTGTATCTATTAGTGCATCTGTGTGTCTGTGAGTGTGTATTCGTGTCTGTGTGTTTGTGAGCGTGTGTATTTGTGTCTCTGTGTGTGTGAGTGTATCTAGTATTGTCTCTGTGTGTCTGTGAGTGTGTGTATTACTGTCCCTGTGGGCCTGTGAGTGTGTATTGGTGTCTCTATGTGTGTTTGTGAGTGTGTGCTTTTGTGTCTCTGTGTGTCCGTGAGTGTGTGCATTCGTCTCTCTGTTTCTCTGTGAGTGTGTGTATTTGTGCCCCTGTGTGTCTGTGAGTGTGTGTATTTGTGTCTGTGTGTGTCTTTAAGTGGGTGCATTAGTGTCTTTGTGTGACTGTGAGTGTGTGCATTAAACTCTCTCTGTGTCTGTGAGTGTGTATGTTTGTGTCTCTGTGTGTCTGTGAGTGTGTATTAGTGACTCTGTGTGTGTCTGTGAGTGTGTTTATCAGTGTATATGTGTCTATGAGCGTATGTATTAGTGTCTCTGTGTCTGTGAGTGTGTGTACTGGTGTTTATGTGCGTGTCTGTGAGTGTGTGTATTAGTGCATCTGGGTGTGGAAGTGAGTGTGCTTATTACTGTCTCTCTGTGTCTGTGAGTGTGTGTAGTAGTGTATATGTGTCTGTAGTGCCTTTGTGTGTCTGTGATTGTGTGTGGTAGTGTATATGTGTCTGTGAATGTTTGTTTTCGTCTCTCTGTGTGTCTCAGAGTGTGCGTATTGGTGTATCTGTGTCTCTGTGAGTGTGTGTATTTATGTCTCTGTATGTCTGTGAGTATATATGTGTGTCTCTGTCTCTGTGAGTCTTCGTGTTTCTGTGTATTTGTGAGTGCGTGCATTCATGACGCTCTGTGAGTGTGTGTGTTTGTGTCACTGTGTCTGTCAGTGTGAGCATTTGTGTCTTTGTGTGTGTCTGTGAGTGTGCGTGTTAGTGTATCTGTGTCTGTGTGTTTGTTTATTCGTGTCTGTGAGTGTGTGTATTTGTGTCTCTCTGGGAATGTGAGTGTTTGTGTTAGTGTCTCTGTGTCTTTGTGTTTGTTTATTCGTGCCTGTGAGAGTGTGTATTTGTGTCTCTCTGGGAATGTGAGTGTGTGTGTTCGTGTCTCTGTGTCTGTGAGTGTGTGTATTTGTTTTATTTTATTAACACCACCTCAATCACACTGGTAATGTCTTCCTTGGCCTGATGTATCATTTCATTGTTTATTTCCTTTCCTCTCAGTGAACATCATCACAATTGTGATCATGAAGAGGAAAAACTGTGGACTTTCCAAATGTGTCACTTGTTACCTGGTGGCGATGGCAGTGGGGGATCTACTGGTCGTTATTTTCGACCTGATATTGAGACACATTCCCATTGTCTTAGATGAACAGTTTAATTTCCTGCGGTCCATCCCCGTGTGTAATATCCACGCTGTCCTGCTTTATGCAGCCACTGACTGTTCTGTCTGGTTCACCGTCGCTTTCACCTTTGATCGATTGGTGGCCATTTGTTGCTCAAAGCTGAAAAGTAAATATTGCAGCGAGAAAACGGCGGCTGTGGTTCTGGGAACAGTGACTGTGCTGAGCTGTTTGAAGAACATTTTCTGGTATTTTATGTTCACAGGTCGGTATTGGCTGAAGAACGACCCCGGATTTTGTGCTCTCACAGATGATGTTAAGTTTTCTCCTGTCTGGGTAACAATCGAGTTCCTCCACCACATTCTAACCCCGTGTGTGCCATTCGCCCTGATTCTGCTCCTCAATGTTTTCACCGTTAGACACATTGTCCTGAGCAGCAGGGCCCGCAGGAGACTCCGGGCTCACAGCAGTGGGGACAGTCCCAGAGACCCAGAGATGGAGAGTCGGAGGAAATCCATCATTTTGCTTTTTATTATCTCGGCCAATTTCATCCTGTTATGGTCAATGTTAATGGTTTATTCTATGTGGAGCCGAATGTGGTATCTGGGGAATTACTCTGTATGGTTAGATTATTATGTTATGGAATTGGGCTTCATGTTGCAGCTCTTGAGTTGCTGCACAAACACTGCGATTTACGCCGTGACACAGACTCAATTCAGACAGCAGTTGAAGAATGTGCTGAAATTTCCCTTTGGTCCAATACTTCAATTAATTAAATCATGAGAGGAAAGCCCACCCACACGGCATCTCTCTCCTGCCAGTGCCGGTGAAACTGCCCATCACCAGCCAGCCTCGCCCTGAACTCATCCTAATGCCACCTTGTGTTACCTTTGGAGGTGGTCGGCGGCCATCTTACGTTTTGTGTGTTTGAGCGGCTGGGCCGGGGGTGCTGGGCCAGGAAGTGACACCGGGACGAGCAGCAGCCTCCGCATGGGGATCTGTAGCGGCGCCTGGTGGCTGGGAGGAGGAAGAATAGGAACGGCGTCCGGCACAAGTTGGGCATGAATAATTCCCCCATTGGTGATCAGATAGGTGTGTGCGATTCTCCTAAGGCCCATCAGCTGGTCTGTGATTCCTAGACGACAGATCAGCTGGTTCTGAATGATTCCCACATGGGCGATCAGCTGGGGCTGCATGATTCCCACATGACCATTCAGCAGGATGTGTGGGATTCCTATCATGGCTGATCAGCTGGGTATGTATGCCTCCCCCATGGCCGATGAGCTGTGTGTGTGTGTGTGACAACCCCCATGGTGGAACAGTTGGGTGTACGTGTGATTCGCCCACGGCCGATCAGTTGGGTATGGGTGTGTGCACCCCTCCGGCAGATCAGCTGTGTAAGTGTGCTTCCCCCATGGTCGACCAGCTGGGTGTATGTGCCTCACCCACATCCGATCAGCTGTGTATGTGTGCTTCACCCAGCTGGGTGTATGTGCCTCACCCACATCCGATCAGCTGGTGTGTGTGCCACCCCCATGGTCGATCAGGTGGGAGTTTGTGACTCCCCCCCCCAATGGCCGACCAGCTGGTGTGTGTGCTTTCCCCATGGCCGATCATCTGTGTGTGTGTGTGTGAGACTCCCCAATGCCCGGTCAGCTGGGTGTGTGTGCCTTAGTTTGGGCTTGCGACAAAGCTACAGTGGAATGCGGCTCTGTGTGATTAGATTGGCCTTGATGCAGGATTACTGGGACAAGAGGTCCTGATGGATTGGCTTGGAGATTGATCCAGGGCTACGGTGAGAGAGTGTGGAAGACCGATTAGTTTGGTCATTCATAGAGTGCTATCGGGAGAGCAGGGGCAGTGGGATTAATTTCAGACCCCATTTGGAATATTGTGAGCAGTTGTGGCATCCATATCAAAGGAAGATATGCGTGCACTGGAGAGGGTCATGAGGAGGTGCACAAGAATGATTCACGGAATGAAGGATTTGTCATACGGGGAGCGGTCGAGGTTTCTGGGTATGGGCTCGTTGGAGTTGAGGATGATGAGGTGAAAACTAATTGAAACTTACAGAATACTGAGAAGCCCAGATAGAGTAAACGCTCTGATGGGTTCTAACCCCCAACCTCTCTGCTGGGATCTGTCCCCCTCACTCTGCTGGGTTTTGCTCTCCCCCTCCATCTGCTGAGATGTGCCCACCCCACTGCTGGATTTCCCACTTCCATCTACTGGGTTCTGCCCCCCTCTGCTGTGTTCTGCCCCCCTTCTTGTTTCTGCCCCCCCACTCTGCTGGGTTCTGCCCCCCCCCTCTGCTGGGTTCTCCCCTCCATCTACTGGGTTCTGCCCCCACTCTGCTGGGTTCTACCACCCCCCTCTGCTGGGTTCTGCCCCCTCTCTGCTTGGTTCTGCCCCCTTCTGCTGTGTTCTCCCCCTCCATCTACTGGGTTCTGCCCCCCTCTGCTGGGTTCTGCCCCCCTCTCCCTTCTCTGCTGGGTTGTGGCCCCCCTCTGCTTAGTTCTCCCCCCTTATGCTGGGTTCTCCTTCTCCATCTACTGGGTTCTGCCCCCCCCCCTCTCCTCTGCTGAGTTGTGCCCCCTTCTGCTGTGTTATGCCCCTCTGCTGGGCTCTCCCCCTTCTGCTGGGTTCTGCCCCCCCCTCTGCTGGGTTCTGCGCCTCCGTCTGCTGGGTTATGCCACCCCTCTGCCGCGTTCTGCCCCCCCCCCCTCTGCTGGGTTCTGCCACTCCTCATGCTCGGTTCTGCTCCCCCTCTGCTGGGTTCTGCCCTCCTTCTGCTGGTTTCTGCCACCACCTCTGCTGGGTTCTGCCCCTCCTTCTGCTGGGTTCTGCCACCCCCTCTGCTGAGTTCTGCCCCCCTCTGCTGAGTTCTGCACCCCCTCTGCTGTGATCTGCTACCCCTGCTGTGACCCCCCCCCCACTCCTTTACTCTGTTTTGCTCCCCCCTCACTCTGCTGGGTCCTGCCCCACCTGCTGTGTTTTGCCTCCCCCTCTGCTGGTTTCTGTCCCTCCACCTCTGCTGGGTTCTGCCCCTCCCCATCTACTGGTTTCTGCTCCCCTTCTCTGCTGGGTTCTGCCCCTCCATCTGCTGTGTTTTGCTCCCCCCTCTGCTTGCTTCTGCCCCTCCACCTCTGATGGGTTCTGTCCCTCCCTACTCTGCTGCGTTCTTCCCCTCCACCTCTGCTGGGTTCTGCTCCCCTCCTTTGCTGTGTTCTGCCCCTCCCTCTCTGCTGGGTTATGCCCCTCCCCCTCTGCTGGGTTTTGACCCTCCCCCTCTACTGGCTTCTGTCCAACCCCCCCCTGTGCTGGGTTTCCCCCTAGCTGCTTATTTCCCCAAAATGTATTCACCCCCAAATTTTATTACCCCCTCAATTATATTCCGCCAAAATATTTCCTACCCAAATATCGCCCCCAAAATATCCCCCAAAAATATTTCCCCCAAAAAAATATTTTTCCCCACCAAATTGACCCCCCCCAACCATATAACCACGGATCAATTTAGTATTTTTCATATGTTATTGCTATATGGATAGTGAGCTGGGGGTGTGGGCTTCTCACCCTTACTAAACCCTGACCCACATGGAGACAGATTAAAATAAAATGACGGTGCAAATGCCTCCTGTGTGCCCCAGTATTTAATTTATTAAACACACCAAACCCATCCTGAACCTGCGTTCCCTCCTGCTCCCACACTCCGCCTTGTTCACTGGAATGCCTCACCCAATTCTTGGAGTGAAAATCCCACGAGTCTCCAACTCCCCCCAGAGACACTGAGACGCCTGACCCCCCCCCCCCCACTCCCTCCAAAATAGACCCCAACCCTTGAGTAACCATACCTCAAGTGTATTCTGGGGGTGTAATAATGAAGGACAAATGTTATGGGCCAGGGTTTAGAAAACTCCAAAGTATATCATGGAGTTCACGCGACCTAAAAGTGTTGATTGATTTTGGTTACTTTGACCACAAGTGCCTGCCTTTCAGGTTTTATTCAGCAGAGGTCTCGCTTTTCAACAAAAAACAAGCTTTATTCTACAAACTTAGTTAACATTTGTATAACCACACACATGCAAGAATTTTTATCAACTACAAACATAAATATCCCTACAGTAATCTATTCCTAACCCTTAATGAATTCCCTCTTAACTGTTCCAATTTAATAACAAATCCCATAAACCCAAACCCCCTTTTCAAAGTTGCGGCCCAGCACATGGCATTCTTACAATCTTTACGACTTGGTATGGATGCTCTTGTTTCCTTTCCAAAACAGCAGGTTTGAATTCCTTCCACAAAACATTTAGCTCTTTTAAGTTATCAAGTAATCTCAAAACAGCTTTTAATTTAAAAAATATATATATTTTTTATTCTCCTTCTTTTTCAAATTTTCTCCCAAATTTACACCCACCAACAATAAACAATAATCCGTAACAAATATGTCAATCCGCATATCAATAAAAACGATCCCAACCTCTCATCAAACCACAAACAGTAGCCCGCATGTTCACAGAAACAAATGACAAAAAGGAATCAGGAATCACACATAGTCGCCATTAACACACACAGCCCCCCACCCCCCCCCCCCCCACCCCACTCCCACCCTCAAACCTCCCATCCACCCACCCCAGCTAATGTCCGATGTTATCCAGTTCTTGAAAGTTCATGAAGTATAATGCCCATGAATTGTAGAATTCCTCCATCTTTCCCCTCAGTTCAAACTTAACCTTCTCATGAGTGAAGAATTCCAACAGGTCCCCCCCGCCACAGGGCACAGGGTGGCGAGGTTTCTCTCCAACCCAACAGAATCTGCCTCCGGGCGATTAACGAGGCGAAGGTGACAACATCTGCCTCCGCACCCGTTTCCAACCCTGGCTGGTCTGACACCCCGAATATGGCCCACCGAGGGCCCGGGTCCAGTTTCACGTGCACCACTTCAGAAATTACCCTAAAAATCTCCGTCCAGTAATCCTCTAGCTTTGGACAGGGCCAAAACATATGAACGTGATTAGCGGCCCGACCCCGCAACGCTCACACACAACGTCTGCTCGTTCAAAGAATCGGCGCATCCTCGCCTTCGTGAGGTGCAGTCTTCACCTTCAGCTGTATCAGCCCCAACCTCGCGCACGAGGTGGAGGCGTTCACTCGCCGGAGCACCTCACACCAGAACCCCTCCTCCATATCGTCTCCCAACTCTTCCTCCCTCTTTGCTTTGATCCCTCAGTCCCTCAGGCCCCAAAGGCCGAAGGAACTCGGAAAGAAAGAACAACGGGGAAACCGCCGAAAAAGTCCGAAACATCGCGCACCAGCGGGAGCCTCTTCTCGACGCAGCCACCCCGCTCGCGAGCGCCACCAGAAGTACAGAATCTCACCGGAAGTTAAGAATCAAATCAGCTTTTAAAATGAAGATAGAGAGACACTTCTTTCAACCTCTGCAGTACTAAACCAGTTCAAACTCAAAGCGAAAGTAAAACTCAGAGCCACAGCCCAGCTCCACCCACACAATGACATCGCTGAAGCCATGTGATAGGACAAAAACATTTCTTAAAGGGACACTCCCATGAGACAAAGACACATTGACGTGACAGGGTTGAAATTGATTTATATACCATATTTATTTTGATGTTATCGTTACTATGATATAAACTACCAATGCCCTGATAAATTGTTTTTTAAAAAATTTTAATATTTTTCTCTCAGCTCTTGTATGGGGATTTCTCGTTGAGTAAAGATTCTCTTTGCGTCGTCCGAGCGTCAAAATCACCTCTCCTTGGGGAGAGAAAGAGCAACCTGGAAATTGATGCAAGCAAAACATTATTGAAATATAAAGACACAGCAAGATACCAAGAATACTCCCACTTCGATAGTCACAATCTCAGTTTTATAAAATCCATTTTATATACACGTCCAAACAATGGACCAATTTAATTGTTGAAAACACATCACATCACACTGTGGATGGGGGACTGGATGGAGGGATGGTGGGGAATGGAGGGAGGTACTGGGGAATGGAGGGAGCGAGTGGCGAGTGTAGGGAGGTAAGTACACCAGTGGATTGGCAGTGAGTACTGACTGGAGACTCACTCTCAGGGCCTGTGTCTCTTCCTCTTTTGTTTAATCACCAACTCCGACTGCCTCATTGGGAATAAAGGCACAGACACTAATGAACCCCCCTCCCAATCACTGTCCAACTCACCGATTCTACCTGCACTTCAGGATTGGTATTTACCCTCCCCCTCCCATTTACTGTCCAACTCACCCGCTCTACCTGCTTACTCTAGTATTGGTGTTAATCCTTCCCCCCTCCGATTTACTGTCCAACTCACTCAACTACATATCCACTCCAGGATTGCTGCTTAACCTCCGCCTCCCAGTCACTTCCCAACTCACCAACTCTACCTGCTCACTCCAGGACTGCTGTTTAACCTCCGCCTTCCATTCACTGCCCACCCACCACCCTACCTGCTCACTCCAGGACTGGTGTTTAACCTCCGCCTCCCATTGACTGCCCACCCACCCACCCTACCTGCACACTCCAGGACTGGTGCTTCATCTCCCCCCTCCCATTCACTGCCCACCCACCACCCTACCTGCTCACTCCAGGACTGGTGTTTAACCTCCGCCTCCCATTCACTGCCCACCCACCCACCCTACCTGCTCACTCCACTTTAACATATCAACAACAACAAGGCAACAATAACATTGTGTCAATATAACAAAACGTTTTTACTATCATGCAAACATTTCAAAAATAAAGGGAAATTGCAAAAGCACTAGTGATAATTTACCAAAATTCACTAGACACTGGGGTGCTACCGGCGGATTGGAAATTAGCAAACGTGACACCACTGTTTGAAAAATAAGGTAGACAGAAAGTGGGTAATTATAGGCCAGTGAGCTTAACTTCGGTAGTAGGGAAGATGCTGGAATCTATCATCAAGGAAGAAATAGCGAGGCATCTGGATGGAAATTGTTCCATTGGACAGCCGCAGCATGGGTTCATAAAGGGCAGGTCGTGCCTAACTAATTTAGTGGAATTTTTTGAGGACATTAACAGTGCGGTAGATAACGGGGAGCCAATGGATGTGGTATATCTGGATTTCCAGAAAGCCTTTAACAAGGTGCCACACAAAAGATTGTTGCATAAGATAAAGATTCATGGCATTAAGGGGAAAGTAGGAGCATGGATAGAGGATTGGTTAATTAATAGAAAGCAAAGAGTGGGGATTAATTGGTGTTTCTCTGGTTGGCAATCAGTAGCTAGTGGTGTCCCTCAGGGATCAGTGTTGGGCCCACAACTGTTCACAATTTACAGAGCTGATTTGGAGTTGGGGACCAAGGGCAATGTGTCCAAGCTTGCAGACGACACGAACATAAGTGGTAAAGCAAAAAGTGCAGAGGATACTGGAAGTCTGCAGAGGGATTTGGACAGGCTAAGTGAATGGGCTCGGGTCTGGCAGATGGAATACAATGTTGACAAATGTGTGGTTATCCATTTTGGTAAGAATAACGGCAAAAGGGATTATTATTTAAATGATAAAATATTAAAACATGCTGCTGTGCAGAGAGACCTGGGTGTGCTCGTGCATGAGTCGCAGAATGTTGGTTTTCAGGTGCAACAGGTGATTAAGAAGGCAAATTGAATTTTGTCCTTCATTGCTAGAGGGATGGAGTTTAAGACTAGGGAGGTTATGCTGCAATTGTATAAGTTATTAGTGAGGCCACACCTGGAGTATTGTGTTCAGTTATGGTCTCCTTACTTGAGAAAGGACGTACTGGCACTGGAGGGTATGCAGAGGAGATTCACTAGGTTAATCCCAGAGCTGAAGGGGTTGGATTACGAGGAGAGGTTGAGTAGACTGGGACTGTACTCGTTGGAATTCAGAAGGATGAGGGGGGGATCTTATAGAAACATATAAAATTATGAAGGGAATCGATAGGATAGATGCGGGCAGGTTGTTTCCACTGGCGGGTGAATGCAGAACTAGGGGGGGCATAGCCTCAAAATAAGGGGAAGTAGATTTAAGACTGAGTTTAGGAGGAACTTCTTCACCCAAAGGGTTGTGAATCTATGGAATTCCTTGCCCAGTGAAGCAGTAGAGGCTCCTTCATTAAATGTTTTTAAGATAAAGATAGATAGTTTTTTGAAGAATAAAGGGCTTAAGGGTTATGATGTTCGGGCCGGAAAGTGGAGCTGAGTCCACAAAAGATCAGCCATGATCTCATTGAATGGCGGAGCAGGCTCGAGGGGCCAGATGGCCTACTCCTGCTCTTAGTTCTTATGTTCTTATGTTCACTAACCTAACCTTTACATCTGATCAACTCCTCGAGAAATGCAATCACATTCCTTAGGCTCGACATCCCTCTGAGAAAACTATGGTGGCTATGACGGATCAAACGTAGCCTCTCCAAATGTAGATTAGAATTGCTGCTCCTGAATGTTCCAACTTATTAAGACGGTATTTTGAATCTTTTCATTTTTTATTTATTTTCTTTTACACTATTAATGCTTATGTCATTGACTCATTCAAGGTGTATTTTTTGAAATTTCAATTGTAGATGATTATTCTTCAATCCCTATGAGTGGTGAAGGGCTTTCCGATTTTTTCTACCTGTGACATTACTATATGAATTTGCAATAAAATATAACTTGCCCTGTGACATTCTTTAAAACTAGTCATCTGCTTTCACTTAAAATAGGACATAACGTTCATGCAGTAAACGCTAAGAATGGAATCATGAGTGTTCTGTCTGCTAACCTTTGTTGTGTCAAATTAAAGTTTGATTGGTACAGAACTGGTCAGGTCATAGAAGGCAGAGGATAGCAATGGAAGGGTGCTTTTCTGATTGGAAGGCTGTGACTCGTGTTGTTCCGCAGGGATTAGTGCTGGGACCTTTGCTGTTCTTAGTATATGTAAATGATTTCGTGGAAAATGTAACTGGCCTGATTAGTAAGTTTACAGACGACACAAAGGTTGGTGGAATTGCGGATAGCGATGAGGACTGTCAGAGGATTCAGCAGGATTTAGATTGTTTGGAGACTTGGGCGGAGAGATGGCAGATGCAGTTTAATCTGGACAAATGTGAGGTAATGCATTTTGGAAGGTCCAATGCAGGTTGGGAATATACAGTGAATGGTAGAACCCTCAAGAGTATTGAAAGTCAGAGAGATCTATGTGTACAGGTCCACAGGTCACTGAAAGGGGAAACACGGGTGGAGGAGGTAGTCAAGAAGGCATACGGCATGCTTGCCTTCATTGGCCGGGACATTGAATATAAGAATTGGCAAGTCATGTTGCAGCTGTATAGAACCTTAATTAGCCCACACCTGGAGTATAGTTTTCAATTCTGGTTGCCACGCTACCAGAGGAGGCTGTATAGAGGGTGCAAAAGCGACTTACCAGGATGTTTCCTGGTATGGAGGGCATTCGCTATGAGGAGAGGTTGAATAAACTCGGCTCGTTCTCACTGGAACGACGAATAGAGGGATTCGGACCCCGGAAGTGTAGAATTGTTTAGTTTAGACAGGCAGCATGGTCGGCAGAGGCTTGGAGGGCCGGAGTTCCTGTCCCTGTGCTGTCCGTTACTTTGTTCTTTGTTCTTTGTTCTGACACACAATGATGTCTCCGATAACGCTTTGCGAACTTTCTGAGGTGTGGGAAATGCTGTTTCCTTGGAGATATTGTCTCCTTTCCTTAATGGAAAATGTCCCCAAAGTCACAATCTTCAGCTTTTTGTAGAACTTGTGTTTCAGGACACGAGGGCAAAACATTTAATTTCCATTTACCTGATTATGCTATGTTGCTTGTGTTCTTTCTTTGTTTATTTGGCGATTCATTTTAAGATGTCATGTCCAAATATATTGTTTCCCTTGTACATGGAACAAAAAAGAAAGAAAAATACAGCACAGGAACAGGCCCATCGGCCCTGCAGGCTTGCGCCGACCATTCTTGCATTCTAACCGAAAACCTTCTCATCTGTCAGGGTCCGTATCCCTCAATTCGCATCCAATTCTGTATTTGTCAACACCCTTTAAACGTCACTACCGTACCTTCTTCCACCGCGTCCGCCAGCAGCGAGTTTCAGGCGTCAACTGCCCTCTGAAATAATTCCCCCGCACATATCCTCTAAACGTTGCCCCAGAACCTGATGTTTCGTTAATATTTCTTTGCTAATTTTCCGATGTGCCATACAATGCACAGGATTCTTGAATGCATTTCAATGCACTTGAAGAGGATTCTAACCTTATCAGAAGTGCCATGATGGAAAATATCCCCAGGGATCAGCTTCAGCAGTCTGCTGAAGTGGTTAAATGTGTTTCAGGACAAAAGATCTAAAACAAAAATACATTGAACTGAATTTTTTTTAAAATGTATGTTGTTTATTTGTATATTTATTTGTTCATTTCAACATTTTCTATTGGAAATTAATTGTTTACCTCATATATGTAATTCCGTTATAATTATATTATATTTAAATTCGTTCGTATGCACATAAAGTTGCACACATATACACAAATAAACGCACACATTTTCGCCCACACTGACCCATTGAAACGTAAACATACATGCGGAGATATATCAGTCAGAGACATCGTACTGGTAATTGGCGAACCTGAATTACATCCTTTGCTGCATTTTTGAGCAATAACAAACTTAACTATGGTTAAAAGTCCCAGATTTGTGTGACATCTTTAATAGAGTTTTTTCACATTGTGATCTCTTCATTGTCGCTTCACGTTGTTGTTTCACAATAAACTGCATCAGCATCGTCACCTGTCAAATACAAGGTGAATAATCGTGAGTAATACATCTCTGATATCATCCCGTCGTAATAACCTATACAGGCACACATTAATGGTCAACAATCTTCCCGATGCGCAATGCCGCCATTGTGAAAAACAATCGTCTGCTTCCATGTCTTTCAGCAAGAACCCTGTGTGACGATTAGCTGTGGCAATTTCTCACCTGTTCAGTTCCTTTTTAATTATACTATGACTGCCGTCGTCTCGGTTGTCGCCTCGAGAGCGCGTTTTGAGAGTACATTCTACAATTTCATCCCTGTCAATATCGTAATTTTACTGCATCTGGAAGCAACATATATTAACTAACCAACTAAACAATTATAGACCACAGCAAGAAATTTCTACAATCAACTTACCTGCCTCTGAATTTATGTGGAAACTCTCGTGCGTAAAATTGATACCCCTCCTTCACTTTATAGAACATGGAACATTGAACATTACAGCGCAATACAGGCCCTTCGGCACTCGATGTTGCACCGACCTGTGAAATCACTCTAAAGCCCATCGACACTAATCCATTATCGTCCAGATGACTATCCAGTCACCATTTGAATGCCCTTAGTGTTGGCGAGTCCACTACTGTTGCAGACAGGGCATTCCACACCCTTACTACTCTCTGAGTAAAGAACATACCTCTGACATCTGTCTTATATCTATCTCCCCTCAATTTAAAGCTATGTCACCTCGTGCTAGACATCACAATCCGAGGAAAAAGACTCACTGTCCACCCTATCCAATCCTCTGAACATCTAGTGTGCCTCAATTAAGTCACCTCTTAACATTCTTCTCTCTAACGAAAACAGCCTCAAGTCCCTCAGCCTTTCCTCATAGATCTTTCCTCCAGACCAGGCAACATTCTGGTAAATCTCCTCTGACCCTTTCCAATGCTTCCACATCGTTCTTATAATGCGGCGACCAGAATTGTATGCAATACTCCAAATCCGGCCGCACCAGAGTTTTCTACAGCTGCAACATGACCTCATGTCTCCGAAACTCAATCCCTCTACCAATAAAAGCTAACACACCGTAAGCCTTCTTAACAACCCTCTCAACCTGGGTGGCAACTTTCAGGGATCTATGTACAAGGACACCGAGATCTCTCTGCTCATCCACACTGCCAAGAATCTTACCATTAGCCCAGTACTCTGTCTTCCTGTTAATCCTTCCAAAATGAATCACCTCACACTTTTCTGCATTAAACTCCATTTGCCACCTCTCAGCCCAGCGCTGCAGCTCATCTAAGTCCCTCTGTAACGTGTAACATCCTTCCGCACTGTCCACAACTCCACCGACTTTAGTTATCATCTGCAAATTTACTCACCCATCCTTCTACGCCCTCCTCCAGATCATTTATAAAAATGACAAACAGCAGTGGCCCCAAAACAGATCCTTGTGGTACACCACTAGTAACTGGACTCAAGTCTGAACATTTCCCATCAACCACCACCTTTGTCTTTTTCCAGCGAGCCAATTTCTGATCCAAACTGCTAAATCGCCCTGAATCCCATGCCTCCGTATTTTCTGCAGTCGCCTACTGTAGGGAACCTTATCAAACGCTTTTCTGAAATCCATAGACACCACATCAACTGCTTTACCCTCATCCACCTGATGGTCACCTTCTCAAAGAACTCAATAACGTTTGTGAGGCACGACCTACCCTTCACAAAACTGTGTTGACTATCTCTACTCAAATTATTCCTTTCCAGATGATTATACATCCCATCTCTTATAAAGTTCCAATATGTTGCCCACAACAGAAGTAAGTCTCACTGGTCTATAGTTACCGGGGTTGTCTCTACTCCCCTTCTTGAACAACGGGACAACATTTGCTATCCTCCAGTCTTCTGGCACTATTCATGTAGACAAAGATGACTTCAAGATCAAAGCCAAAGGCTCAGCAATTTCCTCCCTAGCTTCGGAGAGAATCCTAGGCTAAATCTCGTCCGGCCCAGGGGACGTATCTATTTTCACACATTCCAAAATTGCTAACACCTACTCCTTATGAACCTCAAGCCCTTCTAGTCCAGTTGCCTGAATCTCGGTATTCTCCTCGACAACATTGTCTTTTGCCTGTGTGAATACTGACGAAAAATATTCATTTAGCACCTCTCCTATCTCCTCGGACTCCAAGCACAACTTGCCACTACTGTCCTTGACTGGCCCTGCTCTTACCCTAGTCATTCGTTTATTCCTGACATATCTATAGAAAGCTTTAGGGTTATTCTTGACCCTACCTGCCAAAGACTTCTCATGTCACCTCCTGGCTCTTCTTAGCTCTCTCTTTAGGTCCTTCCTAGCTATCTTGTAACTCTCGAGCGCCCTAACTGAACCTTAATGTCTCATCTTTACATAAGCCTCCGTCTTCCTCTTGACAAGTGTTTCGACTGCTTTCGTAAACCACGGTTCCCTTGCTCGACTACTTCCTCTCTGCTTGACAGGTACATACTTATCAAGGACACGCAGTAGCTGTTCCTTGAACAAGCTCCACATTTCCATTGTGTCCATCCCCTGCAGTTTTCCTCTCCATCCGATGCATCCTAGGTCTTGCCTCATCGCATCAGAATTGCCTTTCCCCCAGATATAAATCTTGCCCTGCGGTATATACCTATCCCTTTCCATCTCTAAAGTAAACGTAATGGAATTGTGGTCACTATTACCAAAGTGCTCACCTACCTCCAAATCTAAAATCTGTCCTGGTTCATTACCCAGTACCAAATTAAAATGAAATGAATGAAATGAAATGAAAATCGCTTATTGTCACAAGCAGGCTTCAAATGAAGTTACTGTGGAAAGCCCCTAGTCGCCACATTCCGGCGCCTGTTCGGGGAGGCTCGTACGGCAATTGAACCGTGCTGCTGGCTTGCCTTGGTCTATTTAGACCTGTGCTAAACAGCCCCAGTGAAGTTACTGTGAAAAGCACCTAGTCGCCACATTCCGGCGCCTGTTCGGGGAGGCTGTTACGTGAATCGAACCGTGCTGCTGGCCTGCCTTGGTCTGCTTTCAAAGCCAGCGATTTAGCCCTGTGCTAAACAGTTTTTCCAAATCCTATATTGCCTCGCCTCTCTTTGGTCTCTCTACATACTGTGTCAGGAAACACTCCTGCACACATTGGACAAAAACAGACACAACAAAAGTACTCGAACTATGACGTTTCCATTCAATATTTGGAAAGTTAAAGTTCCCCATAACAACTACCCTGTTGCTTTCGCTCCTATCCAGAATCATCTTTGCAATCCTTTCCTCTACATTTCTGGAACTTTTCGGAGGCCTATAGAAAACCCCTAACAGAGTGACCTCTCCTTTCCCGTTTCTAACCTGAGCCCATACTACCTCAGTGGACGAGTCATCATCAAAGTTCCATTCTGCCACCGTAATACTGTCCTTGACTAATAATGTCAACCCTCCCCCTCTTTTACCACCTTACCTGAGCTTACTGAAATATCTAAACCCCGGCAACTGCAACAGCCATTCCTGTCCCTGCTCTATCCATGTCTCCGAAATGGCCACATTATCAAAATCCCAGGTACCAACCCATGCCGCAGGTTCACCCACCTAATTCCGGATGCTCCAGGCATTGAAGAAGACACACTTTAAACCACATTCCTGCCTGCCGGTACACACCTGGAACGTTGAAACCTTACTCATGACCTCACTACTCTCTACCTCCTATATACTGGAGCTACAATTCAGGTTCCCAAGCCTTTGCTGAACTAGTTTAAACCCTCCCGAAGAGCATTAGCAAATCCGCCCCTCTCCCCCAGGATATTGGTATCCCTCTGATCCAGGCGTTGGCCATCCCTTTTGTAGAGATCCCACCGACCCCAGAATCAGCCCCAATTATCCAGAAGTCTGAAACCCTTCCTCCTGCACCATCCCTGTAGCCACGCATTGAACTCCTCTCTCTCCCTGTTCCTCGTCTCGCTATCACGTGGCACGGGTAACAACCCAGAGATAATAACTCTGTTTGTCCTAGATCTAAGTTTCCACCCTAGCTCCCTGAATTCCTGCCTTACATCCCTATCCCTTTTCCTACCTATGTCGTTGGTACCTATGTGGACCACGACTTGGGGCTGTCCCCCTCCCCCTTAAGGATCCCGAAAGCACGATCCGTGACATCACGCACCCTGGCACCTGGGAGGCAACACACCAACCGCGAGTCTCTCTCGTTCCCACAGAATCTCCTATCAATCCCCCTAACTATGGAGTCTCCAATGACTAATGCTCTACTCCTCTCCCCCTTCCCTTCTGAGCAACAGGGACAGATTCTGAGCCAGAGACTTGTACCCCATGGCTTACCCCTGGTAAGTCGTCGTCCCCCAACAGTATCCAAAGCGGTATACTTGTTACTAAGGGGAACGAGCACAGGAGATCCCTAGACTGACTGCTTCCTCCCAGCCTCTTTCACCGTCACCCATCTATCTTTATTTTTCGGAGTAACTACATCCCTGAAGCTTCTATCTATGACCACCTCTGCCTCCCAAATGATCCGAAGTTCATCCAGCTCCAGCTCCAGTTCCCTAACGCGGTTTCTGAGGAGCTGGAGACGGGTGCACTTCCCACAGATGAAATCAGCAGGGGCACTGACGGCGTCCCTCACCTCAAACATTCTGCAGAAGGAACATTGCACTACGTTCCCTGCCATCCCCTCTAGATAAAAAAAAGAAAAAGAAAGAAAGAGCTTACCTGTTATTCACTCCCCTTCTCAGCAAGCACTCACTCGGCAAACTCTGCGCCCCACAAGATAACACCTGAGGGAAAATAAAAGAAAAGCTACTTACCAGTCACCAGCCAGTCCCTTACCTGCAGGCTGTGACGTCACGGTTCAACTTCTTTCGACTTCTACCTGCCCTCGAGCCTTCCTCGTGTTCTTTACAGCGGTTGTTTTTTTTTTGGTTAGAGGAGGGGGTAGGGACGGAAACACTGAAGAAGTGTTCCGGGTTTAAGTGTCACTTGACAACAACTCCTCCACAAACTACCTTCAAGTAAGGGTGAGCACACGGAAGTATGCAAATTACCCCCGCAACAGCCAATCAGCAGCTCCGCTCTACTGCCCTCTGCTGGATAATTCAATATAATTCAATAACTATCTTTTTCCATTCACGGTTGAATTCCATCGCTACATGTTGCTGGCTGAATTTGATGCAACTCTTTGTATTTGAGACATAGTGATCATTTCAGTTAACCTCACCATATTGATATTCCTGGTTTAGGTGAGATGTTCATCCCGAGTTCAACAGTGTGTTTTGAATAAATGTAAATCCAGCAGCTGCCGAATTTCAGATGGTATTGTAGTTAAATGTTAAAGGGAACTACGTACATATCTACTTAGTGAAAATGTGACTGATGTGTAAATGTTCAGATATCTGTCACGAGTAGCAATTTCAACTGGTTTTCTCAAT
Organism: Scyliorhinus torazame; assembly: GCF_047496885.1. NCBI lineage: Eukaryota > Metazoa > Chordata > Chondrichthyes > Carcharhiniformes > Scyliorhinidae > Scyliorhinus > Scyliorhinus torazame. Next base: position 11,941,353 of record NC_092729.1, on the reverse strand, counting down.
AACAAGAAAGTATATGCATGTAAACACAGAACTATAATTATATATGTATATTCAGTGTACATATACTTTAACAAATATATGTATTTCACATCTCTTTTTTGACAATGACTGAGAACATATTGTCTGATTGTTTCAGACTCTATACGGCCTTATTGAAATTGACAGCATTCAATAACGAAGACTTAATACTTACTCTGTGAGTAGCAGTTTGCATTGGTATGTTACTATTATATCCAACATGAATTGATCAATCTATCCGGTAGGTTTTCAAACATACCTGCAGGAACTGGCTTTCTCTTGATCGGAATAAACTCTCGTCCCAGAATAATCACGATCCCGAACACGATCAATGCAGCGAGACTGAAACGGATTGGGATTGAACTGGAAACTAAAAGATTATGAGGAGAAAATGAATGACCATTTTAGTGCGTCATAGGCCAGTAGTGAACGGGATGTGTTTTAACATTTCCATTAAATATTTTAGATTTTAGTTGAACTGAATTTCTAACAGCTCTCGTCGCATGACTGGAATCCATGACTCCAGAAAATTGTCATGTGTTTCTCGATTACTAGTCGAGTGAACACGCCACTGCGCCACCGCTTGTCCCAGTAAATTGATGCATTCCCTACCTATCCAATAAACATAGAACATAGAACATAGAACAATACAGCGCAGTACAGGCCCTTCGGCCCACTATGTTGCACCGAAACAAAAGCCATCTAACCTACACTATGCCATTATCATCCATATGTTTATCCAATAAACTTTTAAATGCCCTCAATGTTGGCGAGTTCACTACTGTAGCAGGTAGGGCATTCCACGGCCTCACTACTCTTTGCGTAAAGAACCTACCTCTGACCTCTGTCCTATATCTATTACCCCTCAGTTTAAAGTTATGTCCCCTCGTGCCAGCCATTTCCATCCGCGGGAGAAGGCTCTCACTGTCCACCCTATCCAACCCCCTGATCATTTTGTATGCCTCTATTAAGTCTCCTCTTAACCTTCTTCTCTCCAAGTAAAACAAGCTCAAGTCCATCAGCCTTTCCTCATAAGATTTTCCCTCCATACCAGGCAACATTCTGGTAAATCTCCTCTGCACCCGCTCCAAAGCCTCCACGTCCTTCCTATAATGCGGTGACCAGAACTGTACGCAATACTCCAAATGCGGCCGTATCAGAGTTCTGTGCAGCTGCAACATGACCGCCCGACTCCGGAACTCAATCCCTCTACCAATAAAGGCCAACACTCCATAGGCCTTCTTCACAACCCTATCAACCTGGGTGGCAACTTTCAGGGATCTATGTACATGGACACCTAGATCCCTCTGCTCATCCACACTTTCAAGAACTTTACCATTAGCCAAATATTCCGCATTCCTGTTATTCCTTCCAAAGTGAATCACCTCACACTTCTCTACATTAAACTCCATTTGCCACCTCTCAGCCCAGCTCTGCAGCTTATCTATATCCCTCTGTAACCTGCTACATCCTTCCACACTATCGACAACACCACCGACTTTAGTATCGTCTGCAAATTTACTCACCCACCCTTCTGCGCCTTCCTCTAGGTCATTGATAAAAATGACAAACAGCAACGGACAAACAAGAAGTGCCGAGTGGATGATCCATCTCGGTCTCCTCTGGAGGTCTTCAGCATCACAAATGTCAATGCGATTCATTCCACCTGCAGTACTCCCTAAATTCCTGCTGCAGGATCTCATCCCTTTGTCTGCCCATGTCAGTGGTAACGACATGCACCACGGCCACTGGCTAATCCCCTCCCACATCACACTGCTCTCAAGGCACAAAAAAGGAAATAAACAATTATAGGGCCTGTTTCTGGCCACAGAAACGCAATCCGGCTTCCTTTACAATCGAGTCCGCGATGAGTGACGATCTCCCAATATTATTCTCCTCCGCTGTGCACCCGCGCGGCCACTAACACAGCGATTGATTATTTAGCCTGAAAGGCCTCCTATCCCAATACTATCTAAGACGATATAGTTGTCTGAGATGGGGATGACCACATGCGTGTAACCCGTGCACTACCTGCCTCCGGCTACCACTCCACCTGACGGTCTGCCACTGCTTCTCCGCCTGGGCAACCATGACTTGTGTTGCGGCATGCTTGCTAAAAGTGATATCCACAACGTCATCATCACCACGGGTGCTCAATAGTTCGTTCATGTGCAGCTCCCGTCATGCATTGCGGATAATCAGGAGCTGCAGTTGGACACAGTTCCAGTGATCAGAAACACGAGAAATGTCTCTGATTTCCGACATATTTCAGAAGGATCATTTCACAACGCTGAGTTCTCTTTCAAGATCCTTTAAAATACTTCTTAGATTCCATTAAATTCAGAGTACTGCTTACACAGGGGATCTTATTCTAAAGAGAATAGAGGTAAGTGGAAGAAACTCACACCTGAAATGAAAGTCACCAATCAGCGACCTGCATTACCGCATCTCACTTTCTGGATAGGGAAATCTCATTGGCCTCTGCCCCCACCTCACCGGCTGTTCTTGTTCTGGAGTACCCTGCAGTCATTTCACAAATGCGACTTTACTAACTAGAAGCAGCGCATCTGGTAACAAGTTCCCAACCCAATCTTACCCCGAATCTTCAGACCAGCTCTGAATCGGCGTTTCTGAAGCTCGGACTGAGCCTGAACTCCGCACTCAGTAGTTTTCATCTTCGACTCCATACAGTTCAGTGGGTGGCCTTTTGGAACATCGAGTCTGCACCGACCCTCTGAAAGAGTCCCACCTTATTACGATCACCCGCTAACACCACCAAAACTTTTGGATCCTAAGGGAAATTAAAGATGGCCAATCCACCTAATCTGCACATCATTGCACTGTCGGAGGAAATCGGGGCACTAGGAGGAAACCCACGCAGACACGGGGGGAAATGCAAATTCCACACAGACAGTCAGCCGAGACCCGAAATGGACCCGGGCCCCTGGCGCTGTGGGGCAGCAGTGCCAACCACTGTACCAATGCGTCGTCTATAACGTTTTAGCTTTATCTTCTCCTGTTTGAATCAACACTGTTTTCACTCAACCCCAACACACTGTGGTTTATCCAAGCTGCACTGACAGTTCAGGAAAGCAACTCTGAAGCTGCCCTGCGCCTCACAGCGTGCCCGAAACAAGGATTTTGATAACTGAATCAATCCAGTTGGGCAGTTAACCAGCTTCAGTACAGACGGACACAGCTGACTCCTAATTCAGAAGCGCAATTAACTTACACCCAATCAAAACGAGCAGCTTTTAATTACATGACTAAATATGTAATTTTACTTTAAAATAGCGCACGAATTAAATTTAATTACCAATTACCGAAAAAAACAAATGCCTTGGATGCCTTGTTTTCAATTAAGCAAACATTCTCGTCCAGCCAAGCAGCTCTCACAGTGGCATGGTTACTGGATGAGTAACCTCGAGCCCCAGGGTAATGCGCTACGGACTAGTGTTCGAATTCCACCCAGCAGATAGTAAGATTTCAATTCAATTAACACCGAATGATGACCACGAAAAACGGAGCGGACTCACTTATAGACTTAAGGGAAGATAATTTGCCGGCCGTTCGAGGTCTTACATACATGGGCAGCACGGTGGGGCAGTGTGTTAGCCCAGCTATCTCATGGCGCCTCAGTCCCAGGTTCGATCCCGGCTCTGGATCTTTGTGTTGTGGGGGCGAAACCCACGCAAACACGGGGAGAATGTGCAAACTCCACTTAGACAGTGAAACAGGGGCCTGGTTCGAACCCGGGTTCTCAGTGCATGAAATATCATTCAATACTAATGTTATAAACCAGCACATGGTTCACAAGCTACAGCTTGGCGATTTCAGTGCTTGTCCAGATTATTCTGAAAACTTGCTTTTACTCATATTCCAACGACACTTTGGGTGAAATAATGTTTATCATCAACTCCCCTGCGAACAATTCATTCCTCATCTGAAACATATCCCCTTTGGGATTCCCTGGGAAAAAATTATCACGATTCCCCCTATCTCTGCCTCTGAATATCTCTATCAGATCCTTCCCTCATCCACCTCTGTTACAGAGAAACCAAATAAAGCCTATCCAGACTGTTTTCATAGTTGAAACGTTCTACCCAAGGCAGCATCCTTGTGAATTTCCTCTGCACCCTCTCCAGTGTAACCACGTCCTTCCGATGGTGTACCGATCAGAACGACACACAATATTCCATCTGTTGTCGAAGCAATGTACTAAATTTGTACCAATAACTCCCTGCTCCTTTATTCAATGTTCCAGGTAATGAAGGCAAAGTTCAGCGTGTATTCTTCACTACTCTATCTACCTGTGCTGCCATGTCCAGGGAGCCATCGACTTGTCAACCAGAGATCCCCTGTTCCTCAATACTACCTATGGACTTACCGTATTACAATTGGGTATATCCTATCCTTATTAGCCTTCGCAAAAATCATCAGCTCACACTGGTCCAGAGTAAATTCCAACTGTTATGGCTGTATCCGACTACGAGCTGATCAATATGATTCTGAGGACCAAGACTTTCCTTCTCACTATCCAGAATATTTCCAATGTCCGTGTCAACTGCAAACTTACTAATTATACCTTCTACTTTCACATCCAAGTCGTTTATGTAAATAAAAAAACAGCAATGGTCCCAGCAGAGATCCCTGTGGCACACAGCTGGTAAAAGGGTTTCAGTCACAAATGCAACCCTTTTATCAATGCAGTGAAATATGAGGTAATGCTTTTTGGCAGTCAAAACATGCGGAGACAATATAGAACAAAGAATATGGAGGATAGAACAGTACAGCACAGGACAGGCCCTTCGCCCACAAGGTTGTGCCGACCATGTATCCTAATCTATGATCAACCTGACCTACAGCGCTTCAATTTACTGCTGACCATGTGCCTGTCCCAGAGTCACATAAATGTCTCTAATGATAGGGCAGCACGGTGGCTCAGTGATAGCACTGCAGTTTCACGGCGCCGCAGTCCCATGTTCTATCCCGGCTCTGGGTCACTGTCCGTGTGGGTCATTCTGCCCGTGTTTGCGTGGGTTTCGCCCCCACAACACAAAGATGTGTAAGATAGGTGGGTTGAACATGCTAAATTGCCCCTTAATTGGAAAAAATGAATTGGGTACTATAAATTTATAAAAATTAAAAATAAATTTAAAAATATCCCTAATGATGCAATCCCCCTGTGAATGAAAGCCAACACAACACACGCCGTCTTAACAACCCTATCAACCTGGGTAAAAACTTTGAGGGATCTATGTACGTGGACCCCAAGATCCCTCTGTTCCTCCACATTTCCAAGAATTCTGCCTTTAACCCTGTATGCAGCATGAAGATTCGACCTTCCAAAATGAATCACTTCTCATTTATCAAGGTAGAACTCCATATTCCACTTCTTAGCCCAGCTCTGCATCCTGTAAATGTCCTTTTGTAACCTGCAACAGCCCTCGACACTATCTACAACTCCACCAACCTCTGTGTCATCGGTACACTTACTAACCCACCCTTCCACTCCCTCATCCAAGTCATTTTAAAAAATCACAAAGAGCAGAGGTCCCAGAACAGATCCTTGCAGTGCACCACTTGTCACTGATCTCCAGGGGGAATACATTCCATCCACTACCACTCGCTGACTTCTTTCGGTCAGCCAATTCTGTATCCAGACAGCCAAATTTCCCTGCATCCCATGCCCCCTTACTTTCTGATTGAGTCTACCACGGGGAACCTTATCAAAACCTTACTGAAATCCATATATACTACATCCACGGCCCGATCATCATCAATGTGTCTCGTCACATCCTCAGAGAATTTAAGGAGGCTTGTGAGGCATGACATTCGCTTCACAAAGCCACGCTGCCTATCTTTAATCAAACTATGTTTTTCTGAATAATCATAACTTCTCTCTCTGGATCCTTTCCAGTAATTGAGTCACCACAGACGTAAGACTGACTGGTCTGTAATTCCCTGGGATTTCCCCATTCCCTTTTTTGAACATGGGAACCACATTCGCCTCCCTCCAATCATCCGGTACTACTCCAATGGAGAGTGAGGGTACAAAGATCATCGCCACTGGTGCAATAATCTCCACCCTAGTTTCCGTACTAATCTTGGGTATATCCCGTTAGGCCCAGGCGACTTATCAATCCTGAAACTTTAAACAATTTCCAGCACATCCTCCTTCTTAATATCAATACAGGCTCAATGGGACGACTTTGGGGTGAGTACAGGAGCAGAGGGAACTCGGAGTACAAGTGCATAATCCTCTGAAGGTGGCCAGAGAAGTTGAAACAGTTTTTAAGAAGCGTGGGTTAATAAATAAAGTACTTACAACACCAGGTTAAAGTCCAACAGGTTTGTTTCGATGTCACTAGCTTTCGGAGCGCTGCTCCTTCCTCAGGTGAATGAAGAGGTCTGTTCCAGAAACACATATATAGACAAATTCTAAGATGCCAGACAATGTTTGGAATGCGAGCATTAGCAGGTGATTAAATCTTTACAGATCCAGAGATGGGGTAACCCCAGGTTAAAGAGGTGTGAATTGTCTCAAGCCAGGACAGTTGGTAGGATTTCGCAGGCCAGATGGTGGGGGATGAATGTAATGTGACATGAATCCCAGGTCCCGGTTGAGGCCGCACTCATGTGTGCGGAACTTGGCTATAAGTTTCTGCTCGGCGATCCTGCGTTGTCGCGGGTCCTGAAGGCCGCCTTGGAGAACGCTTACCCGGAGATCAGAGGCTGAATGCCCTTGACTGCTGAAGTGTTCCCCGACTGGAAGGGAACATTCCTGCCTGGTGATTGTTGCACGATGTCCGTTCATTCGTTGTCGCAGCGTCTGCATGGTCTCGCCAATGAACCACACTTCGGGACATCCTTTCCTGCAGCGTATGACGTTGGAACTGTCGATCGATGAGTCGAGTGCCATATCCCGTTCGTACGAGGGCATCTTTCAACGTCTGCAGATGTCTGTTGCGCTCCTCCTCATCTAAGCAGATCCTGTGTATACGGAGCGCTTGTCCATAGGGGATAGCTTCTTTAATGTGTTCAGGGTGGAAGCTGGAGAAGTGGAGCATCATGAGGTTATCCGTGGGTTTGCGGTAAAGCGAAGTGCTGAGGTGACCGTCCTTGATGGAGACGAGTGTATCCAAGAATGCAACTGATTTTGGAGAGTAGTATCGACTCATCGATCGACAGTTCCAACGTGCCACAGCGAAAAACCGGACCGACCTCCTCAGAAGACAAACATGAGACACAACCGACAGAATACCCTTCGTCGTCCAGTACTTTCCCGGAGCGGAGAAACTACGTCATCTTCTTCACAGCCTTCAACACGTCATTGATGACGATGAACATCTTGCCAAGGTCATCCCCACACCCCCACTACTTGCCTTCAAACAACCGCGCAACCTCAAACGAACCATTGTTTGCAGCAATCTACCCAGTCTTCAGAACAGTGACCACGACACCACACAACCCTGTCATGGTAATCTCTGCAAGACGTCCCAGATCATCGACATGGATACCACTATTACACGTGAGAACACCACCCACCAGGTACGCGGTACATACTCGTGCGACTCGGCCAACGTTGTCTACCTCATACACTGCAGGAAAGGATGTCCCGAAGCGTGGTACATTGGCGAGACCATGCAGACGCTGCGACAACGAATGAACGGACATCGCGCAACAATCACCAGGCAGGAATGTTCCCTTCCAGTCGGGGAACACTTCAGCAGTCAAGGGCATTCAGCCTCTGATCTCCGGGTAAGCGTTCTCCAAGGCGACCTTCAGGACCCGCGACAACGCAGAATCGCCGAGCAGAAACTTATAGTCAAGTTCCGCACACATGAGTGCGGCCTCAACCGGGACCTGGGATTCATGTCACATTACATTCATCCCCCACCATCTGGCCTGCGAAACCCTACCAACTGTCCTGGCTTGAGACAATTCACACCTCTTTAACCTGGGGTTACCCCATCTCTGGATCTGTAAAGATTTAATCACCTGCTAATGCTCGCATTCCAAACATTGTCTGGCATCTTTGAATTTGTCTATATATGTTTTTCTGGAACAGACCTCTTCATTCACCTGAGGAAGGAGCAGCGCTCCGAAAGCTAGTGACATCGAAACAAACCTGTTGGACTTTAACCTGGTGTTGTAAGACTTCGTACTGTGCTCACCCCAGTCCAACGCCGGCATCTCCACATCATTAATAAATAGAGGCATAGAGTATAAAAGCAAGCAAGTGATGCTGCACCTCTACAAACGATTGGTCAAAGGGCGGCTCGTAGCACCGTGGTTAGCACTGTTGCGTATGGCGCCGAGGACCCAGGTTCGAATCACGGAGCTGGGTGACTATCTGTGTGGAGTTTGCACGTTACCCCGGTGTCTGCGTAGGTTTCACCAAAGATGTGTAGTTTAGGCGGATTGGCCGCTCAAAGTTGCCCCTCAATTGGAAAAACAATGATTGGGTCCTCTGAATTTATTTTTAAAATTGATTGGTCAGACCACATTTGGAGTACTGTATTCAGTTCGGGGCAAGGATGTTAAGGCCTTGGAGACAGTGCAGATGCTATGATACCAGGAATGAAGATTTTTAGGCATTTTGGAATTTACAAAGATGAGGAATTTAGATACAATGGAAGATTGGAGAAACTGGGCTTGTTCTCCTCGGATCAGACAAGATTAGAGGCGAATATTGAGGTGTTCAAAATGCTGAACAATTTTGACAAAGTAAGACCATAAAACCATAAGGCATAGGAGCAGAATTAGGCCACTCGGCCCTTCGAGTCTGCTCCGCCATTCAATCGTGGCTGATATTTTCTCATCCCCATTCTCTTGCATTATCCCCATACCCCTTGATCCCCTTATGAATCAAGAACCTATCTATCTCTGTCTTAAAGACACTCAGTGATTTGGCCTCCACAACCTTCTGAGGCAAAGAGTTCCACAGATTCACCACCATCTGGCTGAAGAAATTCCTCCTCGTCTCTGTTTTAAAGGATTGTCCCTTTAGTTTGAGATGGTGTCCTCTGGTTCAAATCTTTCCAACAAATGGAAACATACTCACCACATACACTCTATCCAGGCCTCGCAGTATCCTGTAAGTTTCAATAAGATCCCCCCTCATCGTTCTCAACTCCAACCAGTACAGACCCAGAGTCCTCAATCGTTCCACATCTGACAAGCTCTTCATTCCAGGGATCAATCTTGTGAACCTCCTCTGGACACTTTCCAAGGCCAGCACATCCTTCCTTAGATACGGGGCCCAAAACTGCTCCCAATACTCCAAATTGGATCTTACCAGAGCCTTATACAGCCTCAAAGGTGCATCCCTAGTCATGTATTCTAGCCCGCTTGACATGAATGCTAACATTGCATTTGCTTTCTTAACTGCCGACGGAACCTGCACGTTAACGTTAAGAGATTCCTGAACTGTCCGTTTGTGCCTCTGATTCCCTAAACAGTTCTCTATTTAGAAAAGTGCCTATGCCTAAATTTCTCCTTCCAAAATACATAGCCTCACACTTTTCCACATTGTATTTCATTTGTCACTTCATTGCCCACTCTCCAAGCTTGCCCAAATCCTTCTGCAGCCCCCATGCTTCCTCTAACTACCAGTCCCTCGACAGATCTTTGTATCATCTGCAAACTTAGCATCAGTGCCTTCAGTTCCTTCGTCCAGATCATTAATGTATATTGTGAAAAGTTCTGGTCGCAGCAGAGGTCCCTGAGGCACAGCAATAGTCACCGGCTGCCTGCCATAATATACACCAATATATCATGGTACAGACACACACACTGATGGACACACACTGGGACCAATAAACACACACAACACCGCAGCCAATCACCAGTTAGAGCACAAAGACAGGGGGCATCAGAGATCCCGCTCATTCGAACTGCAGCTAGCTAGTAGGACATGAATCACAGCCGACGGGCCCGAGAGGCAGTGTACTGGCCCGGCATGAATGAAGACATAGCCAACACAGTGCTCAACTGCCCCACTTGTCAGCGCTTCCAGCCGGCCCAACCACGTGAGACACTGCAGCCCCATGAGTTGGTCACGTCACCTTGGACCAAGTTGGGCATCGACCTGTTCCACGGGCTGGGTAGAGACTATGTCCTGATCGTGGACTACTTTTCAAACTACCCGGAGATGATACGGTTGCATGATATCACATCGTCTGCAGTCATCCGTGCCTGTAAGGACATCTTTGCTCGACACGGCATCCCATTCACGGTTATGTCGGACAATGGCCCTGCTTCACAAGCCAGGAATGGCCCAACTTTGCCAGGCAGTACAATTTTGCACATGTGATATCCAGTCCCCTGTACCCCCAATCCAACGGCAAAGCGGAAAAGGGCGTCCATATTTTCAAACGGCTCCTCTGCAAGGCTGCCGATGTTGGGTCCGATTTCTACCTCGCGTTGCTGGCCTATCGCTCCGCCCCACTGTCCACTGGCCTGTTGCCACCCCAATTGCTCATGGGTCGTACCCTGAGGACGACGGCGCCGTCCATTCTTGTCCCATAGCTCGACCACGTTCCGGTCCTTCGACGGATGCAGCTGTCTCGTGCACAGCCCAAGGCGGCACGTGTCTCCCGTGCAGCTGATCTCCCTGCTCTGGCTACAGATGACAACGTCCACTTCCGTCTTCCGGATGGTGGCTGGTCTGCAACCGCTGTTGTCCTTCGGCAGGTGCCCCCCCCGCTCGTTCCTGGTTCGTATACGAGATGGCTCCATTCTGCGCCACAATTGACGCGCCCTTCGTCTCGTTCCACGCTCGCTACGTCATCCTGCACTGTCGCCTCGCCCTCCTGATGACCCTGCCATGGACTATGCAGAGATCCCGGTCACTCTGCATCCTCCTCACTCTGACGCAGTCCAGCCCGCTCCTCAACCGGCGGCTCCCGAACCACACTTGAGGCGGTCTCCCAGAATTCGTCGCCCACCTCAGAGACTTAATTTGTGAACTTTGTGGACTTATAGATTTTCTGAATTGTTCTGTTCTTCCGTTTGATCTTTTACATGGTTTGTATATAGTGGTCATCTCGTTATTCTTGTTGCGTCCTCTTTTTCTGCACCAGGCACCTTCCCATGTAAATAGCTTAGTTCTCATGTACATAGTCCTGTAAATATGTCTTTCGCACACACGTAGTCAGGGACATTCTCACCATACACTATTTATTGCCACACATGTACGTTATTTTATAAAAGGGGGCGATGTCATAATATACACCAGTATATCATGGTGCAGACGCACACTGATGGACACACAGTGGGGCCAATCAACAAACACAGCACCGCAGCCAATCGCCAGTTAGAGCACACGCACTATAAAGACAGGAGGCATCAGAGTTCCCGCTCATTCCACTTCCAGCTAGCTAGTAGAGCAGAGCTCACAGCCTGCAGCACAGACATTCACCATGTGCCGAGTTCATCGACTGGTTAGGACAAGGCAAAGGTATTTAGTTAAAGCTAGTATTGTATGAACCCACAGTGAGAGTATATTAAACAGTTAATGATTCAATAAAACAGTGTTGCGCTATGTCAAGTGTTGGTGACCTGTATGTGTTCCACGGATCCAGAGCGCCCAACACAAGACTGCCATCCTGAAAAAGACTGCTTCATCCCCACTCTCCGACTTCTGCCAGTCAGTCAATCCTCCATTCTGCTTACACAAGTTGTTGTTTCAGTGACTAGGGGTCATAATTTCAAGATGGTCAGCAAGAGACTTAGGAGTGAGATAAAAATAAGAATAAGAATTACCTGTGTCATTTTCACAAGTAGGCTTACATTAACACTGCAATGAAGTTACTGCGAAAAGCTCCTATTCGCCACACTCCGGCGCCTTTTTGGATACACAGAGGGAGAATTCAAAATCTCCAAATTACCCAGCAACACGTCTTTCGGGAACTGCAGGAGGAAACCGGAGCACCAGGAGGAAACCCAAGCAGACACCAGGAGAACGTGCAGACGCCGCACAGACAGTGACAAGCGGGAAACGAACCTGGGACCCTGGCACTGTGAAGCAAAAGTGTAAAGACTGTGCTACCGTGCCAAACGAGATGTTGAAGGGTTTTGAATGCGCTGCGTAGGTGAGTGAGAGAGGTGGATTCCATATGAATTCTATCTATATGAAAGTTATACATTTAAAGGGCTATGGAGATAGGCCTGGGGAACGGGAGCAGCTAGCAATGTCTTTTGGGAGTAGGAGCAGACACGATGGTTTGATTTGCCCTTTTCTATGCTGTAAATAACAAACAAACATGGAGCAAACAAAACACCCTATGATTCTTATTAACAAGCCAATTTTGATTCACATTTGCCAACTTTCCTTGGAATCTTTGGCCCTCCGTATTTTCGACCAACGTCCCATGTGGCACGCTGAACAAAGTCAAACTGAACTCGATGTAAATCTGAGCTGTGCTGCCCTCATCAATATGTTTCATTACCTTTTCAACAAAACGGAATTGAATTACTTAGAAAGGATCTCCGACGAACAAATCCATGCTGACCACCCATCATTAATAGCCGTGTATCTCAGTGTTGAGTAATCCTGTTGCGCAGAATTATTTTTCCAGGAATATCCCGACAAATGACATGATGATAACTAGAATGGCTTGTTCTTACCTGTCTTACCGTACTGGATTTTTGAACAAAGGAATTACGTCTGCTATCTTCCAATCATCTGGAAGTTCACCTGTGGCCAGCGAAGATTTAGGTGCCTCTGTCAGTCCCGTGCAATATCCTCCCTTGCCTCCCATATCAGCTTAGGATAAATCTCATCAGGTTCTGGGGATTTCTGTACCTTTATGACCGCATATATATCACATACTTCATCCCTATTAAGCTTAACGTGCTCTAGTATGCTTCCGTTCAAATGTACACATTTAGCTACCTATCTCTTTCTCCTTAGCAAATACAGACGAACAATAGCCACTAACGGCCTCGTCCACGTCCTCTGGCGCAATGCACAGAGTGTACCTATGACCCTTAATGAGCCCCAATGTTTCTTTGATCATCCTCTTGCTCTTAGTATTCTTGTAAAATGCCTTGGGGCTTTCCTGAATGATAACCAACAATGATATGTTCTGGACCCTCTTCATCTGGACCACACTTATCTCTTTACAATAGTGCTCCCAGTACTTTGCCTTCCTTGGTGTGCAGCAGAACAAATTTTGGTGCCACGCTCATGGCTGCTGGTTCTGTCCACTGAGCGACAGACCCTCGCAATAGTATCCAACACGGTATATATGTTTGAGAGGGGCTGACCTTTTGTGACGTCTGCATCCCAGAGTGCTTAAGGAGGTGGCTCTGGAAATAGTGGATGCATTGGTGATCATCTTCCGGGATTCCATAGACTCTGGAGCTGTCCCTGAAGATTGGAGAATAGCTCACGTCTCTCCGATATTCAAAAAAGTAGGTAGAGAGAAAGCAGGGAATTATAGACTAGTAAGCCGTCCATCGGTAGTGGAGAAAATTCTTGAATCCATTATACAGGACTTTATAGCGGAACATTGAGAAAGCAGTGGCAGGAACAGTCAGAATCTGAATGGATTTATGAAGGGAAAATCATGCTTGACAAATCTTTTGGAATTCTTAGAAGAGGTAACCAGTACAGTCGACAAGGGGGAGCCAGTCGATGTTGTATATTTGGACTTTCAGATGTCGTTTGACCAAGTCCCGCATCAGTGATTATTGTCCAAAATTAAAGCGCATGGGATTGGGTGAAATGTATTGAGGTGGATAGAAAACTGGTTGGCAGAGAGGAAACAAAGAGTAGGGATTAATGGGTCTTTTTCAAATTGGCAGGCAGTAACCAGTGGGGTACCACAGGGATCGGTGCTGGGACCCCAGCTATTCATATTGCATATTAATGATTTGGATGAAGGAACAAAATGTAACATCTCAAAGTTTGCAGATGATACCAAATTAGTTGGGAGGCGAATTGTGACGAGGATGCAGGGAACCTATAGCAAGATGTGGGCAGGTTAGGCGAGTGGGCAAACCAATGACAGAAGCAGTGTAATTTGCATAAGTGTGAGGTTATTCATTTTGGGAGCAAAAACAGGAAGGCAGATTACTTCATGAATGGTTGTAAATTGGGAGAGGGGAGTGTGCAGCGGGACCTGGGTGTCCTTGTGCACCATTCGCTGAAGGTAAGCATGCAGGTGCAGCAGGCGTTAAAGAAGGCTCATGGTATGTTGGCCTTCATTTCAAGAGGTTTCGGGTATAGAAGTAGGGATGTGATGCTGCAATTGTTCAGGGCCTTGGTGAGGCCAAACTTGGAGTATTGTGGGCAGTTTTGGTCTCCTTCCCTGTGGAAGGATGTTTTTGCTCTCGAGGGAGTGCAGCGAAGGTTTACCAGATTGATTCCAGGAACAGCGGGACTGTGGTATGAGGAGAGATTGACGAGGTTGGGAATGTCCTCGCTGGAGTTCAAAAGAATGAAGGGGATCTCATAGAGCCTTATAAAATTCAAACAGGACTAGACAGGGTAGATGTAGGGAAGATGTTATCAATGATCGGCATGTCAAGAACGAGTGGTCACAGCATGAGGATTCAGGGTAAACTATTTCGGTCAGAGATAATGACACATTTCTTCGCACAAAGAGTGGTGGGCCTGTTGAATGAGTTGCCAGAGGAAGTAGTTGAATATATTCAAGCGGCGGCTGTTTATAGCACTTGGAGAGAATGGGGTCAAAGGCGATGGGGATAAAGCAGGATTAGGCTATTGAGTTGGATGATCAGCCATGATCGCGATGAATGGCGGAGCAGGCTTGAAGGGCCAAAATGCCTCCTCCGAATCCTGTCTTCTATGTATCTATGTCCCTGTCCAATCCTCTTCCCTGTGGTCACGAAATGCTTTTCTGACCTGCAGCCATTGCTTGCGGTACGACTAACCCGGAAAATGTGCTATTTACGATACCTTCAGCAGTACAGATGCTGCAGAGTGAGACCATCCGCCTCTTCAGTGGCACCATGCGGTCATTCAGGAGCTGCAGTTGGACACATGGAAGTGTCCCTGATTTCCCTCTATTGCAGGTGGATCATCCACGTGGCCGAATGCTCCGGCCGCACACTTAAAATGTGTTTAGTTTCCCTGGTTACGAAAGGGACAGTCCTCTATTTTAAATACGAACAACTCCAAAACTAAGGTCCATGAAAGACTCAAACGGAAGAAACACCCACCAATCAGTCAGTCACCAATCTGGAGAGGTTCATCTCCGCCTCAATACTTCCTCACAGTTCAGTTCCCAAATACCGCCTCACCAACTGCAAACAAGCATCCAGTAATATTTGCTCAACCTTACCTCAGACTAACCACATCAGTTCCTTTGCTCTCTCTCTCGGTGTTTATGAAGCCTAGCCGCGCACTGCACCTGCCCAGACGGAATCTGAGCTCCGCACCAATTCTCCCTGTTTCAGAGAACTCCATTTTTACTCAAGTCCAGCTCGTGTTTAAACAAGAAACACTCACAGTGCAGTGAACAGCTCTGAGTGTCCGCATTTTATACCCAATCCCCCAACTCAATGATGTTATAACTGGTTAAGCCCCAGTTATTCAGTTGAGATCGTCTTCGATGACTCCTGATTCTGGGAAGATTTTAGTTACGACATTAAATAACTAATGTAGCTTCAAAGTACGGCTGAAATTTAGTTTAGTTGCTATTAACACATTGCAACGTATCCTTTGAATGCGCTGTTTACATCCAACTCTAAAGCACTCGAGTTTACACAGCAGCATTCACAGTCACTGGATTAGTAAACTATAATGAATGTGTCTACTAAATTTCCACAGGCCATTCCAGTACGAAATATTACAGCGAGAAGATTGTGAAGAAATTACTTCAATTCTTACGAGATATGAACAACTTACATAATTACAATCGGATCAAGGGTCAGATTTTACCCCAAGGCTATTCAAAGATATGGATAGCTTATGACTAAAACAATTTAAATCAACTGCGTACCATCCAGATTCGCAGAGAGCGTAACAAAGGTGGCATCAGACATTAAAGACAATGTTGAGGGCTTATTGTCAAGATTATACAGAGGATTAGGATAATGGAATTCCATTCATACTGTTCGCAATTAGGGATGCACCTAATGAGTCAACCAAATTCAGTCCTTTTGAAGTAATTTTTGGGCATGCGGTAAGAGAGCCACTTAAATTGATTCCGGAAAAAATGGTGAGTAAGCAGTCGGAACTTACATTATTGGATTATGTGTCAAATTTTACGGAACGATTAAATAGAGCAGGGGAATTGGCTAGACGACATTTAAAGGTTGCATAACATGTGATGAAACGGTAAGCGGAAGAGAAAGAAAAAGTTCGCAGTTTTGCCAGTGGAGATAACGATTTAGTATTGTTACCAGTGGTAGGTGAACCTTGAAAAGCTAGGTTTGTGGACTGGATCAGATTGAAAGGAAATTAAGTGAGGTGAATTATGTGGTAGGAACGCCAGATAGAAGGAAAACTCACCGAGTGTGTCATGTGAAGATGCTTTAAAGGTACTTTGAAAGGGAAGGAGAGCAAAAGGAAGAAGTTTTAATGATTCGAACTCAAAGTGAAGAACTGAATCCAGATGACTTTGAATTTGACATTCCTCAAATTAAATTGGAAACGAGGATGTTCTTAAAAATTCGGATAAATTGTTGAGTTAAGTTCCAGAGGAAAGCCTAACTGACCTGAAATAGTTATTGATATCACATGGGCCAGTTTGTGGAGATAGGTTGGCAAGTACTAAAATGGCTATACACGATGTAGATGTGGGGAAATGGTGTTCCTATCAATCAACATCTATATAGACTTAATCCTTTAAAATTGGCACAGGTTAACAAATAGATTGAAAGTATGCTTCAAAATGGCATAATTGAAGTGGGTTGTAGCCAATGGAACTCACCCATACTGAAAGTACCGAATCACGACAGTACCCAACGGTGTGTGTGAACTATAGAAAGGTGAATGCAGTTGCAAGAACGGACACTTATCCTATCCCACGCTTAGAGGATTGCGAAAGTGGGACAATCAGCTTTTATTTCCAAACTGGATTTACTTAAAGGTTACTGGCAGGTACCTTTATCCGAAAGAGCGAAGGAGTTTTCAACTTTTGTGACTCCAGATGATGTACACCCATTCAACGTTGTGCCATTTGGCATGAAAAACGCCCCAGCCACATTTCAATGGTGAACTAACAAAGTTGTTTCAGGATTACCCAATTGTGCGGTGTGCATCGACGGTCTAGATTTTTCAGCCAGACATGGAAAGAACATTTAAAGCATCTGATGGAGTTATTCGATCGACTGCAGGAGCCTGGTTTGGTAGCAAACCTAGCCAAAAGTGAATTTGGAAAACCCAAGTCACTTTTCTTGGCCACAGAATCGGAGAGGGTCGAATGGTGCAACGGGCTGTGAAAACAACAGTTATTGGGGAGTTTCCAGTATCGTCGGCACGAAGGGAAATGATGCGACTTCTTGGCATGAGTGGAATTTACCGGAAAATTATGCCGAATTCCAGCAGTGTGGTCGCTCCGCTGACGGATTTGCCAAAGAAACGTAGCAAATTTCAGTTGTCAGCGGAGTGTCAACTGGCATTTGATGGCTTGAAGTCTGTGTTAGCCACTGCTCCTCTGTTAGCCATCCCAAATTATACCAAACCATTCAAAGTGACTGTTGATGCGAGTGATGTGGGCTGAGGTGCAGTGCTTCTACAAGACCATGACTAAGGACAAGCGAGGCCTGTTGGTTATTTTTCCAAGAAATTAAACCCGCACCAGAACAAGTGTTCTCCGATTGAGAAGGAGACTTTGAGCTTGGATTTGGAGACGTTTTCACATTCGTGTGACCATTAATCTGTCTGAAACAATTAGAAAAACTGATCATAATCCATTGAGGTTTTTGGAGCGATTCCGGAATAACAATGCCGGACTGTTTCGATGGAGGTTACTGTTACACCCATTTCATTAAAAAATAATACGTGTGCCAGGACGAGAAAACGTGATAGCCGATGCTTTGTCACGAATGTGATGAAGAGAAGCAGGTTCGGTGGAGGAAGAAGAAGTAAAATGGATTATGTTGTTATACCTGTTTGCATCATTTGTTTTGTGAAACGTAAAGATATTTTACTGTCAGTATTTCTCAAAAGGAAAATAAAAAGGTGAAAAATGAAAGCATCTTAAAGTTGATGGTTTATTTTTTTAATCTTGGTGTGAGGTGTGAGGTGGATGTACTTTTTAGGAAATGGGTGTTTAGCAAATAGCTGCAGTGATGTCAGTGTTTGGCTGGGGCTGTGCTGTCTTTCAGTCTTTTACTTCGTTTTGAGCTGAAAAGCTGCTTTGTGGCTATGTTTTTGGTTTCGTTTTCAGACTTGAAGAGCTATTATCAAAGCAAACAAATGTGTAATGACCACTCTCGACAAGCTAAAGAATGTCTTCAGCTCACTTGATAATTTCAAAGAAATACCTGTTTATGGAGAGAATTTAAACCTGCTATCGTTGTTAAAAGGGTTTAACCTATGGATCTTGCTGGAAAAGGCATTGAGGGCTATCTATAGAGTATTGTATCTCTGGGGTTACGTGTGTTCGTAGTTGATAAGATGTTTACTGTGCGTTTCTTAAAATGTTAACTGTGTTCATAGAATAAACATTGTTTTGTTTTTTAAAAAATACTTATGGTCTCATTTGCATAACTCATGGAGAGTGCACCCTTGTTCTCCCCATAAGCAACATCTATTAAAAGTCGTGGGACAGCTGAACTCCATGATATACTTTGGAGTTTTCTAAACCCTGGTCCACAATAAATGTAAGTATTCAGTTCTTCTGCCATTTCTCGGTTTCCTATTATTACTTCTCCAGCCACATTTTCCAGTGGCCCAATATCTATTATTGCCTCTCTTACTTTTTTTATATCTTTTACATTGCTAGCTAACTTGCCCTCTGTTATAACCTGCCTACTTACCATTGGCTGGGGACTAATGACTATCCCACAATCCTGTGGGAGTATGAGCTTCCCCAATGAGGGGGGCGGAGAAACCACTAGTAAACTCCTAGTGTAAATAAGCTGGCAAGTTCAGGAACCAGCAGGAAGGAGTATGTAGCAAGGGAAGTTACTGCTACTGTTATGTATATATGTTATAGTAAATAAATGTTATTACTTTGTATCCTTAAAACTCGTGCTGGATTCTTCGTGGCCCTTACAAAACTGGCAACGAAGGTTAAAGTGAATAGCCGTCTACACTGCTGAAGCCACCTCCCTGAATTTTTGTTGGGTAAAGGTTGGAAGTTGTTTTCTATTATACCATGCCTCTGTACGGACGTTTGGATGTTTTTGATGCTGCGCTGGAAAGCTGGAACCAGTACACACAACGGATGTGTTGGGGCGCAACCCCTTCCGTCCGAAAACGTCCCTCCGCACCCCTGCGGTACTTTGGGCGAGGCAACATCCGGACCGACGCCAGTGGCCGTCGGACATTCCTCCCCGAAGGGAGCCTTCTCCAGAGCCAATGGATGAGGAGCCATGTCCATGTCAGACTTGTAGGCGCCGACCCCGTCGCGGACGGCGGTCCTGGCGGCGCCAGAGGCGCCGTCGTTCCGACAAAAACTGGGACCAGCCCAGAGGCCATACCTTCCATGTGGATGAACCTGCGGCGACTACTTCTGAGGACGTGGAGACGGAGGATGACTGCCTGCAGTTGCATTGTGTGGCAGCTCCCCGTGTGGCCCCCATTAAGGTGACAGTACGGGTCAATGGCCACCCGCTTGAGGTGGAGTTGGATACTGGCGCAGCGGTCTCCGTGCTCGCCCAGAGGACATTCGACCGCATCAAGCAGGGTATACAGACCCTTACATTAACCGACTCACAGGCCAGGTTGGCCACCTACACGGGGGAACCACTGGACATTGCTGGAACTACAATGACCCCTGTTGTCTATGGACGCCAGGAAGGGCGTTTCGCACTTATCGTGGTGCGCGGCCATGGGCCCAGCCTGTTGGGTCGGGACTGGTTGCGCCATTTGCGGTTGCAATGGCAGCACATCCTCCAAACAATTTCTGAAGGGTTGACCGAGGTGCTAGGACGATACCCAGATGTATTTCAGCCTGGTTTGGGGGAAATAAAAGGGGCCGTAGCCCATATCCAAGTTGAACCAGGAGCCACGCCGCGCTATTTCCGGGCGCGCCCAGTGCCTTGCGCCTTGCTCGAGAAGGTAAAAGGTGAGCTCACTCGTTTGGAGAGTTTGGGTATTATCAGGCCCGTCTGTTTTGCTGACTGGGCAGCACCAATTGTACCTGTAATGAAGCCAGATGCCACAGTTCGCTTGTGTGGCGACTATAAACTTACAGTGAATACGGTGTCCCGATTCAACCGATATCCAATGCCTCGCATCGAGGATCTTTACGCGAAACTTGCACGTGGACTCTCGTTCACAAAATTAGATATGAGTCACGACTACCTGCAGTTGAAGCTGGACCCTGCCTCCCGACCATATGTAACGATTAATACACACCGGGGCCTGTATGAATATACACAATTGACCTTTGGAGTATCCTCTGCCTGCACAATTTTTCAACGTGTTATGGTGGACATTTTGAGAGGTTTACCACGTGTGGCTGTCTACCTAGATGACGTTTTGATTACAGGGACTCGGAGCATGAACATTTGGAAAATCTGGAGGCTGTCCTTAGACGCCTTTCGGAGACTGGAGTCCGTTTACGTCGCACAAAGTGCGTATTTCATGCAAAGGAAGTTGTCTACCTAGGTTATCGGGTGGATCGTGAAGGTCTGCACCCCGTCGCAGAGAGGGTGCGTGCAATTCAACATGCCCCCCACCCCGGCTGACACTTCGCATCTTCGTTGTTTTCTCGGTCTCATAAACTATTACGGGAAGTTCCTCCCCAATCTGGCAACTACGCTGGCCCCTTTGCACCTTCTGCTAAAGAAAAATCACACCTAGGTTTGGGGTCAGCCGCAAGAAACCGCTTTCCGGCGGGTAAAGCAACAATTGTCGTCGTCTGGGTTACTAACCCACTATGATCCTGGAAAGCCTTTGCTCGTCACATGTGATGCATCCCCCTATGGTATTGTGGCCGTCCTGTCCCACAAGGTGGAGAACGGGGCCGAACGACCGATAGCTTTCGCCTCCCGCACATTGACTGCAGCGGAGAAAAAGTATGCGCAGATCGAGAAGGAGGGCTTGGCAGTGGTTTTTGCGGTGAAACGCTTCCACCAGTACGTGTACGGCCGCCATTTCACTATCGTGACTGATCATAAGCCCGTGCTGGGACTTTTCAGAGAGGATAAGCCAATACCGCCGATTGCTTCTGCACGGATCCAGCGCTGGGCTTTGTTGCTTGCTGCCTCCGAGTATTCTCTGGAGCACAAACCAGGTGCGCAGACAGCAAATGCCGACGCACTGAGCCGATTGCCTTTATCGACCGGCCCCATGTCGACACCCACGATCGGTGAGGTGGTTGCAACCCTAAGTTTTATGGACACCTTGCCTGTCACGGCATCACAGATCCGTGAGTGGACCCAGACGGGGCCAGTCCTGTCAAAGGTTCGGCACATAGTCCTGTATGGTGGGCAGCATAGACAGCTCCCAGGCGAGTTGCGGGCATTTTCCTCCAAGCTGTCAGAATTCAGCGTGGAAGACGGCATCCTCTTGTGGGGGACGCGTGTGATTGTCCCGGAAAAAGGCCAGGAGCTGATACTATCAGACTTGCACAATGGGCATCCAGGTGTGACCAAAATGAAAATGTTGGCCCGGAGTTATGTCTGGTGGTCAGGCCTCGACACCGACATTGAGAAGGTGGCCCAAAACTGCTCCATTTGCCAGGAGCATCAGAAGCTTCTGCCGGCCGCGCCCCTACATCACTGGTAATGGCAAGGGCGGCCTTGGGCAGATTTCGCGGGCCCTTTTCAAGGATCCATGTTCCTTCTACTAATTGACGCCCAGTCCAAATGGCTAGAGGTGCATAAGATGCAGGGGACAACGTCCTGTGCAACAATTGAAACAATGCGTCTATCGTTTAGTACGCATGGCCTCCCCGAGGTGCTGGTCACGGACAATGGCCCTCCATTCACGAGTGAGGAGTTTGCGAGGTTCACGAAGATGAACGGCATCCGCCATATCCGCACTGCCCCTTACCACCCTTCTTCAAATAGGTTGGCAGAGCGCGCAGTGCAGACATTCAAAAGAGGCCTAAAGAAGCAGTCTTCCGGATCAATGGACTCGAGACAGGCTCGCTTTTTGTTTACGTACAGGAACCCCCCCCGCCGCCATGCAGTGACTGGGGTAGCTGCCGCAGAACTCCTAATGGGCCGGAGACGTCGCACCCGCCTTAGTATGGTTTTCCCGGACATTGGCGCAAAAGTACGCCACACACAAGAACGGCAGTGACAGGGATTTTCTCGGCATCGGCCGATTCGGCAGTTTGCACCCGTTCGGAATTTTGCTGGTGGTGCCCAATGGGTTCCTGGTGTAACCTTTCGCCAAACGGGCCCTATGTCTTACCAAGTGCAAGCCCAGGGTCGTCTCCAGCGAAAACATGTAGACCACGTTCGGTCCAGAAGGCCATCCCCTCAAAAGATTCCCCGCCCCCGGGGCTCATTTCAACAGCCGCAGAGACCAGAGACAAGAGAAGGTAGTCCTCACAATCTTCCACTGGTGCCTCACTCGAAGCGTGCGCAGGTCTTTAAGGGACCGAATGGAGATAGAGACGCTGACATGACGGAGGCAGCAGACTCTGACTCCGAGATGGAGACACAGGATGCATAAGAGGGGGAATCCTCGGGTCCACGGGCAGTGGATGTACAACCGCGCCATTCATCACGGACGCGCTGGTCTCCGTCTCGTTACACGCCGCCTGATCCACCGCTGTGTGCAAATGGTGTCCGGCCTGCGGCCAAACGAGTCCGACGCCCTCCTTCGCCATGGTCTTCGGTGGATTCCTTGGACTTGGGGGGGGGGGGGGTGGGGGGGGATGTTATAACCTGCCTACTTACCATTGCCTGGGGACTAATGACTATCCCACAATCCTGTGGGAGTATGAGCTTCCCCAATGAGGGGGGCGGAGAAACCACTAGTAAACTCCTAGTATAAATAAGCTGGCCAGTTCAGGAACCAGCAGGAAGGAGTATGTAGCAAGGGAAGTTACTGCTACTGTTATGTATATATGTTATAGTAAATAAATGTTATTACTTTGTATCCTTAAAACTCGTGCTGGATTCTTCGTGGCCCTTACAAAACCCTCACATTTCATGTTCTCCCCCGTTTCTGTTTTTTTAGTAGTTGTCTGCTCGCTTTTAAAGGCTTCCCAATCCCCTGGCTTCCCACTAATTCTCGCCAATTTGCAACCTTTTATCTTTTGTTTTCATCTGATTCTTTACTTCCCTCGTCAGCCATGGATTCCTTATCCTCCCCTAAGCATGTTTCCTCCTCAATGGGATGAATTTATGTTGTGCCTCCCGAATAATCCCCAAAAGCTCCTTCCATTGCTGATCCATTGTTTTCCCTGCTAGGCGTCTTTTCCAATGAACACTGGCCGGCTCCTTCCTCATGTCGTTGTAGTTTTCCTTATTTAATTTTAATACCGTTACATCTGATTCCAGCAACTTCCTATCAAACTGCAGGGTAAATTCTAACATATTGTGGTCACTGCTCCCTAAGGGTTCCTTCACATTAAGTTCCCTAATCAAGTTACCTCATTACACATCACCAAACCCAGAATTGCCTGTTTCCGAGCAAGCTCTGTCGCAAGCTGCTCTTAAAAAAACATCTGTTCGGCATTCCACAAATTCCTTTTCTTGGGATCCACAACGAAATTGATTTCCCCAGTGCACCTGCATATTGAAATCCGCCATGATTATTGCAATTTTCATGCGAGAGTGCCTTTAAGATCTGGATGATTAAGCAATGTACCTTTAAGAAAACAGTGATGTCATAGAGTGGGTGGAGCTCAGTTCAGTTCAGCCATTTTGCAGTTTGGTTTTGCAGTTTGAAAAGTTACTGGCTGGTTTTGCTGAGATCAGTTTAAAAGTGCCCGGCTGTTTTGCTGTGATCTGATTAAAATAAGAAAACCAGTGTGAGACAGCACCTTGAGAAGTTCTGGTTTGCTATGAGTTGGTTGGAGGCAGAAAGCCAGATGGAAAAAAGCAGGTTGTATGTGTCTGTATTTTCCCAGAGAGTTTGCAGGAAGAAAGCAAGTTTGCAGGAAGAGCTGAAGTTAACCGAGCTAATATATCTCTGCCATTCTACAGAAAAAATATATATCCTTTAACCTGATGCGATACTGTTTAAAGGTGTTGAGTCTCTTGGACGTTTGGAGGAACATTGTAAGGAGTTATTGGCTGTTGCAATATTTTCTGAGTTATCTTTGAAGTAAGGGGTGTTCAGAGATCCAATGTTTATTTCAGATGTTAGTTGAGTTCATGAAATAAACATTGTTTTGTGTTTAAAAACCCACGTGTCCATAATTGTAATACCACACCTAAGGAAAAGGCCGTGTGCGAGGAAAAGGAACAAATCCATTAAAGGGAGAGGTTGGTTGAACTCCATGATTCATTTTGGGGTTCTAAAAAAGCCTCGCCCATAACAATTGGGGGCTCGACCGGGATAAAAGTCTATCTATTGGATTGGCTTTTGTGAACTTAAAGACAGTGAAGGCTTGTTGCTTTTCCGGTGCGGTATTTTAGTTCATGTGAGAGTGTTCTGAATAATGGCTCTTTCAGAAGCTCAGAAGTTTTTGGGGGTGGAGAATGTCACACGTAGTAGTTTACGGACAGAAACGAAAAGCAGACTGTTAGATTTGGCAAGAACATTGCAGTTAACATTACCTGACAAAATGCGAAAAGATGAGGTAATTATGGCGGTGGTTAAGCATTTAAATTTGCCAAGATAGAGTTTGACTCATTGTAAATGGCAAAAAATCAGTTGCAAATTAAACAAATGGAACATGAGAGAGAATTAAAGCGGCTGACGTACGAGAGTGAGATAGAGGAAAAAGAAAGAGATAGAGAGAGAGGAAAAAGGAAGAGAAAGACAGAGAGAGGAAAAAGAAAAGGAGAGAGAAGAAAGGAGAAAAGAATGAATAGCCCTAGCAGAACAAAAAGAAAATGAAAGGGAGATACAGATCAGGGAAAACGATAAAGAGAGTCGAAGGTTTGTTGGGAATCTATTTAAATATGTCCAAGCATTGCCAAGGATTGAAGAGAAGGACGTGGAAGCCTTTTTCATTTCATTTGAGAATGTAGCTAAACAAATGAAATGGCCACAGGACATCTGCATGTTACTGATTCCAACAAAGCTGGTAGTTAGAGCTGGTGAAGTGTTTGCATCACTACCGGAGGAGGTACCTGGAACGTATGAAGAGGTGAAGAAATCCATCTTAAGTGCTTGCGTGCTAGTGCCTGAAGCTTACAGACAAAGGTTTAGAAATTTAAGGATAGAATTTGGTCAAACATGCATGGAGCTTGAAAGGCTCAAACAGAGTAATTTTGATAGGTGGATAAGGGCTTTGGAAATAGACCAAACGTTTGAAGCTCTCAGAGATATTATACTTTTGGAAGAGTTTAAAAATGCAATTCCTGATGTAGTGAGAACTCATGTGGAAGAACAGAGGGTTAAAACTGTAGGATTAGCTGCGGAAATGGCAGATGATTATGAATTAGTGCATAAATCAAAGATTGGTTTCCGACATCAGTTTCAGCCAGTGAGGGATAGAAACTGGGGACATGAGAAATACTCAAGTGGTAAAGGTAAAGGTGATCTGATGGGAGACAATAAAGAGAGTGTACCTCAGATTAAAAAATAAATCCAGGAGGGTGGGAAAAAAATGAAAAGTTTCAGATGTTTTCACTGTAATAAACTAGGCCATGTAACGTCACAGTGTTGGGGGGGGTTGGGGAAAAGAACTGGGAAGGCTGGTGTGGTAAAACAAGATAAGACAGTGGGGTTTGTTAGAGTGGTAAAGGAAAGCCCAAGGGAAGCGTAGCAGGTGCAATCGATTGGACAGTCTGTTCAAGAAGTAATTGTTAAGAATGTGCCAGATGTATTTAAAGAATTTACTTGTGTGGGTAAAGTTTACTCATGTGTATCAGGAGCAGCAGGAAAAAAAGTCACAATAGTAAGAGACACAGAGGATAGTCAATCTTTATTGGTATGAGATGAGGAATTATGTAGTTTGGGAAGAATGTTGCCAGAAAAGGTGGTGATTTGTGGAATTCAGGTTGAGAGGAGTAGCGTTCCATTATATAAGGTAAGGTTTGAAAGTCCAGTGAAGAGTGGTGACGTGGTAGTAGGAGTAATAGATAAACTACCTTGTCCAGGAATACAGTTTATCTTGGGTAATGATATGGCTGGATCGCAGGTGGGAGTGATGCCTACTGTTGTTGATAAGCCAGTGGAAAATCAGAGAACTGAAGTGTTGAAGGACGAATATCCTGGGATTTTTCAGGATTGTGTAGTAACAAGGTCGCAAAGTCACAGGTTAAGACAAGAGCAGAAATCAAGGAGTGAAGATGAAGTTGAAGTGCAATTATCAGAAACGAATTTTGATCAGATGGTTGAAAAAGAACAAGAACAGGTGGAGGAGGATCAGGCGGATATTTTTGGTTCTGGAAAATTGGCGGAGTTACAACAGAAAGATGTAGAAATAAAACGCATATATCAGAAAGCATATACGGAAGAGGAATCTGAGAGTATACCAGAGTGCTATTACTGTAAAAATGATGTCTTGATGAGAAAATGGAGACCTGTACATATGCAGACGAATGAAAAGTGGGAAGACGTTCATCAAGTAGTATTGCCGGTAAGGTACAGAAAGGAGGTGTTGCGAGTTGCACATGAGGTACCAGTGGGAGGTCATTTGGGGATAAGTAAAATGCAAGCTAACGTCCAGAAACATTTTTCTTTGCCTGGAATCCATAAATATGTAGTTAAATTTTGTCAATCATGTGACACATGCCAAGTGATAGGGGAACCTCGAGTGGTGATAAAACCAGCGCCTTTAATCCCCATTCCAGCATTTGGAGAACCTTTTACAAGGGTCCTAATCGATTGTGTAGGACCGCTTCCTAAAACAAAAAGTAGGAATCAATATCTTTTGACTGTAATGTATGTGTCTACTAGGTTTCCAGAGGCCATTCCAGTACATAATATTATAGCTAAAAGGATTGTGGAGGAGTTATTTAAATTCTTTACGAGATATGGAATACCCACAGAAATTCAATCGGATCAAGGGACGAATTTTCTTCAAAGTTAGTCAAAGAAGTTATGGACAGCTGAGGAAGAAAACTATTTAAATCAACTGCGTACCATCCAGAATCGCAGGGAACGCTAGAAAGGTGGCATCAGACATTAAAGACAATGTTGAGGGCGTATTGTCAAGATTATCCAGTGGATTGGGATAAAGGAATTCCATTCGTACTGTTTGCAATTAGAGATGCGCCTAATGAGTATACCAAATTTAGTCCTTTTGAACTAATTTTTGGTCATGAGGTAAGAGAACCACTTACATTGATTAGGGAAAAATTGGTGGGTGAGAAACAGGAAATTACACTATTGGATTACGTGTCAAATTTTAGGGAACGAGTAAATAGAGCAGGTGAATTGGCTAGACAACTTTTGAAAGTTGCACAATATGTGATGAAACGGGTAGCGGATAAGAAATGCAAAGTTTGTAGTTTTGCCAATGGGGATAAAGTTTTAGTGTTGTTACCAGTGGGAGGGGAGCCTTTAAAAGATAGGTTTTGTGGACCGAATCAAATTGAAAGGAAATTAAGTGAGGTGAATTATGTGGTTAAAAACACCAGATAGAAGGAAGACTCACCGAGTGTGTCATGTGTATATGCTTAAAAGGTACTTTGAAAGGGAAGGAGAGAAAAAGGAGGTTTTAATGATTCTAACTCAAAGTGACGAGCCGAATCCAGATGGCTGAATTTGACATACCTCAAATTAAATTGGAAAATGGGGATGTTCTTAAAAATTGGGATGAATTGTTAAGTTACCTTCCAGAGGAAAAACGAACTGACCTGAAAGAGTCATTGATATCACATGGGAACGTTTGGAGAGTTAATTTGGGAAGTACTAAAATGGCTGTACATGATGTAGAAGTGGGAAATGCGGTTCCTATCAAATAACATCCATATATACTTAACCCTTTAAAATTGTCACAGGTTAACAGAGAGAGTGAGAGTATGCTTAAAAATGGCATAATTGAAGTGGGTTGCAGTCAGTGGAGCTCAGCCATAGTGATGGTACCTAAACCAAACGGTACCCAACGGTTGTGTGTGGACTATCGAAAGGTGAATACAGTTACAAGAACGGACTTTTATCCTATCCCACCATTGAAGGATTGAATGGAGAAAGTGGGACAATTTGCTTTTATTTCCAACTTCCAGACATGGAAAGAACATTTAAAACATCGTGTAGAGTTCTTCGATCGATTTCAGGAGGCGGGTTTGGTGATGAACCGAGCCGAAAGTGAATTTGGAGAAGCCCGAAACACTTTCCTTGCGGAGTTTCCAGTACCCTCAAGACGAAGAGAAATAATGTGATCTCCTAGCATGAATGAATTTGATCGAACAGTTGTGCAAAGGTTTTGCGGCGTGATTACTCCACTGATGGACTTGCTAATGACACGTCAAAAATTTCAATGGACAGCGGACTTTCAACAGGCATTTGACTACCTGAAAGCTGTGATCACCAATGTTCCTGTATTGGAGAATTGCAAGGGACTCTGTGGTCAGATTGAAATAAAGTATCTGATTCTGAAGAGAAATACCGAGGAGTAGAGGAATGGATGGATCGTGCAGAGACTTTGTTCAAAGAGGCTGTCAGTCGAGAAGGATTTCGGTTGGAGGAAGAAGAACAAAGATGAATGGACTATATTATTATACCTGTTTGAGTGTGTGGTTTTCTTTAAATGAAAATGTGTATTTACTTTGTGCATTTCTTAATTGATGGTGCAAAGGTGAAAAATGAAACCATCTTGAAGTTGTTGGGTTTAATTTTCTTTGGGGGGGGGGGGGGAGGTGTCATGCGAGAGTGCCTTTAAGAACTGGATATTTAAGCAATGTACATTTAAGAAAACAATGATGTCATAGAGTGCGTGGAGCTCAGTTCAGTTCAGCAATTTTGCAGTTTGGTTTTGCAGTTTGAAAAGTGCCTGGCTGGTTTTGCTGAGGGCAGTTTCAATGTGCCTGGCTGTTTTGCTGTGAGCTGATTAAAAGGAGAAAGCCAGTGTGAGACGTTCTGGTTCGCTATGAATTGATTGGAGGGAGAAAGCCAGTTGGAAAAAGCAGGTTGTGTGTGTCTGTGTGTTTCAGAGTGTTTGTAGGAAGAAAGCAAGGTGCTGGAGCTGAAGTCAACCGAGCTAATAGATCTCTGCCATTTTACAGAAAAATATATATCCTTTAACCTGATGTGATACTGTTTAAAGATGTTAAGTCTCTTGGAAGTTTGAAGGAACATTTTAAGGAGTTATTTACTGTTGCAATATATTCTGAGTTATCTTTGTAGTAAGGGGTGTTGAGAGATCCAATGTTTATTTAAGATGTGAGTTGAGTTCATGGAATAAACATTGTTTTGTGTTTAAAAACCCACGTGTCCATAATTATAATCCCACAGCTAAGGAAAAAGCCGTGTGCTAGGAAAAGCAACACATCCATTAAAAGCAGAGGTTGGTTGAACTCCATGATACATTTTGGGGTTCTGAAAACGCCTCGCCCATAACACAATATTGCCTTTTTCACTTGCCTTTTCTATCTCCTGATTTATTATCTGCCACACATCCTGACCAGTGCCAGGGGGCCTGTACATAACTCCCATCAGGTACTTTTACCTTTGCGATTCCTCAGCCTACCTGGAGATTCTATGCCTTCTGTCCCATACCGCTCGTTGCGATCGATTTATCTTCATTCTTACCAATAATACA
This sequence comes from Scyliorhinus torazame, assembly GCF_047496885.1. Lineage (NCBI taxonomy): Eukaryota > Metazoa > Chordata > Chondrichthyes > Carcharhiniformes > Scyliorhinidae > Scyliorhinus > Scyliorhinus torazame. The sequence goes on along the minus strand of NC_092729.1, from coordinate 11,911,399 downwards.
ACCCCGCCCCTTTGACCACCTGCCTGCCCTTTTGATAGGACACATATCCTTGGATATATAGATACCAGTCCTGATCCCCCTGCAGCACCATCTCTGTGATGCCCACATCATCGTACCTGCCAATTTCAATGCGTACAACAAGCTCATTTACGTTGTTCCGTACACTGTGTGCATTAACATACAACATCCTCAGTCCTGCATTGACTCCACTCTTCTCACACTTGTCACCCTCTTTGCTCTGCCTGCGGCTGATGTCGTTCTCTTATTTTGTTCTATGTTTCCCCTTCAGTTATTACACTTTCTACGCTAACGCTGAGGGGTTTCCAACCCCTGACATACTACGGTAAATCCTCCCGAGTGATTCTAGCAAACCTACCAGCCAAGATATTAGTGCCCCTGCAGGTGAGATGCGGCCCATCCTCCTTGTACAGGTTTCCTTGGATCAGAGAACATTAAGCGGCGAATATACTGAACAATTTTGATAGGGTCAAGAGAATATTTCTTTTCCACTAATTGGTATGTCAGTGACTAGCGGTCACAATTACAAGACGGCAATCAAGAGAGCTATGAGTGATAGGTTTTTGGGGTTTTGAATGCGCTGCCTAGTGTTGGAGGTGGATTGCATTGGACTTTGCCGAAGAGAGCTGGATACATATTTGCAATTGATGAACATAAACATAGAACATGCAGTGCAGAAGGAGGCCATTCGGCCCATCGAGTCTGCACAGCAGGATACAGATCGGTTGGAGACTTCGGCAGAGAGTGCCAGATGGAGTCTGATGTGGACAAATGTGAGGTAATGCATTTTGAAACGTCTAATACGAGTGCGAAATAAGCAATAAATATCAGAACTTCCGAGGTAGTGAAAGGCACAGGGACCTTAGTGTACAGGTCGACAGGTAACTAAAAGTGAAAACGCAGGTAGAGAAACTCGGAATGTAGGAATGTGTCAGGTTCTCCTTCATCCACGGCATTGAGCCTGAAGGATATGGAGGCTTTGGAGGGGGTACAGTGAGTTTACGATTATGTTGCTTGATATTGAGGATATTAGCGGGGCAGCACGGTAGCATTGTGGATAGCAGAATTGCTTCACAGCTCCAGGGTCCCGGGTATGATTCCGGCTTGGGTCACTGTCTGTGCGGAGTCTGCACGTCCCCCCCGAGTCTGCGTGGGTTTCGTCTGGGTGCACCGGTTTCCTCCCACAGTCCAAAGATGTGCAGGTTCGGTGGATTGGCCATGATAAATTGCCCTTAGTGTCCAAAATTGCCCTTAGTGTTGGTGAGGTTACTGGGTTATGGGGATAGGGTGGAGGTGTTGACCTTTGGTAGGGTGCTCTTTCCAAGAGCCGGTGCAGACACGATGGGCCGAATGGCCTCCTTCTGCCCTGTAAATTCTATGATATGACAACATGCCGATCTCCGAGACAAAGCTACAATTATCGGTCCGGAGATCTCAACTGGAGATAACCCAAATGAAGTCGAACTGCTGGTCATACGAACAAGGAGAATGAATGACGCGGTGGGTGCAGGTTGTAGGGTGATATTTGACAGTATATGCAGTAGATACCACTCCAGGGGGAAGGGGGTACGGAATTGGGCATTCGTTGATATAGGAAATCAATGGCACAGTCCGGTACTTTATGCCTGTAATAAACCCCCTCCGCCACAGGACTATGGTTTCACCTTAGCATATCAATTTCGCCCCCGAATGGATGAATCTTTCCCTACTAACATACCCATCACACCTTACCACCAATATCACCACGACCCGCCCCCCCGACCGGCTCCGAGTCCCCACGACCACAGTTGATGCACCGTCGGTGAAATCATGTCACATTCGGTCATTTACAGAATCAATCGTTGAGGAATGATATGGACACTCATTTAGAAATACTGTTCGCTTCTACCGTGCCACCTCGGTGACAGGGAGCCGCCCCAAATGAAAGTTACATTGTTATTGCCGTGAACCGGAGCTAAAATAATCAATACGAAAAGCACATAGAATAAACATAGAAGTTTCATTTAAATGTCATTTACCTGATATGGTCACCTCCACAGTCTCGCTCATTGGGGATATTAGCTGCCTACCACTGACGGAAATTTCATATTGACAGGCATATCGCCCTTCACTTCTTCTATCAGTGGCCCCGAATGTTCCAAAATTGTCGTTTCTGACAATTTGACGGGAGGACAAACGTTGTTTATCTTTGTAAAAATTGAAGTATTTTTCTCGATTATCTCCAGTAACTGTGCAGGTAATAGTGAGAGTCTCTCCTCTTACATATACTCCGGTTGATTGATCAAGGAATGCCATTGGCTTTTTTAGGGGATCTATGGTTAAGAGAAAGTGGATAGAATAGTTATAAATGTATCAGAAGAATACATATTAGGGCCATTGTTCGGACAAAAATCTCCATTGATCTGTCTGAAAGCACCCTGAGTCTCTGAGGATCACAGGCCACCATCTCCTTTTTTAGAGAGAGCTGATTGTTGGGATTTAACCTGCCGTTCACCACACCGCAGGCAGGGGGGACAGCTGACAGTGTGAGGTCACATGTATACTGTAGGTTGCCCGAGGGATACAACCCACTGTTGGCGTCTCTCCGGAAAACAAAAAGGCCTCACAGTCCACTGAGCTGCTCCCTGACTAAATCCACAGGTTTGTTACAGGTGGAATTTTCAGCCTGAATTATGAAGCACAAGTCCCAGTGTGTATATAGCCATCTCCAATAGTGAAATGCACCCTCAATACTGGCACCGGGGGATGTGTCAGTCTAGATTATAGAGATCTGGTACAAGACGATCTGTATCTAGCTCCAATAGTGTAGCAATCAATACTGGCAACGTCTGGAGTGTCAGTCTGGTTTAATCTAGATAATATATACATGCGTGTCTGTCTCGATTAACCGGGTGAATATACATATCGAGACAAGGCCAAAATTATATGCACGGAGAATTTGCATGGAGACAATCCAAAAGAAGTTGAACTATTGGTCATACCAAGAAAGAGAGTGAATGACCAGTTGGATGGCTGGAGGTTGGAGAGTGGTCTTCTGGGCCAGGGTTTAGAGAACCCCAAAGTGCATCATGGAGTTCACCAGACCAACAACTTTTTGATTTTCATTTAGTGTACCCAATTCATTGTTCCAATTAATGGGCAATTTAGCGTGACCAATTCACTGACCCTGCACATCTTTGAGTTGTGGGGGAGAAACCCACGCAAACACGGGGAGAATGTCCAAACTCCACACGGACAGTGACCCAGAGCTGGGATTGAACCTGGGACCTCGGGGCCATGAGGCAGCAATGCGCCACGGTGCTGCCCTACCTGACCCACAAATTTCAATAGATTGTGGTAAGGGGAGCACACGGCCCACTCGACAGGAGCGGTACAGCAGAAATGGAAAAGGAATTTGAAAGCAAAACAATATTTATTCCATGAACACAAGTTAACCTTTATAAAACATAGTGAACATCTTAGCAACCATTCATTCATATACAACCCCCAAATAATACAACACTAAGTAATCCATGCTTTCCTTTTAACATCCATAAGACTTGTTTAAAAACTTAACAGAAGCACATCAGGTTTAAATTCACTACTGAAAGCAGTTACCACTTTGAAAACCCCAAATGAACATTCATATGCTTGCAGGGATTCATACACATCCTGGTGTCATTTTAACTTCTCCAAAATTAAACTGAAACCAAACCCACCCTTCAGCAAAAGCCTGAAGCGCTAGAAAAAGCTGACAGACAGCCCAGCTCGACCCACTCTCTGACATAACTGCAGTAATCAACATCCATTTCAGAAAGGTACTCTCACATGACAGTGGCGTTTAACTAAGCAACATATAGCTCTCCATGGGGGCTGTAGGATCGGAACTGTTCATTCGTTGGTACAGAAAATCAATGGCAGAGTCCGCTCCTTTCAAGCAATATTATGTAATCAACTCCTAAATCACAGGACTGTGATTTCACCGGAGCTAGCTAAATATCTCCCAGTGAATGCACCTTTCCCTACTAATATACTCCTCACACCCTGCATCAAATTTGACAACCACCCACTCCCCATACCGGCTCTCTGAGTCCCCAAATCCACAGCCGATGCACCATTGGTGAATTCATGCCACATTCTGTCATTTCGAGAATCAATCATTGATGAATGAAATGGACACTCATTTAGAAATACTGTCGCTTCTACCGTGCCACCCCGGTGACACGGAGCCACCCCAAATGAAAGTTAAACTGTTATTGCCCGGAACAGGAGCTGAAATAATCAATACGTAAAGCCCACAGAATAAATATAGAATTTTCTATTCCATGTTATTTACCTGATATGGTCACATCCACAGTCTCGCTCATTGGGGATATTAACTGCCTACCACCGGCGGAAATTCCATATTGACAGGCATATCGCCCTTCACTTCTTCTATCAGTGACCCGGAATGGTCCAATTTTGTACTTTCTGTCAATTTGACGGAAGGACAAACGTTGTTTATCTTTGTAAAAATTGAAGTATTTTTCTCGATGATCTCCAGTCACTGTGCAGGTAATAGTGAGCGTCTCTCCTCTTACATACACTCCGGTCCATTGATCAAGGACTGCCCTTGGCTTTGCCAGCGGATCTATGGTAAAGAGAAAGTGGGTAGATTAGTTCTAAATGTATCAGAAAAATATATATTAGGGCCATTGTTAGGACAAAAATCTCCATTGATCTGTCTCAAAGCACCCTGAGTCTCCGAGGATCACAGGCCACCATCTCCTTTTTTAGAGAGAGCTGATTGTTGGGATTTATCCTGCCGTTCACCACACCGCCGGCAGGGGGAACAGCTGACAGGGTGAGGTCACATGGATACCGTAGGTTGCACGAGGGGTACAACCCACTGATGGCTCTCTCCGGAAAACAAACCGGCCTCACAGTCCACTGAGCTGCTCCCTGACTAAAGCCACAGGGTTGTTACAGGTAGTATTTATGAAGCACAAGTCCCAGTGTGTTTCTAGCCACCTCCAATAGTGAAATGCACCCTCAGTACTCGCAGAGGGCGATGTGTCAGACTAGATTATAGAGCTCTGGTCGAAGACTATCTGTGTCTAGCTCCAATAGTGTAGCATTCAATATGGCAATGTCTGGAGTGTCAGTCTGGATTAACCTTGATAATATATATATGCGTGTCTGTCTGGATAAACCTGGTGAATATACATATATATATATATCCGAGACAACGCCAAAATTATATGTCCGGTGAATTTGCATGGAGACAATCCAAAAGAAGTTGAACTATTGGTCATACCAAGAAAGAGAGTGAATGACGAGTTGGATGGCTGGAGGTTGGAGAGTGGTCTTCTGGGCATGGTTTAGAGAACCCCAAAGTGCATCATGGAGTTCACCTGACCAACAACTTTTTGTTTTTCATTTAGTGTACCCAATTCATTTTTCCAATTAAGGGGCAATTTAGCGTGACCAATTCACCGACACTGCACATCTTTGGGTTGTGGGGGCGAAACCCACGCAAACATGGGGAGAATGTGCAAACTCCACACGGACAGTGACCGAGAGCCGGTATTAAACCTGGGACCTCGGGGCCATGAGGCAGCAATGCGCCACGGTGCTGCCCTACCAGACCCACAACTTTTAATAGATTGTGGTAAGGGGAGCACACGGCCCACTCGACAGGAGCGGTACAGCAGAAATGGAAAAGGAATTTGAAAGCAAAACAATGTTTACTCTATGAACTCAAGTTAAGCTTTCTAAATCATAGTGAACATCTTAGCAACCATTAATTCAAATACAACCCGCAAAGAATACAACACTAAGTAATCCATGCTTTCCTTTCAACACCCATACGACTTAAAAAAACTTTTAACAGAAGCACATCAGGTTTAAATTCAGTACTGAGAGCAGTTACCACTTTGAAAACCCCAAATAAACATTCATAAGCTTGCAGGGATTCATACGCATCCTGGTGTGATTTCAGTGTCTCCAAAAGTAAAATTAAACCAAATCCAACCTGCAGCCTGAAGCGGAAGTAAAAAGCTGACAGACAGGCCATCTCCACCCACTCTCTGACATCACTGCAGTAATAAACATCCATTTCATAAAGGTACTCTCACATGACAGTGGCGTTTAACTAAGCAACATATAGATCTCCATGGGGGCTGTAGGATCGGAATTGGTCATTCGTTGGTACAGAAAATCAATGGCAGCATCCGCTCCTTTCAAGCAATATTATGTAATCAACTCCGAAATCACAGGACTGTGAATTCATCGGAGCTAGCAAAATATCTCCCAGTGAATGCACCTTTCCCTACTAATATACTCCTCACACCATGCATCAAATTTGACAACCACCCACTACCCATATCAGCTCTCTGAGTCCCCAAATCCACAGCCGATGCTCCATTGGTGAATTCATGCCACATTCTGTCATTTAGAGAATCAATCGTTGAGGAATGAAATGGACACTCATTTAGAAATACTGTCGCGTCTACCGTGCCACCCCGGTGACACGGAGCCACCCCAAATGAAAGTTAAACTGTTATTGCCGTGAACCGGAGCTCAAATAATCAATACGTAAAGCCCACAGAATAAACATAGAATTTTCTATTCTATGTTATTTACCCGATATGGTCACCTCCACAGCCTCCACAGAGGTGGGTGGCTGGAAGGTGGAGACGGGTGTTTAACGAAGCAACATGGAGCTCTCAATGGGGGCTGTAGGATCGGAATAGGTCATGCGTTGGTGCAGAAAATCAATGGCAGAGTCCAAGCAATATTAAGTAATAAACTCCGAAATCACAGGACTGTTATTTCACCGTAGCTAGCTGATTATCTCCCCCAGGTGAATGAACCTTTCCCTACTCGCACACCTCTCACACTACGCCCCTCATTTCACCACCACCTCCTCCCCATACCGGCGCCTGAGTCCCCAGAGCCACAGCCGATGCACCATCGGTGAATTCATGCCACATTCTGTCATTTAGAGAATCAATCGTTGAGGAATGAAATGGACACTCATTTAGAAATACTGTCGCTTCTACCGTGCCACCTCGGTGACGGGCAGCCACCCCAAATGAAAGTTAAATTGTTATTGCCGTGAACCGGAGCGGAAATAATCAATAATCAAAGCCCACAGAATAAACAGAAGTTTCATTTCTATGTTATTTACCTGAAATGTTCACCTCCACAGTCTCGCTCATTGAGGATATTAGCTGCCTACCACCGACGGAAATTCCATATTGACAGGCATATCGCCCTTCACTTCTTCTACCAGTGGCCCGGATTGGTCCAATTTTGACGTTTCTGTCAATTCGACGGGTGGACAAACGTTGTTTATCTTTGTAAAATGTGAAGTATTTTTCTCGATTATCTCCAGTCACTGTGCAGGTAACAGTGAGAGTCTCTCCTCTTACATACACTCCGGTCCATTGATCAAGGACTGCCCTTGGCTTTGCCAGCGGGTCTATGGTAAAGAGAAAGTGGATAGATTCGTTCTAAATGTATCAGAAGAATACATATTAGGGCCATTGTTAGGACAAAAATCTCCATTGATCTGTCTCAAAGCACCCTGAGTCTCTGAGGATCACAGCCACAGATCAAAGAGAGAGCTGATTGTTGGGATTTAACCTGCCGATCACCACACCGCAGGCAGGGGGAACAACTGACAGGGAGAGGTCACATGGATACCGTAGGTTGCCCGAGGAGTACAACCCACTGATGGCGTCTCTCCGGAAAACAAACCGGTCTCACAGTCCACTGAGCTGCTCCCTGACTAAATCAACAGGGCTATCAAGCGGAACTTACTAAGCCATAACTTGCTCACTGCCGCTTAGATCCGGTTTACCACGGTTACTCATCTGCTGGCATCATTACAGCCTAGGGTCAAACAAGGAAAGAAGAGCTGGAACCCAAACGATAGCTAACACTTTCATTGATATCGAAGGTCGAATATGGCTTCAAGGAGCCTTAGCAAAACTGGAGTCAATGGGAATGAGTTCTGAAACTGTCCTCTGTTTCGAGTCATACAAAGCGCAGTGTATGATGGTTGTGGTTGTTGAAGGTCACTCACATCATTGTCTGGACATCACTGCAGCAGTTCCTCAGGGTAGCGTACTAAGCCCAGAAACGGAACTGGACGAGCCTTACAAACACTGTGGCGACTAGGAATCTTGTGGCAAATAACTCAGAGTTGGAAATATATCGCTGTTTCTTCACTGTCCCAGTGTGAAGACCGGGGTATTTCCTCTCTAACGGTGTGTGCAGCACAAGGGACTGCGCTTCAAGAAGGCAACTCACCAACACATTCTGCAGCGATATTAGGGATTTGGAATAGATTGTGGCCCAGCCAGCGAAACCAACATCTGGGAAATAAGAATTTAAAAAGGGGTTGCATGGAGTGGGAGTTAAATCTGCTTTCCTCTGCCTCATGAGAGTGCGATCAAATCTGCTTAAATCGGCTCATTCACGTATTACCTCCGACAGCGCAGCCCTCCCTCAGTCTTTCCACGGGTTTGGGGTGGGGGCTAGTGTCGGCCTGGATTATGAAGCTCAAGCCTGAAAGCATATACATCTACCCCGCCCAGTGCAGCCTTCTTCAGTACAGGCATCGAGGTTCGTGTCAGCCTGTGTTATGGATCTCAGTTCCTGAATTATTTACATCTACCTCCAAGAGTGCAGCACCTCCGCAGTAGCGGAAACGGACGGGCTGTAGAAGGAGTTCTGCTCCGGATTATCGACCTCAAATCCTAAATTCTTTATATCTCGCCCCTGACAGTGCAGCACTCTCTAAATACTCACGCAGCGTGGATGTGACTGCGCCATCATGTGGCAATGATCACAGTCTGCAGTTCAGTTCCAGACCACATCATCTGTGGACTGGATACTTCACACCTCCTCCTGATTTGCTCGTGTGGTCTTCTCTGGCTCATAGTTATAGATCAAGTATCCAGGCCCCAAACGTTCATGGATTCTGTCAGGATTTTATTCAATTAAAATGCTCCCTCTCAGTATCTGACCGAAAATGTCCTTACATTAGATGAAACAGGCTTTGTAAAATAACAATGAACTGAAGCAGTTATCTTAAAAAAAACACTGTTTTCAGTCCCTCACCTGCTATTGTCACAATCACAGATTCGCTCACTGCGGATGTTTTCTGATCATGCACACAATAAGAATAACACGCAAAATGTCCTCTATTGCCGATTGCAGTAAATGAGAAAGTTGCAGAGATGTCCTGTGTTGTAATTCCAGCACCGTTAAAATGTTGACCATCTTTGTAAACGTAGAAGGTTTTATCAGAATCACATGTCTGGCCGGTGCAGGTAATGTTGACATTCTCTGTTTCTAAATACACTCCAGTCGGTTGATCAAGTGATATGTTTGCCTTTGTCCGGTGAACTGTGTTGACCGGAACAGAAATGACTGTTAAATAGATCATCAGGACTTCATGTACAGTGAGAATGTGATAACTCAGTAACTGCTGAACTGTGCTGGAGGGAAATGTTTGCTCCGGCATCTCATGTTGACCAATCTTACTTTAAGGAGTTTGGTTGCAAAGAAACAGTGAGATATTTGAAATTGCAGAATACATTTCAGTAGCTCAGCTCAGCACGTGATACAGATATTTAAATGTAACTAGATCTGAAAGTAGTAAATAAAATAACAATAAATATAATAAATCAGTGGAATACCCTTTACCAAAGTGAGATGTTTGATCAGAAATATTTTCCTGGAAGTGAAGATTTATTTTGACGTCAATATTTATGTTAAGTACAACTGATTTAAAAATGTAATTTAAAAGTGTGAAAATCTATTTTAATCTGTGTAATTTCAAACAATGGATTCTCTTCGCTTAAATAAGTACATACAATTATTACAGCGGCGAGTGACTCTGTCAAGACTGACAAACTCAAGCGGGGAATTAGGTGAGCTAAAAGTGGGCTTGAAATGTCATTGCCATTGGGTTTATTAAAAGCCCAATGCATTTTATACATATGCGAGGAGCAAGAGGGTTCCTACGGAAAGAGTAGTCCCACTCCAGGACAAAGGAGGGAGGGCATCGGTGGAGTCAGAGGAAGTGGTTGATATCCTCAAAGAGTACTTTGCATCGGTATTCACCAAGGACAGGAGCATGACGGATGTTGGGGTTGCGGATGGGTGGCACAGCAGTACAGTGTTTGGGTGGCAAGTTTGCACAGTGGCCGGCACTATTGCTTCACAGCTCCAGGTTCCCAGGTTAGATTCCCGCTTGGGTCACTGTTCGTGTGGAGTCTGCCCATTCTCCATGTGTCTGCATGGGTTTCCTCCGTGTGCTCTGCATTCTCCCCACAAGCAAAATATGTGCAGTTTAGAGGGATTAGTCATGATACATTGCCCCTTATTGCCTTAATAGTTGGGACGTGTTCCTGGGTTATCGGGATAAGATCGAGGTGTGGCCTTGAGTATGGTGCTCTTTCCAAAGGCCGGTGCCGACTCGATGGGCCGAATGGCCTCCTTGTGCACTGTAAATTATATGATTCTAATGGTGTGTGAATAATAGAGGACGCGTCAGCATAACGAAGGAGCAAGTGCTGGATATCTATCAATGCACTGTTAGACATGTGCCCTCTGCCGGATGGGATATATTCCAGGGTCATGGGAGTCAAAAGAGGTAAAACCGGGGGATTCCACTGAAAGCTTTGCATTATTTTTGACCACAGGCGAGGTTCCAGAGGACTGGACAATAGCTAAATTCCCTTTGTTTAAGACGGTAAGCAATAATAAACGAGGTAACTATCGCCTGTTGAGCCTGACGTCAATGGCGAGGAAGCTATTGGAGAACTCCCGAGGGACAGGATTTATTCGCATTTGGAACCGAATGGACTTGTTAGTGACAGGCAACATAGTTTTGTTCGGGAGCAGTATTGTCTTATCAACTTCATTTAGTTTTTTTGAGGAGGTGCCAAAATTAATTCATGAGGGATAGGGTGGAGATGTCGTCTACATGGACGTTAGTATGGCGATTCACAATGTCCCTCATGGCAGACTGCTAAAAAATAAAAAGTTGCGTGGGAGTCGGGTGTGCTAGCTAGATTGTAAAAGAACTGGCTTGGCAACAGGAGAAAGAGAGTAGTAGTGCAAGGGAGTGTTTGAGAATAGAGTTATGTAACTCGTGGTGTTCCACGTGGATCAGTGCTTGGACTATATTTGATTTTAATATATGCAAATGATGTGGAATAAAACTTCGGTGCTCTGTTTAGCAAGTTTTCAGGGACCACTACGATATACGGGGTTGCATATAGTGACGGGGTCTGTCAGAGAATACAGAATAATGATAGATCGGAGAGTTTGGCAGAGAAATGACAGGTGCAGTTCAATCCGGACAAATGCGAGGCGATGCATTTTCGAAAATCAAATTCAGGTGTGAATTATTGAGTAAATGGCAGAGCCCTTCAGAGCATTGACATACTCTGAGATCTGGGCGTTCAGGTCCATATTTCTATGAAAAATGCAATGCAGGTGGGCAATGCGGTCAAGAAGACAGACAGTCTGCTTGCCTTCATCCACCGGTGTATTGAGTACAATTGATGGCAGATCATGTTACAGTTATATAAAACCTTATTTAGGTCACATTTGGAATATTATGTGCAGTTCTGCTCGCGACTATACCAGATGGGCGTGGTTGGTTTGGAGAAAGTGCAAAGAAGGTGTTCTGGGGTATTGCCTGGTCTGGAGGGATTTATCCCTGAGGAGAGGTTGCATCAACTCGGATTGTTTCCGTTTGAAAGACGGAGGCTGAAGGGTGACCTGATTGAAGTCTACGAATGTAAGAGAGGTATAGACATGGTGAATAGTCAGAATATTTTTCCCAGGGTGGGAGGCTCAATTACAAGGCCGAGAGTTTCAACGTGAGAGGGGGAACGTTCAGGGGAATTGTTTTTCACGGAGACGGGGTTGGGCGCCGGGAACGCGGTGCCAGTGGAGGTAGTGGTGCCAGGCCGATAGCAACGTTCAAGACATATCTTGCTCGATACATGAACGGACTGAGAATGGAGGGACGCAGATCGCTTGGGCAATAAGTGCTAAGTGATAATCAGGAATCTGGATTGGCGCAGGCTTGGTGGGCCGAAGGAACTGTTCCTGTGTTGATATGTTATTTGTTTGTTCTAATTACTGCCCTCACGAATGGGCCGTTTAGAATCTGCTGGGGATACTCTGCGAAGCGATGCATTCCATGGTGTGATGTTAATCTAAAAACAAAAGGAAGGCAGCAGTTGGAGCCAGCTATTAGTTAAGGACCACTGACATATTCCGAGTTTGGATTTGTTGCGAAATGGAGGAAAACCGTAATTTGATGGCCTTCCGATGAATCTGTTTTCAGTGTCTATGTTAATAACCTCGTCCCAAACACCAGTCCGCGCTTGGCACCCTGTAAACTCGTTCCCCAGACACGAACTGGATCCTTCTCATTGATATCCGCCTGAGCTGACAGAGACACTTCACCATCTTGATATCATATTTGACCCTACGTTGATTTCTGCCCCCATTAATGCATCATTGCTCAGACCAAAAACGTCAATCTCCATGACATCCGCTGACTCCGCCCCTGTCTCAGCCCACCTGTCTGTCCTGCCTCCGCACATGTGTATTTCAACTCTCACCCGGTCGAGAACACATCTGTCACACTGCATCAGAATGAATGTAACAGAATATCCGGTATCCTCAGCCCCAATGCAACCTCAGGCCCATTAATGTCGGAGCTCCATTCTCTAAGAAAAAAATTGTGCTCCTCTAAACGAGAGCCAATGAATTGAAAACTGCCTGCATTAAAGAGGAAAATAATTATATTCCGGAACTCTCCATGTGTCATCCCTATCTGTGTTCTGTTCCCGAGCTCCTGAAACCCGCTGATCTCTCTACACCAATATAATTGTGTGCCTTAGAGCTCACTTAGACTTTCCATTACCCTGTAATGAGCTCCTGCAGCTGCTTTGGGACCCTGAGCTCTGGGGTTCGCCCCCTAAAACTCTCCGCTTGAGTCACTCCCCCTTGAAGACCTCCTTCTCGTCACAGTTTTTGCTAATCTCCAATGCCATCTCCATGCTCGGTGTTCAATGGATATTTGCTCCCTTGTGGCGTTTAGGACGAGTTACTGCAGTACTGCCACTGTATAAATAAAATAATGTTTGGTGAGGCCTTTGGATGGGAATGATATTGGTGGACAATTATCACCTTTGTCATGCACTTGACAGTGAGACTATTTCCCTTCATTTCTGCTCAGATGGCATGTGGAAAATCTCAGGAGTAGAAGAAGCCCATTTCATGGGCGATTCTAACAAGCAATTACTCACTCGGTGAGTGTTTTAGATCTGCTGGAGCATCTGAGTCAGTTGTTAATTTCAGACATGAGGGTTATCGGTTTTGCAGTTTATTCGGTACTCCGAGGATAGGCCTCAATTGGACAGTGGAGCAGTTCGAAGACATGCAATGACACCTTTGAATATGCTGTACATATACTTGGAATTGTAACTGCAAACATAAAATGAATACTCATATTTTACAGAACTTCAGCTGTTGCCAACTTGAAAACGACATGCCTCCCTCGTCATCCTCCCCCGGTGTGTGTGAATGGGTGACGTGTCAACAGAAAATACGGAATTTCCGGTCGCATTGACAATCAGGTCCTGCATTATCATTGTCAGTGTTGTAGCACGATGGGTTACAATATTCAGATCAATTACCATGGGAAAAAAGGATTGATTAAACAGGACAAGAATTAGTAGTTCAAGGCAGTTTATGAAATTGGAGAGATATGTCGCCACTTACTTTGTGAAACGCTCATTTCAATCAGGAAAATCACTGAAATTGAGAAAATAAGAATGAATAAAAGGAGCATCAACACCATTCCTAGAATTCTCGAAACAATGCCTGTTCCAATGCAGCGCCAAAGTGCCCGTTTCAGAGGCTTTGTTACTAAACACACATCCCGAATTCCCTGATATCCAGGCATTCCTTTTTGACGGCAGGTAAGCATCTGATTTTATTTTCAGCTTTGCTGTTGACATGTCAGGACGTACATTTCAGTGAAGCAGCTCGCTGTGGAGAAAAAAGTCCCTCTTATGCCCGTTTGTTTCTTGTGCCAATCAGGTTCTATTGAGTATCCTCTGGCTACCCACTATTCTGCACATAAAGATGATTTATCCTTATGCAATCAATAAATATCGATTATGATTTTGAAAACTTGAGTTAAAGCTCATCTGGATGTTCGCTGCTCGGGGGAAGACAAGCCCAGCGGCTCCAACACTGCAGTGCGGATATTGGGGAATAAAAGACACTCGAGTGCCAATGCCTTCAGTCGGAAAGATCGGGATAATTTTTCCCGGGGAAACGGTACCCAAAGATTGGAACTTTCCCCGACAAATTGCAATTGATCCACTGTCAAATACTAATTGTAAATCTCAGTTCAGGAGTTTTTTTTCTAAATTAAATGTATTACCATGTCTTTAGATATAAGAAGTCAAGTAGCTGAGGGGACAGAGTTGCCATAGAGTTTTACAGGATACAGAACCATTCGGTCCAGAGGTTCTGTAGCAGCCGTCTGGCACATATCTATTCTTATTCCATTTTCAGCAATTGGTCCCGAGACTTGTATGTTATGAAGCCTCAAGTGCTCACCTAAATACTTCTTCAATGTTGTGAGGATTCCCACCTCTTCCATCCTTCCAGGCAGTCAGTTTCAGATTCCCACCTTCCTCTGTGTGAATGTGGTATTCCCTCAAATTGCCTCGAAATGACATGTTTCTTACGTCATACCCCCTGGATATGTGCCCCTCGACTCGTGGGGAAAGTTCCTTCCTGTATACGCTCTCTATGTCGCCAATAATGTTGGGCTGGATCATTCTCTGTAATGTGTCTCTGTCTCTGCCTTTGTCGCAGTCTCTCTGTATGAGTCTGTCTTTGTGTGTTTGTGCCTGTACGTCTCCCAGTGTGAGATTTGGAATTACTAATTAATCGTGGAACACTTCCAATTTTCAGCAACATGTTCCAACCTTCGAGCACCATATTCTCGGAGAAACGTTTCCCAGCTTCAGGCCTGTCTGTGCGTTTTTGTGCGTATATCTCTATCTGCGCATCTGTCTCTGCTAGCCTGTGTGATTGTTGTTGTCTCGCTCTCGTTCTGTACATATAGCTCTATGAGTACATAAAAAGCAAGAGGGTAGCCAGGGAATGAGTTGACCCATTGAAGTACAGGGGAGGGAAACTATATGTGGAGCCAGAGGAATTGGGCGAGGTATTAAATGAATACTTTGCATCGTAAGAGAAGCAATTTCATTTCATTTCAATTGGCGGATGTTGAGTCTGGAGAAGGATGAGTAGATAGCCTGGGTCACATTGAGATACAAGAAGACGAGGTGTTGGGCGTCTTGAAAAATATTAAGGTGGATACGCCCTCAGGCTCTGATGGGATCTACCCAAGAATTCTGAAGGAGGCAAGAGAGGAAATTGCTGAGCCCTTAACAGAAATCTTTAGATCCTCACTGTCTTCAGGTGATCTCCCGGAGGACTGAATAATAGCCAATGGTGTTCCTTTGTTTGAGAAGGGTAGCACTGATAATCCAGGCAACTACAGGCCGGTTAACATTACGTCAGTGGTAGGGAAATTACTGGATAGAATTCTTCGATACAGGATCTACTCCCATTTGGAAGCAAGGGGTCGTAATAGCGAGAGGCAGCACTGTTTTATGAAGGGGATGTCGTGTCTCAATACTTGATAGAGTTTTTCCAGGAGATCACAAAGATAACGGATGCAGGTAGGGCAATGGATGGTGTCTATATGGACTTCAGTAAGGCCTTTGACAAGGTCGCTCATGGCAGACTGGTACAAAAGGTGACTCACTCGGGATCAGAAGTGAGCTGGCAAGTTGGATACAGAACTGGCTAGGTCATAGAAGGCAGAGAGTAGCAATTGAAGGGTGCTTTTCTGATTGGAGGACGTGACTAGTAGTGTTTCGCAGAGATCAGTGCTGGGACCTTTGCTGTTCATAGCATATATCAATAATTTGGAGGAAAATGTAACTGCTCTGATTAGTAAGTTTGCGGACGACACAAAGATTTCTGAAATTGCGGATAGCGATGAGGACTGTCAGAGGATACAGCAGGATTTAGATCATTTGGATACTTGGGCGGAGAGAAGGCAGATGGAGTTTAGTCCGGACAGATATGAGGTAATGCATTTTGGAAGGTCTAATACGGATAGGGAGTTTACAGTGAATGGTAGAACCCTCGAGAGTATTGGTAGTCAGAGAGATCCAGGTGTACAGGTCCACAGGTCACTGAAAGGGGAAACACAGGTGGAAAAGGTAGTCAAGAAGTAATACGGCATGCTTGCCTTCATTAGCAGGGGCATTGAGTATAAAGATTGGCAAGTCATGTTGCAGCTGCGTGGAACCTTGGTTAGGCCACACTTGGAGCGTAGTGTTCAATTCTGGTCGCCACACTACCAGAAGGATGTTGAGGCTTTGGAGAGGATGCAAACGAGATTTACCAGGATTTTGCCTGGTTATAGGGGACATTAGCTTTGAGGAGCGGTTGAATAAACTCGGTTTGTTCTCACTGGAACGAAGGAGGTTGAGCGGCGACCTGATAGAGGTCTACAGGGGCATAGACAGAGTGGATGGTCAGAGACTTTTTCCCAGGGCGGGGGGGTCAATTACTAGGGGGCGTAGGTGTACGGTGCGACGGTCAAGGTTTAGAGGAGATGTACGAGGCAAGTTTTTTACACAGAGGGTAGTGGGTGCCTGGAACTCGCTGCCGGAGGAGGTGGTGGAAGCAGGGACGATAGTGACATTTAAGGGGCAACTTGCCAAATACATGAATAGGATGGGAATAGAGGGATACGGACCCAGGAAGTGTAGAAGATCGTAGTTTAGTCAGGCAGCATGGTCGGCACGGGCTTGGAGGGCCGAATGGCCTGTTCCTGTGCTGTACTTTGCTTTGTCCTTTATTCTTTTTTATGAGTCTTTCTGTTTATCTGTCTCTGTTTGCGCTGATGTGTCTTTATATTTCAGTCTTTTTGACAGTCTATGTGCCTCTGTCTTTTTTGTGTGCTCATGGATGTGTCTGTGTGAGTCTGTGTGTTAGTTTCTGTCTTTATGTTTGCCCACCTCCACTTGTCCGTTTGTGTGTATCTTTGTTCCTTTGGCTATCTGGGTGAATGTTTCTCTGTGTTAGCCTTGTCTTTCTCTGCGTCATTTGTCTGTCTCTGTGTCTGCTACGATCTGTGCCTGTCCCTGTATACTTACCTCTATTTGTCTCTGCATTTCTGTGTGTCTGTCACGATCTGTGTGTCTGTCCGTGTGTGCTGCTTACCTGTTTGTCTCTGCCTTTCTGTGTGTCTGTCAGTATCTATGTGTCAGTCCCCGTGTGCTTACCTCTGTTTGTCTATGCCTTCCTGTGTGTCTGTCACTATCTGTGTGTCAGTCCCCGTGTGCTTACCTCTGTTTGTCTATGCCTTCCTGTGTGTCTGTCACTATTTGCGTGCCTGTCCCTGTGTACTTACCCCTTTTTGTCTCTGCCTTTCTGTGTGTCTGTCACTATCTGTGTGTTTGTCCCTGTGTGCTGTTTGATGTCTGTTCTCGTTTATTTACCACTCACTGTGTGACTGTCTCTCTGTACTTGGCTGTCTCTGTGACCTTCTCTGGCTGTGTGCCTTGAGATATTGGTGTCAATGTGTCTGCATTTGTCTGGAAGAACCATGATGGAATGGATACGGAAAGTGAGTTTCGGCTGCTAAAGTGAAGGATAAAAGCAAGAGCAGAAAATGGTTTGCACATATGGATCCACACGTAATGTGTTCACTAAAAAACATTAATCTCCGCCGTCTGTACAGATTATTCAATTAGTTAAATCCAGGAGATGAAGCAGAACGTGCCGTTTAAATAATAAGAACCGAATATTGTTTCAATTTTCGGAATCTGGAATTAGTTTGTGCACTGTCCGAAACGCAACATGAAATCGATAAATGAAGAAACAGAAATATTAGTGGATAGAGCATTTTAACTTCCGCCTGGTTGTATTTTAGTGACAGTCAGCGTTTGTAACGGAAACCAGTTGTTTCAGATCAGAGACAGAACTCCTCATACAAAATAAACTTCACCATTGAGAGTGGAAGCAATGGGCCATCGGAAGTCTTGTTTACTGACCCTGTTGAACAATGCTTGGTGAAAATCTCTGTCAAATATTTCGAAAAAATGAAACAGATAATTCTTGAATAAATGGGCGTCATAAATGTCGGATTGATAGACTGAACCCCCTGCACTTATTTATCCAGACTGATCCATACCTGCACGAATCCAATTATTTTTAACATATTTCAATATTCATTAACTCTTAAATGTTCCACACATATCGCAGAATATGTTAACATGCAGATATATTGCACTGTTCCGACGTGCTGGGGATTTTAGCGCCATGAAACTGAATAAAAAACATGGCAATATTATTCGACAAGGGGTTTAAGAGGAAATGAAAAGCTAAAGTAAGCATTCGTCACTTGGGGTAGCAGACAGACAGAGAGAGAGAGACAGACAGACAGATGGATACAGAATAACTGAGAGAGAGAAAGACAGAGTCAAACTTTGGAAGACTCCCACATGTCAGATGCACCTACTTGTGACAATAAAGTTTGTTATTATGACAGCTGTCACCCATCTGTACCGGGGGTGTGACCAGGTGTCTAGAACGCCTCTTTGTGATGCTTTTGTCACCTGAATGCTCCTCAATTGATCCAACGTCTGCTTCAACCGATTGAAGCGATCTGTGAGGATCTGCAATTGGGTATACATACTGCAGATACACTTGATTTGAACGCTTGAACTGTCAAGGATTTCCCACATTTCACAGGCGAAGCATTTTAGCCCGCTTACTGACATTTCTAGCAGGAAGTAATCAACAAAAATATAAGTACTCATTATATTCTTGTTTTTAATAAATTTAGAGTACCCAATTATTTTGTTGCAATTAAGGGGCAATTTAGTATGGCCAATCCACCTGCCCTGCACATTTTCGGGTTGTGGGGGTGCAACGAACGTAAACACGGGGAGAATGAAACTCCGTACGGACAGTGACCCAGAGCCGGGATCGAACCTTGGACCTCGGCGCTATGAGGCAGCACTCCTAACCACTGTACCACCGTGCTGCCCAACTTACTTATTACATTGTTATTAAATTAAGTTACAATTACCTATATGGTCCCTGGTGCTTGATTTCTACCATAGATATTGATTGATAAATACAATAAACTCCACCCTCCAGTCTGTCGCGGTCAGGTCACAACTTCTCATCTCGGGTGGGCCCTTGTAAGTGATTTGTTTAGCCGCGAAAATCCCCACGCTAAATTTGTGCCGTAACCGGAATAAGTCTACGCCCTCCGGTTTAGTTGTTCCTCTTCAGAAGCAAGTAGCTCTGATGTTGACTTTATTTAGATGTGGAAATTGAAGTGTATTAGGTTACTAACCTTGAATAATATTTGGAAGCTTTAGATCGTGCGATCAAGTTGTGTTTTTCAGTAATTTACAAACTGTATTAGCTGTCAATTGCAAAGAGGTTTCCTTAATATGAATATGGTTAATTATGTGTTTAGATTAAAGTTTGTGTACCATAAAATACACCTATTGAGCAGTATTAGTAATCTTGGATGACTTGTCTGCGCTCATAGTCCCACAAATTGCAGATTCCAAATTGTTGGCAGCCTCCCACAGATCTCACACTATAGATTAGGTACCTATCATCTGACCTTGAGATCAGTGTTCCCATACTTGAAGCTTTAAAGTGGCATGTAAAAGCGAATGAATATGTCAAAAAGTAATTTAAAACAATATAATAAATCCAATTTTTAAAAAGAAAAGCAGATTATTGGGAATTATAGGAATCTCACAGTGGATTGTCGGTGTCGATGATTGACGTTGTCCCCCTTGCGGGGGAGTCGAACTAAAAAGGCACTAATATCTGACTAAGACATCTCTCATTTTATACAGACATGGGGAGGTATTTATTCTTTCAGAGGGCAGTGAATCTGTGGAATTATTTACCGCCGATGTGTCCAACGGTTGGGTCGTGAAAAACATTCAGTGTTGAGATAGACAGATTTTTAATCAGTAATGGAATCGAGAGCTATGCGGAAAGAGCGGGAAGCGTGGTGTTGAGGATTATCACGTCAGCTCGGTCATGATCTAATTGAATGGCTCGATTAGCCGAATGGCCTACACCCGACCCTGTGGTCTTACCATAGAAATCATAGAATATAAAGTGCAGGAGGAGGCCAATCGACCCATCGAGTCTCCACCGGCCCATAGGAAAGGGTACCCCAGTTAAACCCACGCCTCCACCCTATGTCCGTAACCCATCAACCCCAGCTCACATTTTTGGACACTTTATCTTGGCCGATCCGCCTCACCTGCACATCTTTGGACAGTGGGAGGAAACCGGAGCACCCGGAGGAAACCCACGCAGTCACGGGGAGAACGTGCAGACCCCGCACAGACAGTGACCCAGCGGGGAATCGAACCTGGGACCCTGGAGCTGTGAAGCCACAGTGCTACCCACTGTGCTACCGTACTGCGCGTTATGAAAGAATAAATTCTGGAAAAAAAATTGACCGACCGAGCAGTCGCGTTTTTTTGCGTCGAATTATGAAGGAACCACTTTCGGATGAGTCGGACAGTATTATAAAGGGTTACAGGCAGACTGCTCGATACTTCTGCCCGAGGACAGGGACTTTATTGGGTGGGGAGATATGACAATTTGAGGGCTTTCTCCTTGGTGCACAGCCAGATTAATTGGCGGTTATAGATGTTTGGTAAATAACTAAAGCTGTTGATTGGCTGAAGGAGCAGTGGTTGTTTGCACTGGCATGTCATTGATAATCAGACAATTCTGATTGAAGTCTATTGAGAAAACAAGCGGGAGGTGGAGCGATTTGAGAACAGGATTGTATTCAGATATGTTTCCAAAGTTCTGAATGAGCTGGTGTGGGATATGACGTCATGTCCCTCTGAATATCCTATATCAGCCAGGTCTATTGGGAGTGGGCGTTCACGCGGAGGGGTGTGAGGGACCACATCTTACACATGGATGGACCACGAGAAATAGCGCCAAAGGTTAAAGACAGTGAATTACCGTGCAATGACAAGTTATGCCATGCATCGTGTTGTGGGGAAGCGATCTTAGCATGAACATTTCAATATATGCTACTGACCCTTTCTGTGTGTCTGTCTCAGTCTGTGAGTCTGTGTTTGTCTATGTGGTGGTGTTTGTGCAGTGTGTCCAGGAAGCTTTTCTAACACAGTATGTAGATTGTCCGACCAGAGGAGAGGCAATATTGGATTTAGTACTTGGTAATGAACCAGGGCAAGTGATAGATTTCTTAGTGGGGGAGCATTTTGGAGAGAGTGACCACAATTCTGTGACTTTCACTTTAGTAATGGAGATGGATAGGTGCGTGCAACAGGGCAAGGTTTTCAATTGGGGGAAGGGTAAATACGACGTTGTCAGACAAGAATTGAAGTGCGTAAGTTGGGAACATAGGCTGTCATGGAAGGACACAAGTTAAATGTGGAACTAGTTTAAGAAACAGGTACTACGTGTCCTTGATATGTATGTCCCTGTCAGGCAGAGAAGAGATGGTCAAGTGACGGAACCATGGTTGACAAGAGAGGTTGAATGTCTTGTTAAGAGGAAAAAGGAGACTTATGTAAGGCTGAGGAAACAAGGTTCAGACAGGGCGTTGGAGGGATACACGATAGCCAGGAGGGAACTGAAGAAAGGGATTAGGAGAGCTAAGAGAGGGCATGAACAATCTTTGGCGGGTGGGATCAAGGAAAACCCCAAGGACTTTTACACATATGTGAGAAATATGAGAATGACTCGAGCGAGGGTAGGTCAGATCAAGGGCAGTAGCGGGAGATTGTGTATTGAGTCTGAAGATATAGGAGAGGTCTTGAACGAGTACTTTTCTTCTGTATTTACAAATGAGAGGGGCCATATTGTTGGAGAGGACAGTGTGAAAGAGGCTGGTAAGCTCGAGGAAATACTTGTTAGGAAGGAAGGTGTGTTGGGCATTTTGAAAAACTTGAGGATAGACAAGTCCCCCGGGCCTGACGGGATATATCCAAGGATTCTATGGGAAGCAAGAAATGAAATGGCAGAGCCGTTGGCAATGATCTTTTCGTCCTCACTGTCAACAGGGGTGGTACCAGGGGATTGGAGAGTGGCGAATGTCGTGCCCCTGTTCAAAGAAGGGAATAGGGATAACCCTGGGAATTCCAGGCCAGTTAGTCTTAATCCGGTGGTAGGCAAAGTAATGGAAATGGTACTGAAGGATAGGATTTCTGAGCATCTGGAAAGACACTGCTTGATTAGGGATAGTCAGCACGAATTTGTGAGGGGTAGGTCTTGCCTTACAAGTCTTATTGAATTCTTTGAGGAGGTGACCAAGCATGTGGATGAAGGTAAAGCAGTGGATGTAGTGTACACGGATTTTAGTAAGGCATTTGATTAGGTTCCCCATGGTAGGCTTCTGCAGAATGTTAGGAGGCATAGGATAGTTGGAAATTTGGCCAGTTGGATAACGAACTGGCTAACCGATAGAAGTCAGAGAGTAGTGGTGGATGGGAAATATTCAGCCTGCATCCCAGTTACCAGTGGCGTACCGCAGTGATCAGTTCTCGGTCATCTGCTGTTTGTGATTTTCCTTAATGACTTGGATGAGGGAGTTGAAGGGCGGGCCAGTAAATGTGCAGACTATACGAAGATTGGTGGAGTTGTGGATCGTGAGGAGGGCTGTTGTCGGCTGCAAAGAGACATAGATAGGATGCAGAGCTGGGCTGAGAAGTGGAAGATGGAGTTTAACTCTGAAAAGTGTGAGGTTGTCCATTTTGGAAGGACAAATATGAATGCGGAAAACAGGGTTAACGGTAGGTTCTTGACAATGTGGAGGAGCAGAGCGATCATGGGGTCTATGTTCATACATCTTTGAAAGTTGCCACTCCAGTGGATAGAGCTGTGAAGAAGGCCTATGGTGTGCTAGCGTTCATTAACGGAGCGATTGAATTTAAGAGCCGTGAGGTGATGATGCAGCTGTACAAAACTTTAGTAAAAGAATATTCAGTTATCACCTCTCCTATCTCATCGGACTGCACGCACAACTTCCCACTACGTCCTTGAGTGGCCCTACTCTTACCCCAGTCATTCTTTTATTCCTGACATATCTATAGAAAGTTTTAGGGTTATCCTTGATCCTACCTGCCAAAGACTTCTCATGTTCCCTCCTGGCTCTTCTGAGCTCTCTCTTTAGGTCCTTCCTAGCTAACTTGTAAATCTCTAGCGCCCTAACTGAACCTTCATGTCTCATCTTTACATAAGCCTCCTTCTTCCTCTTGACAATTGTTTCGACTGCTTTAGAAAACTACGGTTCCCTTTCTGGACCACTTCCTCCCTGCCTGATAGGTACATACTTATCAAGGACACGCAGTAGCTTTTCCTTGAACAAGCTCCACATTTCCATTGTGCCCATCCCCTCCAGTTTTCCTCTCCATCCGATTCATCCTAAGTCATGCCTCATCGCATCATAATTGCCTTTCCCCCAGATATAACTCTTGCCCTACGTTATATACCTATCCCTTTCCATCACTAAAGTAAACTTAATCGAATTGTGGTCACTATCACCAAAGTGCTCACCTACCTCCAAATCTAACACCTTTCCTGGCTCATTACCCAGTACCAAATCCAATATGGCCTCGCCTCTCGTTGGCCTGTCTACATACTGTGTCAGGAAATCCTCCTGCACACATTGCACAAGAACAGACCCATCTAAAGTCCCCGAACTATAGCGTTTCCAGTCAATATTTGGAAAGTTAAAGTCCCCCATAACAATTACCCTGCTGCTTTCACTCCTATCCAGAATCATCTTTGCAATCCTTTCCTCAACATCTCTGGAACCTTTCGGAGGCGTATAGAAAACCCCGAACAGGGCGACTCTCCTTTCCTTTTTCTAACCTCAGCCCATACTACCTCAGTAGACGAGTCCTCGTCAGATGTCCTTTCTGCCACCGTAATACTGTCCTTGACTAACAATGCCACCCTTCCCCCTCTTTTACCACCTTCCCTGTGCTTACTGAAATATCGAAATCCCGGCACCTGCAACAACCATTCCTGTCCCTGCTCTCCGAAAGGGCCACAACATCGAAGTCCCAGGTACCAACCCATGCCGCAAGTTCACCCACCTTATTCCGGATTAATCTGGCATTGAAGAAGACACACTTTAATCCACCTACCTGCCTCCCGGTACACTACTGCAACTTTGAAACCTTACTCATGACCTCACTACTCTCAATCTCCTGTATAGTGGAGCTACAATTCAGGTTCCCAAGCCCCTTCTGAACTAGTTTAAACTCTCCCCAAGAGCATTACAAAATCCCCCCCCCCCCCCGGATATTGGAACCCCTCTGGTCGAGGTGTAGACCATCCCGTTTGTAGAGGTCCAACCGAACCCAGAATGAGCCCCAATTATCCAGAAATCTGAAACCCTCCCTCCTGCACCATCCCTGTAGCCACGTGTTCAACTCCTCTCTCTCCCTATTCCTCGTCTCGCTGTCACGTGGCACGGGTAACAACCGAGAGATAATAGGGGCTGGTTTAGCACAGGACTAAATTGCTGGATTTAAAGCAGACCAAGGCAGGCCAGAAGCACGGTTTAATTCCCGTACCAGCCTCCCCGATCAGGCGCTGGAATGTGGCGACTAGGGGCTTTTCACAGTAACCTCATTTGAAGCCTACTTGTGACAATAAGTGATTTTCATTTCATTCATTTCATTTTCCTAACTCTGTTTGTCCTAGATCTAAGTTTTCACCCTAGATCCCTGAATTCCTGCCTTATATCCCTATCCCTTTTCCTACCTATGTCGTTGGTACCTACGTTGAACACGACTTGGGGCTGCTCCCCCTCCCTCTTCAGGATCCCGAAAACACGATCCGAGACATCACGCATCCTGGCACCTGGGAGCCAACACACCAACCGCGAGACTCTCTCGTTCCCACAGAATCTCCTATCTATCCCCCTTACTATGGAGTCTCCAATGACTAATGCTCTACTCCTCTCCCCCTTCCCTTCTGAGCAACATATTAATCTGTGTCTCTGTCTCACTCTGTGACTGTCGCTATGCATTTCACACAATCTGTGTAGCTGTCTGTGCCTCTATATCTGTATTAATCTGTGTCTGTGTCTCACTCTGTTTGTCCTGCTATCGCTATGCATTTGTCACATTCTGTTTAGCCGTCTGTACCTGTATATCTGTATTAATCTGTGTCTCTGTCTCACTCTCTCCGGCTGTCTCTATTCATTTGTCACATTCTGTTTCGCTGGCTATGTCTGTCTATCTGTATAAATCTGTTTCTCTGTCTCACACTTTCCGGCAGTTTCTATGCATTTGTCACAATCTACCAGCTGTTTGTGTCTCTCTATCAGTATTAATCTGTGTCTGTGTGTCACTCTGTCCGACTATCTCTGTGCATTTGTCACATTCTGTTTCGCTGTCTGTGTCTGTATATCTGTATTAATCTGTGTCTCTGTCTGGCTGTCTCTATGCATTTGGCACATTCTGTTTAGCTAGCTGTTTATAGATAGAGTTCACAGTGCAGAAGAAGGCCATTCGGCCTATCGAGTCTGCACCAGCTCTTGGAAAGAGCACCCTACCCAAGCCCACACCTGCACCTTATCCCCATTGCCCAGTAACCCCACCTCACACTAAGGGCAATTTTGGACACTAAGGGCAATTTAGCATGGCCAATCCACCTAACCTGCACATGATTGGACGGTGGGAGGAAACCGGAGCACGCGGAGGAAACTCACTCACACACGGGGAGAACGTGCAGACTCCGCACAGACAGTGACCCAAGCCGGGAATCGAACCTTGGACCCTGGAGCTGTGAAGCAATGAAGCTAACCACTATGCTACCGTGCTCCCCATGTCTTTATATCTGTATTAATCTGTTCCTCTGTCTCACTCCGATTTTCCTGTTGTCTCTCTGCATTTGTCACATTCTATTTAGCTGCCTCTGTCTGTATATCTGTATTAATCTGTGTCTTTGTCTCACTCTGTGTCCAGCTGGCTCTATGCATTTGTCACATTCTGTTTAGCAGTCTGTGCCTGTATACCTGTATTAACCTGGGCCTCTGTCTGTCGCTCTCAGTTTGTCTGTCCCAGTCTGTGCCTCTGTCTCTGTGTCAGTTTATGCCTGCCTATATCTGTACCCACCATCATTAAACGGCTGGCTGCATTCACCATAGAGTTTTTTTATTGAACATGTGAAGGTTGCCGGATAAATGTTGACCACAAGCAGCAGCTACTGCACAGTGTATACAAAACGACATTAGTCTCCTCCCTCTGTACAGATCTCTATCTCAATGGTGTTAGCAGATTAAGCAGAATAATGGAGGAAGTGCAGTTTAAATTATTCGATCCGTTTCGTGCTTCAATTCAGTTTACAAGTGTAGTTTTGTAACTGTCACAATTTCAAACTTGGTGCATTAACGTAAAGAGTCCTCGATTAAGATTAACAAAAGCTTAAACATATGAAAATGTATCTGGTTAAATTTAACAGAGTTGGTAAATATTATAACGGAAACCTGTGGTCTCAGATCAGAAATAGATCAACTCAGACAAAATAAACATCATATTAACACATCACTGAAAAACAATGGGTCAGGGGAAGATGTTTTTTATAAGGCGAGTGACGATACATTCTGAGAATCTTGTTTAAATAATTTGAACAAATTAAATAATTAATTACTGTACCGGGCATCACCAATAGTGGCGGACTTACAGACTGAATCCTCTTGCAATCACACGGAAAGAGAGAGAGAAAGAGAGGGTGAAAGAGACAGTGAGAGAAAGAGAGAGAGAGAGAGAAACTGATTGAGGGACAGAAAGATAGACAGACGGGCAGAGAAAGATACACGAACAGACATATAGGCAGACGGACAGATACAGCCACACAGACAGAGAGAGATGGAGAGAGAGAGAGGGTGAGAGAGACAGTGAGAGAAAGAGAGAGAGAGAGAGACTATGAATGAGGGAGAGAGAGATAGACAGACGGGCAGAGAGAGCTGCACAAACAAACAGAGAGGCAGACAGACAGATACAGCCATACGGTCAGAGAGAGAGAGAGAGAGACCGAGTGACCGTCAGGGAGAAACACACATAGGATGATGGATACAGGGACCCTCACGTGGACAGATGGAGAGAGTCAGACAGACGGACAGACAGACGCGAGAGAATGATACGGAGAGAAACATTGTGTTTAAAGTAAATTAGGGAACAACCATCCAGGGATTAGTCGGCGAAAAAGTGGGAGGGAGCTAAAACCAAGAAAGACAGGGTACAGCACATACGGGGCACATTTATGGAAGTGAAGACTGACAAGTCCCGTCACATCTAAGGCCTTGAACCGCGGGTCTCAATGGAAGTGAACCACAGCGATAACAAATGCATTCGGCGTAATCTTCTCAAATCCCCGTCAGCCTGAATGAATGGAGCCGCTTGAAACCTTACTAATATTACACCGATATTCCAGGAAAGAGGGAGACAGTAGTTGTACTACTGTAGTTGTACAGTAAGCATTGTACTTCTGCTTGATTGTCTAACATCTGACATTGAGAAGAGTGTCCACATATACAAAATACTCAAACTACTGGTAATGCGGAAGCCTCTGTGAAATAGTAAAGATTAAAGGATCTCTAAACATAGAAAGATCAGATGAGAACATTATTGAGAAATATAGAATTGTCAAGAAAGGCTTGACAGGGTAAATGGGAATGGTTGTTTCCCCTTGTGAGAGAGTCTCGGACAAGAGGGCAGAATCCCAGGTTCAGGACCGATCTTTTCAGAGATATGTGAGGAGGGATTTATTCTCTAATGTGGCAGTGATCCTGTGGAATTCCATATTTCAGATGTCTGGAGATCTTGGACGTTGACAAATACGAGGCTGAAATAGACAGACTTTTAATCAGTGAGGGAATCAATTATTATGGGGATAAGCCAGAAAAGTGGGAGTTATTGATTAGCAGACCAGATCGGATATAATTTCATTGAGTTGCGAAATCGACTAGACGGGCCCCATGCAGTGCTTCTTTCCTCCATGGTTTTATGAAATAAATGATTCTGAAAAAAGTCACCGGTCATGCCTGAACATGTCATCATTTCCAATTTTGAGCAGGTACTTTAGGGAGGGTATCCAACAATTGTTAGGGATGAAATGAGATTGATCCAATTGTATCAGGGAGGATGACACTTACTTTATATGGAGACGAATGATAATTACAGTTACTCTCCTCAGAGCACAGCAGGGCAAGATCATGCTTGGTAACGGACTCCCGTGAATATAATTATATTTGTGATACTGGGTGCTCCATTTATGTAAACTACTAATATTCCATGGTAGGGATCAATAACCTCACATTATCTTCAGGAAAGTCCTCGAATTAAAGTAGTTTTAAATAACACACAAGCTCCATTATTGACTGAGTGCAATCTTTATAAAGACGAAGTGGTGCAGCTGCGTGGAGTGTGTGAGTGTAAACGTCACAGATGTTTACCGATCCATTCGTGTCCAGGAAAAGACAAATCATGTGAATCTCAATGCCTGGTTGCAATATCGAAAAGATGGAGGCATGGACTGTGGCAATTCAGACTGTGATATACAGTCTCCATTTCCACAGTCTATGCCTAGAGACAGAAACATGGGATGCACAAAAAGGGACAACGAAATGGCTGAACAACGGAGTACACACTTTGGTTCTGTCTTCACAAAAGAGGTCGCAAATCAGACACCAGAAATGTTGGAGAATGAAAGGTTTAGTGAGAGGGAAGAACTGAGGGAGATCAACATTAGTAGAGTAATGGTGCTATGAAATCGATGGGATTGATGGTGGATAAATGCCCAGGGCCTGGGAATCTGCATCTCAGACTGCTTTCGGATGTGGCTCTGGAAATACTGGATGCATTGGTGGCCATCTTCCGGGATTCTATAGACTCTGGAACTGTCCCTTCAGATTGGAGGGTAGCTCACGTCACTCCGATATTCAAAAAGGGAGGGTGAGAGAAAGTAGGGAATTATAGACCAGTAAGCCAACATCGGTAGTGGGAAAAATGCTTGAACCATTATCAAGGACTTTATAGTGGAACACTTAGAAACCACTGGCAGGATCAGTCAGAGTCAGCATGGATTTCTGAAGGGAAAATCATGCTGGACAAATCTGTTCGAATTATTTAAACAGTTGACAAGGGGGAGGCAATCGATGTGGTATATTTGGACTTTCAGCAGGCGTTTGACAAAGTCCCGCTAAAGCGATTTTGTACAAGATTAAAGCACATGGGATTGGGGGAAGTGCATTGAGGTGGATAGAAAACGGGTTGGCAGAGAGTAAACAAAGAGTAGGGATTAATGGGTCCTTTTCAAATTGTCAGGCAGTAACCAGTGGAGTACCACAGGGATCGGTGCTGGGGCCCCAGCTATTAACAATATATATGAATAATTTGGATGAGGGAACAAAATGTAACATCTCAAAGTTTGCAGATGATACCAAGTTAGGTTGGAGGGTGAACTGTGACCAGGATGCAGGGATCCTACAGCGAGATCTGGACAGTTTGGGTGAGTGGGCAAATCAATGGCAGATGCAGTATAATTTGGATAAGTGTGAGGTTATTCATTGTGGAAGCAAAAACAGGAAGACAAATTCCTAGGTGAATAGTTGTATATTGGGAGAGGGGAGTGTGCAGCGGGACTTGGGTGTCATTGTGCACCAGTCGCTGAAGGTGAGCATGCAGGTGCAGCAGACGGTAAAGAAGGCCAATTGTATGTTGGTCTGCATTGAACAAAGAACAAAGAGCAAAGAAATGTACAGCACAGGAACAGGCGCTTCGGCCCTCCATGCGCGTCCGACCATGCTGCCCGACTAAACTACAATCTTCTACACTTCCTGGGTCCATATCCCTCTATTCTGATGCTGGAATCTATCATTAAGGAAGAAATAGCGAGGCATCTGGATGGAAATTGTCCCATTGGACAGACGCAGCATTGGTTCATAAAGGGCAGGTCGTGCCTAACTAATTTAGTGGAATTTTTTGAGAACATTAACAGTGCGGTAGATAACGGGGAGCCAATGGATGTGGTATATCTGGATTTCCAAAAAGCCTTTGACAAGGTGCCACACAAAAGGTTGCTGCATAAGGTAAAGATGCATGGCATTAAGGGGAAAGTAGTAGCATGGATAGAGGATTGGTTAATTAATAGAAAGCAAAGAGTGGGGATTAATGGGTGTTTCTCTGGTTGGCAATCAGTAGCTAGTGGTGTCCCTCAGGGATCAGTGTTGGGCCCACAACTGTTCACAATTTACATAGATGATTTCGAGTTGGGGACCAAGGGCAATGTGTCCAAGTTTGCAGACGACACTAAGATAAGTGTTAAAGCAAAAAGTGCAGAGGATACTGGAAGTCTGCAGAGGGATTTGGATAGGCTAAGTGAATGGGCTAGGGTCTGGCAGATGGAATACAATGTTGACAAATGTGAGGTTATCCATTTTGGTCGGCATAACAGCAAAAGGGATTATTATTTAAATGATAAAATATTAAAACATGCTGCTGTGCAGAGAGACCTGGGTGTGCTAGTGCATGAGTCTCAGAAAGTTGGTTTTCAGGTGCAACAGGTGATTAAGAAGGCAAATGGAATTTTGTCCTTCATTGCTAGAGGGATGGAGTTTAAGACTAGGGAGGTTATGCTGCAATTATATAAGGTGTTAGTGAGGCCACACCTGGAGTATTGTGTTCAGTTTTGGTCTCCTTACTTGAGAAAGGACGTACTGGCACTGGAGGGTGTGCAGAGGAGATTCACTAGGTTAATCCCAGAGCTGAAGGGGTTGGATTACGAGGAGAGGTTGAGTAGACTGGGACTGTACTCGTTGGAATTTAGAAGGATGAGGGGGATCTTATAGAAACATATAAGATTATGAAGGGAATAGATAGGATAGATGCAGGCAGGTTGTTTCCACTGGCGGGTGAAAGCAGAACTAGGGGGCATAGCCTCAAAATAAGGGGAAGTAGATTTAGGACTGAGTTTAGGAGGAACTTCTTCACCCAAAGGGTTGTGAATCTATGGAATTCCTTGCCCAGTGAAGCAGTAGAGGCTCCTTCATTAAATGTTTTTCAGATAAAGATAGATAGTTTTTTGAAGAATAAAGGGATTAAGGGTTATGGTGTTCGGGCCGGAAAGTGGAGCTGAGTCCACAAAAGGTCAGCCATGATCTCATTGAATGGTGGAGCAGGCTCGAGGGGCCAGATGGCCTACTCCTGCTCCTAGTTCTTATGTTCTTATTCCCATCCTGCGAGAGGTTTCGAGTATAGAAGCAGGTAGTGTTGTTGCAATTATACAGAGCCTTGGTGAGGCCACACCTGGAGTGTGGTGTGCACTTTTGGTCTCCTTCTCTGAGGAAGGATGTTCTTTGCTCTCGAGGGAGTGCAGCGAAGGTTTACCAGACAGAGTTCAGGCATTGCGGGACATATGAGGAGAGATTGACAAGGTTGGGATTGTTCAGAAGATGGTTCTGGAGTTCAGAAGAATGTGGGATGATCTCATAGAGACTTATAACATTATTTTTGTTTTTTTAATATCAATTTATACTATCCAATTATTATTTTTCTAATTAAGGGGCAATTTAGCGTGGCCAACCCACCTAACCTGCACATATTTGAGTTGTGGGAGCGAAACCTACGCAGACATGGGGAGAATATGCAAACTCCACACGGACAGTGACCCAAGGCGGGGATTCGAACCCGGGTCCTCAGCGTCAGAGTCCCAGTGCGATCCACTGCGCTACATGCCGTCCTTAGACGTAAAACATTCTAACAGGACTAGACAGGGTAGATGCATGGAAGAGGTTACCAATGATGTGTGTGTCCAGAACCAGCGGTGACAGCCTGAGGATTCAGGGTAAGACATTTCAGACAGAGATAAGGAGACATTTCTTCACACAAAGAGTGGCGAGCCTGTGGAATTCATTACCGCAGGAAGTAGTTGATGCTAAAACATTGAATATATTCAAGAAGCGGCTGGATATAGCACATGTGGAGAATGGGATCAAAGGCTACGGGGAGAAAGCAGGATTAGGCTATTGAGTTGGATGATCAGCCATAATCGTGATGAATGGAGGAGCAGGCTCCAAGGGCCAAAAGGCCTCATCCTACCGCTAACTTCTATGTATCAATGTATGTGAGACACGACAAGTAAATTCTGAGCACAAAGAGCATTGCCTCTCAGTCTACAGACCTCTCTATCAATGGTGTGCTAAACTCCAGCAGACTGAATGAGGAAGTGAAGTTAATACAGGTTGTCAGAGGTTTTCTCAAGAAGAGCGTTTGATTGTATAACTGATAAATTCATGAGCTCCTAACATGTACAGAGTCTTCCAGGAACGTACTCCTACAACAAAGACTGAAAAATTAAGCCAACGTTTTGAACGTGGTCGGTATTAAAGATAGCAGAAATAGCACTTAAGTGTCAGAGTGGAAAGAAAAGTTTTGACCTCTAAGAGACTTCAGTTGAGTAAAGAGGAACTTAGCTGTTTCCAGGAAGGACCATGACTCAGATCTAACAGAATAATCTAATTAGACATTCCAGATCGTTCCATTATTGGCTTCAAGTGCTGCCCTTTAACTTAACTTCCCATATCACCGGAACCTCCTCCTTCATGACTGAATCATGCCATTGGTCAATGTCCCACCGCATAACCATATACATCATGAAAGCCAGTTTGAACTTGATTGCCTGTGCTGAGAACCACAGTTGTAATACTGAACTAAAGGCCTTTCTAGCTCTGTTTCTATCTTTACTAATTCCCCGCCCATTCCGCGCATGTTCACTTCGCTGCATTGAACACTGGTTAAGCATCGTTATCACCACACTTGGTCAATGCTTCCTTTCTACAGCTTTGGCACACTGAGCTGATTGGCCGTCACAGAGGACATCCAGAGCGAACCAGATTCTCTGCTCTGTCCAGGCCACGGGCTGAACAGCAGTCTAATTTCCATTTCATGGGTTCCTTCCGCTCAAAATCATCACAGAGTCAGCAGAGCCAGTTCAGTAGAATCGTCATTTAGATCTGAAATGTTAACTGCTTCTCACCACAGCTGCTGCTGGACGTGCTGAACTTATCTAACATTGTCTTTATTCTCTTGTGATCGGGTCAGCATCCAGCTATAAAACCGGGAGGTCGGCCTTTATATCGATGTATGAAATGTGCAATTGAGGAGATGTTTTCCCCCCAGGGAGTGCACGGGATATAGAAGTTGATACTTTCCAGATTAGCTGATGCTGGTAACATTCATGTCATTCAGGGGAAATTTGGTTGTAAACATTTGACTGATCCAAAAGAGTTAGAGGAAGTACTGATAAGGTTGTATGAACCAGTATAAGAGGAGGATGGTGTGGTGTCAATGACAACACCTGAGCTCTTCGTCCGAATGACCTCTTTATCTACTATAAATACAAATAATTTCAATTGTACTGAGTCGTGAATTAATAGAGAATGCACGAAGTGACAATCCATGTCTGCAGTTTAAGAACCCTTCACATATGACCAGTTGTAATTTAACACATACTACAAGACTCTCTCTCATCCGAGTGGGAAGTTTGTTTAAGGTCAAGAGAATTAGAACCTATCGTGGATATATTGTTGGCAAGACTTCAGTTTTAAACAATATTATCCTCCCAAAGTGTATCACACCTGTTAGAGCAGCAGCAGACAAGTTCACAGGTCTTTATTTATTGATGTAATCTGAATTCCAGTCACATAAATAAATAAATACAGTTAATATTGCACCAGCACATTCTCATCTAAACATGGATGGATGCATTTGTGGGCATCACATGGACTAAATTGGTTAGGTTGGAGGGTGTTATCAGACACTGTGCAACATTTGTCTGTACCTGAACAGAGTAACAAGTTACAACTTCAACTGCTTCAAGCTCTGAGAGAGAGATTAGGTTGAAGAGGTGGATGATGGATATCACTAGAAATCTAATCCAAGGAAGGACATTCCTGTGAGAGCAATTGGCGTGATGCATTGAGTTTCCAGAAGGAAGTCAGAACTGTCCGATACGCAAAATGAATGGGCAAAAGTAGGGTACATGTGAACAGCAACGATATCCTGGAATGAACTGAAAAGTATTTTACATACGGAAGGAATACAGCAATAAAGGAAGTAATTTCATGCTCTCGGGCAAGGTTTAAACAGGGGAACCACAAGGATCTGTGATTGGGCTCCAGCTGTTCACAATTTCTATCAAGGAATTTGGTGACAGGTATAAAGGCAACAGCTGCAAATATGCTGTCAGCACGCAGCCAGGTGGAGAAGTCAGTTGAGTGGCGATGGAAGGATGCATCATGGGATTCTGAGAGGACAGGTGAGTGGACATCAACCTGGCGGAAGAACCGTAATGTGGTAAAAATGTGATGTTTTCCGCTTTGGTTGGAAAAGCAGAAAGTCAGAGTTTTTACGAAATAGTGAGAGATTTGATATTAACATGGAAACGTAGAATATAGGTGCAGTCGTAGGGCATTCTGCCCATCGAGCCTGCACCACCATTCAATATGATCATGGCTGATCATTCAAATTCAGTATCCCACTCCCTATTGATCTCAGTGCCCCTTGATCCCTTTAGCCGCAAGGGTCAAGTCCAGCTCCCTCTTGAATATATCCAACGTACTGGCCCCAACAGCTTTCTGTGGTTTGGAAATCCACAAGTTCACAGCTCTCTGAGAAGACATTCTTTCTCAGCTCAGTCCTGAATGGCTTCCCCCTTTATTCTTAGGCTGTGGCCCCTTGTTCTGGACGACCCAACATCGGGAACATTCTTCCGCATCCAGCCTGCCCAATTCCATCAGGATTTTATATGTTTCTACGAGATCCCCTCGCTTTCTTCGAAACTCCAACTGAATACAAGCCTAGTTTATCCAGTCTTTCTTCATACACCAGCCCTGCCATCCTTGGAATTAATCTGCTGAATCTTCTCTTGACACCCTCAAAAGGAAGAATGTCCTTCCTCAAACTAGGAGACCAAATCTTCACGCAGTACTCAAGATGTGGCCTCTTCAAGGCCCTGTATAACTGCAGCAAGAAGGCCCTGTATAACTGCAGCAAGACATCCCTACTCTTATACTCAAATGTTCTCGCGATGAAGCCCAGCATGCCATTCGTTTTCGTCACCGCCTGCTGTGTTCAACCATGACACCCAGATCTCGTTGCACTTCCCCTTTTCCTAAACTGCCACTGTTCACATATTAATCATCCTTCCTGCTTTGCCACCAAAGTGGATACCTCACATTTATCCACATCGTGTTGCAATTGGAAGGTATGTGCCCATTCCACCAGCCCGCACAAATCACCCTGTCGCCTCTTTGCATCCTCCTCACAGCACACACTGCCACCCAACTTTGTGTCGTTTGTAAATTTTGAGATACTGCTTGCAATTGCTTCGTCCAAATCACTGATGAATATTGTGAATAGCTGGGACCCCAGCACTGAACCCTGCGGTACATCAATTGCCGCTGTCTGCCACTCTGAAATGACCACTTTATTCCCACTCTCTGCTTCCTGTCTGCCAACCAGTTCTTTATCCACTTCAATCTATTACCCACAATACCATGAGCTACAATATTGTCCAGCAATGTCTTTTGTGGGATCTTGTCAAAAGCCATTTGAAAGTCCAGATCCACAGCAACAACTGGCTCACCATTGTCCACTCTGAATAATAATTGGTCACATACCGAATAATTCCAGAAGATTGGTCAAGCATGATTTCCCTTCAGTAAATCCATGCCGATTTGGACCGATCCGTTCCCCACTTTCCAAATGCTCAGTTATTTCATTCTCAGGAACTTGGATGTCATTGCCCATATCTCACGAAAAGCTGGCATGGAAATTCATTAAACAACTAGGATGTCAAAATGTACCGTGTCATTAATTGCAAGAGTGTTTTCGGACAGGAATATGAATGTTTTCTTGCATTTAGAGAGAGCCATGGTGAAACAATATCCGCAGCTTTCCCTATAATTGTGGCCTTCTGGCATAAGAACAAATATATGTGCCACAGAAATAGTGGACTCGCTTCACGATATCCATCCCAGGGATTGCGTAGTTGTCCCCTCAGGAAACATTGCTAAAAATGTGTTTGTGTTCCCTAGTGTACAGTTGCGAATGACAGATGATCCGACTGAACCAAGCATTATTCTCTAAGACTCGACAGGTGGATGGAGAATGCATGTTTCCTGGCAGCCTGGGGAGACTGTCTCTAAATTACAAGGAGACCATTTTAAACATAGATCAGGAGGACATTCGTCACTCAAAACCTGCTGACTCTTTAGCGTTCGGTCCGATAGACAGCACGGTAGCATTGTGGATAGCACAATTGCTTCACAGCCTCAGGGTCCCAGGTTCGATTCCGGCTTGGGTCACTATCTGTGCGGAGTCTGCACATCCTCCCCGTGTGTGCGTGGGTTTCCTTCAGGTGCTCCGATTTCCTCCCGCTGTCCAAAGATGTGCAGGTTAGGTGGATTGGCCATGATAAATAACCCTTAGTGCCGAAAAATTGCCCTTAGTGTTGGGTGGGGTTACTGGGTTATGGGGATAGGGTGGAGGTGTTGACCTTGGGTAGGGTGCTCTTTCCAAGAGCCGGTGCAGACTCGATAGGCCGAATGGCCTCCTTCTGCACTGTAAATTCTATGATAGATAACTCTGGGCTAAATCCTTGGCATGTTGAAGATATATGTCGATAACTTTCGAGTGTAAAATACATCAACTGATAACTAGAGAGTGAACGAACATGCTGTCATTGTGGAGGACCAGCTATGATGCTGTTGAGCGAAGGAGCAGTAACAAGGCGTTGAATGTCTTGTTCCTGCTCCTATGTTCCTGTATTCCAATCAACTGCAGCTCCACACTGGGACTTTGACAGATGAACCCAAATATTAAATATTAGTTAATGAGGTCCCATGCTCCAACTGTTCAGAAATAATTATGCGACTGATTGATTTCGCGACCAAAAAATAGATGAGAGCAGAAATGTACACTGTAGAGATGGGAGATTTCTTCACAGATTACCAAACAGACTGTACAGTACAATTGGCGGAGTTCCATTATGAAATGGATGTATCTGTGAAAAGTGATCATGTATATTGTGAAAGATGTAGATGGGGAGAAATATTCTGAGGAGTGTTGATAGCTGTTTTAATCAAGGACATTTGACTCCGCCCCCTCTGCAGACATACTGCTCAGTTTGTTGCTCATTTGTAGAATGGAGAATGAGGAGAAGGTTTTAAGACAAGTTCATACAGCTGAGCCCTGACTGAAGTATCAGTGAGGAAAGTTCAGTTGTGCAGACCGCAACACATATGCTGGAAATTATCACACATCGCCTGAAATTAGGCGATGCAACAGAGCCAGAAAGCACATCAAACATGCTGACAATTGCCATTGTTATCAATGGGAGAAAAAGCACTGAGCAACAGACAGGAAGACTGTGGTTTCAACTCAAACTACATTCGCGACAAAGAAAGAGGAACTTAGCAATTGTGAGAAAAGAAATTGACTCAAAGATAAAGGAACAGCTCCAAATATATGCAGCAGAAAATGTCACAATACTGTGAATAAAACAATTCCCTCCAGCTTTGTCAATATATTGGCAGGATTTGCATTCACAAATGCAACATTCTCCTCCTCAATGTTTACCTGTTTGCACAGACACTGAGTGAGTTGGTTGACCTGTGGGGGATAAAAACCGCGACCTGTGGTAACAATGGCAACCACACCGCCCTACAGTGTTTCTTCCCCAGAATGGCGCAGAATTAAGTGACTCTGTCAATGCTTTTGGTCCACGATTCCTTCAAAGCTGCCGATGCTCTGAGCTGATTGGTAGCGCCAGAAACTCAATTGACAGAAATAGGGGAATTGGGAGACGCAGTGCTGGCGAATCCAAATTCAATTAAATTATTACATAAGAATCTGGCTTACTTGATTCCAACCTAAGCTCAAAAGGATTAATGCCTCGAACACCAAAACTGTTACAGTATAAGGACCGTGTTTATTTGCTATTTGCTCAAGAAAGTATGAAATCTAGTCATTCATTAGCATGAAGGTCTTAACATTCCACGAATGGGCCCTAACAGACAAAGAGGGAGGAACAATTCCACAAGTAGCACAAGGACATTGGAGGATAAAAGTAAGTGCAGGGTGTGAAGAGACTGAGAGATAAATGCTGAGCACAATAGTCAGCTGAAACACCGATTGCAAGGCTCCAGTGTTTGTTCACATTAGAGATTACATCTCAGTTATATGCTCAGCTCCAGCAATCGGGACAGAGAAGTTCAAAATATTCAAATTCTGAGAAGACAACTCAGCGTGAATCTAACCTTTGCTTCCGCTAAAATTCTGATGAAATCATAGACGAATGACTCCATTCTACCTTCATATAAGGTAAGATCTCGGTACACCAGACTTGCCCTGCTGCCATTCTAATCCTAATAATGGCAACGTTTATTTCTAAATAATCTATTGATGGTTCTTGAAGGTTTCAACAGCTTTGACCCTGACTATTTCCTTTATCATTCTATAAATGGTTCAGACACATTTGTCAGATGATAGAATATCTACGCCTTTTCTGTGAAATATCAGTGTCATTGTGAATAAATGGATTATACCTCCTTGAGCGACTCTGTCCTTGAACAAGGCAAGACAAAACAAAATAACTATGTTCTCCAAACAGCACACAAGTATTCCATCTCTGCTAAAATTTCAGTTTGTCCAACTACTGATGGAAGAGGCTTTAATTCAACTCAAGGCCTCTGAGAAGCCTTGATGCAGACTAGCTTATTTTCATAGAATTTCACACAATTTACAGTGCAGAAAGAGGCCATTCTGCCCATCGAGTCTGCAGCAGCGGCTCTTGGAAAGAGCACCGTACTTAAGACCATCCCTTCACCTTATCCCAGTAGCCCATCAACCCCAGCTAACCTTTTTGGACATTGAGGGCAATTTAGCATGGTCAATCCACCAAACCTGCACATCTTTGGACTGTGGGAGGAAACCGCAGCACCCGAAGGAAACCCACGTCGAAACGGGGAAAACGTGCAGACTCCGAACAGACAGTGACACTGGCCGGCAATCGAACCTGGGATCCTGGAGCTGTGAAGCAACTGTGCTAACCACTGTGCTACCGTGCTGCCATATTAATTCGACAAGTAGATACAATCTGTCACAAATAGAAGCGTTAATGTTTGATTCATAAATCAGCCCCCCTTTAACACGATTCTTGGGCAAGTGATTCTCTGCCTCACACATTGGTGGAAAGGACCCACTTGGTGTTTGAGCTCAGCAGTTATTTGGCGGTGTAACAGGCTAATTAAACACTATGTAAAACAGCTGATAATATCCTCAGGGTACATCCTCTGATCAATGCAGTGTAACAGGGCCAGGAGGTCAGTCGAAGTAGCAGACACTCTCTTGGCTTGCTGCTGTCATCAACATCGCTCGACGTTCCCGCGATCTAAAGCCAGCTTCACTTTTTCATTGCTGCTCACACAGAATTCAACACAGTTAAGTTCCTGGTCCGAGAGTACAAACTAATGCAATCTCCACCACTGGTATTGCTTTAACACTCTTCGCTACCAGCGTTCTGGCGCCTCGGGGCTCAGATCCACTATTCCTCTGCTAGTACACACACCAAGCAGAAGCCAAAAACACACGGGTCAATAAAAGATTGCTGCACTACTCACCAAAGAATAGAAAGAGGACACCACCCTCCATGTTCACTCTGAGGGACCTGAGGACATGTGAGTTGGAAGGACGGCGGGTAAGTGCCACTTCACAAAAATTCAAACCAGGAAATGTTAAATGAGAGAGGTTATATCTACTAGGAGGAAGTGACAGTTAAAGTCACAGTTAGAGCAACAGCGCTGAATTTTGCACAACAAAGGCTGAAACATTGATAAGATAATGTCATGTTCGAAAATGTTAACATTTGTAAGTTACGCAATGATCATGTGTTGTTTCGGTTGTGGAGTTAAATGTAGCAGAAGTAACAACTTTAAACATTTGTGTTTGGTTGGAGATTGGTCTTCATCATAGTCAGGCATTCTGATTCTGTGAGGGACATTTCTTCACTTCAATCTCTTTTGGGATTGGCAGTACAGTAGCACAAGTGGACAGCACTGTGGCTGCACAGCGCCAGGGCCCCATGTTGTATCCCCGCTGGATCACTGTCTATGCGGAGTCGGCACATTCTCCCCGTGTCTGCGCGGGTTTCCTCCGGGTGCTCCGATTTCCTCCCACAGTCCAAAGATGTGCAGGATAGGTGGATTGGCCATGCTACTTTCCCTTAGTGTCCAAAAAAGGTTAGGAGGGGTTATTGGGTTATGGGGATAGGGTTGTTGTGAGGGCTTAAATGGGTCGGTGCAGACTCGATGGGCCGAATGGCCTCCTTCTGCACTGTATGTTCGATGTTGTATGATAATGGACCAGACTGCAATTTTCAAAAATGTTCAATTTGTAAAAGAATGAGCAATGGATAAGTCTGCAACTGGTGTGTATAATATGACCAGGAGTTGTCCTATCGAAACTTGGAACTGTTGCAACTCTGTAAGAGGACATTCAGCCCATTTTGTCCATGCCAGCCGGGGAGATCGGGGTGCCTTCATAATCCCACCTTCTTGCACCCGGTTCATAACCCTGTCGCTCACAAACATATCAGGTGCAGATGAGGGATTTTAAAGAAGGGTTTGGGGTCATGGACTCCACCATCAACTCGGGCAGCGATTTCAAGGCACCCACTAACGCCTGGGTGAAAATATACGTCCTCATGTCCCCTCTTCTCCTTCTACCACTTAAGTTGTAACTATGTCCCCTGGCTCCAGACTTCTCGAACAAGGGAAACCACTTTATTCATTCTTTCACATCCATTCATAACTTTGTACAGCACAATTAAGTCCCCCCTAAGTCTTCTTTGTACCAAAGAAAATAACCTCAAACTATCCAATCTGTTATTGTAATTGCACGTGTTGAGCCCTGGCAACATTTTTACAAACCTCTTCTGCACTCTGTCCAGTGCAATTATGGCCTTCCTGTAATGTGGTGACCATTACTCCATTTGTGGCCTCACCAGTGTTTGATACAATTCCACCATTGGACCCTTACTTTATATTCTATTCCTCTGCCGATGAAGGAGAACATTCCATGTACTTTCTTTCCGACCTTGCCGAATTGAACTGATACCTTTCGGGATCTGTCTACATGTACACCAAGCTCTCTCACTTCATTACCCTCTCAGTCAATTCCCATTTCTTGTGTACTCCCTAGAACTGCTTGTCCTGAATAAATGCTGACCTCACACTTCCCAATGTTAAATTACATCTGACACTTGATCGCCCCTCCACTCACCCATCTATATAATTTTTGAGATTATAGATATCCTTCTCACTGACCACAACTCTGCCAATATTTATGTCTATAAGACCAAAAGGCAGAGGATTAGAAACCGGCCATTCGACTCATCGAGTCTGCTCCGTCATTCAATCATGATATTTTTCTCATCGGTATTCTCCTGCCTTCTACCCATAACACCTGACCCCCTTATTGAACAAGAACCTATATATTTCTATCTTAAAGACACTCAGTGATTTGGCCTCCACGGTAATGTGAGGCAAATAGTCCCACCGGTTTTCCAACTTGTGGTTGAATAAATCCATCACATCTCAGTTTTAATGGATCATCCCTTCGGTAAGAGTCTGCGCCCTAGTGTTCTAGATTTTTCCGACGAGTGGAAACACCCTCTCCACGTCCACACTATCTAGAACTCTCAGTTTCCTGTAAGTTGCAATAAGATCCTCCCATACCTTCTAAACTCCTACGAACAAAGGCCTAGAGTACTCAACCACTCCGCATACGACAGCTCTTCATTCCAGGGACCATTCTTGTGAACCCGCTCTGGTCCGTTCCCAAGGCCAGCACATCCTCATTTTTATACGGGGTCAAAAACTGTCCAAATGGGGTCTGATCAGAGCCTTATACAGCCTCAGAAATACATCCCTGGTTGTGTATTCTCGCCTTCTCGACATGAGGCTAACATTGCATTTGCCTTCCTAACTGCCAAATGAACTGGCATTCGGACTTATAAGTCCCTGTTTCTTTCTGGTTTCCTGAGACTTTACGCATTTTGAATATAGTCTAAGCCTCCAGTAATCCTATCAAAGTGCGTAACCTCACACTTTTCCACATTGTAGCCCCGTGCTTCCTCAATGCTCCCTGTCCCTTTGGATATCTTTGTATCATCTGCAAACTTAGCAATAGAGCCCTCAGTTCTTGATTCCAGATATTTAATGTATATAATAAAAACTTGTGGCCCCTAAATCCACCCCTGAGGCACAGCAATAGTCACCGGCTGCCATCCAAAAAAATAACCCTTCTTCCCCCACCCCTCCGCCTTCTGCCAGTCAGCCAATCCTCCATCAATGCCAGGATCTTACCCTGAACAGCATGGGCTCTTAACTTATTGAACAGTCTCCTATGCGAGCCCTTGTCAAATGCCTTCTGGAAATCGAAATCAATCATATCCACTAGTTCTCCTTTGTCTAACTTCCTTGTTACCTACTCAGACATGTCCTCCACGTGAAGAGGCCTCTTTGATCATGCCTTCTCCAAGTACTCCATAATCTTATCTTTAATTACGGACTCTAAAATCTTACTAATGACCGAAGTCAGGCTAACCGACATATAATTTCCTGTCTTCTGCCTCCCACCCTTCCTAAACAGGGGTGTTAATTTACGCATTTTGCAGTCCTCTGGGACCCTCCGTGCCACCAGTGTTTTCTGAGAGATCATCACCAAAGCCTCTACAATCACCTCAGCTATCTCCTTTAGAACCATTGGGATAAAGCCCATCCGGTCAGTTGATTCATCCACCCTCGGACGTTTCTGTTTCCCCAGAACGTTCTCTTTAGTGTAGGGCACTGACGTTAACTGTGCCCCCTGGAGCAGCACGGTGGCTCAGTGGTTAGCATTGCTGCCTGGCGGCGCCGAGGTCCCAGGTACGATCGGAGCTCTCGGTCACTTTCCGTGTGGACTTTGCACATTATCCCCTTGTTTGCGTGGGTCTCGCCCCCACATGCCAAAAATGCGCTGGGTAGATGGATTGGCCACACTAAATAGCCCCTACATTGGTAAAAATGAATTGGGTACTCTAATTTTAAAAAAGAGAACTGTGCCCCGTGATTCTCGGTATGTTCTGGTACCCCACCCATGTCTTCCACCGAGAAGTGACTATTCGTTCTCCTGCCATTTCTTTGTTTCCGATTACGACTTCTCCATCCTCAGTTTGCGATGGTCTAATGCCTGTTATTGCCTCTCTCTCTTACCCTTTATATATTTCCAAATACCTATTGCAACCTTCATTTGTATTACTGGCTATCTTACCCTCATACATTATCCTCTCCACCCTCATTGCATTTTTAATAATCCTTTATTCGCTTTGAAAGGCTTCCCAATCCTTTGGTTTACCACTAATGCTCGCCACGTTGTATGCTTTGTATTTTGCTTTGAAGCTTTCCTTGACTTTCCCCGCCAGCCCTGGGTGCTTCGTCCTCCCCTTAGATGATTCCTCTTCCTTGGGATAAATTTCTGTTGTACCTCGCGAATATCCGGCAAGAAGCCCTGCCTTTGCTGCTCCACTGTCTTCCCTGCACGCCTCCACTTGCAACCAACTCTGGCCAGCTCCTCCCTCACGTAGTAGGTTCCTTGATTCAATTTCAAATACCGTTCCATCTGATTCTTTGTTCTCCGTTTAAAACGGTGGTAGTGGGCGGCAAGTTGCACAGTAGTTAGCACAGTTGCTTCACAGCGCCAGGGTCCCAGGTTTGATTTCAGGCTTGGGTCACTGTCTCTGCGGAGTCTGCATGTTCTGCCCGAGTCTGCGTGGGTTTCCTCCGGGTGCTCCGGCTTCCTCCCACAAGTCCCGAAAGACGCGGTGTTAGTGACTTGGACATTCTGAATTCTCCGTCTGTGTACCCGAACAGGCGCCGTGGTGTGGCGACTAGGGGCTTTTCACAGTAACTTCATTGCAGTGTTAATGTATGCCTACTTGTGACAATAAAGATTATCAAAAATTAAAAATGCATTCGATCATACTGTGCTTTCTGCCCCCAAA
Organism: Scyliorhinus torazame; assembly: GCF_047496885.1. NCBI lineage: Eukaryota > Metazoa > Chordata > Chondrichthyes > Carcharhiniformes > Scyliorhinidae > Scyliorhinus > Scyliorhinus torazame. The sequence goes on along the minus strand of NC_092729.1, from coordinate 11,867,125 downwards.
TAGTATCTTCACCTTAAGTTCCTTCATTACGTCTGCCTCATTATACATCACCAAACCCAGAATTGTCTCCTCCCTAGTGCATTCTGTCCCAAGTTGCTCATAAAAATAAACTCTTAGACAGTCCACGAATTCCATTTCTTGGGATCCAGTAGCAACCTGATTTTCCCATTCCACATGCATCTTGAAGTCCGTACAATTATTGTAATATTGTTTTTTTAGCAGATGTTTCTATCTCGTGGCTTGGCTACTGCCCCAGATCCTGACTACTGCCTGGGCATAACTCAAATCAGGGCCTTTTTTTCGTTTGCGACTCCTCAACGCCACCCAAACACATTTTACGCCTTCTTACCCTGTATCTCTCCTGGCTATCGATTTAATTTCATTTCGAACAAACGATGCAAACTCGCGTTATCTGCCCCTCTGCCTGTCCTTTCGACAGGCACATATTCTTGGATATTTAGATACCAGCCTGATTCCCGGGTACCTACGTCTCTGTGATGCCCACAACATCGTATCAACCAATGTAATTGTGCGCAAGAAGCTAATTTACTTTGTTTGGTATACTGCGCACATTTAGGTGCAAGACTCTCAGTCCGACATTGACCACCTCCCATCTCATATTTGTCCCCGTCTTTGCTCTGCATGAAGTTAGATTCCTGTCTCCTTCGATACTCTCTGTTATATTTCTTGTCACCTGCAATTTTGCAATCATGCCCCGCACGTTCATGTGTTATGTTAAAAGTAACGTGAGCTTAAAAACAGAATTAAGTACATTAACACTTTAACAATCATCAGGAAAACCGTTCTGAAATGGAAGAAAAAACTTTAACTCGCGATGCACAGTTGCCACCATATATATTTCAACTAAGCATCCCAATACAGTTCACTGTCCACTCATAAATATAGTCAGTAATCAGGTTTACTTCCTGTTGCGGTGCAGGCCTTTTGACAGAGACCCGTTCAGGAACAACGTGGAAATCATTCTGCTTTCACAGACTTAAACCCGATGACAAAACTGCCACAAAAATCATACAGACCCGGCTCTTCTCATCAATATATCATATTTGAGCCAGTGGGATGTCCCATGACCATGACCGCCGATTACACACCATCCTTCATTAATTAACTATACCCGGTAAATCTCCATTCCATAAACCTTATTTCATTAGCCCTGTACACGGAAACAAATAACTAGTTAATGTCAATGCCAAAAATCATATTTATGGCTCTTTAATCACAGCGTTAGCAGACATATGGCCTGAATGTATTTGAACTCAGGACCGTTAACAACATTACCACAGCAATATAGAACAACTCCATACATTCACCACATCTCTTACCGTGGAATGAAAACTCCATATGGTCATTCCCAAGGCTGCCCAAAACCAAAACAATGTAATTACAAAAGACTCGGCACAATTCCGCGTGTCATTGTTGCTGTCAATACACGCGGGAATGTTTATTGTGACTGAGAGACTGAACCTGATTTCAGTTTGTATTAAATTGGCGCTCTCCCCATCTTATCCCATCACTCACTCATCCAGTATCGGAATGCAGGCGGCATCAATGCCCATGGGGTTTATTTGCAGTGTCCCAGTTCTCCTCAGTGGATCAGGACTCACGGTTCACGAAGTCCATACAGAGCAATACTTATTTTAAAAAGTTGTTCAATTTCCAAGTTCTAGGTAATTGGTTGGTGAATTAATAGTACCTTTTCCGTGATTAATCCATCGGCAGCATTATTAACCCACAACTTTGTGAGCGGATGTTTGCAGTCAGGGGTTGTTCTGCTATGTGTGGTGCCGTTGACTACCAGAGCGGTGTCTCCAAGCCAATCATTTCGGCTGGGAAACATGTGCTCGATTGTGAGAGGAGTTATTCAGCTTCTCCAGACACGGAAATTAAATTGAAACTGAATGGAGACTACAGGTGAAATTTCAAATGAGTCCATGTTTTTCATTGAGAATAATTGGTAACTTTGATCAGAAGTTCTGGGGAAGCCATGATGTTTTACATCAGGCCACGGCAGGTACATCTGTTCTGCTAATCTTTCCAAACGGCCACCTCCTATATGTGGTGCGGTGTTGTTAAATGCGTGTCATGGTGAACAGAGATACATGAAATGTAATATTTACGTGAAAAACCTTGCCACCAAAACGGCCAATACTGCTATCGGTAATTCGGAGAGGCACATTTAGTTTAACATCCGGCATTTCTACTTCGTCTGAAGTGAGAAGCTCATTGCAATACAGCCACAATCTTGCTGCTGAAATGACCAATCGTTGCAGCTTAGAAAACGTTTGAGCGACGGAGATGTAGAAATCTAAAGGATTGTAAATTATTCTGAATACAGGTGTAGCTTTTTGCGAGTCCTGACCATTCTGTCATCTTCATTAATAAGAATAAGAAATTAATAAGGTGAAAAGGCCAGCATTCATGGCTTATCGTGAATTGCCCTTGGGATTACGGTAGTGAGCTGTGTTCTTCATCAGCTGCCGTCCATATGGTGTAGGTACACCCAACGTGCTGTTAGAGAGAGAGATCCAGGATTTTGACACAGCGATCTCGATATATATCAATAGTGACAGCTGGCCATTCACACGATAGCACATGATAGACTCTAGTAGTTTGATGGCTAGATCAGTAGACCATGATGGCTTCTCTTGTTGCAGATGTTGAAATCCACTTCCCAGCACTTGGCACACAGTCGTAAACGTTATGACAGTACTCATCCAGTTACTTTCATCCACTTACTTTTTATAATGTTGTTACGTTTCCCGCCTCTCCTTCCCTCCCAGTCAGTGCATTCCCGACTCCTAACACCCTCTGGGGTGTTGTCCTCTGATCCAGTCTGAGCCAATTGCCGCCCACTTTACAATAATGCTCCTCGATATTAACCCTGGAACTAAGGAGAACTGCGTGTCCCTATCTATCCTGTCTGTGCACCTCAGCTTGCTCCTCAGCCGTCTGTGTTTTGAATTAAAGAACACGATCCAATCTACCCTCTCTTCATAGCTGAAATTCTCCACCCTGGCAAAATCCTGGTGAAGCTGCACTGCACCGTCGATGGAGAGGCGACCAGAACAGCACACAGTACTGCTGCTTTGGCCTAACGGGAGACTTGTGCAGTTCCAACATTAGCTCCCTGGTCTTATATATGGGGCACGGTTATTAAAGTCTCGTGTCCAGTGTGCCTTTTTACTAATCTCTTGAACTGTCCTGCCGCCTCTGGACAATAATCACAAGATCCGTCTGTTCCTCTGAGCTTCTCGTGTCCTATGATGCATTGCATACTCCCTTCTCTTTTACTCCTTCCAAGGTGCGTCACCTCTCATTTTTCAGAGCTAAATTACACCTGCCACTGGCCCATCTGACCAACCGTCTATATATCCCTGCAGCAACAGTGGGCCAAGCACTGAACTCTGTGGTCCACCAGTGAACACCGGACTTCTTAACTCATTTTAACTATTGCCACGAAGTCAGTTTTGGATTTAACTTGCCAAGGGACACTGCAACCCACATGCTTTTACTTACTGTATCAGTCGTGCAAGTGGGAACTTTGTCGAGCCTTTGCTGGAATCCATATAAGCCACAACTTCTCTACCCTCACATATACACTCGATCACCTTCTCGAGAAATGCAATCAAATTCCTGAGGCTTGACCTCTCTCTGGGAAAGTCATGATGACTATCACTGATCAAACCCAGCCTCTACAAGTGAAGATTAGTATGTCAGCTTCAGAATGTTCCCCCCGATTATGAAGGTATTTTGAAGCTTTTTGGAAAAAAATATTTTCTTTTATCAACTAATGATTTTGCTATTGACTCATTTGTTTTTTAATTTCATTTTTTATGATTGATGATGATTACAATACAATATGGACAAGTGTGCAGAGGTTTTCCTCAGATTTTGCTTCATATCTGTGACATTACTGTATAAATCTGCAATACTATATAACTTACCATGTAATAATCTTTTATAATAATCTTTATTAATGACAACAGGAGGCTTACATTAACACTGCAATGAAGCTACTGTGCAAATCCCCGAGTCGCCACGCTCCAGCGCTGTACGGGTACACTGAGAGAGAATTCCGAATGTCCAATTCAGCTAACAAGCTCGTCGTTCGGGACTTGTGGGAGGAAACCGGAGCACCCGGGAGAAATCTACGCAGACACGAGGAGAACGTGCAGACTCCGCACGCACAGTGATCCAAGCGGGGATAGAAACTGGGACGCTGGAGCTGTGAACCAACAGTGCTAACCACTGTGCTGCATTCCGCCCGTTCTTTAAAAGTAGTCGTATGCTTTCAGTGAAAATACGAATTTAAAAGTCCTACGTTCCGACAGTAAAAGCGCAGAATGGAATCATGAGTGTTCTGCCTGATCAGTTTTTGATGTGTCAAATTAAATTTTGAAAACATGCAATTATGTCTCTGATGACTCTTTGCACACGATCTGAGATGTCGGAAAATGCTGTTATCTTGGAGATAGTCTGACATTGACATCAGTCTTAAAATAGGAAATGTCCCCACAGGCTCCAATTTGTGTTTCACGACATGTCATCAAAAACGTTAAAACATATGTACCTGATTATTCTCTGTTGTTTGTGTTTTTATTAGTTTATTTATTCTTTCATTCGGACATTTGCTGTTCAATTATGGTGTTTACTTTCTGTACAGAACAAATAACGAAGAAACGTACAACACAGGAACATGCACATCGGCCCTCCAAGTCTGCGCCGACAATGCTTGCAGTCCAACATAAAACCTTCTACACTTCCAGGATCTGTTTCTCCCTATTCACATCTTATTCATGTAATTATGAAGACACCCCTTAATCGTCACTACCGTACCTTCTTCCACCGCGCCCTCCAACAGCGATTTCCAGGCAAGAACTACCCTCTGTGTCGTTCTCCCTCAATTAATAGGTTATTCAGCGAAAATTATCTTGCATTTAAACTCACACATATGCACACAATGATTCACACAGCTGCACACATAAACACGCTCTTTCACATACACTGAGCTCCAGATGTGGAGAAGACGAGGTAGAGACAGCGTAATGATAGTTGGCTGAACTGACTTGGATGTTTTGCGGCAGATTTGTCCAATAACAGACTTGGGTAACGTCTTCAAAATAATTTTTTGTATAATGTGGTAGCTTCATTGTCCTTTATTACGCAATAAAACTGCATTGGCATCGCCACCTGTGAAAACGCTTGGCTGTGCCGTGCATTTTTGTGTAATTTCTCGTGGGCAACATTCACATTGTCGCTTTCTGAATCAGCAAGTGCATATTTCATGGATGAATTCGATTGGCAAGAGCTGTTCCTTGCATTTGATCAACTCTTTGTATTAGGGATAAGCGGATCAATTCAGTGAATATTACCAATTTAACAGGCGCTATTGCTGTGGTGATGTGTTTTTTCCTGATTCACACGAGTATTTTGAATAAATGCAGTTCCAGCTATTGGACATGGCATAAATGCATTTCAGATGATACTGGAGATAGAATTTAGAGGGAATAAATGACAAGACCACATAATGGAAGTGGCGATGCGTTGTAAATGTCCTGGTTTTTGTCACAAATGGCTAATGCAACTATTTTCTTTTCAGAAACACTATTGTGCAATATTTACCTGATATGTATGGTACTGATCAATAAAATTAATCTCGAGAAGAAATAGCTAATTGACCTGCATTTCAAGTTTCTGCACAACGTCTTCACGTTCTGATAATTTCCTGGCATCAGGCACCTCTTTCTGCCTCTATTACATTGAGGATGACTGAGGAAATGCTGCTTTTTCTGCTTCTGTATTGCATTAGGTCTGTATTAGAAAGAAGAAGGTTAAGAGGTGTCTTAATTAAGGCATACAAGATACATTTTTATCTAAAGTCTAGTCTTTCTTTTATTTAGTTAATTAACTTAAAAGTTGCTGTTTGGTTTAGAAGGAGGTGAATTTTCAATCAGCTTTAAACAAAGGTTCTACTTGTAGGTCCTTGCAGCTGGAGCTTGTTAATTAGTTAATTAGTTAATTAGTGAATTGCATTAAGCCAGTTTTCAGAGGCTTGATTCACAGTATAATAGCGATCCACCAGACTCTGTTTGCACTGAGTGCTGAATTTGGTACATTTGAGTGTTGTAGTGAGAATTTGGTGACTGAGGGAGTTAGGTGAGGAGGGAGTAAGGTTGTCCTTTCATTTAGTTTCCTTCATTTCCGCAAAGAGCGAGAAGGGAGCCAGGTGTTTACAGAAAGCGTAGCTGTCTGGGAGCACAGTTGGAGAGCGGAGGACCAGTTGGTCCACAGGGCAGCAATGTTCTGTAAGGTAAGAGGGGATGGAGACTAAGCCAGTTGCATGCTCCTCCTGTAGGGTGTGGATGGTGAGGGATACCATCGGTGTCCCGCTGACTATACCTGCGGGAAGGGCACCCAACTCCAGCTCCTCAGACACCGAGTTAGGGAACTGGAGCTGGAGCTGGATGAACTTCGGATCATCCGGGAGGCAGAGGGGGTTATAGAGAAGAGTTACAGGGAGGTAACCACACCTAAGGTACAGGACAACAGTAGCTGGGTTACAGTAAGGGGAAAGAAAATAAAACGGCAGACAGTGCAGGGATCCCTCGTGGCCTTTCCCCTTCAAAACAAGTATACCGTTTTGCATGCTGTTGGGGGGGGGGGGGGGGGATGATGTACCGGGGGAAGGCCCTAGCAGCCAGGTCTCTGGCACTGAGTCTGGCTCTGGGACTCAGAAGGGAAGAGGGGGGGATGGAAAATCAATAGTAACAGGAGACTCAATGGTGAGAGGAATAGATAGGAGATTCTGTGGTCGCGAGCGAGACTCCCGGAAGGTATGTTGCCTCCCGGGTGCCAGGGATGTCTCGGATCGTGCCTTCAGGATCCTAAAGGGGGAGGGGGAGCAGCCAGAAGACCTTGTGCACATTGGTACCAACGACGTAGGTAGGAAATGGGGTGTGGAGGTAATAAACAAATTTAGGTAGTTTGGCTGGAAGTTAAAAGCCAGAACAGACAGAGTTGTCATCTCTGGTTTGTCGCCGGTGCCACGTGATAGCGAGGCAAGGAATAGGGAGAGACTGCAGTTGAATCCGTGGCTGCAGGAATGGTGTAGGAGGGAGGGCTTCAGGTAATTGGACAATTGGAACGCATTCTGAGGAAGGTGAGACCTGTACAAGCAGGACGGGTTCCATCTGAAGCAGAGGGGCACCAATATCCTGGGAGGGAGGCTTTATAGTAGTCTTCGGGAGGGTTTAAACTAATTTGGATGGGGAATGGGAACCGGATTTGTCGTCCAGCAACTAAGGTAGCCGATATTCAGGACGCCAAAGCGTGTCGCGAGGCAGTGGCGATGGGAACACTGACAAATGAGAATACTTGCAGGCACGGAGATGTGTATATTTCAACGCAAGAAGCATCAGGAATAAGGTGGGCAAACTTAAGGCATGGATCGGTACTTGGGACTACGATGTGGTGGCCATCACGGAAACTTGGATTGAAGAGGGGCAGAAATGGTTGTTGAAGGTCCCTGGTTATAGATGTTTCAATGAGATTAGGGAGGGTGGTAAATGAGGTGTGGGGTGGCATTGTTAATTAGAGATAGTATAACAGCTGCAGAAAGGCAGTTCGAGGAGTATCTGCCTACTGAGTTAGTATGGGTTGAAGTCAGAAATACAAAAGGAGCAGACGCCTTGTTGGGAGTTTTCTATAGGTCCCCCAATAGTAGCAGAGATGTGGAGGAACAGATTGGGAAACAGATTTTGGAAAGGTGCAGAAGTCACAGGGTAGTCGTCATGGGTGACTTTAACTTCCCAAACATTGAGTGGAAACTCTTTAGATCAAATAGTTTGGATGGGGTGGTGTTTGTGCAGTGTGTCCAGTAAGCTTTTCTAACACAGTATGTAGATTGTCCGACCAGAGCAGAGGCCATATTGGATTTGGTACTTTGCAATGAACCAGGGCAAGTGATAGATTTGTTAGTGGGGGAGCATTTTGGAGATAGTGACCACAATTCTGTGACTTTCACTTTAGTAATGGAGTGGGATAGGTGCGTGCAACAGGGCAAGGTTTATAATTGGGGGAAGGGTAACTCTGATGTTGTCAGACAAGAATTGAAGTGCATAAGTTAGGAACATAGGCTGTCACGGAAGGACACACATGAAATGTGGAACTTGTTCAAAGAACAGGTACTACGTGTCCTAGATATGTATGTCCCTGTCAGGCAGGGAAGAGATGGTCGAGTGAGGGAAACATGGTTGACAAGAGAGGTTGAATGTCTTATTAAGAGGAAGAAGGAGACTTATGTAAGGCTGAGGAAACAAGGTTCAGACAGGGCATTGGAGGGATACAAGATAGCCAGGAGGGAACTGAAGAAAGGGATTAGGAGAGCTAAGAGAGGGCATGAACAATCTTTGGCGGGTAGGATCAAGGAAAACCTCAAGGCCTTTTACACATATATGAGAAATATGAGAATGACTAGAGCGAGGGTAGGTCCGATCAAGGACAGTAGCGGGAGATTGTGTATTGAGTCTGAAAAGATAGGAGAGGTCTTGAATCAGGACTTTTCTTCAGTATTTATAAATGAGAGGGGCCATATTGTTGGAGAGGACTGTGTGAAACAGACTGGTAAGCTCGAGGAAATACTTGTTAGGAAGGAAGCTGTGTTGGGCATTTTGAAAACTTGAGGATAGACAACTCCCCCGGGCCTGACGGGATATATGCAAGGATTCTATGGGAAGCAAGAGATGAAATTGGAGAGCCGTTGGCCATGGACTTTTCGTCTTCACTGTCAACAGGGGTGGTACCAGGGGATTGGAGAGTGGAGAATGTCGTGCCCCTGTTCAAAAAAGGGAATAGGGGAAACCTTGAGAATTACAGGCCAGTTAGTCTAACGTCAATGGTAGCTAAAGACACTGCTTGATTAGGGATAGTCAGCATGGATTTGTGAGGGGTAGGTCTTTCCATACAAGTCTTATTGAATTATTTGAGGAGGTTACCAAGCATGTGGATGAAAGTAAAGCAGTGGATGTAGTGTACATGGATTTTAGTAAGGCATTTGATAAGGTTCCCCATGGTAGGCTTATGCAGAATGTAAGGGGCATAGGATAGTGGGAAATTTAGCCAGTTGGATAACGAACTGGCTAACCGATAGAAGTCAGAAAGTGGTCGTGGATGGCAAATATTCAGCCTGGATCCCAGTTACCAGTGGTGTACGCAGGGATCAGTTCTGGGGCCTCTGCTGTTTGTGATTTCCAATAATGACTTGGATGAGGGGTTGAAGAGTGGGTCAGTAAATTTGCAGACGATACGAAGATTGGTGGAAATATGAATACGGAATACAGGTTTAACGGTAGGGTCCTTGGCAATGTGGTGGAGCAGAGAGCTCTTGGGGTCTATGTCAATACATCTTTGAAAGTTGCCACTCAAGTGAATAGAGCTGTGAAGAAGGCCTATGGTGTACTAGCGTTCATTAAGAGGGATTGAATTTAAAAGACGTGAGGTGATGATGCAGCTGTAGCAAACCTTGGTAAGGCTACATTTGGAGTACTGTGTACAGTTCCGGTCGCCTCATTTTAGGGAGGATGTGGAAGCTTTGGAAAAGTTGCAAGGGAGATTTTCCAGGATGGTGCCTGGAATGGAGAGTAGGTCTTACGAGGAAAGGTTGAGGGCGCTAGGTCTTTTCTAATTAGAATGGAGAAGGATGAGGGGCGACTTGATAGAGGTTTATAAGATCATCAGGATAATAGATAGAGTAGACAGTCAGAGTCTTTTTCCCCGGGTGGAACAAACCATTATAAGGGGACATAAATTTAAGGTGAATGTTAGAAGATATAGGGGGGATGTCAGAGGTTGGTTCTTTATCCTGAGAGATAGTGGGGGCATGGAATGCACTGCCTGTGGAAGTAGTTGAGTCGGAAACATTAGGGACCTTCATGCTGCTATTGGATAGGTTTGCGGTAGAATGATATAGTGTAGATTAATTTGTTCTTAAGGGCAGCACGGTAGCATTGTCGATAGCACAATTGCTTCACAGCTCCAGGGTCCCACGTTCGTTTCCGGCTTGGGTCACTGTCTGTGCGGAGTCTGCACATCCTCCCTGTGTGTGAGTGGGTTTCCTCCGGGTGCTCCGGTTTCCTCCCACAGTCCAAAGATGTGCACGTTAGGTGGATTGGCCTTGATAAATTGCCCTTAGTGTCCAAAATTGCCCTTAGTGTTGGGTGGGGTTATTGGATTATGGGGATAGGGTGGAGGTGTGGGCTTGGGTAGGGTGTTCTTTCCAAGAGCAGGTGCAGACTCGATGGGCCGAATGGCCTCCTTCTGTACTGTAAATTCTATGATAATCTATGATAAATCTGGGTCAAAGGTTCCGCACAACATTGTGGGCCGAAGGGCGTGTTCTGTGCTGTATTTTTCTGTTCTATGTAAGATGATCAGTGGATTAGATAGGATGGACAGTGAGAGCCTTTTTCCTCGGATGGTGATGTCGAGCACGAGGGGACATAGCTTTAGATTGAGGGGTGCTAGATATAGGACAGGTATCAAAGGTAGGTGCTTTACTCAGAGAGTAGTAAGGGCGTGGAATGCTCTGCCTGCAACAGTAGTGGACTCGCCAACATTAACGGCATTCAAATGGTCATTGGATAACCATATGGACGATAAGGGAACCGTGTAGATGGGCTTTAGATTGGTTTCACAGGTCGGCGCAATATCGAGGGCCGAAGGGCCTGTACTGCGGTGTAATGTTCTCTGTTCTATGCTCCTATTCAATCTAAAGCATTCAATGATGAAGAGAATACCTATGTGTGACTCTACACACGTGCTTCCTTTGCCATTTGCAACATGAACTGGCAAATCCATTCAGCAGTTTTTCAAGCATGTCTGTTTCTTTCCCTTGATCGGGTTGCCCTCTGTGTCCAGGATAACCAAGATTCCGAAATACAGCAAAGGGACTAGACACATACCAACTGGGATTGAGTCCATGAAATTAAGAAGTGAATGAGGAATGTTCAATTTCGATTCTTAAACAAAGCCACTGTGTCATCTTTCAGATAGTCCCTACGCTCCCCTCCCCGAAGAAGGAGAACGTGGTGATATTTTCACATGACATTAAGTAAAGTGGACAGACCGACTTTGCGATGACATTATTCAGTCTCCATTTCTCTGTGTTACCTCCTCTTCATGAAGTGGTCACATAATCCTGAGGCTGGGACTAATCACATTGGAAATCATTGGAAATCATACTCATCCCGGGGCAGGTCTGAACTTTCAATTTAGTTGAAGCTATTCAAAATATATATGTATATATATATATATGTGGAACGGTGACCGGAAAGTTATGTACTGTCGAAAAATAAACTACCTGGATGGCAGATGTTCTTCGGGGAAGGACACCTGGCTCCCTTACTTGCGCAGGAAACCCTGTTACTACAGAACCGCAGTGAAGTCAGGAGGAGGGACTCGCTTCAAGCAATTCTCACTGAACTATTAATCCAGAGATTCAGGATGTTTCTTTGGGTTCGGATCCCACTATGACAGATGGCGATGTTTGCTTTTATTGTTTATGTTAAACAATTAATGCTTTTGTGACCGACTCATTGAAAGTGTAATTTTAATTTCAATATTTATAATTGAAGATGATAATTATTCAATATGTATAATTGAATGTAGCTTTTCTTATTTGCTTTCAATCTATGAAATCAATATATAAATCTGCAATATTATATACCTTTAGGGGTCGCGTTATTTCAAACATATTCTTATGTTTTCATTAGGAATAACACATTAAATCCTGGTTTCTAACTGAAAAACCGATGGAATGTAATTCTGGGTATTTTGCCAAATCACATTTTGATGTGTCAAATAAAATCTTGATAACTCAGAATGATTTCGCTTTAATATTCCATTGCTAATTTACTCAGGAGTCATAAAATCCCTTGAAGAGGTGATGTGGAGATGCCGGATTTGGACTGGGGTGAGCACAGTAAGAAGTCTTACAACACCAGGTTAAAGTCCAGCAGGTTTGTTTCAAACACTAGCTTTCGGAGCGCTGCTCCTTCTTCAGGCGAATGAAGAGGTATGTTCCAGAAACATATATAGACAAATTCAAAGATGCAAGACAATGCTTGGAATACGAGCATTTCCAGTTGATTAAGTGTTTACATATCCAGAGATACGGGTAACCCCAGGTTAAAGAGATGTGAATTGTCTCAAGCCAGGACAGTGGGTAGGATTTTGCAAGCCCAGGCCAGATGGTGTGGGGTGAATGTAATTCGACATGAATCCCAGGTCCCGGTTGAGGCCGTACGCATGCGTGCGGAACTTGGTTATAAGTTTCTCCTCGGCGATTCTGCATTGTCGCGTTTCCTGAAGGCGTGCTCCGAAAGATAATGTTTGAAACAAACCTGCTGCCCTTGAAGAGAATTCTGAGTTAATCGGAAGTGTTAGAATGGAAGATGTCCCGTAGGCACAAACTTTCAGCGCTCTGCTGAAGTTCGGAAATGTGTTTCAGGACATAACAACAACAAAAAACACTTAACTTATTTTTCCTTTGTCTTGTTTATTGGTATATTTATAATGTAATGTCAGCATTATCCTTTACAAATTAATTGTTTACTTCATACATGTAATTCAATTATAATCGTCTTATGTTTAAATTCATTGGTATTCACAGAAAGTGGCACACAAATAAAAACACATATGTCCACGGTCACCAGCACATGGAAACATACACAGACATGCGGAGATATAACAGTCAGACATACCGTACAGATAATTAGCTCAACTGAATTAAAGAATTTGTTGCAGTTTTGTGCAATAACAAACATAACTGTGTTTAAAAGTACCAGACTTGTGAAACATCTCAAATACAGTGTTTTCACATTGTGGTCTCTTCATTGTAATTAATTACACAATAAACTGCATCAGCATCGTCACCTGTGAAATGAAAAGGTAAACAATCGTGAATAAAGCATCTCAAGTAAATGACGGGCAAAATCCGCATGCAGGTGCACCCAAGGCCTGCCGGGTGATTGCCATGGACGAAGGGGTGTGACTGATTGCAGCTTCTAGTCTGTTACATTGATGGCCCAGCCGCACGATGCCAGGTTCCAGGTCTGACCACCGTATGTAGCTCCTGGTTGTCATTTTCATTTCGAGATCCCCGTGTGCCCACTGCGTATGTTGGGTGTGGCCTGTCTGCGCTGGCTTGGAATGGAAATGTGAGCTCCCAATAGAATGATACCGTCCTCCACGCTGAGCATTTGGCCTCAAAAGCACGCAGCACCTTCGGCGGTTTCCCTTGTCGACGACCTTGCATGATGGCATGGTGCAACTTTCACAAGGCCGGGTCCTTTAAGGGCAGCACGGTAGCATTGTGGCTAGCACAATTGCTTCACCTCTCCAGGGTCCCAGGTTCGATTCCGGCTTGGGTCACTGTCTGTGCGGAGTCTGCACATCCTCCCCGTGTCTGCGTGGGTTCCCTCCGGGTGCTCCGGTTTCCTCCCACAGTCCAAAGATGTGCAGGTTAGGTGGATTGGCCATGATAAATTGCCTTTAGTGTCCAAAAGTGCCCTTGGTGTTGGGTGGGGTTACTGGGTTTTGGGGATAGGGTGGAGGTGTTGACCTTGGGTTGGGGGCTCTTTACAAGAGCTGGTGCAGACTCGATGGGCCGAATGGCCACCTTCTGCACTGTAAATTTTATGATTCACCGTCAAGTCGTGAAATTGTGAGGTGGTGAACGGCAAGGTAACACAATTGACGGCCGATATGACCTAATCGGTCAGTGGCGGAGATTGGGGGCGTCTTCAGCAGCGGGGGCCTGCTCAGGGCATCTGTGTGTGCGGACTGCTGCCCGGTTGATAATCGAACACGTGCTCACACGTCACTAACAACAGGGACCAACCTTGTAAGCAGGAAGAAGCTTTGGCGGAATTGCCTTGTCCTCGTGGAACAAGCAAATCAATGGCTTGTGATTCATTACGATCGATATCCACACACACATACTGGTGGAATGTCTTAACTGTCAAAACGGCGGCCATCCCTTCTTGCTTAATCTGAGCGCAACTGCGTTCCTCATCCGCCAAAGTCTGCAATGCGTACTCTATTTGTCTCTCCGTTTCGTCATCTCTGCAGTGGGATAACACGCCCCCTGTATGGGAAGGCATCACCAGTGACAAAACGAGACTTGTTGGGTTGTAGTGGGTCAACATGTCCGATGGCGACTATCGCTGCTTCCCTCTGGCGAGCGTTTCTTCTTGCGTCTCTCCCCACGCCCAATCCTGGAGCTTTATTCAATGGTGCAGGCAGCGGGGCGAGCATAGTCGCCAATTTAGGGATGAACTTCCCGGAACAATTCAGTCATGTTCTCGAGTGTAGGGGCTTGTTAAATTGCCCGCATCCTGGCGTCTACAGATCGCAAACCGTCCCGATCGACACAGTACCCTTAGTCCATGACCTCTGAAATGTGGAAAATATATTTTTCCCTGTAACTGTGACACCTACCTCAGAAAACCGGCGGAGAACGTCCTCAAAGTTGCTCAGGTTCTCCTGTACGGTGGCCCCAGTGATCGGGAATCGGCCAAGTAACCCGTCACCTATGGAAGGCCTTAGAGGAGTTTCTCCATGAGTCTGAAGAATATCACAGGACGATGACCGCCTAACTGACAAAGTGATTATTGATTGAGGTCCCTATGGGCTTTAATAGTAATGCCTGTTGTGGAAGCCACGTCTCGCCAGAGTGGGAGCTCGCATTGCGCAACCCCTGGAGATGGTGGTGGAGGAGGAGGAGGCCCGGAGGGAAATGGCGCTTAGGGCTGACGACCCCGGAAATTGCGCAAACGCACACCTCAATTGTGACAGTGGTGTGAGCTAATAAGTTAACCCCCGGCTTCTAAGTGAGCCACCACAATGGTAGCGAGTCTACGGGAGCAGTGCAGGCTTAGAAGGCCATTATTCCCGCATATGTAACTCCTGACAGCCCCGCCACCGGTACCAGTGCCCAGCCCAATGTGGACTTTATCATTTCAGCAATCGTAAGTAGATAGGGCGTGGTGAAAGAGTGAGGTGGGATAAGGTGCTCACGCTCCGAGAAATAGAAATAGAGGAGCGAGGAAAGGAAGTTTCAGCGGGAGCAGTGCGGAAGTGGCTGCTGGTAGGTAAGTCTGTCCTTTAAAAGCACTTGTCTTTGCAGGGGCAGGCCAGTCGATTTCGGCGGGAGAACAGCTGGTGAGTCAGTTTCAGCGGGAGCAGTGCGGAAGTGGCTGCTGGGAGGTAAGTCTGTCCTTTAAAAGCACTTGTCTTTGCAGGGGCAGGCCAGTCGATTTCGGCGGGAGTGGAGCTGGCTGGTTAGTCAATTTCAGCAGGAGCTGAGATTTTTTTTTTTTTTAAGTTAGTGTTTTAGGCGGGAACAGGAAGTCGACCCGCGGACGTCTGGGAAGACCCTCACCAATAAATTCTGTTGGAGAGGAAACCCGAGACACTACACATGTCTCCCACCCGCCCTCCTCCTCTAACCTAATAATAAAACCCATTGGTCTGAGGTAAGTACCATATTTTATTATATTATTATTTTTTATAAAAAAATTAATTTAGTTGTTAGCCAGATCTTGGTAGAAAGTTAGAGGAATGGCAGGGAAGGGAGTGCAATGTTCCTCCTGCAGGATGTTTGAGGTGAGGGATGCAGTTAGTGTCCCTGCTGATTTTACCTGCAGGAAGTGCTGCCATCTCCAGCTCCTCCAAGACCGAGTTAGGGAACTGGAGCTGGAGTTGGAAGAACTTCGGGTCATTCGGGAGGCAGAAGGGGTCATAGATAGCAGCTTCAGGGAATTAATTACACCAAAGATTGGAGATAGGTGGGTAACTGTAAGAGGGACTGGGAAAAAGCAGTCAGTGCAGGGATCCCCTGTGGTCGTTCCCCTGAGAAACAAGTATACCGCTTTGGATACTTGTGGGGGGGGGGACTTACCAGGGGTAAGCCATGGGTTACGGGCCTCAGGCACGGAGCCTGTCCCTGTTGCTCAGAAGGGAAGGGGGAGAAGAGCAGAGCATTAGTAATTGGGGACTCTATAGTCAGGGGCACAGATAGGAGATTTTGTGGGAGCGTGAGAGACTCACGTTTGGTATGTTGCCTCCCAGGTGCAAGGGTACGTGATGTCTCGGATCGTGTTTTCCGGGTCCTTAGTGGGGAGGGGGAGCAGCCCCAAGTCGTGGTCCACATTGGCACTAACGACATATGTAGGAAAGGGGACAAGGATGTCAGGCAGGCTTTCAGGGAGCTAGGATGGAAGCTCAGAACTAGAACAAACAGAGTTGTTATCTCTGGGTTGTTGCCCGTGCCACGTGATAGTGAGATGAGGAATAGGGAGAGAGAGCATTTAAACACGTGGCTACAGGGATGGTGCAGGCGGGAGGGTTTCAGATTTCTGGATAACTGGGGCTCTTTCTGGGGAAGGTGGGACCTCTACAGACAGGATGGTCTACATCTGAACCTGAGGGGCACAAATATCCCTGGGGGGGGGGGAGATTTGTTAGTGCTCTTTGGGGGGGGGGGGTTTAAACTAATGCAGCAGGGGCATGCGAACCTGGATTGTAGTTTTAGGGTAAGGGAGAATGAGAGTATGGAGGTCAGGAGCACAGATTTGACGTCGCAGGAGGGGGCCAGTGTTCAGGTAGGTGGTTTGAAGTGTGTCTACTTCAATGCCAGGAGTATAAGAAACAAGGTAGGGGAACTGGCAGCATGGGTTGGTACCTGGGACTTTGATGTTGTGGCCATTTCGGAGACATGGATAGAGCAGGGACAGGAATGGATGTTGCAGGTTCCGGGGTTTAGGTGTTTTAGTAAGTTCAGAGAAGGAGGCAAAAGAGGGGGAGGTGTGGTGCTGCTAGTCAAGAGCAGTATTACGGTGGCGGAGAGGATGCTAGATGGGGACTCTTCTTCCGAGGTAGTATGGGCTGAAGTTAGAAACCGGAAAGGAGAGGTCACCCTGTTGGGAGTTTTGTATAGGCCTCCTAATAGTTCTAGGGATGTATAGAGGAAAGGATGGCGAAGATGATTCTGGATAAAAGCGAAAGTAACAGCGTAGTTATTATGGGAGACTTTAACTTTCCAAATATTGACTGGAAAAGATATAGTTTGAGTACAATAGATGGGTCGTTTTGTGTACAGTGTGTGCAGGAGGGTTTCCTGACACAATATGTTGACAGGCCAACAAGAGGCGAGGCCACGTTGGATTTGGTTTTGGGTAATGAACCAGGCCAGGTGTTGGATTTGGAGGTAGGAGAGCACTTTGGGGACAGTGACCACAATTCGGTGACGTTTACGTTAATGATGGAAAGGTATAAGTATACACCGCAGGGCAAGAGTTATAGCTGGGGGAAGGGCAATTATGATGCCATTAGACGTGATTTTGGGGTGGGGTGGGGGTGGGGGGGGGGGGAGATCAGGTGTAGAAGTAGGCTGCAAGTGTTGGGCACACTGGATAAGTGGGGCTTGTTCAAGGATCAGCCACTGCGTGTTCTTGGTAAGTATGTACCGGTCAGGCAGGGAGGAAGGCGTCGAGCGAGGGAACCGTGGTTTACGAAGGAAGTGTAATCTCTTGTTAAGAGGAAGAAGGAGGCCTATGTGAAGATGAGGTGTGAAGTTTCAGTTGGGGCGATGGATAGTTACAAGGTAGCGAGGAAGGATCAAAAGAGAGAGCTAAGGCGAGCAAGGAGAGG
The DNA here is from genome assembly GCF_047496885.1 of Scyliorhinus torazame. Classification (NCBI taxonomy): domain Eukaryota; kingdom Metazoa; phylum Chordata; class Chondrichthyes; order Carcharhiniformes; family Scyliorhinidae; genus Scyliorhinus; species Scyliorhinus torazame. The sequence goes on along the minus strand of NC_092729.1, from coordinate 11,849,398 downwards.
ACATGAGAAGTATTTGGCAGGAAGGATCAAGGAAAACCCAAAAACTTTCTATTGGTATGTCAGGAATAAGCGAATGACTAGGGAAAGAGTAGGACCAGTCAAGGACAGGGATGGGAAATTGTGTGTGGAGTCTGAAGAGATAGGCGAGATACTAAATGAATATTTTTCGTCAGTATTCACTCAGGAAAAAGATAATGTTGTGGAGGAGAATGCTGAGCCCCAGGCTAATAGAGTAGATGGCATTGAGGTACGTAGGGAAGAGGTGTTAGCAATTCTGGACAGGCTGGAAATAGATAAGTCCCCGGGACCTGATGGGATTTATCCTACGATTCTCTGGGAGGCCAGGGAAGAGATTGCTAGACCTTTGGCTTTGATTTTTATGTCATCATTGGCTACAGGAATAGTGCCAGAGGACTGGAGGACAGCAAATGTGGTCCCTTTGTTCAAAAAGGGGAGCAGAGACAACCCCGGCAACTATAGACCGGTGAGCCTCACGTCTGTAGTGGATAAAGTCTTGGAGGGGATTATAAGAGACAAGATTTATAATCATCTAGGTAGGAATAATATGATCAGGGATAGTCAGCATGGCTTTGTGAAGGGTAGGTCATGCTTCACAAACCTTATTGAGTTCTTTAAGAAGGTGACTGAACAGGTAGATGAGGGTAGAGCAGTTGATGTGGTGTATATGGATTTCAGCAACGCGTATGATAAGGTTCCCCACGGTAGGCTATTGCAGAAAATACGGAGGCTGGGGATTGAGGGTGATTTAGAGATGTGGATCAGAAATTGGCTAGCTGAAAGAAGACAGAGGGTGGTGGTTGATGGGAAATGTTCAGAATGGAGTACAGTCACAAGTGGAGTACCACAAGGATCTGTTCTGGGGCCGTTGCTGTTTGTCATTTTTATCAATGACCTAGAGGAAGGCGCAGAAGGGTGGGTGAGTAAATTTGCAGACGATACTAAAGTCGGGGTGTTGTCGATAGTGTGGAAGCATGTAGCAGGTTACAGAGGGATATAGATAAGCTGCAGAGCTGGGCTGAGAGGTGGCAAATGGAGTTTAATGTAGAGAAGTATGAGGTGATTCACTTTTGAAGGAATAGCAGGAATGCGGAATGTTTGGCTAATGGTAAAGTTCTTGAAAGTGTGGATGAGCAGAGGGATCTAGGTGTCCATGTACATAGATCCCTGAAAGTTGCCACCCAGGTTGATAGGGTTGTGAAGAAGGCCTATGGAGTGTTGGCCTTTATTGGTAGAGGGATTGAGTTCCGGAGTCGGGAGGTCATGTTGCAGTTGTACAGAACTCTGGTACGGCCGCATTTGGAGTATTGCGTACAGTTCTGGTCACCGCATTATAGGAAGGACGTGGAGGCTTTGGAGCGGGTGCAGAGGAGATTTACCAGGATGTTACCTGGTATGGGGGGAAAATCTTATGAGGAAAGGCTGATGGACTTGAGGTTGTTTTCGTTGGAGAGAAGAAGGTTAAGAGGAGACTTAATAGAGGCATACAAAATGATTAGGGGGTTGGATAGGGTGGACAGTGAGAGCCTTCTCCCGCGGATGGAAATGGCTGGCACGAGGGGACATAACTTTAAACTGAGGGGTAATAGATATAGGACAGAGGTCAGAGGCAGGTTCTTTACGCAAAGAGTAGTGAGGCCGTGGAATTCCCTACCTGCTACAGTAGTGAACTCGCCAACATTGAGGGCATTTAAAAGTTTATTGGAAAAACATATGGATGATAATGGCATAGTGTAGGTTAGATGGCATTTGTTTCGGTGCAACATCGTGGGCCGAAGGGCCTGTACTGCGCTGTATTGTTCTATGTTCTATGTTCTATAAGGGCAGAGAGAGCAAGGGGCACAGCGGGTGGAGGTGGAGGATTGCGGCACATGAGGGTCGGGTACCGTGGATGGGTTGGCGCCTGTGACAGGAGGCTCCTGTGCAACCTGTGGGCGCGAGAATAAGGGAGCGAAATTAATTGTGCAGCCCAGAAGCGGCCCAGCAAATGTACAGTCTGCACTCCCACTCTAATGGAAAACATGTGTCCTCCTTGCCTAATAAGCTGCTGGAGTTCCAAGTTTTTGACCCGCGAGGGCCTCAGCAAAGCCACTATAGACCAGAACCGCACCCACCCTGGAACACGCACACTGATGGAATGAGAAAATTCGGGCAGCATTGTGAAAAATCTGAACAGACACTTGAAGCCCAGGGTGCGGCGCTGCAGAAGATGGAGTCGCCCGTGTCCGACCATGTGTAGCAATCGGCCTCGTTGTAACCGGAACTTATCTTGGTGGCTGACAAACATAAGAAGCTGCATGGTAAGCTGGATGAAATAGAAAACCGCGACTGAAGCAAAGCCTTTGCACAGTGGCGCTTCCACAGGGTATCGATGCAATATGCTGCAGAACTGTTAGAGAAACTGGTGTGTGAGAGAGCCTTGGATCGTCGCCTCGAGGATCACCGAGCTCAGAGGGTGCTGAGAAGGAAAACTCAGGCAGGCGAGCAGACGGGGGCGATAGACGTGAAACTGCATCGATTGCTGACCAGGGAGAACATACTGAGATGGGCCAGACCACTGTGTGGGTCGCGGGATGATGTAAAATGGGTCACCAAATGGTCTCCAAGAATAATCCATAAGATCGTATGACCTTTTTTTCCCACAGTTCCCCTGTGTAAATTCTGGCTGAGGTGTAGTGTATGACCACGTGAAACTGATGTAAAGCCGATAGAGTGGATTTCTGCCTCTCTGGGTCACTGTTATAGTCACCGCCACTGACACAGCCTCCAGCAGACACTCTCGTTTCTGCAGCAGCTGATCATTCAGGTTGGTCAGCACGTGCAACAACTTTAAAAGAAAGAAAAATAATTACCTTTAAATGCATTTCCTGCAGACACTATTTCTGCATAGTTTGTTTCCAGCTGTGCTTCGCAATCTTTTTTTTTAAGCCTGCATCCCCACCCAAAACTAAGTGACTGCACAATGGAATATGCTTCCTTCAGAACCCCTGTCTGTTTCGCAAAGCAGAAGTGCTCTCTGGCAACGCAAGATGGCAGAATTAGCGTGAAGCTGGTTGGTGATAAGCAGTTTGAGCGGACAAGCTGAGGAGCGAGATTCTGTGTAACTGGGTTTTCCATTCAGGATCTAATAGATTCAAGAATTCGACGAAAGGGAAGTCTCAGCACATTCTTCAACTGCTGTCTGAACTGAGTCTGTGTCACGGCATATATCGCTGCATTTGTCCAGCAGCTCAGGAGCTGCAGCATGAAGGCTATTTCCAGAACATAATAATCTAAAAATACAGACTCATATCCCAGAAAATCCATCCGCCACCATATAGAATAAACCATTAACAATGACCATAACAAGATGAAATTGGCCGAGATAATGAACAGTAAAATGATGGATTTCCTTCGACTCTCCATCTCGGGGTCTCTGGGACTCTCACCACTGCTGTGATCCCGGAGTCTCCTGCAGGCCCTGCTGCTCATGACAATGTGTCTGACGGTGAAAACATTGAACAGCAGAATCAGGACAAGTGGAACACACGGGGTTAGAATGTGGTGGAGGAACTCGATTGTTCCAAAGAATTGAGATTCCATAATATCCATTGGGACAAAACAAAACCAAGGAGCGTTCCAGAGCACATATCGACCTGTTAACATGAAATACCAGAACATGTTCTTCAAACAGCTCAACACAGTCACTGTTCCTAGAATGACCGTTTTCTCGCTGCAATATTTACTTTTCAGCTTTGGGCAACAAATGGCCAGAAATCGATCAAAGGTGAATGTTACGGTGAACCAGACAGAACAGTCAGTGGATGCATAGATCAGGACGGCGTGGATATTGCACACGGGGATGAACCGCAGGAAACGAAACTGTTCCTTAAAAACAATGGGAATGTGTCTCAATATCAGGTCGAGAATAACGACCAGTAGATCTCCCACTGCCATGGCCACCAGGTAACAGGTGACACATTTGGACAGTCCAGTTAGTTCTCTTCAGGGTTACAATTGTGATGAAGTTTACTGTGAGGGAGGGATATACACAATTAAATTATAGATCAGGATTGTGAGCACATTACCAGTTTAATTGTGGCAATGTTGCCACAGACAAACAAATAAACAAATCACCCCCCCCCCACAGACAGAAATGCACACACACTCAGATGCAGAGACACAAATGCACAGACTCAGAGAGACACAAATACGCACAGACACTGACACACAAACACAAATACACCACAGTCACAGAGACAGAAATGTAAACACTCATAGACATAGAGACACAAATACAATTTCTGACAGACACACAGCCACAACATACACTTACAGACACAGAGACATAACTGCACACAGTCACTGACACACAAACACAAATGCACATATGGATAGTGTACGTTACACTAGGTGATTGTGCGCTCAGTTGCAGCCTCACAGACATTTTGAGAAATAGAGTTATTATGACACTGCTTTAAAGAAAATGACCTGAATCCTATCAGAACTTTACAGAAGCTTGTTGTTGTTTTTGGAAGCTTCTTCTGCTCATATTTTAATTGCACTATTTTGCACTGCCTGAAAAGAAACTACCAATCTGCCCACAAACATCTTCTACTGGACAGCAGTGAGAGAGACTTCATGACGTCTGTCCACAGATCCAACTAACGCACAACTGCAAGTCTGCTTTTTTGCAAAATGCCTGATATCTCTGTTCCACACACTAATTACATATATTACCCAGGTGGGATCGTATTAGCCCCACAGGGAACACGCTTTGTATAAATAAATCTCCATTAGCCAAACTGATAATGATGGTTTAATTGTAGCCCTGTCTCCTTAAGACATGCACTCTGCCCGGAACAAGATGTGTGCACGAAGTGGCTCCAGGGGCAGCTCCTGGAAACTCACGATTCCGAGCTCGAGTGGCGGCGGGAGACACTGTGGAGCATCCGCGAGGCGGGTAGTCTCGTGGCTAACACGCATAAGGCGGTGGTCACACCGCAGGCTCAGACGCTGCAGGCAAGAAGTGATCTCGTGGGCCCATTCCCCTGCAAAACAAATTTTTCGTGTTGGACACTGTTCAGCAGAATGACCTCTCAGGCTCAAACAGCAACAACCAAATTCCTTGCACCATGGTTGGTACTGCTGCAGAGGGGAAGAGTAACACTTGTGTAAATGCAATAGTTATGTTATAGGGGATTTAACTGTCAGGGGAATGTGTAGGCGTTTGTGTGGCCGCAATCGAAACTTCACGATGATAGGAGGCCTTGCTGGTGCTCGGGGTCAAGGAACTCTTGTTGCGATTACAGGACATGCTGACGGCGGAGGGAGAACAGCCAGTCGCCGTGGTACACGAAAGTGACAATTATAAAGGTAGAAAAATCAGAAGAGGTCCTAAAATCAGAATATAATGAGTTAGGAATAACGTTGAGAAGTCGGAACTCAAAGTTAGTGATCTCAGGAATATTAGCAGTGCCACGGGCTAGCTAGAGTAGAAATAGCAGGATATCACGTATTAAGAATTGGATGAATTTAAGGTGTACGGTGGGGGGTTTCATATTCCTGGGACGTTCGATCCGGTTCGGGGAGGTGGGCCCAGTACAAACTGAAAGGTTTGAACCTGGTAGGACAGGGAATGTTGTCCTCGGTCGATCATTTGCTAGAGCGGTTGGGAAGGGCTTAGTCTAAAATTGCACGGGAGCATGAACCTTGGAAGTGAGTCAGAAGACAAGTAAACGTGGACAAAAACAAAAGACAGAACAGGGATTACGAAAAGTCAGTGTACATTCCAATGGATAGTTTCAAAAAGTCCCACAGTGAAAACTGTTGGGAGAGAGACAAAGAATGCTAAAAAGACATGATTAAAGGTGTTGTGTCTTTATGTGAGGAGCATACACAATGCAACGAGCGAACTCATCGCACAAATAAATGTAAACGGGTATGGCAATAGCGGGATTACAGAACGTGGCTTAGAGTCACAAGGAATGGCGACTGAATGTCATTCCTTGTCATGTTGCAGCTGGAAAGAACCTTAGTTAGGCCACACTTGGAGTAGAGTGTTCAATTCTGGTCGCCACACTACCAGAAGGATGTGGAGGCTTTAGAGAGGGTGCAGAAGAGATTTACCAGAATGTTGCCTGGTATGGAGGGCATTAGCTATGAGGAGCGGTTGAATAAACTCGGTTTGTTCTCACTGGAACGAAGGAGGTTGAGGGGAGACCTGATAGAGGTATACAAAATTATGAGGGGCATAGACAGAGTGGATAGTCAGAGGCTTTTCTCCAGGGTAGAGGGGTCAATTACTAGGTGGCATAGATTTAAGGTGAGAGGGGCAAGGTTTAGAGTAGATGTACGAGGCAAGTTTGTTACGCAGAGGGTAGTGGGTGCCTGGAACTCGCTACCGGAGGAGGTAGTGGAAGCAGGGACGATAGGGACATTTAAGGGGCATCTTGACAAATATATGAATAGGATGAGAATAGAAGGATACGGGCCCAGGAAGTGTAGAAGATTGTAGTTTAGTCGGGCAGCATGGTCGGCACGGGCTTGGAGGGCCGAAGGGCCTGTTCCTGTGCTGTACATTTCTTTGTTCTTTGTTCTTTTGTCATGGGTTATTCATCAGTCAGGATGGACAGAAAAAAGGAAAAGACGGTGGAGTTGCAATGCTGGTTAAAGATGGATTTCAGTCAATTGTGGGGAAGCTTGTTCGCTCTGACAATGTCGGTTATGTATGTTAAGATCTGAGAAACCCCAAACATTCGTGGGCGTCATATATAGTCCCCAAACTGTAGTGCTAATATTGGGAATAGCATGAGACATGAAATTAGGTATGGATGCAACAAAGGAATCTGATCAATCATGGGTTTGGCAAATCAAATCAGCAATACCGTACATGGTGAATTCCTGGAGTACATATGAAATGATGTTATGGGCCAATACGTTGAGGAAGAAAGCGTAGGGAAGGCAATGCTAGACTGGCACTGTATAATGAACAGAATTAATTGGAAGGCAAGCTGTGCGAGACCCCTTGGGGACGAGCGACCATAATATGACAGAATTTGTAAATAAGATGGATGGTATCATGTTTGATTCTAAATCTAGCCTCCCGAAACTACGATAGCATGAGGCGCTATTTGTATATGATGCTTTGGGAAACGTTGCTTAAAGGGATGACCGTGGATAGACAATGGCAAACATTTAACGATTATATGGCACAACTTCAACAATTGTTTCTTCCTGTCTGGCACTAAACTGAAACAGCAAGATTTTCCAATCCATGACTTACATGGGAAATGGACACAGTGTTACATCCAGGAAAGAAGCATAGAAATTGACCATGAAGCACAACAGATATGACGGTTGGGAATTGTTTAAAATTAAGAAAAGAAGGAAAAAGGGATTAATTGAGAAAGAAATACGAGTTATGTTCTGGGAATATAAAACATCCCGTGAAAAGCTACAGGTACATGAAGAGAGAAAGATTGGTGATGAAAAATGTAGGTCCCTTACGGTCAGAAACAGGGAAATGTATAATAGAGGGTCAATGAAATGGCTGATAAACTAAACACATGCCTTAGTTCTATCCTCCTGAATTAGGAAACAAATCAGATACATGAAATTTCGGGGAACGTAGGGTTTAATGAGAGAGAGGAACTAAAGGAGTTCAATATTAGCAGATAAATGACGTTGATGAAATTGATAGATTGAAGTTTGATAAGTCCCCAGGCCTGATAATCTGAAGCCAGAGTAATTAAGCAAGTGGCTCTATCAATAGGAGATGCATTGGAGGTGATCTTACATTATTAAATAGACCTGGGGCAGTTTCTTCTGATTGAAGAGTATCTTATGTAACTCAAGTATTTGAAGGCTGGAGAGAAAATCGGGATTAATAGACCAGTAAGCCTGAAGTCAGCAGCAGGGAAAATTTTAGAAACGATTATCAAAGGCTTTTTAACATAGCACATAGTTCGTGGGTAAATGAATGTGAGATACAGTATAATTTGGGGCAATGGTAGTTTATAAACTTTCGTAGCAAAAAGTAGCAGGCAGAATATTATCAGAATGGCCATAAATAGCACAGGGTATTGAACAACGAGACCAACGCGTCCTTGTTCATCAGTTACTGAAGGTAGGCATGCAGGAACAGCAGGTGTAAAATAAGGCAAATAATATGTGGACTTTCACAGCGCGAGGATTCGTGTACAGGAGTAGGGGTGTCTTGCTGCAATTATAAAGCGCCTTGGTAAGGCCACACATGCAATATTGTGTGCAGAGTTGGTCTCCTTATCTGACGAAGGATGTTATTTCTCTAGTAGGAGTAGTGCGAAGGGTTTCCAGTTTGATAAAGTCCAGGCTATCAAGACGGCCCCACCCCGCGCAATGACATTGAGACCCTGTCGACCTTGGTCCTCTGTAATATTTGTGGCACGTTTATCGCCAATTCGGCCTCGCTCTTTGCACTGTTGCATATGTTCTTCCGGAAATATCAAAAATGGTGCCGGGGCTCATCTCAGATCAGGCATTTGCGGCCCTAAAGCGAAATCTCCCAAACAACTCATAACGCACTCTGACCCAACTCGACCCCTGATTTTGACATGTGATGTTTCCCCTGATGGCACCGAAGCAGTGCGGACCCATGATTGAAATGGCAGCATGCAAAGATCCTCTATGTTCTCTTTGTATTTTTGACATTGTCTATCCACTGTCACCCCTTTAAGGGACGTTTTCCAATCTACCACAGCCAACCTGCGACTCCTGACATCGTAGTTTCCTTTATTCAGATTCAAGACCATTATCTCAGATCAACTACCTTACCCCCCATCTTGATGAATCATTATTACATGTTATAATCGCTGATCCAGAAGGGATGTCGCACACCTAGATTGCCAATAATTTTGTTTCATCGCGCAGTACCCAGTCATGGAAGGCCTGTTCTAGATTACGTATCTCAGTGAAGCAGAAAAGGTAGATCGAATAAAAACGATATACGTCACTTCACGAAGCACTGGGCACTGTCCGGCTGAAATTAGAAGGGAAACTGCGGTATTAGTGGGAATGTAACTTCCATCAAAAGCGTTTTTGTTGTGTATTTGCACAATATTTGGAGTTTTATTAGTCTTCTGGGATATTGCATTGAGAGCCTTGTTTTATCTCGGAGTGAGCGATAAGTTGATGTTATTTTTCACTCTCTATCCTTTGTGGGGGGAAGAGGGGAGTAAATGCGCCGCTTCCATTATGGTTCAGGTAGTTAAAGGGAGTGAGATGGGAGAATAGAGGCAGCTGTCGAAATGATCTCATGTGGTTTGCGAAAATTCGCATATATACAGCGTTGGCGATTGGAGTTGGGTGGGTGGGGGGGTATTTTATTTATATTGGGCATCAATACATATGCGGTTGAAGTGTTAGTTGGGAGAGGGAGTCAACGTGGGTGAGGGTTTAGTTTGCTGATGGAGATTACCGGATTCTCTTTGTCTCACTCGTGGGAGTGTTCGCCGGCCACGTTTGTGCGGCTTCGGGCCCGCTTTTCTTCAGGAGGAACTGTTTAACGAGCTAATCACCATCAGTTGTGAGATGGTGGGGGGGGGGGAGGCGATGGTTCTTATTTCTCAACGCCGGGGAAGGGTGGAAACCTGAGTGTGTTCAGTCAAGTTGGTTCTGTGTTGTATAATACATTACTGTACTTTCTAATCCCCGTTTTCCCCACATTTTCATTGGATGTTTGTTTATTGTCACGTGTCCCGAGGTACAGTGAAAAACATTTTTCTGTGAGCAGCTCAACAGATCATTAAATACATGAAAAGAAAACAAAATCAAAGTAAATGCATAATAGGGCAACACAAGGTAGACAACGTTACTGCATAAACACCGGCATCGTGTGAAGCACACAGGGGGGTAGTGTTAATGAGGTATATCCATAAGAGGCTCTTTTATGAGTCTGGTAACAGCAGGGAAGAAGTTGTTTTTGAGTCTGTCCGTGCGTATCCTCAGACCTTTGCGTCATTGTGCATTTTGTTTGCTTGTTATGAACGAAAACTTGTCAATAAAAATATTTTCACAAATAAGATGGCAAACGTGAAAATCATGTCAAGTGTTCCGTGTTGTAGTTGAAAGTGATACTGGCTTCCGAAGGATTTCTACAGAGACGTGGAGAAGGCGGTTAATCAGAATTCAGGCCATGGTCGTCCCGGCGATGGAGAGCAGGATGAGTCCTCGCCTGGTTCTGTCGCCCGTTTTTTCTCCCGTCTTGAATATGGCGGCGGTGACGGCCTCCGTGAGGTAAGTAGTAATTTATTCTCTACCCCGGATCTTCAGCAAGTGCTGATGGAGATGGCGGGTGATTTCTTCTCCACCAGTTCCTCATCTGTGGTTTTATCATGGTTTAAAAGTTGTTTTAAGTATTCTCTCCATCAAAACCCGATGTTTTCTCTGTTTCTCAAGTGGGGTTAATCGTGACTTCTCACCGGCCTTGGGAATTGGGTCCACATATTTCCCTGGTGTCACTGACGAAGGTCTGGGTGCCATGCTGGCCACCGAGGAGTTACTTAGCTTACTCAGTCCACCATTGGCTTCTGATTTCTCTAGTCTGTCTTTGTCCCGATGCCTCGGCTAATAAATGAGCTAATAAATGAGCTGTCCCTTTTCCTTGTTGATTATGAGTTTGTTCAGTAGAAGTGACGTTTCCACTACTTGTCCATTGGTTCCTGGACGGTGTGGTCGCTCCCTCCAAACGTGTCTTGGTGTTTCCTAATGCTGGAGCAGATGGCTTATTCACAGTTTCTGATTATGGCTGTGTTCAGCTTTTCCGGTCTTTCTCCCTCCATTAGAATGGGCACTTTGGAAATTTTGGCGAAGATAATGTTGAAATCTCACTAGCACGCTTGGCTCTTTTTCCTGAGCTGTTTCTTCACCTTCTATTGCTTCTGGTAGAGTTTGATGGGCACAGAGGAGCGGATGAGCCGGTGGTCTTTCCGACACTGGTTATCAGTGGTGATGAGGGCATCCGTTTGTTCTCCGGATCGGACAATGAATAAGTTGATCATTTGCCGGTGTTTTGATCTTAGATGTCTCCAGGGCGTCTTCAACTGTCTTTTTTGTGGAACAGTTTGATGCTGATGACAAGGTGCTGTTGCGCGCATGTGACGAGCAGAAGAAAAGTGTTGGCGTTGGAATCGTCAACTCCTTCCTTTCTAATGGTTCCTTCCTTTCCAGATTTGGGAGTCACTCTAACACTGGCGTGGAAGTTCCCCAAGGAGGATCATCTTATCTTCCTCAAAAACGTTCGCAGAGATGGTGTTGAGGGTGGAGAAGAAACCTTCTTTGGACTCATCATTGGCACGACTGGGTGGAGCATAGACTTTCACGACCGTTGCCTGCACTGTTTAAAAAAGGATGAAGGCAGAACGCGGTTAATTATAGGCCAGTGAGCTTAACTTCGGTAGTAGGGAAGATGCTGGAATCTATCATCAAGGAAGAAATAGTGAGGCATCTGGATGGAAATTGTCCCATTGGACAGGCGCAGCATGGGTTCATAAAGGGCAGGTTGTGCCTAACTAATGTAATGGAACATTTTGAGGACATTAACAGTGCGGTAGATAACGGGGAGTCAATGGATGTGGGATATCTGGATTACCAGAAAGCCTTTGACAAGGTGCCACACAAAAGATTGTTGCATAAGATAAAGACGCATGGCATTTAGGGGAAAGTAGTAGCATGGATAGAGGATTGATTAATTAATAGAAATCAAAGAGTGGGGATTAATGGGTGTTTCTCTGGTTGGCAATCAGTAGCTAGTGGTGTCCCTCAGGGATCAGTGTTGGGCCCACAACTGTTCACAATTTACATAGATGATTTGGAGTTGGGGACCAAGGGCAATGTGTCCAAGTTTGCAGACGACACTAAGATAAGTGGTGAAGCAAAAAGTGCAGAGGATACTGGAAGTCTGCAGAGGGATTTGGATAGGCTAAGTTAATGGGCTAGGGTCTGGCAGATGGAATACAATGTTGACAAACGTGTGGTTATCCATTTTGATAGGAATAACAGCAAAAGGGATTATTATTTAAATGATAAAATATTAAAACATGCTGCTGTGCAGAGAGACCTGGGTGTGCTAGTGCACGAGTCGCAAAAAGTTGGTTTTCAGGTGCAACAGGTGATTAAGAAGGCAAATGGAATTTTGTCCTTCATTGCTAGAGGGATGGAATTTAAGACTAGGGAGGTTCTGCTGCAATTGTATAAGGTGTTAGTGAGGCCACACCTGGAGTATTGTGTTCAGTTTTGGTCTCCTTACTTGAGAAAGGACATACTAGCACTGGAGGGTGTGCAGAGGAGATTCACTAGGTTAATCCCAGAGCTGAAGGGGTTGGATTACGAGGAGAGGTTGAGTAGAGTGGGACTGTCCTCGTTGGAATTTAGAAGGATGAGGGGGGATCTTATAGAAACATGTAAGATTATGAAGGGAATAGATAGGTTGTTTCCACTGGCGGGTGAAAGCAGAACTAGGGGGCATAGCCTGAAAATAAGGGGAAGTAGGTTTAGGACTGAGTTTCAGAGGAACTTCTTCACCCAAAGGGTTGTGAATCTATGGAATTCCTTGCCCAGTGAAGCAGTAGAGGCTCCTTCATTAAATGTTTTTAAGATAAAGACAGATAGTTTTTTTGAAGAATAAAGGGATTAAGGGTTATGGTGTTTGGGCCGGAAAGTGGAGCTGAGTCCACAAATGATCAGCCATGATCTCATTGAATGGTGGAGCAGGCTCGAGGGGCCAGATGGCCTGCTCCTGCTCCTAGTTCGTATGTTCTTATGTTCTTGGCAAGTTGTTGACGCAGGATTCCAGCGTCCATGTTGATGGTAACAGGGAGGTGTATCTCGCTCTATATCTCTCCACCTGTGTCTTTTTCTCTCTCTGTAACTCTTTCCTTAGCTCTCTCTCTAGTAAGCCTCTCTCCCTCTGTGTGTGTCCCGCTCACTGGAGACCTCTCTCTGTCTCTCTCTCTCTCGCCCGGTCTCTGTACATGCATCTCTTCGTGTGTGTAACTTTGCAACTCTCTCTCTGTACCTCGCTCTGTTTGTCTCTCTCTGTCCCTCGCTCTCTGTATCTCTCTCTCTCTCTGTTTCCCTCCCTCTGTATCCCTGTCCCTCTGTATCTATCTTTATATCTCTCTGTTTCTTTTTCCAACTCTGTAACTATCTCCGTATCTCTCTCCCCATGAAGTCGCTGTTGCTCACTGGATCTGTTTCTCTGCATCTCTACATCTGCACCTCTCTCTCTCTCTATGTATGTATATATATATATATATCTGTATCTCTTTCTCTTTCCCCTTATTTCTCTTCCCCTGGCGCTCTCTCGTTCTCTTTCTCTATATACATATAAATATATTCTACAGATAAATATATATCTATATACAGAGAGAGAGTTTCGGATTGAGAGACATAGAGAGACACGTGCAGATATATATATATATATGTATCTCTCTCTCTTTCTGTATCTCTCTCTGTACCTCTCTCTGTATCTCTCTGAATCTCACTTTGTATCTCTCTCTGTGTCTCTCAATCCGAATGCCTTTCTGTCTCTCCCGCTGACTGGATCTCTCTCTCTGTATATCTCTGCCTGGATCTCTCTCCATATCTCTCACTCAATGTATCTCTGTATTTATCTCGCTCTCTTTACTCTCTCTTTCCCTGTATCTCTAACAATATGTCTCTCTCTTTGTATCTCTTTCTCTGTATGTCTCTCTCTGCATCTCTCCCTGCATCGCTGTCTCCTTTTTTCTCTATATGTGTCTCTCTCGGTCGCGGTATCTCTCTCGGTCGTTGTATATCTCTCTCTGCATATCTCGCTGTATCTCTCTGTCTGTATCTCTCTCTCTATCTCTCTCACTCTGGATCACTCTCTCTATTCCCCTCGCTCTTTCTCTGTATCTCTCTCTCTGTATCTCTATTTATATCTCTGTATCGCTTTCTCTCTCTGTGCCTCCCTCTTTCTGCATTTCTATCTGTAGATTCTTCTCTGTATCTCCCCCTCTGTATTGCCCTCTCTATATTCATAGAATTTACAGTGCAGAAGGAGGCCATTCGGCCCATCGAGTCTGCACCGGCTCTTGGAAAGAGCACCGTACCGAACCGCACACCTCCACCCTATCCCCATAACCCAGTAACACCACCCAACACTAAGGGCAATTTAGGACACTAAGGGCAATTTAGCATGGCCAATCCACCTAACCTGCACGTCTGTGGACTGTGGGAGGAAACCGGAGCACCCGGAGGAAAGCCACGCACACACGGGGAGAACGTGCAGGCTCCGCACAGACAGTGACCCAAGCCGGGAATCGAACCTGGGACCCTGGATCTGTGAAGCAACTGTGCTAATCACTATGCTACCGTGCTATATCCTTCTCTCCGTATCTCTTTCTGTGTCTGCTCTGTATATCTCTCTCTCTATATCTTCCTGTATCTCTTCCTCCCTCCCCCCCCTCTCTCTCTCTCTCTCTATATATATATATATATCTTGCAAACATCTTTCTGTCTCTCGCTCTCTCTATCTCTTTCTGTATATCTCTCTCTGTATATCAATCTCTGTATCTCTTTCTGTATTTCTCTCAATTATCCCAATGCTATGCCTCACCAATGTTAGGATCCCATGTTATGCCCCCTGATGTTCACCCCCAATGTTATGACCCGAAATGTATTCAGCCTCCATATCCCCCCCCCCACCCCCGCAATTTTACAGCCGATGAATTTCCCACCAAAACAAATTCCTCCCACATGTTTGCCGCCCCCCAAATTGTCTTTCACACTTATATTTTGCCCCCTATTCTTCAACCCACATGTTTTGACCCGCCATTTATCTCCCATTCCATCATTTTGCTCCTCCCAAATTTTGTCCCCCAAATTGTTGACCCCACTAATGTTTGCAACTCCAAATTTCTCCCACCCCCAAAAATGTTTCCCCTACAATTTAATTCCCACTCAATTTTATGCCCAATAAATGTTGCCTCTCCCAATTTATCCCCCCCCCCTCAGGAAATTTGCAATCCCCTCCTGAACTTGCATTCCCTCCTGTTTTCACGCTTCACCGGCTTAACTGTAATACCTCACCCAACCCGTGGTCTGAAAAAACCCTGGTCTATAATTCATGTCTCCAACTTCCCCCAGAGACACTGAGAGTCCTGCAATCCCCAGAAAGGACCTCAAACCTTTGAGGTCGATCCTACATGTCTATTCTGGATGTGTAATAATGAATGACAAAGACGTATTGACATTTATTGTTTTTTTGAGGATGCCTCGCGAGGAAAATATTCTCTTCGCGCCGTCCAAGCTTCAAAACCAACTCGCCATGGGACGAGATAGAGAAACATGAAATTGATTAAAACAAAGTATTGTTGAAATTAAAGACAGCAAGGTCCCGGTTCTCCCACTTTACATTCACAATCTCAGTTTTATAAAACCCATTTTTAAAACACCGCAGACAACGGAACAGTTTTATTTTCAAGAACACAACAACGCTCTCTGTAGCCGGGGGAGGTGGGGGGGGGGGGGGTGGGCGTGATGGATAGATGCATGCAGGGAGGGAGTGGGGAATGAAGGGAGAGGGGTGTACTAGAGGATGGGCAGTGAGTAAAGACGAGAGAGCCATTCCCAGGGTTTGTCCCCCTCCCTCTTGTGTTCAATCTGCTACCTCCGACTGCCTCACAGGAAAAAAGGCACAAACACGAATGAACCACCCTCCCATACATTGCCCAACGCAACCACGCTACCTGGTCACTCCAGGATTGGTGTTCAACCTCTCCCCTCCCATTCACTGCCCACTCACCCACTGTACCTGCTCACTCCAGGACTGGTGCTTAACACCCCTCCCCTCCCATTCACTGCCCAACTCACTCACTCTACCTGCTCAGTCCAGGACAGGTGTTTATCTTACCCCTCCCATTCACTGCCCACTCACCCACTCTACCTGCTCACTCCAGGACTGGCGTTTATCCTCTCCCCTCCCATTCACTGCCCACTCACCCACTCTACCTACGCACTCCAGGATTTGTCTTTAACCTCCCCCTCCCATTCACTGTCCAACACAACCACGCTACCTGCTCACTCCAAGTTCGCTGTTTAACCTCCGTCTCCCACTCGCTTCCCCACAAACCCACTCTACCTGATCATTCCAGAATTGCTGTTTAACTTCCCCCTCCCACTCCCTGTCCAACTCACCCACTCTGCCTGCTCACCCTAGGACTGGTGTTTAACCACCCCCTCCCATTCACTGCCCAACACAACCACGCTCCCTACTCACTCAAGGATTGGTGTTTAACCTCCCTCCTGTTACTCACTGCCCAACACAACCACACTACCTGATCACTCCAGGATTGGTGTACGGACATTAATATTAATCACCAACCTTGTACTTTCTGGGCAGAGATTCCACAGGACGGACCCTCGCATTATGTCCCCCTCCCAACCCCGTAGAACGCCCACAACAAACCCCTCATCTGCTCTGCTGTCATTTCTCTCTTCCGTTTTCGTCAAGCCCTCCACCGATTTATCTTAATCGGGGAGAAATGTGGAGACACAAAGGGAGAGGTGAGAAAATGTTACTGTCAAAATCTCAGGAAAGTGAAAGAAAAGTCCACTGGATCATTCACTCCAGCTGCGAACTTATATTGCTAAAGGCTCTCCGCACGCTCTTCCCGTTAGACTCCACAATGCCCTGCCCCCCCCCCTCTGTTTTTCCGCTACTATCAGACTCTCTGATACCCCCTGGCCTGCCCCTCTGACTCCCCTACCCTCTCCCCATCTCACTCTCCCCAACCACTCCCCCTCTGACTCCCCTACCCCTTCCCCTCTGACTTCCCCTACCGTCTCCCCTCTGACTCTCACCAACCCTCCCCCGCTCTGACTACCCTACTCTCTCCCCCTCTCACTCTCCCTAACCTCGCCCCCTCTGATACCCCTACCCCTTACACTCTGAATCCCCTGCCCTCTCCACTCTAACAGCCATACTCTCTCTCCTCATCTCTCCCCCTCTGACTCGCCCACCCTCTCCCCCTCTGACTTCCCCATCCTCTCCCCCTCTGATCCCCTACCCTCCCCCTCTGAATCCCCCTACCCCCTCTTCTGCCTCTCCCCACCCTCTCCCCCTCTGACTCGCCTCCCCTTTCGCCCTCTGACTCTTCCCACCCTCTCCCGCTCTGACCCTCACCACCATCTCCCGCTCTGCTTCCCTCTGCCCTCCCGCTCTGACCCACTACCCCCTTCCACCTGAATCCCCTTACCCTCTCCCTCTCTGACTTTCCCCTATCCTCTCCCCTCGAACTCTCCATCTCTTTCTCCCCCTCCTCTCTCTCTCTGACTCTCCCCCATCCTCTCACCCTCTGACCCCCCCCCCCCCCATACGCTCTGCTTCTTAGACTCTCCCTCCCTCCCCCCGGACTCTCCCTTCTCCTCTGACTGCCCCTACGTTCTGCCACTTTGACTCCCCCCCACCCTCTCCCACTTTGGATCTCCCTACCCTCTCCCTCTCTGACTCTCCCTACCCCCTTCCACCTGAATCCCATAACCCTCTCCCACTCTGCCCCGCCCTCCCCTATCCCTCTCTGACTCTCCCCCTCTGGCACCCCATCCTCTCCCTGTCTGACTCTTCCCCACCCTCACACTATTCGACTGCCCAAACGCTGTGGCTCTTTAACTCTATGCCACCCTCTCCCCCACTGACTCTCCCTTCCCCTTTGACTGCCCCTACCCTCTGCCCCTTTGATGCCCCCCAATCTCTCCCACTCTGGCTCCCCGATCCTCTCCTGAACTGACTCCCCTCCCTTCTCACTCGGACTCCCCTACCCTCTTCCTCTCTGACTCCCCCACCTTCCCCCCCTGAATTCTCCCACCCTCTCCCCTTGACTCTCTCCCTCCCCCTCTGAGACCCTCTACCCCCTTGTCCTCTGCCTCCCCTATCGTCTCCCATTTTGACTCTTCCCTACCATTTCCCTTGACTTTCCCCCTATCCTATTCGCCTCTGACTCTGCCCTACCCTTTTTACTTCTGACTCCCACCCACCCCATTCTCCTTAGACTTTTCTAACCCTTTCCCCCTGACTCTCCCTATACTGTCCCCCACTGACACTCTACTAGCCTCTCTCCTCTGACTCTTCCATATCCTCTTCCACTCTGACTCTCCCCTACCCTCTCAGCTTCTGACTCCTACCCACCCCTTCCCCTCTGTCTCTCCCACCTCCTCCTCTGTCTCTCCGCACCGTATCCTCCAGTGAATTAGCCCCTCATCGTCTTCTCGTCTGACTCTCCACAACACTCCATCTCTCTGACTGGGAATTTCTCTCCAGATAATGGGAACTGGGCACTGACTCTACACTGGAGACCATTATGAGATCATAAGTAATGGGAGCAGAATTAGGCCCTAACAATCACATATGGATCGACATTGCTTGAAGAGAGAGAGTTTGAAACAGGTTGACAGAGGTAGATACATTTATGCCCTCACCTCCAGTAACTTTGCAGTAACTTCATTGAAGCCTACTTGTGACAAGCGATTTTCATTTCATTTCATATCCACGGTCGGACAGTAGTTAGCACTGTTGCTTCCCAGCGCTCGGGTCAGAAGTTCGATTTCCGCCTTGGGTGCGGAGTCTGAACATTCTGAACGTGTCTGTGTGGGTTTCCTCCGGATGCTCTGGTTTCCTCCCACAATCCCTGAAAGAGGTATTGTTTGGTGAATTGGACATTCCGAATACTCCCTCCGTGTTACCAGACAGGCGCCGAAATTTGACCACTAGGGGATTTTCACAGTAACTTTATCACACTGTTAATGTAAGCCTACTTGGTGAGAGTAAAATATTAGTATAATAAAAAAATATTATTATATCCTTCAACTGTCACCGCCCTGTCCGAAACACAAATCCTCTCTCTGTGATTGAGGACAAGCCTTTCCACTTTTAATTTAGCCCCATTGCCTCACCCCCCTGTCGATTGCTTTTCACTCACTGAGCTGTGTTTTTTTTAATTGTGTGGTAACTAGTTACAGTTCAAGGAAGACCGCCGGTCATTGGCGGATCCCACAGGCAGCAATGTGATAATATCAGGTATGGAGAACCGGACACATTGCATTCCGCCATCCTAGTACCTTGTATAATCCTTCCACCCCACCAGCTGAAAGCCATGGGTATTCCGAGTTTGGAATCCCACTCCCTCTGTCCCCAGAAGTAGTAGAACTCACCTCTTTAACCTGGGATAAAGCCGGGTTCATTCCTTTGCCAGACTTTTTAAAACTCACCCTTCCTAACATTTATTTAATCATTATAAATTAAAGGGTGTGGTGTGGCCATAGAACATAGAACATAGAACGATACAGCGCAGTACTGGCCCTTCGGCCCACGAAGTTGCACCGAAACAAAAGCCATCTAACCTACTCTATGCCATTATCATCCATATGTTTATCCAATAAACTTGTAAATGCCCTCAGTGTTGGCGAGTTCACTCCTGTTGCAGGTAGGGCATTCCACGGCCTCACTACTCTTTGAGTAAATAACCTACCTCTGACCTCTGTCCTATATCTATTACCGCTCAGTTTAAAGCTATGTCCCCTCGTGCCAGCCATTTCCATCCGCGGGAGAAGGCTCTCACTGTCCACCCTATCTAACCCCCTGATCATTTTGTATGCCTCTATTAAGTCTCCACTTCACCTTCTTCTCTCCAACGAAAACAACCTCAAGTCCATCAGCCTTTCCTCATAAGATTTTCCCTCCATACCAGGCAACATCCTGGTAAATGTCCTCTGCACCCGCTCCAAAGCCTCCCCGTCCTTCCTATAATGTGGTGACCAGAACTGTACGCAATACTCCACAAGCGGCCGTACCAGAGTTTTGTACAGCTGCAACATGACCTCCTGACTCCGGAGCTCAATCCCTCTACCAATAAAGGCCAACACTCCATAGGCCTTCTTCACAACCCTATCAACCTGGGTGGCAACTTTCAGGGACCTATGTACATGGACACCTAGATCCCTCTGCTCATCCACACTTCCAAGCACTTTACCATTAGCCAAATATTCCGCATTCCTGTTATTCCTTCCAAAGTGAATCACCTCACACTTCTCTACATTAAAGTCCATTTGCCACCTCTCAGCCCAGCTCTGCGGCTTATCTATATTCCTCTGTAACCTGCTACATCCTTCCACACTGTCGACAACACCACTGACTTTAGTATCGTCTGCAAATTTACTCACCCACCCATCTGCGCCTTCCTCTAGGTCATTGATAAAAATGACAAACAGCAACGGCCCCAGAACAGATCCTTGTGGTGCGCCACTTGTAACTGAACTCCATTCTGAACATTTCCATCTTTTATATTTATCAATGATTAACACTCGGAACTCCGAAACATTTGGAAGTCAATGTATTGGTGTTTCTAGTGGCAGTGCTGAGGCAGATCTCAGAAACTGCGAGAGGGGATCACCCCAGAAAATGTGCCTCTCTCTTAAGAAACATCCCGTGCTTACTCCACTTCAATATGCATATCAACCGTGCACAGCAGGATCACACAGACATACCCTGCAATGTGTTATCCGCCAGATTTGAAAACAGGTGTTTTACAGTTGAGAGTTTATGAAATATATTTTAAAACACAATCGGACAGATTCAACATCATTTACAAAGACGGATTTAGACAGAAAATGAATCCACCATAGCCATTCAGGTTTTGATGTAATAATCATTGAGTTGCACAGTAGTGAACAGGCCCTTCGGCCCATCAAGCCTGCAGCGAAACTTCAGGTGCTCATCCAGCTACTTTCGAAAGATTGTGAGGTTTCCATCCTCACACCTCTCCCAAGGCCCGGATTCCCCTTCCCTCTGGGTGACATCTCTTTCCACAAATCCACTTTCACCTGAACGTGATAGAACATAGAACATAGAACATTACAGCGCAGTACAGGCCCTTCGGCCCTCGATGTTGCATCCACCTGTGAAACCACTCTGAAGCCCATCTACACTATTCCCGTATCGTCCATATGTCTATCCAATGACCATTTGAATTGCCTTAGCGTTGGCGAGTTCACTACTGTTGCAGGCTGGGCATTCCACGCTCTTACTACTCTCTGAGTAAAGAACCTACCTCTGACATCTGTCCTATATCTATCTCCCCTCAATTTAAAGCTATGTCCCCTCGTGCTAGACATCACCATCCAAGGAAAAAGACTCTCACTGTCCACCCTATCCAATCCTCTGATCATCTTGTATGCCTCAATTAAGTCACCTCTTAACCTGCTTCTCTCTAACGAAAACATCCTCAAGTCCCTCGGCCTTCCCTCAAACGGTCTTCCCTCCATACCAGGCAACATTCTGGTAAATCTCCTTTGAACCTTTTCCAATGCTTCCACATCCTTCCTATAATGCGGCGACCAGAATTGCACGCAGTACTCTTAATGCGGCCGCACCAGAGGTTTGTACAGCTGCAACATGACCTCATGGCTCCGAAACTCAATCCCTCTACCAATAAAAGCTAACACACCGTAAGCCTTCTTAACAATTCTCCCAACCTGGGTGGCAACTTTCAGCGAGCTGTGTACATGGACGCCTAGATATCTCTGCTCATCCACACTGCCAAGAATCTTACCATTAGCCCAGTACTCTGGCTTCCTGTTATTCCTTCCAAAATGAATCACCTCACACTTTTCTGCATTAAACTCCATTTGCCACCTCTCAGCCCAGCGCTGCAGCTTATCTATGTCCCTCTGTAACTTGTAACGTCCTTCAGCACTGTCCACAACTCCAGCGACGTTAGTGTCATCTGCAAATTTACTCAGCCACCATTCTGCGCCCTCCTCCAGGTCATTTATAAAAATGACAAACAGCAGCGTCCCCAAAACAGATCCTTGTGGTACACCACTCGTAACTGGACTCCAGTCTGAGCATTTCCCATCAACCACCACCCTTTGTCTTCTTCCAGCTCGCCAATTTGTGATCCAAACTGCTAAATCACCTTGAATCCCATGCCTCCGTATTTTCTGCAGTCGCCTACCGTGGGGAACCTTATCAAACGCTTTACTGAGATCCATATACACCACATCAACTGCTTTACCCTCATCCACCTGTTTGGTAACCTTCTTAAAGAAGACAATAAGGTTGGTGAGGCACGACCTACCCTTTACAAAACCGTGTTGACTATCTCTAATCAAATTATTCCTTTCCAGATGATTATACACCCTTTTCCCTATCTCTTATAAACCTTTCCAGAATTTTGGCCACAACAGAAGTAAGGCTCACTGGCCACCTTGTTATTGACACTTCAGTTGAGGGGAAAGACTGCTACCTATCCATCATGTCTATGTCCCTCATTATATTATACACCTCCCCTCTCAGTCTTCTCTGCCCCAAGGAAAACATGATGTGGAGATGCCGGCGTTAGACTGGGGTGAGCGCAGTAAGAAGTCTTACAACACCAGGTTAATGTCCAACAGGTTTGTGTCTAATCACCATCTTTCAGAGCATGGCTGGAACCTATTGGACTTTAACCTGATGTTGTCAGAGTTCTTACCAAGGAAATCTGCCCAAGCTTATCCAGCCTCTCTCCGTCGCTCAATGGTACACTGACATTATCATTTACACTTATTACACGATGAAATATGGGAAGAAATGGCTGGGAATATAGAGCGAAAGTTGGAATTATGACAGAGGCAGGGACATTTAACCTTCATTTCGTCCACATATCGCTGCATATCGCGCTCTCTCTCTCTCTCTCTGTCCCTCTCACTCCACACAATTCTCTCCATGAGGGAGAAAGATAACGAGACTGAGGGTGATAGAGAGAGAGATACATAGGGAGAGAGACTGATGCCAGGACAGAGACACGTGAATATTCAACAGTCACAAACCCAGTAACGTGACTTAAAATAGTTCTGGTTCCTGTGCTTTTACATGTAAACGTGGCATTAATTACACCATAACACAGGCCCTGTTCTCATTGACAAATTAAACAAGTTTCGATCAGAGCCATTTTTTATTCCAGGCCTTTGGGAGCGCTCGATCAAAATCTGCTCAGACAAGTTAATGTCGTATCATTAGAAAAAAATCCCACCACACTGGACATGTCATGTTTCAACGTTTAAAATTACACCATCAGATAATAAAGCCCCTCCAGTCGATGAATTGATTACAGTAGCAATGAAGGCATTTCTGTTACAGCAAGATTATAGTAGTATGCCCACTTCAGAGAAGGACAACCCTTACTCTCCTCAGAATCTAGTCTCGTTCCACTGCCGCTCATGAGCCTCTCACACACCCCGGCCTCTCCCTGTTGAGTTTCCCCTTCCTCCATTTCCCGAGATCTCTCTGCCAGTCGCCCACTCTCTCAGCATCCCTCTTTCATTCAATATTTTACGTTTAAAGTGAGTTCATGGTGGCAGTGCAAGTATTAGGAAGCCAGACAACGTGCGAACACAGCACGATCCCACACTCACAAACTGGTCACGGCCGGGGTATCAAAGCGAGCTAAACGTTGAAACCTGGAGCAGGAGTAGACCATTTGGCTCTGCTATTTATTATTATGGCTGATCATTCAACTCAGTTCCCGCCGCCCCCAACAATCATACTTGGATTCCTTTCGCCCCGAAGAGCTGTATCTAATTCGTTGAAAACACGTCGACATTAACCAGCAGCATTGTCCAGTGTGGATCTCTATAAACACAAAATATAGGCTGGCCAAAAGAGAGAGAGAACTCCGCAATTAGCACATTAGTAAACTCGGTTCAAAATGATTCCTGCACATTGCAATGAATCCCTAAATTCATCGCATTGTGGAGGGGAAACTGTTATCAGCATTATCCAGGAATAAAACTTCAACTTAAACAACTTTCAATTCAGGTCCCGCTTCCACCAACTTCATAAGTTAATGATGAATTTAAAAATAAAAACAGCGTGTGCTTCATTTTGCAACCTCTTATTGGGTCATCTATGCCGAGCAAGACCCCAAGTTACCCTTTCCATTATCTCTCCCCTTCTCTCCCTCTCTCCTTCCTCCATTCTCCCTCCCATTACAATTAACTCTCTCTCTCTTCGCCATTCTCTCTCTCTCCCTCCCTCCTCATTTACCATTCTCTCTCTCTCCCCTTGCCCATTCTCTCTCTCCCCTTTCCCATTTCTTTCTGTTCCTATTCATCATTTCTCTCTTTATCCTTTCCCATTCTCTCTCCTCGATTGCCATTCTCTCTCACTTCTCCTTTCTCATTCTCTGCCCTCTAGAATTCTCCCTCTACCCTTTTCCGTTTTTCTCTGTCCCATTTTCCCATTTCTCTCTCCTCCTTTCTCTTTCTTTTTCTTTCTTTCCCACTCTTTTTTCCCTCCAACCTCCCTCCTTATTCTCTCTCTCCGTCTTTCTCTTTCTGACGTGCAGTCACATTCTTTGACACTACCCTTTCCATTTTTTCTCTCTCTCTCCCTTTCCCACTTATCTCCCTCTCTCTCCCCATTTACATTTTCCCACTAACCATTTCCCATTTTCTCATTCTACCCCTTTGTCATTTCTTTCTCTCTCTCTCTCTTTCGCCCTTATATCTCTGAAAACGTACAATCGAAGCAGATATATGAGATATAGAGGAGGGAAATCCTCAATAAAAGTATTTAATGAGGTGTTGCACTGAATAGGAGTTGGACAAATGCAGAAATGCTCCTGAGGCCCCCTCAGATGACGCCTTGTATTGAGGCCTCGTCAGAGAGGTTGAATGAAACATCAGGGAACAAAGAACAGGCCCCCTACTCTTAACCCGCATTTAAACCCGTTACAGTACCAAGGAAGCCACAGGAAGCGCAAGGATTTGAGCAACAGTATGTTACTTTGTCAGAGCACTTTATCCCACTCAAAGCTAATGTGACAAATTAAAGGTCAAATGGGTTGTCGACATTTTGCTTTGAGCATCATCGTTGATTCCTTTGTCTCTCACTCTTTTAGTCAGCCGCTATCCTACTTTTCACACAAAGTCGACTCACCTTTTCTTTCTTTAATTTCCCAATTAGCACAGCCTTCGACCTTGCATTCTGGAAGCTTTTGCAAATTAATGGCTCCACTCATTCCCACCCAATCATAGAACTTCCCTTCAGTCCTTGCTTCTCCCCAACCTCCAACATTTGATCAAAACACACGGCCTGGCCAACTTTTCTTTCTCTGTGAAAATCTCACTGACAGTAAAGTTGAAGACTTTTTTCCAATGAAATTCGGAACATTCTGCAAATTATCAGCAGCATTTTTGATATTGTCTCGCCTCCCGTCGTCGTGAGAGTGAACACACCTGTGTCCCTTCATATCACTTAATTATCTCATTACAGCCTAACTGCGGAGTCGCTACACCTGTCTGTAAAGAGTTATGGAGTTACATCCACTGTCTCTAAATCCAATCCAAGCAAAAGTTACTGATGTATCTGACGTTACTGAATGATGTTACTGATGAACTGATGTTACTGAAGTTCATGATGGTACCCGGTCTACTCCATGGGACGGGGTGCGAGTGGAGCCATCCCTTGGACACCCCCGCCACCTGGCCATGCCAGTCCTGGAGGCCCGCTCAGGTCTCGACCAGGGTATTTACGTTCGCAGCCATGGAGCAAAGGGATTGGGCCATCACAGGCCCTGAGGGTCTGTGCAGCATCAGCCAGTGACTGTGCTATGTCCTGGAAGTGGGCCACCTCCCTTTGAGACTGGGACAGCTCCTCTGGGACTGGGCTACCTCCATCCTTGACAGGCCCAGCGCCTGGACAATGGCCTGCTGTGACTGGGACACGCCGAGGAGCGCTGTTGGAAGTCCAGATGGCTCTGGCACATGGCGATCTGTGAGAGGGCAGTCCTGTCCTGGTCCTCGGTCCTTGCCCGCACAGAATGCTCCACGCCTATGAAACGCTGAACCATATCCTATACCGTCGCCCCCATTGCCTAAACCACGGACGCTATCCGTGCGCGTTCGGCTTGGGTGGCATGCATGACCTGCACCACTCCCTGCTCCTGCACGCAGATGAACTCCTCCACCTACACCTTCAGGCGCTGGATTCTCGCCTTCATCCACTCTTGTAGTCCCTGACTCTCTGGCTTCATCTCCATTGTGGGGAGGGCTGGCTGCTCCAGGGGCGCTGCAACCGTCTGGACGGCAGCTGGATCCAGAGGCTGGCCTGTCCCCAGATTGTCTTCCCCCTCGGCTGTTCCTACCTGCACCTGTTTCACCGGACCGATGTGTGGTACTTACCAGCTAGTGCCCTAGGATCCGCTTCACTAACGTGCCCAATTGAGGTGATAGTCTCTGAGATAGTGGAGGGTGTTGGAGACAGCTGTGACGGAAAGTACGGTTCCGCCTCCGAGCTGAGCTGCGGGATCTCCTGAATCACGGGCAAAGGGCTGATGATCGGGCTGCTCTTCCCGTCAGTGCTCGGCCGCCTGGGGGAAGCAGCTCTGTCACTCGATGGGTGTGGGGGCAGCAGAGGTGTCGGTTTCATCTCCGGAAGGTTCCTTTAAGACATACGAGCGGATGTATGATTAGACAGTGCACCGGGGAGGCGTGGGTGTTAAGAGTGAAGGGGATGTAGTAGGGTGGGAACGGAAGGGGGAGGGGAAGAGGTCTGTGGAGGGTGGATGGGTGAAGGGTGAGGGGGTTGAGTGGGGTGTGGTGTTGCGGCGGATCCTCGCTTGCTCGCATGCAGCCGACCTCAGCGTCGGTGACCTCCCTCTCCTCCCAGCCACCGACCACGTCCAGTGCGCTCTGCTCAGGCATGGAGAGGGGCCCCAGGTCTGGTGGGCACCCACTGTTCTTCTGCTGCTCCCAGCGGTTGTGCGCGGCCTTCTCTTGAGGTTGGGTAAACACAACCTACGACTTTGTAGTGTCAGGCCTCACTCGCAAAAGCGGAGAATCCAGCCCAATGTTCTGCTGGCAGGGAATGACGTTCCGCCGAGAAAGACGCGCCTGGGGAACAGACAATCCACCCCCAGCTGCGTAGAATGCGGAAACCACTCTTTTCTCCAATCCTTTCCCATTCCTGGAAATTGATGACGTACTTGGCGCCATGTAATGTATTCTACCTCTCCTTCTATTACACTTCCTCTGTCCCCACTTACTGCAAACACTCTGTTCAAACAGCTTCCATTTTCTCATTCTCCCTTTTAATCTTATTATAGGTGCCAGCCCCGTGCTTTCGAAACTCTTTGATTATTCCTCACACCGGATGCCCCACCCCTGTAGTTAACGGCGCACTTGACAATGGCCATTCCATTTCCCGTGTTACTACTTTCACTGCCTGCACTTCCGGCTGTAGTTTCCATACCTTGTCCGCTTTTGCTGCCTTTGCCGCATAGCATGGAAACATCATTCACTGCAACTTTTGCATTTTTTCACTCAACTCGTGGAGCTGTTATATCGACCCCCACCACCTCTGGAATACATGATCTGCGAAACCATATAAGGTTAAAGTTTCCAATTTACCGCTCCTCTGCTGGCCATGCTCAAGCCTACACGTCCAACTCGTGTATTAGCACCAGCTAATTCATACTCCAACATTTGTCTGTCTGGTGTAACAGACTATCCATTCCTCAGATTCATGCTATGCTTCTTTGTACAAATATGTGACTCCAGCTGCCTTAAAACCTTGTTATTCCTCTACTTGCAACAAATCAATAATTCAAACAGAATAGAATATCCTTAGTAAAATTGGTTTAACATTAAACACAGCTTTTTATTTTATCTCTACCTTCACCAAGACGACAGCTATGTGTTCGTATAAAGAGTTACATAACTTTCAGGAATGCCCGCTTGTATCAAATATACTTCCCATTAGAGAGAACTTGGCCACGTTCGCTCTGAGGGGCACGAGCTGATCAGCTATGGAAGTCAGTTCTCCAAGTACATCGGTTGATCCCGGGTTGTGGTTGGATAGTTCTCGGTGGTACCGAATTTTATATGGTGTAAATTAAACAATCTTTCAGCTTCACTCGTCATTACAGCCTGTTTTCCGTGTCCCGAAAAGAACGGTGTTGCAAGCAATGTTTTGTCTCTGGTTCTCATGAAAATCCATTTTAGCAAGCCTTCCTCCGACCCACGGATGGCATACTTAATCTTCTCCAGGTGGAGAAATTCCGAGTGTTCAGCGAGCCAGTCTGCAGCTGTGGGTAGTGCTGCCGATCGCCAGCCGAGCAGGATTCTCCAGCGTGCAATCGGGCAAGTGAAAGCAAGGGCGTTGGCCCCTTCCCCATGTGTAGCTCTGGCTGCTCTGATACCCCGACTATTGGCACCCTCACCGTCACAACCTTAGACAAAACCGCCAAGAAGGCTGTCCAGAACCAGCAAGTTTGGGACAAGCCCAGAACACGTGGATGTGGCTGACTGGGCCCCTCTAGCACCTGGAAGCAAGGGGGCAGTTTCCCGGCCTGTTCCAAAATATGTTCGAGCTCAGCAACAACGAGTAAGATGACGAAACGAGAGAGATAGGAATAAAAAGAGGAAGGGCAAGGGGAAAACATGGATAGGTGGGAAACCATACGAATGCGCATACTGGGGGGGGGGAGAGAAGTGAGGAGGAAGAGGAAAGGGTGGAAGGACACAAAAGGGAACAACATGGGAGTGAGGGGGCGAAGGAGCGGGCGACCCCCCCCCCCCCTCGCCAATCACAGGGGAACACAGCCGAAGTCGATGGTGGAAGAAAAGATGGGGAGGGAAAGAAAGGGGACACACAAGGGGGTGGGTGGCAAACAAAGTATTTACCTGCTTATTAGTTTGGAAAATGCCAATAAAAAGATCTGGAAAAAAGAAAATCCATTTTGCACGTTGCTGTAGTTTCCTTGGTAGCTTCTTTGAAGTGAGTCAGTGACCACCTCCCAGAATGCCTTACGGCTCAATGTTGACCATATTTTACAGTCAGTAACCAAGTGTATCTGTCTATTCCCTTGCTTACCTGATACTTCAAACGACGTGGAGAATCAGGTATAACACAATGACCCTTCAGTGCAGGCACATTAAACCGAGTTAGGCATGACTTTCATAAATATCACAAATGTTTCCGGGGATTCACTGCAATTACGTTACATTGTCCATACATACATTGAGTATCACCCATTTTACCTAGACTACCCCACGATGCTTCGCACAGCGCCCCATTCCCATGTTTATCACGTAAAACATCGCATCATCAATATACATTGAGAATCGCCATATTCCTGCGCACAACTTATGGCAATCATTTCCCAGTTCACCTGCTATTTCCACTCATTTATGCAGAGTATATTGAACATCACCCGACTCCTCCATTGCGTCTAATATTTTATGGAATTCCTCATTTTACCTTGTCTATCACACAATTCATTTACGATACCCGGCCGAGCATCCAATTCCACAATGGACTAGGCTGATCACCCGAATCCTCAATTATCCTAGTAGACCACACCTTCCTTCAGGTGTACCTGGTGAATTACGCACTTCTCCCAATGCACGTGGAATATAGTCCGATTGCCCTTTGTACCTTGGACATCAACCCCGTCTTCTTCAAGAACTTGTTGCATAATAACATCCCCAAGTTTTTATGGAACATGCACTCTTTCCCAATTTCCTTGATTGTGCCGTGAATCCCGCGATTTGGGCAGCGTAACGGCTTCCGCTGTCCATGTATTTAGTAACAGTTCTTCGGCACCACGTTTCCATTGTAGACAACTTCCGTTCAGGCTTTTCCTGCTTTCTATCCCCGTTTGTTGTTTAAGGCACATCATAATCCCTCCCCACTGTCGCTGGTTCGGCTGCTGAGCATTGACTGTTTTCCTGGTAGCTCACCTCTCTTGGGTGTTCCTGATTTCTCGCTGTCCATCTGACATTTCTAATTACTTCCCCTGCGCCCCTCTCCCCGAAATATTACACTCGATAGCATGATTTACCGTGTATATCAACCCCAGTGCACCTAGATAAGCGTCTTATACCCCTTCCTGCCATATACCTGATATGTCAGAAACCCTGCCCAAGTATACCTGGTTCATCACTGCAGCAGACATATCACCAGCTGCTCCAGCTAGTGCATCAACACCTCGCAAATTATGTGGCTTGTTTATCTAATTTTGTTACTTTGGACCGCTGTCCAACAACTGTTGTCCATCCGTAAATGCCCATTAAATGGCGATGTGTTCATCTCTCGCTTGCGCTGCTTCAGCCCATGTGGTGGATATGCACCCACAGCTGTTATAAACGGACTTCCCTGAATTGCACCATGTAAGAGTGCAGTGATGGGAATGACGTTTCAGACCAGCCCCTTATGCGATTTTCAGATTAACTTGCATGGGGCACAGATCCCCTGTAGCTGCAGCTTTGTAGTTCAAGGTGCTGGAGGTTGAGTTGTAAGAGAGAATTCTCTGCTCTCTCGATTCCAGCCCCACATTTTTCTGATAATATTTCTCAATGTTTCCGCTCCCTTGCCAAATCAACCGGCTCTTAGTGCCTCAGTCACAAAGGGGTTCTCCAATGAGTGGTTGGGTGTGTTTTTCCTATTCGGGGATACGTAAACTGTACTACTGAATAAACCGGTCTGGCCACCCCAACACATGGCATGGCTTGGCAAGCTGAGCGGGATTTCAATGTGCAATGAAAATGAAAATTGCGTATTGTCACAAGTAGGCTTCAATGAAGTTACTGTGAAAAGCCCCTAGTCGCCACATTCCGGCGCTTGTTCGGGGAGGCTGGTACGGGAAGCCTCCCCGAACAGACGCCGGAATGTGGCGACTAGGGTCTTTTCACAGTAACACAGTAATGCGTGGTACCAGGGAGAAAGATGACGAGTGACTGCAAGTTAAGAGTTTGCTCTCCAATTGTTCCTGGTATGCAAAGCAATTTTCTCCCACGCGCCCGATATCGCATGTCCTCCAGCAATGCAATATCGGCATCATGTCCTCCGACAGTCGGACAAGTATATATTCTGATTTCCCCAGTCTAACAAGTATATTTAAGTCCCCACAGTACTCTATAGTTCTCCCTCCGCCTTTGATCATGGAAGAGCACTCTAGCTCAGCAGTGTTATCGTCCCATATCTGCACATTTTCCAGTGCACTTCATACATCGGTGCCATCTACACGAGCATTTGTGCGGCAATACCATCCTCACCCCATAAACCGATGATCCACGCTACTCCCCCCCCCCCCCCCCCCCCACCCCACCCCACCCCCCCCCCATCATCGCTTTAACTGGTATATATCACCACCTCTACCAGATGTAGCAATTTAAATTCCAACACACCGTGTACATAGTACATGTAACCTATGTCCCGGCTCCCACAGTATGTAAAACAAAGTCTACCTTGTACATCTACCCCTCCACGCTAACATATGCCGCCTCAAATGGCCCCCATTATTCACCACGCCCCAAGTGCATCTGTTCACACGCCCCTCGCATTGCACCTGGTATTCCTCCAACTTTGCTACCCACAGTATCTGTTAAACGGCACAACATAACGAACATTCGTGATATATGTACTTCGTCCTCTGTATAATCTAGTATATCGACTACAGTTACTGATACTATTGTTGAACTTGCCCCTCTTCCCATTTTCGAAGGGCGAAGCAAAGATGATCAGAGGTTCTTTGCTATTTATTGAACATTGAGATCGTCACCGGCCCCGCTATTATCACAGCAGCACGCGCCCATCGCGTGATGATGTTGTAATGTTTGATTCCGTTTCAGTCATCGTAAGATTAACGTAAAAATCGGCATGTGAAGACATTTTTCAACTGTTCTCTGAATTTGGTCTGTGTCACTGCATAAATACAAGTATTTGTGCAACAGCTCAGGAGCTGCAGCATGAATCCAACCTCTTGCACAAACCAATGTAAATACATTGCCTCATACCCCAAATAATACATCCGGGTCCATATCGAATAAAACATAAACACCGACCATAAGATAATGAAATTGGCCGAGATGACAAACAGTAAAATAACGGATTTCCTTCGTATCGCCATCTCTGGGTCTCTGGTACTCTCCCCACTGCTGTGAGCTCGGAGTCTCTTGCGGGCTCTGTTGGCCACTAAAATGTGTCTGACGGTGAAAAGATTAAGCAGCATAATCAGGACGAATGGAACACCAGGTGTTAAAATGTAATGAAGGAACTCAATTGTTCCCCAGACCACAGAAAACATGTCCGTGATGGGCACATGACAAAACCAGGGTTGGTTTCCCCTATAATACGGACCTGACACCATGAAATACCAGGAAATATCCTTCAAACAGCTCAGTAAAGTCACTGTACCCAGAACAACAGCCGCCGTTTTTTCAGTGCAGTATTTTTGTTTCAGCTTCTTGCAGCAAATGGCGACATATCGATCGAAGGTGAAAGTGACGGTGAACCAGACAGAACAGTCAGTGGCTGCATAAAGCAGGACAGCGTGTATGTTACACATGGGGATGTTCAGCAAGAATTCAAATTGCTCCCGAAATACGATCGGAATTTGTCTCAATATGAGATCGAATATAACAACCGATAGATCCGCCGCTGCCATGCCGACGAGGTAGCATGTGACACATTTACAAAGGCCACACTGTCCTCGGGACAAGATCACAATCGCCACTATGTTGACTGTGTGGGAGAGAAAAAAACATGATTTTTATGATTCAGACTCGAAGCAAAATGACCAGTTTGCATAAGTATTAATTACATTGTGAAAGGGGTGACCAGCATGGGGCGGATTAGAATAACTTGACCTGCACCAACAAACAGGAATGGCTGCCATGTAGGGAAAGCATGGCACATGCCCCGACAAAGTGGATAATGCTGGAATTGGCTGCCAAATACAGATCATAATCCTCACCTCGTTGTTTCCTTCCCTGGGTTAAACGTTGCCAATCTCTACACCACATCGTTTTCTCTTTCTTCTTGAGGCGTCCGTATGGGCCGACGATGGTTTGCTGCCTTCCATTGAGCAGGGTTCTGCGGTAGCTGAATAGTCCAAACCGGGATCCAGACACTTTGTAGCAGGTTTGGCAGCTGGTGTTAAAGCAGTTGGTTGGGTGGTGCGCTCTGGATTCAGCGCGCTCCTTCCGCTGTGTACTCACGGCCTCTGCGTGCACTTTCTGTGACACTCGTGGTGATTGGCGCCTTCGTGGGTGCTTCATGTCCAGCTTGTGTGTTGTAAAACAAGCGAATACACGTATCTATGAGGATGTTAGATTTATTTGTTGAGGCTTTCTGAGCGTCCGTGTTGCTTTTTCTGTGCCCTTTCAGTCACTGCTTGCTTTGGCGGTGTTTGGAGTAGAGCAATTGTTTCAGGAATCTCTTGCGTCGGGCGTGTGAGTTGGACCTGATGTCTTGGTGATCGAACACTCTGTTCCCCAGCCATCCGATGACTGCGCTGTCACATTGCTGTCGCATCTGGATTTCATCGCGATATTTGCTCGGGCCAAGTTGTGGGGAATGTTCCACATTGTCGAGTGGCTCACCATAGATCACCGTGGCAGGAGCGGGCCGGCAGACAAGCGTTGCTTTCCGGATATTTAGACTGAGGCTCTTCTCCCAATTACCTCGGTGAAAGCGTCGATGATAATTGGTACCTCGGTCTATGAGTGCACATACACAGGGGACATCTGTGTACCGCAGCCCTATGACAAAAGTTGTGGTGGTCTTGGATCTGGCCTCCAGGCGTCGGAGGGTCAATATTTCACCCCTGATTAGTCCCACCCCAGCGGTGGATGTCAGGGCGATGAGTTGGAGTGCAAAGAAGATGGAGAATGTTGTTGCTGCGATGACGCCGCACTGTTTGACCCAGGGTTGCACACTCAGAATTATACATAGATGCTGAATATTGGACCAGTGCTTTTTTACCACTGACATGTTGATAAATGTATCTACATTTTCCACCATCTTACACAATTGAACCCAGGGAAACCCTATAATGAAAGCTGAACTTGCATCCGAACTTAATGTGAGGTTCGGAGGAGGAGGAGCAGTCTCTGTCAGGGAGAGAACCTGAGAACATCTAAGACTCTCAGAAGGTAAGAAGGTATGTAAGTGATTTTTACTCAATTTTACTTTTATACATTTTTCAAATTGTCTGTGTGTGTGGGGGGGGGGGGGGGGGGGGGGGAGACTGAAGTGACATCACAGAAAAGCTGTGGCCGGAGTGGCTGTTTGGGAATCTACACTAAATTAAAAAAATTAAGCATTGGTAACTAATTAAACATAATTACATATTATAATTTAGAGGGATATCTAAGAGATCGGAGAGTACTATATTTAGCTTTCGCATTTCTATTAGAAATCTAGTGCTATGAAACAGATAGTTAACAGTAACTTTGAAATTTAAATATATATATATATTGTTTTTTAAATTACATTTTAATTTTAATTAATTGACGCAATGTCAGTTAGGGTTGCAGTTCTCTGACTGTGAGATGTGGCAGGTCCGGGAGGCTTCCACCGTCCCGGATGGCTTCATCTGCAGAAAGTGCACCCAAATGGAGCTCCTCACAGACCGCATGGTTCGGTTGGAGCAGCAATTGGATGCACTTAGGAGCATGCAGGTGGCGGAAAGCGTCATAGATCGCAGTTATGTAAATGTGGTCACGCCCAAGGTGCAGGCAGAGAAATGGGTGACCACCAGAAAGGGCAGGCAGTCAGTGCTGGAATCCCCTGTGGTTGTCCCCCTCTCGACCAGGTATACCCCTTTGGATACTGTCGGGGTGGATAGCCTATCAGGGGAAAACAGCAGCAGCCAGAGCAGTGGCACCACGGCTGGCTCTGATGTTCAGAAGGGAGGGTCAAAGCGCAGAATAGTAATAGTAATAGGGGACTCTATAGTCAGGGGCACAGATAGGCGCTTCTGTGGACGTGAAAGAGACTCCAGGATGGTATGTTGCCTCCTTGGTGCCAGGGTCCAGGATGTCTCCGAACGGGTAGAGGGCATCCTGAAGGGAGAGGGCAAACAGGCAGAGGTCGTTGTACATATTGGTACTAACGACATAGGCAGGAAGGGGCATGAAGTCCTGCAGCAGGAGTTCAGGGAGCTAGGCAGATAGTTAAAAGACAGGACTTCGAGGGTTGTAATCTCGGGATTACTCCCTGTGCCACGTGCCAGTGAGGCTAGAAATAGGTAGAGCAGCTAAACACGTGGCTAAACAGCTGGTGTAGGAGGGAGGGTTTACGTCATCTGGACCACTGGGAGCTCTTCCGGGGCAGGTGTGACCTGTATAAGAAGGACGGGTTGCATCTAAACCGGAGAGGCATAAATATTCTGGCCGCGAGGTTTGCTAGTGTCACACGTGTGGGTTTAAACTAGTATGGCAGGGGGTGGGCACGGGAGCAATAGGTCAGAAGGTGAGAGCATTGAGGGAGAACTAGGGAATAGGGACAGTGTGGCTCTGAGGCAGAGCAGACAGGGAGAAGTTGCTGAACACAGCGGGTCTGGTGGCCTGAAGTGCATATGTTTTAATGCAAGAAGTATTACGGGTAAGGCAGATGAACTTAGAGCTTGGATTAGTACTTGGAACTATGATGTTGTTGCCATTACAGAGACCTGGTTGAGGGAAGGGCAGGATTGGCAGCGAAACGTTCCAGTATTTAGATGTTTCAGGCGGGATAGAGGGGGATGTAAAAGGGGAGGCGGAGTTGCGCTACTGGTTCGGGAGAATATCACAGCTGTACTGCAGGAGGACACCTCAGATGGCAGTGAGGCTATATGGGTAGAGATCAGGAATAAGAAGAGTGCAGTCACAATGTTGGGGGTTTACTACAGGCCTCCCAACAGCCAGCGGGAGATAGAGGAGCAGATAGGTAGACAGATTTTGGAAAAGTGTAAAAACAACAGGGTTGTGGTGATGGGAGACTTCAACTTACCCAATATTGACTGGGACTCACTTAGTACCAGGGGCTTAGACGGGGCGGAGTTTGTAAGGAGCATCCAGGAGAGCTTCTTAAAACAATATGTAGACAGTCCAACTAGGGAAGGGGCGGTACTGGAACTGGTATTGGGGAATGTGCCCGGCCAGGTGGTAGATGTTTCAGTAGGGGAGCATTTCGGCAACAGTGACCACAATTCAGTAAGTTTTAAAGTACTGGTGGACAAGGATAAGAGTGGTCCTAGGATGAATGTGCTAAATTGGGGGAAGTCTAATTATAACAATATTAGGCGGGAACTGAAGAACATAGATTGGGGGCGGATGTTTGAGGGCAAATCAACATCTGACATGTGGGAGGCTTCAAGTGGCAGTTGAAAGGAATTCAGGACCGGCATGTTCCTGTGAGGAAGAAGGATAAATACGGAACTTTCGGGAACCTTGGATGACGAGAGATATTGTAGGCCTCGTCAAAAAGAAAAAGGAGGCATTTGTCAGGGCTAAAAGGCTGGGAACAGACGAAGCCTGCGTGGAATATAAGGAAAGTAGGAAGGAAATTAAGCAAGGAGTCAGGAGGGCTAGAAGTACTTTGCATCAGTATTCACCAAAGAGAAGAAATTGGTAGATGTTGAGTCTGGAGAAGGATGTGTAGATAGCCTGGGTCACATTGAGATCCAAAAAGACGAGGTGTTGGGTGTCTTAAAAATATTAAGGTAGATAAGTCCCCAGGGCCTGATGAGACCTACCCCAGAATACTGAAGGAGGCTGGAGAGGAAATTGCTGAGGCCTTGACAGAAATCTTTGGATCCTCGCTGTCTTCAGGGGATGTCCCGGAAGTCTGGAGAATAGCCAATGTTGTCCCTCTGTTTAAGAAGGGTAGCAAGGATAATCCCGGGAACTACAGGCCGGTGAGCCTTACTTCAGTGGTAGGGAAATTACTGGAGAGAATTCTTCGAGACAGGATCTACTCCCATTTGGAAGCAAATGGACGTATTAGTGAGAGGCAGCACGGTTTTGTGAAGGGAAGGTCGTGTCTCACTAACTTGATAGAGTTTTTCAAGGAGGTCACTAAGATGATTGATGCAGGAAGGGCAGTGGATGTTGTCTATATGGACTTCAGTAAGGCCTTTGACAAGGTGTCATGGTAGACTACTACAAAAGGTGAAGTCACACGGGATCAGGGGTGAGCTGGCAAGGTGGATACAGAACTGGCTGGGCCATAGAAGGCAGAGAGTAGCAATGGAAGGATGCTTTTCTCATTGGAGGGCTGTGACCAGTGGTGTTCCACAGGGATCAGTGCTGGGACCTTTGCTCTTTGTAGTATATATAAATGATTTGGAGGAAAATGTAACTGGTCTGATTAGTAAGTTTGCAGACGACACAAAGGTTGGTGGAATTGCGGATAGCGATGAGGACTGTCGGAGGATACAGCAGGACTTAGATTGTTTGGAGACTTGGGCGGAGAGATGGCAGATGGAGTTTAATCCGGACAAATGTGAGGTAATGCATTTTGGAAGTTCTAATGCAGGTAGGGAATATACAGTGAATGGTAGAACCCTCAAGAGTATTGAAAGTCAAAGAGATCTAGGAGTACAGGTCCACAGGTCATTGAAAGGGGCAACACAGGTGGAGAAGGTAGTCAAGAAGGCATACGGCATGCTTGCCTTCATTGGCCGGGGCATTGAGTATAAGAATTGGTAAGTCATGTTGCAGCTGAATAGAACCTTAGTTAGGCCACACTTGGAGTATAGTGTTCAATTCTGGTCGCCACACTACCAGAAGGATGTGGAGGCTTTAGAGAGGGTGCAGAAGAGATTTACCAGAATGTTGCCTGGTATGGAGGGCATTAGCTATAAGGAGCGTTTGAATAAACTCGGTTTGTTCTCACGGGAACGAAGGTTGAGGGGAGACCTGATAGAGGTATACAAAATTATGAGGGGCATAGACAGAGTGGATAGTCAAAGGCTTTTCCCCAGGGTAGAGGGGTCAATTACTAGGGGGCATAGGTTTAAGGTGAGAGGGGCAACGTTTAGAGTAGATGTACGAGGCAAGTTTTTTACGCAGAGGGTAGTGGGTGCCTGGAACTCGCTACCGGAGGAGGTGGTTGGAAGCAGGGACGATAGTGAAATTTAAGGGGCATCTTGACAAATACATGAATAGGATGGGAATAGAGGGATACGGACCCAGGAAGTGTAGAAGATTGTAGTTTAGTCGGGCAGCATGGTCGGCACAGGCTTGGAGGGCCGAAGGGCCTGTTCCTGTGCTGTACATTTCTTTGTTCTTTGTTCTTGAAGACATGTCCATTGAGGTCGTTGTTCAACTTAACGAGATAAAGGTTTGGTTTATTTTTCTGATTTTTAAATGCATCAGTTGATGTTATTGTGTCCACATCTTTCATTTCTGTTGTTGTAAGTTGCACCACTGCATTCTGTTTCTCCAAGTCGGCTGCTAACACCGACATTCCCATCCCGGGTCTGTCCAGTTCCGGTAACTAAGCCCCTCGTTTATTCCCCATCCCCCTGCAAACAACCAATCATTTTGTAAGGGATCTTGCTCACTGCGTGAACAACTTCCTCAACCCAAATGCCACATTCATGCGCCTAGAGTTCCTAACCTATCTCTCCCTGGACCAAACGTCACCAATACCAAATAAAATAGCGCAACTCACACAGTAACTGAACAGATAGTGCCACCTCCACTGTCAGAGCCTCAGATCATTGCCTCTCCAGGGCTCCTAACTTGGCATCTTCAAGGTCCTTTACTCTCCAGCTACGATGCCAGTGTTGGTTTGAATTCCACTGCCGGAGCCTTCGCTTCTCCCACCACGTTTCTGTCCACCAAGCACAGACAGCAGCTCCCTGGCCATGCTCATTGCCATTCTCTAGTGGCTGCTCTCCCACCGTATGTCTCCCGCTCATTTACCATCTCTACTACCTCGTCTGCATCACCACCATTTCCCCTCTCCCAACTTGCCTCAATTGACACTAACTGGCTTGCCTCCAAAGTACTTTTTCTTCAAGTAGCTCTCCGAAAACTGGACCCTTTGCCAACACTTGCTCTTCAATGCCCTGCCCGAGATGCCCCCCCCCCCCCCCCCCCCATGAAACCTATCCTGACACCATCCGGCTTCTTCACCAACCTGCTCATCCGCCTCCAGCGCCTCTACACATCCCACTTCCTGTCTGCACTGGTATTTCTGCAGGGTGGGCGGTGGGGGAGGGGGTGGGGGGGGGGGGGCATCCGTGTGCCCCTTTTCTCCCCCTCCTCCCACGCCTTTACCCACCTCCCATTTGGCTTTCGGGATATTGTGTTACTCCCCAGCACCCATCTCGGCCTGGAGTATAGGAAACGTGAGCCCTTTTACCCGGACTCCTCTGCAGTGCGGTCCACTCTGGCGACCCCAGCTGTTCTCCATATTTGACCCGTTGCGCCCTCAGCTTCCAACGTCTACTATCCCCAATACGTGGACCCTCATGATCCCTGTATTCTGTATGTGCTGCACAGAGGATCATCCTGGATTTAGGAAGACGAGGGATATTTAAAGAAATCCGAGATATAGTTGGTGAGGGACGTATCCAAAGGTGACGGGATAATTGGGTATCGCCATGTATGACAGGGCCAAAGAGCCAAGGAAAGAACCCTGCACTCAGTAGTCACAGGCACTAAACGAATTCGAGGATGGGGAAAAAAGATACTGGACATTTTGTTGCGGGTGTGAATTAATAGGATTACAGCAGGACATTGACAGGATGCAGAGCTGGGCTGAGACGTGGCAGGTGGAGTTCAGCCTTGATAAATGTG
The DNA here is from genome assembly GCF_047496885.1 of Scyliorhinus torazame. Taxonomy (NCBI): domain Eukaryota; kingdom Metazoa; phylum Chordata; class Chondrichthyes; order Carcharhiniformes; family Scyliorhinidae; genus Scyliorhinus; species Scyliorhinus torazame. The sequence continues at coordinate 11,809,786 of NC_092729.1, read as the reverse complement.
AACTGATTCATTTTGGAAGGCCGAATTTGACTGCAGAATACAGGGTAAATGGCATGGTTATTGGAAGTGTGGAGGAACAGATGATCTTGGGGTCCACGTACGTAGATCCCTCCAAGTTGCCACCCAGGTTGATAGGGTTGTGAAGGAGGCGTATGGCGTGTTGGCTTTTATTAACAGTGGGATTGAGTCTAAGAGCCGCGTGGTTTTCCTGCAGCTTTCTAAAACTTGAGTTAGACCACACTTGCAATATTGTGTCCAGTTCTGGTCGCCTCATTATAGGAAGGATGTGGATAATTTGGAGAGGGTACAGAGCAGATTTACCTTGATGCTGCCTGGACTGGAGGGCATGTCTTACGAAGAAGGGTTGAGGGAGCCAGCAGAGGTGGTGGAGTCGGAGTCATTAGGGACATTTAAGCGACTCTTGGACAGGCACATGGACAGTTGTAAATTGAAGGGATGTAGGTTAGGTTGGTCTTATATTAGGATAAATGGTCGGCACAACATCGTGGGCTGAAGGGCCTGTACTGTACTGTACTGTTCTATGTTCAATGTTCTAAGTTCTATGAATCGCTCTTTGATTTGCGAGTGGCCGGGGACGAGGTGGAGCACTGAAGCCCGGTCTTGAATCAGAAGTGAATTCTCCAGAGTTGTAAGTGACAAGGAAAGGTGTGCGGGTGGAGAGGGACAAGTTCTGTGACGTTCAGCCCAGCTGAATTTAGCTGTGAGAAGGGAGTCAGAGGTGAGGTAACGCGTGAGATGATGTGATTCAGTGAAGTAGAGAGAATGATCTGAAGAGGAAGAGCGGGGGAAGTGATGGATGTGATGTCTGTGCCGTTGTAGCAGCGGATGTGTTGGGTTAAAGAGAGGCAGGTGCGAGATAATGATGGGGAACATGGGTAAAAAGGGCAGAGGAAAGCTCGATGTACGTTCAACGTGAAAGAAGTGGTGCTGCTGAAATAATGTGTAGGAGGTGCCCAGCAGCATGCGTCCTGCGGATCTTTAGTAGCAAGAATATTTTTAGCTGAAAATCAGGGACCATATAGTGGCACGGGTAGAGCAGAAAATATATGAAGATATGCTTATGAAACAGAGAAGGTGGCGATGGCGTGTGGAGGACTACGAGATCATAAGACATAGGAGTAGAATTTGGTCACTCGGCCCATCGAGTCTGCGCCGCCATTCAATCATGGCTGATATTTTTCTCATCCCCATTCTCCTGCCACCTCCCTGTAACCCCTGATGCCCTTATTAACCAAGAACCTACCTATCTCCGTCTTAATGACACTCAGTGATTTGGCCTCCATAGCCTTCTGGGGCGAAGGGTTTCACAGATTCACCACCCTCTGGCTGAAGAAATTCCTCCACATCTCTGTTTTAGAGGATCGTCTCTTTAGTCTGAGATGGTGTCCTCCGGTTCTAGTTTTTCTTACAAGCGGAAACATCTTCTCCACGTCCACTCTATTCAGGCCACGCATTATCCTGTAAGTTTCCATGAGAGCTCCCTCTCATCCTTCTGAACTCCAACGAGTACAGGCACCGAGCCCTCAATCGTTCTTCATACGTTAAGCTCTTCATTCCAGGGATCATTCTTGTGAACCTCCTCTGGACCTTTTCCAAGGCCAGCACATCCTTCCTTAGATACTGGGCCCAAAACTGCTCACAATACTCCAAATGGGGTCTGACCAGAGCCTTAGAAAGCCTCAAAAGTACATTCCTGGTCTTGTATTCTAACCACCTCGACGTGGATGCTTACATTGCATTTGCCTTCCTAACTGCCGACTGAACGTGAACGTTAACCTGAAGAGAATCGTGAACAAGGACGCCCACGCCTCTTTGTGCGTCTGATATAAAGAAGCCAAATGTGCCGAAAGGAAGGAATGCGTTGTGAACTGCAGCCGGGTTATTACATCAGGTGCAGTGACCAGCGAGAAGCCGGGGATACCAGGGCGGAAAGGCAGGGATGTGCTAAAGGGTGTTGGAAGGTGGAATGACTTTGGAGGATGTGACACAGAACAGTGGAGTTAGTGAGGTTATACAGGCAGAGTTACGGAGAGCAGGAAGCGGAGCCGGGCGTGGATGTGTTTGGGAGGGCTGCCTGGCCCGAAATGAAGAATGGGATGTTTTGTTGGATTATTGCTGAGCAAAGGAGAAAGTGGCGAGTGCTTTCAAACTCCTGCTAGTTCAAATCTATGTGCCTGTGAAATGCCACTGAAAGTGTCGATTTGCAATGAACAATACAGTGTAATAAGGAAATGTGGTGTGAGTTCCAGACGATTAGCATAATATTCTGATTGACTAGTCCCAGTAGAAACATCAGTATGCACCCCACTAATTCTGAATTTAAACCGGTGTGTGGGGTTTGCAGAAGGAATTATGTGGAATACTCCATTATTTGGGGCCCAAGGTCCGGGCCATTGTCTCTCTTGATCTCTGTACGTCAGCATTTCAGCAAAAACAATAACTGAGATTTCCAGACCGACCGTGAAGGTGAACAACTAAAACATGACACTGAGTCACATGGGGGTATACTGTCCAGTCGCTGGTCAAAGATGCGAGAGCAATGAACATATTTTATTGTGAAAATGCCGGTCAGAACGGCAAATATGTGTCAAGAGATTTGCAGAACTTTCGGCGCAGGCAAGTTAAGGCACGGCGAGGATGTTGAAGGGATGTGGTTGAGAAAGTTATTGGAGGAGCATAAAGCTATTGGTGTTTTGTAGATTCTAAAAGGACCAATTCGATGGTGTTAGGTCGGGTGTATTGTTAAAACAAGCAGTTGAAGTTTCTGATGAAGATATTACAGCATTACTTTGTCATCAGGAGGACAGTTCGTGCACATTTGATTCAATTTTTATCGCGTCTATGTACATTTCTCAAGGCAGAGCTGGTGATGTACTTCAGTGAGACATTCAACAAGTTCTCACATGATGACTATGATCGAGAAGGTAAGAACATCTGGGATCCAGGGCAATTTGACTGGTCGAACAAAACAGGCTTATTGGCTGCAGACAGAAAGTGATGGGCGATCACTGTTCCTGTGACAGGAAGCCGATATCCAGTCGGCCACTTCAGGAATTTGCGCTGCCTCCTCTACTGTTTTCAGTAAACATTGATGATGTACACATGAAAGTTGGAGGTACGATCTGTAGCATCACAGATGCCAGGGCAATTACTGGTGTGGCACAGTTGTTTCACTGCTCCAGTGTTCTAGGTTCGATTCCCCGGTGGGTCACTGTTTGTGCGGAGTCTGCACGTTCTCCCCGTGTCTGCGTGGGGTTCCTCCGGGTGCTCCGGTTTCCTCCCACGGTCCAAAGATGCGCAGGTTTGTTGGATTAGCTAAGCTAAATTGCCCTTAGTGTCCAAAAAGATTAGGAGGGGTTACTGAGTTACGAGTATAGGGTGGAGTTGTGGGCTTCGGTAGGGTGCTCTTTCCAATGGCCGGTGCAGATTCGATGGGCCGAATGGCCATCTTCTGCGCTAAAAATTGTCTGATTCTATGGTAAACAGCGATGACGAAAGACTTAGATTGCGGGGCGATGCAGACGGACTGTTTAGATGTATAAAATAGTAGCAAAAATACCTTAACACTGTAAGATGTGACGTAATGCATTTTGAGAGGACTAAAACGTCGAGGGTGGGCACAATGAACAGTCGGACAATAGGAAGCAGAGAGGACCAGAGCGACCTTGGAATGCATCTCAGAAGATCCTTCAAGGTGTCTGAAAAGTTCAATAAGGAGCTGAAGAAGGTATGTGAAATACTCGTTCTAATTAGTCCAGGTACAGAGTATAAGAGTAGAAAGGTTATCATGGATCGGATAAACCGCTCTTTGACCCCAGCTGGAATACTCCTTAGTGAAGAGATGGCCGCGATTTAAAGAACATTTAAAGAGGGTGTGAGAAAACATTTATCACTGAGAGGGCTGTTGGAATCTGGAAATCACTGCCTGAAACTGTCGAGACGGGAACATTCATGAGACTGCTCGATGAACACTTCATTTATTTATTTTTCTATAATAAATTTAGAGTACCCAATTATATGTATTTTTTCCAATTAAGGGGAAATTTAGCGTGGTCAATTCACCTACACATCTTTGGGTTGTGGGGGTGAAACCCACGCAGACACGAGGAAAATGTGCAAACTCCACACGAACAATAACCCAGGGCTGGGATTCGAACCCGCGTCCTCAGTGCTGCAGTCCCAATGCTAATCACTGAGCCAACGTGCCTCGACGAACACTTTACACAACATAATTTGCAAAGCTATGACTGAGGAGCTGGTAAATAGGATAAGAACAGAGACATTCCTAAAGGCCGACGCAGACACAATGCTCTTCAAGGGCTATTTCTACTTTGAAAGCGGCCACCTCATGTGCTGGCCAACGACAAGTTCGTAATCAATGAACATGTGACCACAGATTGTGAGGACAAGTGAAGTCAATTGATGAGTGTGTCTAAATGTAAGTGACAAAAAATATGCAGTTAAATATCGTGCATAGCATGTACAGCCGGGTAGAAATACTTACTGGGTACACCCACGATGGCGAGAAATGGATAGTAACCAGCCTGAATAACTTTCAGTATGCACTCGAACCGCCATAACGCTGACATCCTTTCGTAAAATGAAAAAAGACAGAAAAGAGCCACGGATAAAGCTCTGTCGGCTGCTGTGACATTCCAATCTGATGTATTGAAATTCCCAGACATTTCTGTCACAGTCCAATGAATGTTGCTCTGACTCTGATTCATTGCTGTAACGTTCATTCGAGTATTCCACGATTCTCACCCAATGTTGTACAATACTAATCTGATGTTCTGAGATTCTATCCCTCATTAATCGACATATTTATAGGAGTGGGTATCTCTCCAGCGGCACAGGTGGGTTCCAGCGAGACCGACATTAATTCCAGTCACGGAACAAACAGTTTCAGTTAACCACTTGCAACCCATTGTGTACCTTGATGAAGTGGAAGAATGTGCGGTAATGCTGGGATATCTGACGGTTACTGAGGAGAGGAAAATGGGAAATAGTGGAGGGAGGAAATATCACCGTTCAATCGAGATTGGTTATGTCAGTTGTTCAGGCTGATTGTATGGTTCATAATAGTTGAGTACTTGTGTTTTTAGTGTAAAGAGAAAAGGAGGGAAACACTGTGAATTCAGACAGTCCGTCTAGGTTACTCAGCTCGTCTTCCACAAGGCCTTGGGCAAATACAACAGTATTGTTTACTTGGCGGAAATGTTTTAATACAAGGCAATCCTCACCAATGTATGAATTGAAAAACATGTTCGATAACCATGATAACATTTTGATGTGGTAGCTGAAATAGACGAGGAGGTCACTGCTCAGGTTATGCGCATGTTATTGGAACTCAGGATATTTAGGCCCTGGTCAAAAAGAAGAAGGAGGCATGTAACATGCATAGGCAGCTGCAATCACGTGGATCCTTTGAAGTGCATAGAGGTTGGCAGAGTAGCGTTATGTGTTGTGCACCAACACCCGGAGCGGCCATCACTTCATCCGCAACCGCGACCCCAGAGACGTCATCCACTTGCCGGCCTTCAACCCATCCATGGCGCAGTGCGGTCTGGACATCCACAGACCTGTGAAGCCAAACCATTGCCCGACACCGACACGGAACGATCGGCCGCGCAGACCCATCTACTTGACACAGGAACCGCAAGCAAGGAAACAAACCCTCCATCCACACACCGACCAGTGAATAACCTCATTGGACCCAACTATACCCTTAACACCGCATACCTCACCATCTCCTTGGCTGAAAAAGAAGCAGTCACTCCAGGAAGCGTAGAACACGTGCAGACCTGCATGTGAGAGTGAAACAACGCGGCCCCAAAGTCCCTCTGCCTCGCTTAGCCTTCCTAATGTCCAATCTCTGGAAAATAAGCAAGGCGAACTTACTGCCAGACTCACTTTTCAAAGAGAACTGAGGGACTGCTGTGTGCTCTGCTTCACGGAGACTGCGCCCTAGAACCAGAGGGATTAGCTGGGAACTACAATCAGGCCAAGCTCAAGCGCGTAACATAAAGTTACCACCAACACGCCACCTGTTCCACCAGAGGCCCAAACATCCTGGACCACTGCTACACAAATATCAAACATGCCTACCGCTCTATCGTCTGCCCACACTTTGGCAAATCTGACCACAAGGCTGTGCTCCTGCTCCCGGCTTAAAAGCAAAAGCTGAAGCGGGGGAATCGGTCAAAGAAAGTCGAGCATTGTTGGTCTGAGGAATCGATGATCTATGGAACTGCTTACACTCAGTGGACTGGTTAGTATTTAAAAACTATGCGACCAGCGTGAACGAATACGCCATTACAGTAACTGACTTCATTAGGAAGAGTGTAGAAGACTGTGTGCCAAAGGAGCAAATCCGCCTGCTTCGTAACCGGAAACCCTGGATGAACAGGGATATGCACTGCTTGCTGAAGTCTAGGTCTGAGGCGTTCAAGTCAGGCGACCCTGACCTGTACATGAAAGTCAGATATGATCTAAAGAAATTTATCAAAGATGCCAATAGACAGTTCCGGATCAAGCTCGAGTCCCAGGCTAGCCAAACCAATCCCCGTGTCAATGCAAGGTTGCAAGACATAACGGGCTACACGATGGAGGCATGTATACTCGCCGGCTCCAATGCACCCCTCCCTGATGAGCTCAACGCATTCTATGCCCACTTTGAGCAAGAGGTCAGCGAGAACAAGCCCTCCACCCCAGAAGCCGCGGATGAACTTGTATCAGAGATCACTGCGGACGTCGGAGCAGCCTTCGTGAAGGTAAACCGACGGAATGCCACCGGCCCGGATGGGGTGCCCGGACGAGCACCTAGATCTTGCACGGATCAGCTGGCGGGGGTATTTGCAGACATCTTCAACCTCGTTTTACAACCATCTGAGGTCCCTATATGCTTCAAGAAGACGACCATCATCACAAAAGAAATCCAAGCAGCGTGCCTTAATGACTATCGTCCAGTGGCTCTGACATCCATCATCATGAAGCGCTTCGAAAGGTTAGTCATGGCACGAATCAACTCCAGCCTCCCGGATTGCCTTGATCCACTACAGTTCGCCTACAGCTGCAACATGTCCACGGCAGACGCCATGTCTATGGCCCTGCACTCTACCATGGAACATCTAGATACAAAGACACTTATGTCAGACTCCTATTTATCGACTACAGCTCAGCCTTCAACACATTCATTCCTACAAAACTCACCTCCAAACGCGGTGGCCTTGGCCTCGGCTCCGTCCCTCTGTGGATCCTAAACTTTTTAACCCACAGGCCACAATCAGTAAAGATAGGCAACAACACCTCCTCCATGATCATCCTCAACACCGGTGCCCAACAAGGCTTTGTCCTCAGCCCCTTATGATACTCCTTGTTCACCTATGACTTTGTGGCCAAATTCCCCTCCAACTCGATTTTCAAATTTGCTGATGGCACCACCATAGTGGATCGTATTTCAAACAATGACGAGACAGAGGACAGGAATGAGCTAGATAATTTCTGTGGCTGCTATGAAACCTACAACACGACATCCGGCGGGCATTAATCAGTAATTGGAAATAACAGACTTCCATTTGAAAAAAGCATTGATGGCTAATATTTTTGTGGAGGCTTTAGAAAGGGGGCAGAAGAGATTTACCAGCATGTTGCCTGGTATGGAGGGCATTAGCTATGAGGGGAGTTTGAATAAAATTGGTTTGTTTTCAGTGGAACGAAGGAGGTTGACGGGCGACCTGAATGAGGTCTAAGAAATTATGAGGGGTTTCGATGGAGTGGATAGTCAGATACATTTTCCCAGGGTTGAGGGGTCACTTAATAGGGGGCATAGGTTTAAGGTGCGAGGGGTAATGTTGAGAGGAGATGAACGACGCAATTTGTTGACAAAGAGCGCAGTGGGTGGCTAGAACTGCTGCCGGAGGAGGCGGTGGAAGCAGGAACGGAGGATTCCACCATCTCCTCCGGCAGGAGTGATGTTTAAGGGGCATCTTGACAAATACATAAATAGGATGGCAATAGTGGGATACGGACCACGAAAGTATAGACAATTTTAGTTTTGACGGGCAGTATGGTCGGCGTGGGCTTGGAGGGCCGAAGGGCCTCTTCCTGCGCTGTACTTTTCTTTGATCTTTGTTCTTTTTCGGAATTAAGTTTTGATCAAAATTTCAATAGTTTCCATTATGTGGTCATCATTTTCTGAAGTGAAACTATCACGTTTGCTGAACATACACACACTTCCCTGTTTCATACTGGGCAGAAACATTAAAATTCTCTCCTCTGTAATCAGGAGTCAAAGCTTCCTTGGTCCGATTTGCCGTTCAACATTAACACAACACGTCATCTCACAGCCATGTGACATTTACACTTCCACAGTCTTGAATGAGAATCTTTCTTGCCTGGCTCCATAGTTGGTGAGAGAGGGACAAACAGCAGGATTTTCGCCCAACTCTCCATTCAGGCGCTACCAGCAGAACGCGGGACTGCCGCTTCACTCAGCGGGTTACTACCCATCCCGGGGGTACTCCAACCAGGAGCAAACCTCCCAATACACCGAGCACAGACTCAGAAACAGGCAGCTAGATTATATCACGCTCACTTCACCTCCGAGCAGCATTTACACAATCCCTCAGTGAGTGGAACTTCCCTTGAGCTTCTTTAGTTCTATTCAGCTCCTGTGACCTCTATGGACAGAATAATTTCAGTTTGAAGTCATGTTGTCATCACGCCCCAAGATTTGGATCCAGATCTGGGAAATATTCCTGTCTATGTGAGCAATAAAATGTGGCGGTATCGAAAGATAGCAGGCGACTCTAGAGCAAAACGTAATTAGAAGACAAATTGCAGAAACAGTGCAATGATTTAAAAGCATCTCGACGAGTGCTCCACACTTCCACAACGGAAAAAAGGAGGAGCTCCGTAGAGACTCTTCACGGTGCCTGAACCCCTCCATGGCGCCTAGAAACCCTTCACGGTGCCTGAACCCCTCCATGGCGCCTAGAAACCCTTCACGGTGCCTGAACCCCTCCATGGCGCCTAGAAACCCTTCACGGTGCCTGACCTCCCCCCCCCCATGGCGCCTAGAAACCCTTCACGGTGCCTGAACCCCTCCATGGCGCCTAGAGACCCTTCACGGTGCCTGAACCCCTCCATGGCGCCTAGAAACCCTTCACGGTGCCCAGAACCCATCCGTGGCGCCTAGAGACCCTTCACGGTGCCCTGAACCCATCCATGGCGCCTAGAAACCCTTCACTGTGTCCTGAACCCCTCCATGGCGCCTGGAGACCCTACCCGGTGTCCTGAACTTCTCCATGGCGCCTGGAAACCCTTCACGGTGCCCTAACCCCTCCATGGCGGCTAGAACCCCTTCACGGTGCCCTGAACCCCTCCATGGCGGCTAGAAACCCTTCACGGTGCCCAGAACCCATCCATGGCGCCTCGAGACCCTTCACTGTGTCCTGAACCCCTCCATGGCGCCTAGAGACCCTTCACTGTGTCCTGAACCCCTCCATGGCGCCTGGAGACTCTACCCGGTGTCCTGAACCTCTACATGGCGGCTAGAAACCCTTCACGGTGCCCAGAACCCCTCCATGGCGCATCGAAACTCATCGCTGTGCCCTGCAGCGCTCCATGGCGCCTGCAGACCCTACCCGGTGTCCTGAACTCATCCATGGTGCATGGACACCCTTCATGGTGTCCTGAACCCCTCCATGGCGCCTAGAAACACTTCACTGCTGTGGGTGGCTGCCTCGATTTTTCTTATCGACTGTAAACTTTGAGGGAATGAAAGTATCTGAGGAACAGGCAGGAATTGACATTGAGGCAGAAGCTCAGCTGTGATCAAACTGATTGTTGGGGCAGGAGTGAGTGGCCGTGTAGTCTCCCAATGTTGTCATTTGCTATCAGTTCCAGTTGGCACAGCACTCGCAGCTCGCAACTGCGAGATAAGATTTTTAAGTTACATCTTTCGAATAATTATTTCAATATTCTGGGATACAGTTCAATTATCTGGTCTGCACTGCCTGTGAGATTGGTGGAGGCAGATACAACAGTGGCTTTCAAATGTCAATGCGAGAAACGACTGGAATCAAATGCATGTCTCTGGGGAAAGGATGTTCGAGTGGGATTGAATGATCTGCTTATCTAAAGAGCCGCTGAGGTTAAACGGAATGAATGTCCTCCGTCGGTATTTCACGTACTTTTAAGTTTTTGGTCACATCTGGCTGTGAGATGATGTGCAGCGACACCTGGAGTTTCCCCTCAATGTTGCCCACCACGGCGAGTTTGATGACGGTTATCCTTTATATACAATGTGTCCGTGCTTGACGTCAGCTTCAGCTTTAGCTCACTGGTTACTTCACAGCATCAACTTAATTGTAAGTTCGAACCTGTCTCACCGTGGGCGCTGCCTGTCGTTTTTTATATTTCCATCACATGTGTGGTGCGTAAATAAAAGCAGCAGCACATTTATAATTAGAATTAGGTGTATTTTGTTCCAGGCTGCATTGATCTGTTTAAAAAGCAGCTAATGCCACGTGTTTACTTTCTGGGCTCGCGCTGCAGAAACCCTAGTTCGATTCCAGCTCTGTACAATAACTGACTTGTCACACTTTGACAATTACTCACTACATAAATGGAGGAAAAGAGCATGAACGAATGCCTATTATACATTTTTTGAAATTTCGAAACAGGATTGGTTTCGCAGGCAAATTGATTAATCCATTTTTTTCACGTGAAACGCTGTTCCCCAGATCTCCAAGAACACTCAGGGTGTTAGGAAGCATCCAGGACCAAGCAGTGCGCTTGATTGCTCCTTCTGCCACAAGCATTCAATCCCTCCGCCACAGACATCCCAAAATGCACCGCAATAACTCCACAATGTCTCTCAGGCAATTGTTCCTTCGGCAGCACCTTCCAGACCTACGACCACTGTCATTCGGAAGAACTAAACAAGCCCCTACTTGGGAAAATCACCAACTGCAATTCACCCTCCAAATCACTCACCACTCCCACTAGGAACCATATAAACGTTCCTTCACGGTAACGGGGGGAAATCATTTAGCTTCCTCCCTTAAAACACGTGGGTGTACCCAAACTTCACGGCCTGCAACGATTCTAGAAAGCAGCTCACCACCACCTTCTGAAGGGCAACTAGGGATGGGCAATAAATTCTGTCCTAACCAGCAACTTTCACATCCAGTGAAAGTGATCTTTTTATGCATTAGTGCTTTAAATTTCTGGGGCCTGTACGAACTGTTCTCCAACCTTCAAAAATAAATATGCAGTACCCAATTCCTTTTTTCCAATTAAAGGGCAATTTCGTGTCGCAAATTTATGTACCCTGCACGTCATTGGTTGTGGGGAGAAACCCACGCAAAAACGGGTATAATGTGCAAACTCCAAACGGACAGAGACCCAGAGCCGGAATTGAAACTAAGAACTCAGCGTCGTGAGGCAGCAGTGCTAACCACTGAGCCATCCTGCTGTCCCTATTGGTCATTCTAACGGTGGAATGAATCATGTAACTTCTGCTTCAGAGGAAAGTACATCTAATGGATGTCTAACAGCAAGAATCCTTGAAAATAGAAACAATGTGCTTGCTGCAGTGAGGTGGAAGGGAGTGGTGTGCAATATACTCCAGCATTAAAGGCTCTCTCCCCCTTTCTCTCTTTACCATTCTCCTTTATTCTGTTTCTAATTTGTTTGTATTAGTATCGGGTGAAGATTTGATTAGCTGTGGTTCTCTTGAGCAAGATATTCTTCAACATTTTTTCCAGTCAGACACATTCTGCGACTTTGCTGCTTTTTGCAACCACAGCAAACGTGATGAATAATTGGAAATTCACAACACTGAAGGAGGCTATTTTTTCCACAATTACTGTGTCTGCCCATTATAACTATTGTACAGATACATGGTCAGATAATTGAACACAGGAGTTGAGATGTCTTGCTGAAGTTCTACAAGACGTTGGGAAGACCACACTTGGAATATTATGTACAGTTCTGGTCACCCTAATATAGAAACGATATTATTAACCTAGAAAGAGGGCAGAAAAGATTTGCTAGGCTGCTACCGGATTTGATGGTTTGAGTTATACGGAGCTGTTTAAACTGGAATATTTTTATTGCAGCCTCGGGGTGATCTTGACGACGGCAATTAAATAATGGGGGGCATGGATCAGGTAGATTATCACAAAGGTAGTGGAATCCAAAACTAGAGCGCGTAGGTTTAAGGTGAGAGGGGAGAGATACAAAACGGTCCACATGAAAAATTGTTTCACACAGAGGGTGGTGAGTGTCTGGAACGAGATGGCAGAGGCAGTAGTAGAGTCGTCTACAATTCTGTCTTTTAAAAAGCATTTAAATAGTTATATGGAGAAGATGGGTGTAGAGGAATATGACCAAATGTGGGCAATTGGACAGGCTTTGTGTAGTAAAAACTGGGCGACATGCACAAGTAATGCCGAAGGACCTATTTCCATCATGGAAACGTCTATGACTCTATAACCTGTCCCACCTTTCAGCTCTGCCTCGCTGCAGATTCGAGCACTCCATCTATATGTCCAAATCGGTTTGAATGTCTGCCTCCATTTTTATTCGCGATAGTGAACTTTGAGGGAACGACAGTATCTGAGGAATAGACAGGAAATGACATTGAAGCAGAAGCTCAGCTGTGATCAAACTGAATGTTGGGGCAGGAGTGAGTGGCCGTGACGTCTCCCTATGTTGTCATTTGCTACCAGTTCCAGTTGCCACAGTACTCGCAGGTGAATATAACTGCGAGATAAGGTTTTTAAGTTACATCTTTCCAACAATTATTTCAATGTTCTGGGATAGATTTCACTTATCTGGTCTGCACTGCCTGTGAGATTGGTGGTGACAAATACAACAGTGGCTTTCAAATTTCAATGCGAAAAACGAAAGCAATCAAATGCATGCCTCTGGGGAAAGGTCGGTCCAGTGGGATTGAATGATCTGCTAATTCAAAGAGCCGCTGAAGTTAAACAGAATGAATGTCCTCCGTCGGTACTTCACGCACTTTAAGTTTTTGGTCACGTCTGGCTGTGAGATGATGTACACCAACACCTGTAGATTCCCCTCAATGTTACCCACCACGGCGAGTATGATCTAGGTAATCATCTATATACAATGTGTCCATGCTTGACGATCGCGTCAGCTTTAGCTCACTGGTTACTTTAAAGCATCAACTTAGTTGTAAGTTCGTTCCTGTCTCACACTGGGCGATGCCTGGCGTTTTTAATATTTTCAAAACATGTGTGTTGCATAAATAAAAGCAGCAGCACATTTATATTTAGAAGTAGGTGCATTTTGTTTGGAGGTTGCATCAGTATGTTTTAAAAAGAGGCTTGTGCCACGTGTTTGCTCTCTGATCTCACACTGCGGAAACCCAAGTTAGATTCCAGCTCTGTACAATAACTGATCTATCACACTTTGTTAATTACTCACAACCTAAGTGCAGGAAAAGAACATTAACGATTATCGGTTATACATTTTTTTAAAATTCGGAACAAGATTGTTTACGCAGGCAAATTCATTAATGCATTTATTTCCGTGAAAACATGTTCCCCAGATCTCCAAGAACACTCAGGGAGTTCGGAAGCATCCAGGACTAAGCAGTGCGCTTGATTGCTCCTCCTGCTACAAGCATTCAATCCCTCCGCCAGAGACATCCCAAAATGCACCGCAATGACTCAACAAAGTTCCTTAGACATTTGTTCCTTAGACAGCACCTTCCAGACCGACGACCACTGTCATTTGAAGAACGAGAAAAGCCTCTACTTGGGACAATCACTAACTGGAATTTCCCCTCCAAATCACTCACCACTCCCACTTGGAACCATATAATCGTTCCTTCACGGTAACGGGGAAAAAAATCATTTAGCTTCCACCAAAAACCACGTTGGGTGTATCCCAACCTCAGGGCCTGCAAAGATTCAAGAAAGCAGCTCACCACCACCTTCTGAAGGGCAACGAGAGATGGACAATAACTTCTGTCCGAACCAGCAGCTGTCATATCCAGGAAAGATAATCTTTTTAATGCATTGGTGCTTTGAATTTCTGGGCCCTGGGATTCTTAAGCTCAACTGTGATCAAACTGAATGTTGGGACAGGAGTGAGTGGTCGTGTAGTCTCCCCATGTGGTCATTTGCGAACAGTTCCAGTTGCCACAGCACTCTAGATGAAGATATCTGCGAGATAAGATTTTCAAGTTACATGTTTCCAACAATTATTTCAATGTCCTGGGATACAGTTCAATTATCTGGTCTGCACTGCCTGTGAGATTGGTGGAGGCAGATACAACAGTGGCTTTCAAATGTCAATGCGAGAAACGTCAGCAATCAAATGCATGTCTCTGGGGAAAGGTCGGTCGAGAGGGATTGAATGATCTGCTAATCTAAAGAGCCACTGAGGTTAAACGGAATGAATGTCCTCCGACTTTATTTCGCGTACTTTTAAGTGTTTGATCACATCTGGTTGTGAGATGATGTGCACCCACACCTGGATTTTTCCCTGAATATTACCCACCACGGCGAGTAGGATCACGGTAATCCTTTTCTACAATGTGTCCGTGCTTTAAGCCAGCGTCAGCTTTAGCTCACTGGTTACTTCACAGCGTCAACTTAATTGTAAGTTCGAACCTGTCTCACCGTGGTCGCTGCCTGGCGTTTTTAATATTTCCAAAACATGTGTGTTGCATAAATAAAAGCAGAAGCACTTTTAAAATTGGAAGTTGGTGTATTTTCTTTGGAGCTAACATTAACATTAACATTTGGAGCTAACTCTTTGGAAAAGATGCTTATGCCACGTCTTTACTTTCTGATCTCACACTGCGGAAACCCAAGTTCGATTCCAGCTTTGTACAATAACTGACCTATCACACATTGTCAAAATACTCACAACGGAAATTGTGGAAAAGAGTATTAACAATCATCTATTCTACATTTTGTGAAATTTCAGAACAAGATTGGTTACGCAGGCAAATTGATTAATCCATTTTTTGCCCAAGTGAAACGCTGTTCCCCAGATCGCCAAGAACGCTCGGGGATTTCGAAAGCATCCCGGACCAAGCAGTGCGATTGATTGCTCCTCCTGCCACAGACATTCAATCCTCCAACAGCCATCCCAAAATGCACCGCAATAACGCAACAAATTTCCTCAGGCAATTGTCACTTCGACAGCACCTTCCATACCTACGACCACTATCATTTTGAAGAACAAGACAAGCCCCTACTTGGGAAAATCACCAACTGGAATTTCTCCTCAAAATCACTCACCACTCCCACTTGGACCCATACAAACGTTCCTTCGCGGTAACGGGGAGAAAGATCATTTAGCTTCCTCCATAAAAGCACGTTGGGTGTACCCAATCTTCACGGACTGCAACGTTTCAAGAAAGCAGCTCACCACCACCTTCTGAAGGGCAACTGGGAATGGGCAATACATTCTGTCCTATCCAGCAACTTTCATATCCAGGAAAAGTGATCTTTTTAATGCATTGGTACTTAGAATTTCTGGGGCCTGGACTGAACAGTTTTGCATTCTTTAAAAATAAATATAGAGTACTCAATTCATTATTTTCAAAGAAGAGGCAATTTCGTGTCGCCAGTCCACCTATCATACACATCTTTGCTTGTGGGGGAGAAACCAACGCAAATACGGGGCCAATGTGCAAACTCCACACGGACAGAAGGGCAAGGTTTAGAGTAGATGAACGAGGCAAGTGTTTTTACACAGAGGGTAGTGGGTGCCTGGAACTCTCTACCGGAGGAGGTGATGGAAGCAGGGACGATAGTGACATTAAAGGGGTATTATGACAAATATATGAATAGGATGGGAACAGAGGGGTACGGAGTCAGGAAGTGTAGATGATTGTAGTTTAGTCGGACAGCATAGTCTGCACGGGCTTGGAGGGCTGAAGGGGCTGTTCCTGTGCTGTACATTTCTTTGTTCTTTGTTGACAGTGACCCAGAGCCGAGATCGAACTTGTGAACTCTGCGTCGTGAGGCAGCAGTGCTAACCGCTGGGCCATTGTGCTATCTCTGTTTGTCGTTCTAACGGTGGAATGAATCATGTAACATCTACTTCAGAGGAAACTGGATCTAAGGTATTTCTAAGAGCATGAATCCTGGAAGATATAAACAATGTGCTTGCTGCAGTAAGGTGGTAGGGAGTGGTGTGCAATGTACTACAGCATTAAACGCTCTCCCCCCTTTCTCTCTTTACCACTCTCCTTTATTCTGTTTCTGTTTTGTTTCTATTAGTATCGGGTGAAGATTTGATTAGCTGTGAGTCTCTTGATCAAGATATTCTTCTTCATGTTTTCCAGTCAGACACATTCTGCGACATTGTTGCTTTTTGGAACCACTGCAAACATGATGAATAATTGGAAATTCACAACATAGAAGCGGCTCTTTGTTCCACAATTACTGTGTCTGTCGCCATTATTACTATTATACAGATGCATAGTCAGATAATTGAATACAGGAGTTGGGAGAGCTTGCTGAACTTGAACAAGACATTGGGAATGACAAACATGGAATACTGTGTACAGTTCTGGTCACCCTAATATAGAAAGGATGTTATTAACCTAGAATGAGGGCAGAAAAGATTTGCTAGGTTGCTACCGGACTTGATGGTTTGAGTTATAAGGAGAGGCTCGATAGGCTCGAACATTTTTCTTGGAGGCTCGGATTGATCATGACGGCGACTATAAAATAATGCGGGGCATAGATATTGTAGATGTTCCCAAAGGTAATGGAATCCAAACCTCGAGGGCAAAGGTTTAAGGTGAGAGGGGTGGGATACAAAAGGGTCCAGGTGAACGTTTTTTTCGCACTGAGGGTTGTGAGTGTTTGAAATATTGGCAGTAGTACAGCTGTCTACAATTCTGCTTTTAAAACGTTTTTGATATTTATGTGGAGAAGATGGGTATAGAGGAATATGACCAAATGTGGGCAATCAGGCAGGCTTTGTGTAGTAAAAACTGGGAGGCATGGACAAGTTAGGCCGACGCACCTATTTCCATGCGGTGAACTTCGATGAATCTATCACCTGTTCCACCTTCCAGATCTGTGTCACTGCAGATTGGTGTACTCCATCTATATGTCCAAATCGCTTTGAAATTTTGCTGTGGGTGCCTGCCTCGATTTATCTTATCGACAGTGAACTTTGAGGGAATGAAAGTGTCTGAGGAACAGGCAGCAAATTACATTGAGGCAGAAGTTCAGCTGTGATTAAACTGAATGTTGGGGCTGGAATGATTATCCGCATACAGAGTAAAGCTCCCTCTATACTGTCCTCATCAAAATTTCCCAGGACAGGTACAGCACAGGGTTAGATACAGAGTAAAGCTCCCTCTACACTGTCCCCATCAAACACTCCCAGGACAGGTACAGCACGGGGTTAGATATAGAGTAAAGCTCCCTCTATAGTGTCCTCATCAAACACTCCCAGGACAGGTCCAGCACAGAGTTAGATACAGAGTAAAGCACCCTCCATACTTGGAGTATAGTGTTCAATTCTGGTCGCCACACTACCAGAAGGACGTTGAGGCTTTCGAGAGGTTGCAGAAGAGATTTACCAGGATGTTGCCTGGTATGGAGGGCATTAGCTATGAGGAGAGGTTGAATAAACTTGGTTTGTTCTCACGGAACGAAGAAGGTTGAGGGGCGACCTGATAGTGGTCTACAAAATTATGAGGGGCATAGACAGAGTGGATAGTCAGAGGCTTTTTCCCAGGGTAGAGGGGTCAATTACTAGGGGGCAGAGGTTTAAGGTGCGAGGGGCAATGTTTAGAGTAGATGTACGAGGCAAGTTTTTTACACAGGTGGTTGTGGGTGCTTGTAACCTGCTGCCAGAAGAGGTGGTGGAAGCAGGGATGATAGTGATGTTGAAAGGGCATCTTGACAAATACATGAATAGGATGGGAATTGAGGGGTGAGGACCCCGGGAGTGTAGAATATTTTAGTTTAGACGGGCAGCATGGTCGGCACGGGCTTGGAGGGCCGAAGGGCCTGTTCTTGTGCTGTACTTTTCTTTGTTCTTTGTTCTATGTTAGTCTCCCGATGTTGTCATTTGCGATCAGTTCCAGTTGCCACAGCACTCGCAGATGAAGATTTCTGCGAGATAAGATTTTTAAATTACATGTTTCCAACAATTATTTCAATGTCCTGGGATACAGTTCAATTATCTGGTCTGCACTGCCTGTGAGATTGGTGGAGGCAGATACAACAGTGACTTTCAAATGTCAAAGCCAGAAACGACAGCAATCAAATGCATGCCTCTGGGAAAAGGTCGGTCGAGGGGGATTGAATGATCTGCTAATCTAAAGAGCCGCTGATGTTAAACGGAATGCATGTCCTCCTTCGGTACTTCACGCACTTTTATGTTTTTGGTCACGTCTGGCTGTGAGGTGATGTGCGTCAACAGCTGGAGTTTTCCCTGAATGTGACCCACCACGGCGAGCAGGATAACGGTAATCCTTTTCCACAATGTGTCCGTGCTTCAAGCCAGCGTCAGCTTTAGCTCACTGGTTACTTCACAGCATCAACTTAATTGGAAGTTCGGACCTGTCTCACCATGGGCGCTGCTTGGCGTTTTTAATATTTCCAAAACATGTGTGTTGCATAAATAAAAGCAGCAGACATTTATAATTTGAAGTTGGTGTATTTTGTTTTGAGCTAACATTTACCTGTTTGAAAAAGATGCTTCTGCCACGTCTTTATTTTCTGATCTCAAACTGCGGAAACCCAAGTTCGATTCCAGCTCTGTACAATAACTGACCTATCACACATTGTCAATTACTCACAACGTAAATTTTGTAAAGGAGCATTAACAATCATCTATTATACATTTTGTGAAATTTCAGAACAAGATTGGTTCTTAGGCAGATTGATTAATCCATTTTTTGTCAAAGTGAAACACTGTTCCCCAGATCTCCAAGAACGCTCATGGAGTTCGAAAGCATCCCGGACCAAACAGTGCGCTTGATTACTCCTCCTGCCACAGGCATTCAATCCCACCAACAGCCATCCCAAAATGCACCGCAATAACTCAACAAATTTCCTCTGGCAATTGTCCCTTAGACAGCACCTTCCATACCTACGACCACTATCATTTTGAAGAACTAGACAAGCCCCTACTTGGGAAAATCACCAACTGGAATTTCCCCTCAAAATCACTCACCACTCCCACTTGGACCCATATAAACGATCCTTCGCGGTAACGGGGGAAAAAATTCATTTAGCTTCCTCCATAAAAGCACGTTGGGTGTACCCAAACTTCACGGACTGCAGCGTTTCAAGAAAACAGCTCACCACCACCGTCTGAAGGACAACTGGGAATGGGCAATAAATTCTCTCCTAACCAGCAACTTTCACAACCAATAAAAGTGATCTTTGTAATGCATTGGTGATTTGAATTTCTGAACCCTGGGATGAAGTGTTCTCTATTCTTATAAAATATATATAGGGTACACAATTCATTTTTTTTCAAATAAGCGGCAATTTCGTGTGGCCAATCCACCTAACATGCACATCTTTGGTTGTGGAGGAGAAACCAACGCAAATACGGGGCCAATGTGCAAACTCCACACGGACAGAAGGGCAAGGTTTAGAGTAGATGAACCAGGCAAGATTTTTTACACAGAGGGTAGTGGGTGCCTTGAACTCGCTACCGGAGGAGGTGGTGGAAGCAGGGACGATAGTAACATTTAAAGGGCATCTTGACAAATACTTGAATAGGATGGGAATAGAGGGATACGGACCCAGGATGTGTAGAAGATTATAGTTTAGTCGGGCAGCATGGTCGGCACGGGCCTGGAGGGCCGAAGGGCCTGTTCCTGTGCTGTACATTTCTTTGTTCTTTGCTGACAGTGACCCAGAGCCGAGATCGAACTTGAGAACACGGCGCCGTGAGGCAGCAGTGCTAACCACTGGGCCATTGTGCTGTCTCGTTTGTCGTTCTAACGGTGGAATGAATCATGTAACTTCTACTTCAGAGGAAACGAGATGTAAGGTATTTCTAAGAGCATGAATCCTGGAAGATAGAAACAATGTGCTTGCTGCAGTAAGGTGGAAGGGAGTGGTGTTCCATATACTCCAGCATTAAACACTCTCTTCCCCTTTATCTCTTTACCACTCTCCTTTATTCTGTTTCTGTTTTGTTTCTATTAGTATCGGGTGAAGGTTTGATTAGCTGTGAGTCTCTTGATCAAGATATTCTTCTACATTTTTTCCAGTCAGACACATTCTGCGACTTTGTTGTTTTTTTTAACCTCTGCAAACATGATGAATAATTGGAAATTCACAACATAGAAGCGGCTCTTGGTTCCACAATTACTGTGTCTGTCGCCATTATTACTATTATACAGATACATGGTCAGATAATTGAATACAGGAGTTTGGAGATCTTGCTTAACTTGAACAAGACATTGGGAAGGACACACTTGGAATACTGTGTACAGTTCTGGTCACTCTAATATAGAAAGGATATTATTAACCTAGAATGAGGGCAGAAAAGATTTGCTAGTTGCTCCCGGACTTGATGATTTGAGTTATAAGGAGAGGCTCGATAGGCTTGAACATTTTTCTTGGAGGCTCGGAGTGATCTTGACGGCGACTAAAAAATAATGCGGGGCATAGATATTGTAGATGTTCCCAAAGGTAATGGAATCCAAAACTAGAAGGCAAAGGTTTAAGGTGAGAGGGGAGAGATACAAAAGGGTCCTGGTGAAAACTTGTTCGCACTGAGGGTGGAGAGTGTCTGAAATATTGGCAGTCATGCAGCCTTCTACAGTTCTGCCTTTTAATTAATATTTAGATATTTCTGTGGAGAAGATGGGTACAGAGGAATATGACCAAATGTGGGCAATCGTGCAGGCATTGTGTAGTAAAAACTGGGAGGCATGGACAAGTTAGGCCGATGCACATATTTCCATGCGGTGAACTTCGATGAATCTATCACCTGTCCAACCTTCCAGATCGGTGTCGCTGCAGATTGGAGTACTCCATCTATATGTCCAAATCGATTTGAAATTTTGCTGTGGGTGCCTGCCTCGATGTTTCTTATCGACAGTGAACTTTGGGGGAATGAAAGTATCTGAGGAAGAGGCAGCAAATTACATTGAGGCAGAAGCTCAGCTGAGATTAAACTGAATGTTGTGGCAGGAATGATTATCCGCATAGTCTCCCTATGTTGTCATTTGCGATCAATTCCAGTTGCCACAGCACTCGCAGATGAAGATATCTGCGAGATAAGATTTTTAAGGTACATGTTTCCAACAATTATTTCAATGTCCTTGGATACAGTTCAATTATCTGGTCTGCACTGCCTGTGAGGTTGTTGGAGGCAGATACAACAGTGACTTTAAAATGTCAATGCCAGAAACGACAGCAATCAAATGCATGCCTCTGGGAAAAGGTCGGTCGAGTGGGATTGAATGATCTGCTAATCTAAAGAGCCGCTGATGTTAAACGGAATGAATGGTCTAAGTCGGTACTTCACGCACTTTTATGTTTTTGGTCACGTCTGGCTGTGTGGTGATGTGCATCAACACCTGGAGTTTTCCCTGAATGTTACCCACGACGGCGAGTAGGATCACGGTAATCCTTTTCTACAATGTGTCCGTGCTTTAAGCCAGCGTCAGCTTTAGCTCACGGGTTACTTCACAGCATCAACTTAATTGTAAGTTCGGGCCTGTCTCACCATGGGCGCTGCCTGGCGTTTTTAATATTTCCAAAACATGTGTGTTGCATAAATAAAAGCAGAAGCACTTTTAAAATTGGAAGTTGGTGTATTTTGTTTGGAGCTAACATTAACATTAACATTTGGAGCTAACTATTTGGAAAAGATGCTTATGCCACGTCTTTATTTTCTGATCTCACATTGCGGAAACCCAAGTTCGATTCCAGCTCTGTACAATAACTGACCTGTCACACATTGTCAATTACTCACAACGTAAATTGTGGAAAAGATCATTAACAATCATCTATTTTACATTTTGTGAAATTTCAGAACAAGATTGGTGACGCAGGCAAATTGATTAATCCATTTTTTGTCCAAGTGAAACGCTGTTCCCAAGATCTCCAAGAACGCTGAGGGAGTTCGAAAGCATCCCATACCAAGCAGTGCGCTTCATTGCTCCTCCTGCCACAGGCATTCAATCCCTCCAACAGCCATCCCAAAATGCACCGCAATAACTCAGCAAATTACCTCAGGCAATTGTCCCTTAGACAGCACCTTCCATACCTACGACCACTATCATTTTGAAGAACTAGACAAGCCCCTACTTGGGAAAATTTCCAACTGGAATGTCCCCTCAAAATCACTCACCATTCCCAGTTGAACCCATATAAACGTTCCTTCGCGGTAACCGGGAAAAAATAATTTAGCTTTCTCCATAAAAGCACGTTGGGTGGACCCAAACTTCACGGACTGCAACGTTTCAAGAAAGCAGCTCACCACCACATTCTGTTGGGCAACTGGGAAGGGGCAATAAATTCTCTCCTAACCAGCAACTTTCACATCCAGTAAAAGTGATCTTTTTAATGCATTGATGCTTTGAATTTCTGGGGCCTGGGATGAACTGTTCTGCATTCTTTAAAAATAAACAGAGAGTACTCAATTCATTTTTTTTCAAATAAGGGTCAATTTCGTGCGGCCAATCCACCTAGCATGCACATCTTTGTTTGTGGGGGAGAAACAAACGCAAATACGGGGCCAATGTGCAAACTCCACACGGACAGAAGGGCAAGGTTTAGAGTAAATGAAAGAGGCAAGTTTTTTACACAGAGGGTAGTGGATGCTTGGAACTCGATGCCGGAGGAGGTGGTGGAAGCAGGGACGGTAGTGACATTTAAGGGGCATCTTGACAAATACATGAATAGGATGGGAAGAGAGGGATACGGACCCAGGAAGTGTAGAAGATTGTAGTTTAGTCGGGCCGCATTGTCGGCCCGGCTTGGAGGGCCGAAGTGCCTGTTCCTGTGCTGTCCATTTCTTTGTTCTTTGTTGACAGTGACCCAGAACCGAGATCAAACTTGAGAACTCGGCGTCGTGAGGCAGCAGTGCTAACCACTGGGCCATTGTGCTGCCTCTGTTTGTCGTTCTAACGGTGTGAGGAATCATGTAACTTCTACTTCAGAGGAAACTGGATCTAAGGTATTTCTAACAGCATGAATCCTGGAAGATAGAAACAATGTGCTTGCTGCAGTAAGGTAGAAGGGAGTGGTGTGCAACGCACTCTTGCAAGATCGATAATAAATACTTCTTCAGAATTTGACTAAGTGTAAATTATTACAATGTGAGCGGTGTTTCTCACAATTGGGGGCTCGTCCGGGATAGTTTTCATTGATCGAGGTGGGCGGCTCAAGAGGAACCGAGAAGACGCGTCCCATTATTTAAACCGTCTCTTAGATCATCTTGAGTAGTTACCCACGGTCAACTGAACACGTTCCTAGGGTAGTCATTCTGAAGAAGCAAGTCACGGATTATAATGGCAGGCACGCCGTGGAAGTGAAAGTCAGGCAACTCTGTGCACGGAGCAAGGGAAGAAAAGCGACTTTTAAGTATTACCTTGTTGACTTGAGTTCGTATCTAGACATCCGCAAGGGCGGATTGATGATATAAGGACTCTCGAGTTCATATCCAGACATCCGTATCAGTGAATGGGCGGGTTGATGATATAAGTACTTTCAGGATTGTGATTCTTTTGACGGACCAGTCAGAACTAGACACTTTACTTCGAAATAAGTGGAAGTTGAGTACATCACAATGAGAAGTAAACACTCGAAACAAGGAGACGGCGCCGATAAGAAAATCCCTAAGAATATCCCACCAGAAAGTCCAGTGGGTCGGTAGTTAGTGAATTGGGATTTTGAGAGCCATGTACAAAAAATGTAAGGACAGGAAAACAATGATAAAATGTTGTTGCTTCATATGGATAAGAAAAGCAATCCGTAAACCCACAGTCTTTTGGCCGAAATACGGTTCGGACGAAGATTGGGTGTGCCAAATTTTGAATATATATGTCAATGATAAAAGACCCTGTTCCGATAAAGAAGTAAGTTACACGAGTTGTTGGCTTCCCAGCAGGAACGCCACCCGAATATATCCATTAATCCCACAGGGCGAAGACGTTCGCACAGCCCCTCTTAGACAATGGGACGTCCTAGATAATTTGCCACCCCTTATAAGAATACGTCAAACAACAAGGACTCGCCAAATGACCAACAAATTAATAAAGGCAAATCAGAGAAAGTCCCTGAAAAAGAAGGAGAGGGTCAAATGATATTAAGATCCACGAAAGGGCAGGGAAAGGAACCAGAAATAACAAAAACGAACCTCCTTCGGGAAGTCCCTATTGGAGAGGGCGAAGTAGGATTTGTAAATTCTCTTTTAAATTCAGGAGAAGTCAGCATTAAAAAAAAGATATCTATGTACGTTAATGGAAGACCCCTTCGGACTGGCGGAACAATTCAATCAGTTCTTAGGTCCTAATATATACACATGGACCGAATTAATGTCCATTATGAGTATCGTATTCACGGGGGATGAAAGGGTATGATTAGAAGAGCAGGCATGCGACTGTGGGAGAATAAACACCCGACAGGGGGAAGCGATAAAGACAGAGAGAGTGATACAGAGAGAGAGAGAGAGAGACAGGCAGAGAGAGAGACAGACAGAGAGAGACAGACAGAGAGATACAGAGAGACAGAGAGAGAGAGACAGACAGAGAGAGACAGAGACAGAGAGAGTGATACAGAGAGAGAGAGAGAGAGAATGGCAGAGAGAGAGACAGACAGCGAGAGACAGACAGAGAGATACAGAGAGACAGGGAGAGAGAGAGAGATACAGAGAGACAGAGAGACAGATACAGAGAACAGAGAGAGAGATACAGAGAGACAGAGAGAGAAAGAGACAGAGAGTGACAGAGAGAGAGAGAGATACAGAGAACAGAGAGAGAGAGAGACAGAGAGAGACAGAGAGAGAGAGACAGGCAGAGAGAGAGAGAGATACAGAGAGAGAGAGAGAACAGAGAGACAGAGAGAGACAGAGAGAGACAGAGACTGGGAGATACAGCGAGAGAGAGACAGAGAGAAAGGGACAGGGAGAGAGATACACAGAGAGAGACAGAGGGAGACAGAGACAGAGAGATACAGAGACAGAGAGAGAGAACAGAGAGACAGAGAGAGAGAGAGGCATAGAGATACAGAGAGACAGAGAGATACAGAGAGAGACAGAGAGATCCAAAGAGACAGAGAGAGAGAGAAAGAGAGAAAGACAGACAGAGAGAGAGAGAGATACAGATAACAGAGAGAGAGAGGGGGATACAGAGATACAGAGAGAGAAAGAGACAGAGAGAGGCAGAGAGAGAGAGAGAGAGATACAGAGAGAGAAAGAGACACAGAGAGACAGAGAGAGAGATAAAGAGAGAGAGAGAGACAGGCAGGGAGTAAGAGATACAGAGAGAGACAGAGACAGAGAGAGAGAGAGAGAAAGAGACAGAGAGAGACAGAGAGAGAAAGAGAGAGACAGAGAGAGACAGAGAAAGATAGATACAGAGAACAGAGAGAGAGAGATACAGAGAGTGAGAGAGACAGATAGATACAGAGAGAGAGAGAGACTGAGACTGAGAGAGATACAGAGAGAGAGAGACAGGCACAGAGAGAGAGATACAGAGACAGAGAGAGAGAACAGTGAGACAGAGAGAGATAGAGAGAGAAAGAGACAGAGAGAGACAAAGAGACATAGAGAGAGACAGAGAGAGAGATACAGAGAGAGAGAGAGACAGAGAAGGCTGCAAAATGCCTGGAGTCACTGTTTCAATACAGAGAGAGAGAGACAGAGAAGGCTGCAGCATGCCTGGAGTCAGTGTTTCAATACAGAGAGAGAGAGACAGTTTGTTGCAGAGAAGGCTGCAAATACTGAACTACCACCCGTGGGAAGGCTGAAATAAGCTTACCCTACAACCACGGCCACCGCAGGCGGAGTCACTAAAATCATTCTGGAGCAAATTGTTCCCCGATAAGGGTTGGTAGAAAATCTAGACTAGGACAGGGGAAGTCACTTTACCTCTAAGGTCTTATCAAGCGCAGTGTCAGTTCCCCGTCCGGCAAGTTCCCAATATAGCATACAAACCTGCCAACCGCAGTGTCAGTTCCCCGTCCGGCAAGTTCCCAATATAGCATACAAACCTGCCAACCGCAGTGTCAGTTCCCCGTCCGGCAAGTTCCCAATATAGCATACAACCCTGCCAACCGCAGTGTCAGTTCCCCGTCCGGCAAGTTCCCAATATAGCATACAACCCTGCCAACCGCAGTGTCAGCTCCCCGTCCGGCAAGTTCCCAATATAGCATACAACCCTGCCAACCGCAGTGTCAGTTCCCCGTCCGGCAAGTTCCCAATATAGCATACAAACCTGCCAACCGCAGTGTCAGCTCCCCGTCCGGCAAGTTCCCAATATAGCATACAAACCTGCCAACCGCAGTGTCAGTTCCCCGTCCGGCAAGTTCCCAATATAGCATACAAACCTGCCAACCGCAGTGTCAGCTCCCCGTCCGGCAAGTTCCCAATATAGCATACAACCCTGCCAACCGCAGTGTCAGTTCCCCGTCCGGCAAGTTCCCAATATAGCATACAAACCTGCCAACCGCAGTGTCAGTTCCCCGTCCGGCAAGTTCCCAATATAGCATACAACCCTGCCAACCGCAGTGTCAGTTCCCCGTCCGGCAAGTTCCCAATATAGCCTACAAACCTGCCAACCGCAGTGTCAGTTCCCCGTCCGGCAAGTTCCCAATATAGCCTACAAACCTGCCAACCGCAGTGTCAGTTCCCCGTCCGGCAAGTTCCCAATATAGCATACAAACCTGCCAACCGCAGTGTCAGTTCCCCGTCCGGCAAGTTCCCAATATAGCATACAACCCTGCCAACCGCAGTGTCAGTTCCCCGTCCGGCAAGTTCCCAATATAGCCTACAAACCTGCCAACCGCAGTGTCAGTTCCCCGTCCGGCAAGTTCCCAATATAGCCTACAACCCTGCCAACCGCAGTGTCAGTTCCCCGTCCGGCAAGTTCCCAATATAGCATACAAACCTGCCCACCGCAGTGTCAGTTCCCCGTCCGGCAAGTTCCCAATATAGCATACAAACCTGCCAACCGCAGTGTCAGTTCCCCGTCCGGCAAGTTCCCAATATAGCATACAAACCTGCCAACCGCAGTGTCAGTTCCCCATCCGGCAAGTTCCCAATATAGCATACAAACCTGCCAACCGCAGTGTCAGTTCCCCGTCCGGCAAGTTCCCAATATAGCATACAACCCTGCCAACCGCAGTGTCAGTTCCCCGTCCGGCAAGTTCCCAATATAGCATACAACCCTGCCAACCGCAGTGTCAGTTCCCCGTCCGGCAAGTTCCCAATATAGCATACAAACCTGCCAACCGCAGTGTCAGTTCCCCGTCCGGCAAGTTCCCAATATAGCATACAAACCTGCCAACCGCAGTGTCAGTTCCCCGTCCGGCAAGTTCCCAATATAGCCTACAAACCTGCCAACCGCAGTGTCAGTTCCCCGTCCGGCAAGTTCCCAATATAGCATACAAACCTGCCAACCGCAGTGTCAGTTCCCCGTCCGGCAAGTTCCCAATATAGCATACAAACCTGCCAACCGCAGTGTCAGCTCCCCGTCCGGCAAGTTCCCAATATAGCATACAACCCTGCCAACCGCAGTGTCAGTTCCCCGTCCGGCAAGTTCCCAATATAGCATACAAACCTGCCAACCGCAGTGTCAGTTCCCCGTCCGGCAAGTTCCCAATATAGCATACAACCCTGCCAACCGCAGTGTCAGTTCCCCGTCCGGCAAGTTCCCAATATAGCATACAACCCTGCCAACCGCAGTGTCAGTTCCCCGTCCGGCAAGTTCCCAATATAGCCTACAAACCTGCCAACCGCAGTGTCAGTTCCCCGTCCGGCAAGTTCCCAATATAGCCTACAACCCTGCCAACCGCAGTGTCAGTTCCCCGTCCGGCAAGTTCCCAATATAGCATACAAACCTGCCAACCGCAGTGTCAGTTCCCCGTCCGGCAAGTTCCCAATATAGCCTACAACCCTGCCAACCGCAGTGTCAGTTCCCCGTCCGGCAAGTTCCCAATATAACATACAACCCTGCCAACCGCAGTGTCAGCTCCCCGTCCGGCAAGTTCCCAATATAGCATACAAACCTGCCAACCGCAGTGTCAGTTCCCCGTCCGGCAAGTTCCCAATATAGCATACAACCCTGCCAACCGCAGTGTCAGTTCCCCGTCCGGCAAGTTCCCAATATAGCATACAACCCTGCCAACCGCAGTGTCAGTTCCCCGTCCGGCAAGTTCCCAATATAGCATACAACCCTGCCAACCGCAGTGTCAGTTCCCCGTCCGGCAAGTTCCCAATATAGCATACAAACCTGCCAACCGCAGTGTCAGTTCCCCGTCCGGCAAGTTCCCAATATAGCATACAAACCTGCCAACCGCAGTGTCAGTTCCCCGTCCGGCAAGTTCCCAATATAGCATACAACCCTGCCAACCGCAGTGTCAGTTCCCCGTCCGGCAAGTTCCCAATATAGCATACAACCCTGCCAACCGCAGTGTCAGTTCCCCGTCCGGCAAGTTCCCAATATAGCATACAAACCTGCCAACCGCAGTGTCAGTTCCCCGTCCGGCAAGTTCCCAATATAGCCTACAAACCTGCCAACCGCAGTGTCAGTTCCCCGTCCGGCAAGTTCCCAATATAGCATACAAACCTGCCAACCGCAGTGTCAGTTCCCCGTCCGGCAAGTTCCCAATATAGCATACAACCCTGCCAACCGCAGTGTCAGTTCCCCGTCCGGCAAGTTCCCAATATAGCCTACAACCCTGCCAACCGCAGTGTCAGTTCCCCGTCCGGCAAGTTCCCAATATAGCATACAAACCTGCCAACCGCAGTGTCAGTTCCCCGTCCGGCAAGTTCCCAATATAGCATACAACCCTGCCAACCGCAGTGTCAGTTCCCCGTCCGGCAAGTTCCCAATATAGCATACAAACCTGCCAACCGCAGGGTCAGTTCCCCGTCCGGCAAGTTCCCAATATAGCCTACAACCCTGCCAACCGCAGTGTCAGCTCCCCGTCCGGCAAGTTCCCAATATAGCATACAAACCCTGCCAACCGCAGTGTCAGTTCCCCGTCCGGCAAGTTCCCAATATAGCATACAACCCTGCCAACCGTAGTGTCAGTTCCCCGTCCGGCAAGTTCCCAATATAGCATACAAACCTGCCAACCGCAGTGTCAGTTCCCCGTCCGGCAAGTTCCCAATATAGCATACAACCCTGCCAACCGCAGTGTCAGTTCCCCGTCCGGCAAGTTCCCAATATAGCATACAAACCTGCCAACCGCAGTGTCAGTTCCCCGTCCGGCAAGTTCCCAATATAGCATACAACCCTGCCAACCGCAGTGTCAGCTCCCCGTCCGGCAAGTTCCCAATATAGCATACAAACCTGCCAACCGCAGTGTCAGTTCCCCGTCCGGCAAGTTCCCAATATAGCATACAAACCTGCCAACCGCAGTGTCAGTTCCCCGTCCGGCAAGTTCCCAATATAGCATACAAACCTGCCAACCGCAGTGTCAGTTCCCCGTCCGGCAAGTTCCCAATATAGCATACAACCCTGCCAACCGCAGTGTCAGTTCCCCGTCCGGCAAGTTCCCAATATAGCATACAAACCTGCCAACCGCAGGGGCCCAACAACCAGGCATTTCAAAATAATTATTATAATTAATAAATTAATCAAATTTGATACTACTGATTCAGTAACATTTCAATAATAGTATTTCAGCTAAAATTCATCGACTGGGAGTAAAAGTTGGATTGCTGCCAAATTCCCGTTATCAAATGTCCTTGAACGATCTGTTCTTTTTAATCAAAGCTGTTTTGTGTTTTTAAGACCAGCTTCCACATCATTTTAAGTTTTAATTTCCAGGCTAATTCTAAACATTTATTTTAAAATATCAAACACAATAACTTATTAAACATACAGGTTTTCTGTAGATGAATTCGTCGATTCTATTAAAGAAGGCAACTACTAGAAGTTTGGAGATAAATTGGGACTTCCACACTCCTTGGCACCCCCGCTTATCGGGACGAGTGGAAAGGATGAATCAAACCCTGAAAAATCATTTGTCAAAAATAATACTAGAAACTAGGCTCCCCTGGACAAAATGCTTACCGATAGCCCTTCTAAGAATCCGAACGGCTCCAAGAAAAGATTTGGGGTTGTCCCCATACGAAATGTTGTTCGGATTGCCATACCTTGGAACAATGGGAGAATGGCCCATTGCAGAATGTAAAGATAACTATGTAAAGAAATATATACTGGCATTGTTCCTCATTATCATTCCTCGGGAGACAAGGACTGCTAGCGCAGACACCGCACCTTGAATTCGCAGTCCACAAATTTAAACCAGGAGATTGGGTACTGGTGAAATCGTGGCAGGAAACCAAGCTTCAACCCACTTGGGACGGACCGTTCCTGGTTTTGTTAACCACAGAGACTGCCATACGAACCGCGGAAAAAGGTTGGACTCATTACAGCAGAACGAAGGGTCCCGTGAAATCACCACCTGAACAGGAACAATGGCATGTGGAGGCCACTGAGGAATCATTAAAGATAAGATTAAAAAGGCTCAAAATCCTGAATTGTTCAATAATATGACAAAACTACAGCTAAAATGGACTATACGATGTATTATAACATTAATAATGTGGGGGGGAAGGAATCGGTCATATGTTTAAATTAACAATCCCAGAAAGTCGGTACCCTCAGGTAATACGGACTGACCTATGCACCCTCATAGACTGCGAGTCAGAGGGGAATGGAAAGCAATTTAGGGTAGATTCTCTTCATTATTACCGAGAGGAATGATTACGGAGAGGGGGGGTTGGCTGAAAAGGTTCTGCCAATTCCCCAGAGGGGCACCACCGGTCGTACTATTCACCAGATTAATGGAAATTCCCCCTCAACGTGCAAGGCTGGAACTTGTCACCTCGTATATATCACCGTAAAACACACGGCCTGGATTGAGACAGGCAATCGGGTTTGTTCACTTAGACATGAGATATTCGGGGTAAACATGAGAAATGGCAAGACTGAATGCTGCTTCCGTATCTCATTAGACCAAGGAGGAACTCCCACTAATGGAACTGGGAACGACAAGGCGGAGAAAGGACAGGGAGTCAAAATAATTGAAGTGAAACATTTAGAGCAAGCCTTTGAGATAGAGACCGGCTATGAGGAACAGAATGCGTGGATTGAGTGGGTGAGGTATTCGGCCCAGACGCAGAAGAAAGACAATTGTTATGCTTGCGCATCAGGTAGACCACAGGCCCATATGGAGCCCTTTACACTGGGGTGGACAGACAATAGAGGGAGCATGGAATGCATGATGGCCTTGTACCAAGATGAGACAGCCTGGGGCAACAAGACCTGCACTGCCCTATCTCTGATGTTTCCTCATGTTAATAAGAAACTATCAGCAAACCCTCCCTCCTTCTTGGTTACCGTGACACATCAGAAATCGTGTATAAGTCGTTCTGATAAAGGGCTAAGTAAAGATATGGGAGAACTCAAGACTTGTATTGAGACGAAGAACGTGACCACCCAGGGCAATTACTCATCACTAAAAATACCACGTGCGGATATATGGTGGTATTGCGGAGGAAAGATTCTAAGGCCCACTCTACCCCCCCCCCCCCCCCCAATGGAAAGGGACATGCGCATTAGTTCAGCTCGCCATTCAGTTCAGTATAGCCTATGAAAGACAAGAGGAGAGGGGGAGTGTAAAAGGGGAACGATCTAAACGAAGCATACCCACCTCATTTAATGACAGTATTTACCTGGACCCCGTTGGCATTCCCAGAGGAGTACCAGATGAGTTCAAAGCCCGAAATCAGATTGCAGCTGGGTTCGAGTCCCTCTTCTGGTGGCTTACGGTCAATAAGAATGTGGATTGGATAAACTATATATACTATAATCAACAGAGGTTCATCAATTATCCCAGGGACGCCGTGAAGGGCATAGCAGAACAACTGGACGCAACCAGTAGAATTGTCTGGGAGAATAGATTGGCTCTGGATATGATTTTGGCAGAGAAAGGTGGTGTATGCTTTATGCTTAAGGGACAGTGTTGCACGTTTATCCCTAACAACACGGCACCCGACGGATCGATTACCCGTGCGCTACAAGGGTTAACCACTCTGGCTGAGGAAATGGCAGACAACTCAGTGGCAGACACATCCATGACTGGGTGGCTTGTATCAATGTTTGGGAAATGGAAAGGGTTAATTGTGTCCATCCTCACCTCCATCATCGTGGTGATAGGAGCATTGGCGGCAATAGGCTGTTGCATCATCCCGTGCGTAAGAGGCTTGGTGCAGAGACTCAACGAAACAGCCTTGACCAAGCAGATGCCATTACCCCTGGGTAAAGGAGGCCAGGATACAATTTGCCTACTAGAAAGAGGGAAGACTGAAGGAGAGGACGGCACCATAGAAAGGGAAGTTGAGAGGATGTTGGACAATTTTGGGGTAGGTTAGAAGAGGCGACAAAGTGTAAAAAGCAACAAGAGTAAAAAGAAAAAAAGGGGGCTTGTGAGAAATGAACATGTTGTGTTGTTTCTACATGTATAAACTCTGGTTCACAATTAAGATGTCAACAATGAAGCCTGATGGGAAAATTAACATGTCAAGTTCTGAGTAACCAATAGTGAGCGAGTTGTTGTAACTATGTACAAGGTTGACCTTCGGGGAAGAACGGGATGTACAATAACAGAAATTGTTAAGCAAGGGGGAAGATAGCAGGTGCCAGCAGGGGGCCTCATTCTTATCTTAAACTGACGATCCAAGGATATACCAGGAGCTGACAGAAACCACTAGGCAAGGGGGAGGCCAAATAAGGGATCACTGATAAGGGAACTGCCCTTTCTATAGTTTGTGGGATGTATTTCTCACGGATTGTATTTTAATGGATTGTATATAACAAAGTGATGTTGTGTGAATTCTTTGTGTCTACTATTGCTTACTGGCGGCACCCGCTCTTGCAAGATCGATAATAAATAGTTCTTCAGAATTTGAGTAAGTGTAACTTGTTAAAAGGTGACCGGTGTTTCTCACACTTCTACTTCGGAGGAAACTGGATCTAAGGTATTTCTAAGAGCATGTATCCTGGAAGTTAGAAACAACGTGCTTGCTGCAGTAAGGTGGAAGGGAGTGGTGTGCAATGTACTCCAGCATTAAACGCTCTCTCCCCCTTTATCTCTTACCACTCTCCTTTATTCTGTTTCTGTTTTGTTTCTATGAGTATCGGGTGAAGATTTGATTAGCTGTGAGTCTCTTGATCAAGATATTCTTCTACATTTTTCCCAGTCAGATACATTCTGCGACTTTGTTGTTTTATTTAACCTCTGCAAACATGTTGAATAATTGGAAATTCACAACATAGAAGCGGCTCTTTGTTCCGCAATTACTGTGGCTGTCGCCATTATTAATATTATATAGATACATGGTCAGATCATTGAATACAGGAGTTTGGAGATCTTGCTTAACTTGAACAAGACATTGGGAAGGACACACTTGGAATATTGTGTACAGTTCTGGTCACCCTAATATAGAAAGGATGTTATTAACCTAGAATGAGGGCAGAAAAGATTTGCTAGGTTGCTCCCGGACTTGATGGTTTGAGTTATAAGGAGAGGCTCGATAGGCTCGAAAATTTTTCTTGGAGCCTCGGAGTGATCATGACGGCGACTATAAAATAATGCGGGGCATAGATATTGTAGATGTTCCCAAAGGTAATGGAATCCAAAAATAGAGGGCAAAGGTTTAAGGTGAGAGGGGAGAGATACAAAAGGGTCCAGGTGAACAATTTGTTCGCACTGAGGGTGGTGAGTGTTTGAAACATTGGCAGTAGTACAGCCGTCTACAATTCTGCCTTTTAAAATGTATTTAGATATTTATGTGGAGGAGATGGGTATAGAGGAATATGACCAAATGTGGGCAATCGGGCAGGCTTTGTGTAGTAAAAACTGGGAGGTATGGACAAGTCAGGCCAAAGCTCCATTTTCCATGCGGTGAACTTCGATGACTCAATCAGCTGTCCCACCTTCCAGATCTGTGTCGCTGCAGATTGGAGTACTCCATCTATATGTCCAAATCGGTTTGACATTTTGCTGTGGGTGTCTGCCTCGATTTTTCTTATCGACAGTGAACTTTGAGGGAATTAAAGTACCTGAGGAACAGGCAGCAAGTTACATTGAGGCAGAACCTCAGCTGTGATTAAACTGAATGTTGGGGCAGGAATGATTATCCGCATACTCTCCCGATGTTCTCATTTGCGATCAGTTCCAGTTGCCACAGCACTCGCAGATGAAGATATCTGCGAGATAAGATTGTTAAGTGACATGTTTCCAACAATTATTTCAATGTCCTGGGATACAGTTCAGTTATCTGGTCTGCACTGCCTGTGAGATTAATGGAGGCAGATACAACAGTGACTTTCAAATGTCAATGCCAGAAACGACAGCAATCAAATTCATGCCTCTGGGAAAAGGTCGGTCGGGTGGCATTGAATGATCTGCTAATCTAAAGAGCCGCTGATGTTAAACGGAATGAATGTCCTCCTTCGGTACTTCACGCACTTTTATGTTTTTGGTCACGTCTGGCTGTGAGATGATGTGCATCAACACCTGGAGTTTTCCCCGAATGTGACCCACCACGGCGAGTAGGATAACGGTCATCCTTTTCTACAATGTGTCCGAGCTTTAAGCGAGCGTCAGCTTTAAAGCTCATTGGTTACTTCACAGCATCAACTTAATTGTAAGTTCGAGCCTGTCTCACCATGGGCGCTGCCTGGCGTTTATAATATATCCAAAACATGCGTGTTGCATAAATAAAAGCAGCAGCACATTTAGGATTGGAAGTTGGTGTATTTTGTTTTGAGCTAACATTAACCTGTTTGAAAAAGATGCTTATGCCACGTCTTTATTTTCTGATCTCACACTGCGGAAACCCAAGTTCGATTCCAGCTCTGTACAATAACTGACCTATCACACATTGTCAATTACTCACAACGTAAATTGTGGAAAAGAGCATTAACAATCAACTATTATACATTTTGTGAAATTTCAGAACAAGATTGGTTCCGCAGGCAAATTGATTAATCCATTCTTTGTCCAAGTGAAACGCTGTTCCCCAGATTTCCAAGAACGCTCACGGAGTTCGAAAGCATCCCGTAACAAGCAGTGCGCTTGATTACTCCTCCTGCCACAGACATTCAATCCCTCCAACAACCATCCCAAAATGCACCGCAATAACTCAACAAATGTCCTCAGGCTATTGTCCCTTAGACAGCACCTTCCATACCTACGACCACTATCATTTTGAAGAACTAGACAAGCCCCTACTTGGGAAAATCACCAACTGGAA
The DNA here is from genome assembly GCF_047496885.1 of Scyliorhinus torazame. NCBI lineage: Eukaryota > Metazoa > Chordata > Chondrichthyes > Carcharhiniformes > Scyliorhinidae > Scyliorhinus > Scyliorhinus torazame. Next base: position 11,774,269 of record NC_092729.1, on the reverse strand, counting down.
TTTCCCATCAAAATCACTCACCACTCCCACTTGGACCCATATAAACGTTCCTTCGCGGAAACGGGGAAAAAAATCATTTAGCTTCCTCCATAAAAGCACGTTGGGTGTATCCACACCTCACGGACTGCAACGTTTGAAGAAAGCAGCTCACCGCCACCTTCTGAAGGGTAACTGGGAATGGGCAATAAATTCTCTCCTAACCAGCAACTTTCACAGCCAGTAAAAGTGATCTTTTTAATGCATTGATACTTTGAATTGCTGGAGCCTGGGATGAACTGTTCTGCATTCTTTAACGTTAAACAGAGAGTACTCAATTTTTTTTTCAAATAAGGGACAATTTCGAGTTGCCAATCCATTAATCATGCACATCTTTGGTTGTGGGGGAGAATCCAACGCAAATACGGGGCCAATGTGCAAACTCCACACGGACAGGGCAAGGCTTAGAGTAGATGAACGAGGCAAGTTTTTTTACACAGAGGGTAGGGTGCCTGGAACTCGCAACGGGAGGAGGTGGTGGAAGCAGGGACGATAGTGACATTTAAGGGGCATATTTACAAATAAATGAATAGGATAGGAATAGAGGGATGCGGACCCAGGACGTGTAGAAGATTGTAGTTTTGTCGGGCAGCATGATCGGCACGGGCTTGGAGGGCCGAAGCGCCTGTTCATGTGCTGTACATTTCTTTGTTGACAGTGACCCAGAGCCGAGATCGAACTTGAGAACACGGCGTCGTGAGACAGCAGTGTTAACCACTGGGCCATTGTTCTGTCTCCTTTGTCGGTCTAATGGTGGAATTAATCATGTAACTCCTACTTCAGAGGAAACTGGATCTAAGGTATTTCTAAGAGCATGAATCCTGGAAGATAGAAACAATGTGCTTGCTGCAGTAAGGTGGAAGGGAGTGGTGTGCAATATACTCCAGCATTAAACGCTCTCTCCCCCTTTATCTCTTTACCACTATCCTTTATTTTGTTTCTGTTTTGTTTCTATTAGTATCGGGTGAAGATTTGATTAGCTGTGAGTCTCTTGATCAAGATATTCTTCTACATTTTTCCCAGTCAGATACATTCTGCGACTTTGTTGTTTTATTTAACCTCTGCAAACATGATGAATAATTGGAAATTCACAACATAGAAGCGGCTCTTTGTTCCGCAATTACTGTGTCTGTCGCCATTATTAATATTATATAGATACATGGTCAGATAATTGAAGACAGGAGTTTGGAGATCTTGCTTCACTTGAACAGGACATTGGGAAGCACAAACTTGGAATACTGTGTACAGTTCTGGTCACTCTAATATAGAAAGGATGTTATTAACCTAGAATGAGGGCAGAAAAGATTTGCTAGGTTGCTACCGGACTTGATGGTTTGAGTTATAAGGAGAGGCTCGATAGGCTCGAACATTTTTCTTGAAGCCTCGGAGTGATCATGACGGCGACTATAAAATAATGCGGGGCATAGATATTGTAGATATTCCCAAAGGTAATGGAACCCAAACCTAGAGGGCAAATGTTTAAGGTGTGAGGGGAGAGGTACAAAAGGGTCCAGGTGAACATTTATTTCGCACTGAGGTTGGTGAGTGTTTGAAATATTGGCAGTAGTACAGCCGTCTACAATTCTGCCTTTTAAAATATATTTAGATATTTATGTGGAGAAGATGGGTACAGAGGAGTATGACCAAATATGGGCAATCGGGCAGGTTTTGTACAGTAAAAACTGGGAGGCATGGACAAGTTAGACCGACGCACCTATTTCCATGCGGTGAACATCGATGAATCGATCACCTGTCCCACTTCGAGATCTGTGTCGCTGCAGATTGGGGTTCTCCATCTATATGTCCAAATCAGTTTGAAATTTTGCTGTGTGTGTCTGCCTCGATTTTTCTTATCGACAGTGAACTCTGAGAGAATGAACGTATCTGAGCAACAGGCAGCAAATTACATTGAGGCAGAAGCTCAGCTGTGATTAAACTGAATGTTGGGGCAGGAACGATTATCGGCATAGTCTCCCTATGTTGCCATTTGCGATCAGTTCCAGTTGCCACAGCACTCGCAGATGAAGATATCTGCGAGATAAGATTTTTAAGTTCCATGTTTCCAACAATTATTTCAATGTCCTGGGACACAGTTCAATTATCTGGTCTGCACTGCCTGTGAGATTGGTGGAGGCAGAGACAACAGTGGTTTTCAAATGTCAATGCCAGAAACCACAGCAATCAAATTCATGCCTCTGGGAAAAGGTCGGTCGAGTGGCATTGAATGAGCTGCTAATCTAAAGAGCCGCTGATGTCAAACGGAATGAATGTGCTCCTTTGTTACTTCACGCACTTTTATGTTTTTGGTCACGTCTGGCTGTAAGATGATGTGCATCAACACCTGGAGTTTTCCCTGAATGTGACCCACCACGGCGAGTAGGATCACGGTAATCCTTTTCTACAATGTGTCCGTGTGTTAAGTCAGCGTCAGCTTTAGCTCACTGGTTACTTCACAGCATCAACTTAATTGTAAGTTCGGACCTGTCTCACCTTGGGCGCTGCTTGGCGTTTTTAATATTTCCAAAACATGTGTGTTGCATAAATGAAAGCAGCAGCACATTGATAATTGGAAGTAGCTGTATTTTGTTTTGAGCTAACATTAACCTGTTTGAAAAAGATGCTTATGCCACGTCTTTATTTTCTGATCTCACACTGCGGAAACCCAAGTTCGATTCCAGCTCTGTACAATAACTGACCTGTCACACATTGTCAATTACTCACAACGTAAATTGTGGAAAGAGCATTAACAATCATCTATTATACATTTTGTGAAATTTCAGAACAAGATTGGTTCCGCAGGCAAATTGATTAATCTATTTTTTTCTAAGTGAAATGCTGTTCCCCAGATTTCCAAGAACGATCATGGAGTTCGAAAGCATCCCGTAACAAGCAGTGCGCTTGATTACTCCTCCTGCCACAGGCATTCAATCCCTCCAACAGCCATCCCAAAATGCACCGCAATAACTGAACAAATGTCCTCAGGCAATTGTCCCTTAGACAGCACCTTCCATACCTACGACCACTATCATTTTGAAGAACTAGACAAACCCCTACTTGGGAAAATCAACAACTGGAATTTCCCCTCTAAATCACTCACCACTCCCACTTGGACCCATATAAACGTTCCTTCGCGGTAACGGGAAAGAAAATCATTTAGCTTCCGCCATAAAAGCACGTTAGGTTTATCTTCACGGACTGCAGCGTTTCAAATAAGCACCTTCTGAAGGTCAACTGGGAATGGGCAATAGATTCTGTCCTAACAGCAATAAATATAGAGAACTCAATTCATTGTTTTCAAAGAAGAGGCAATTTCGTGTGGCCAATCCACCTATTATGCACATCTTTGCTTGTGGGGGAGAAATCAAAGCAAATACAGGGCTAATGTGCAAACTCCACACAGACAGAATGGCAAGGTTTAGAGTAGATGAACGAGGCAAGTTTTTTTACACAGAGGGTAGTGGGTGCCTGGAACTCGCTACCGGAGAAGGTGGTGGAAGCAGGGACGATAGTGACATTTAAGGGGCATCTTGACAAATATAGGAGTAGGAAGGGAATAGAGGGATACAGACCCAGGAAGTGTAGAAGATTGTAGTTCTGTCGGGCAGCATGGTCGGCACGGGCTTGGAGGGCCGAAGGGCCTGTTCCTGTGCACTTCTTTGTTCACAGTGACCCAGAGCCGAGATCGAACTTGAGAACTCGGCGTCGTGAGGCAGCAATGCTAACCACTGGACCATTGTGCTGTCTCTGTTTGTTGTTCCAACGGTGGAATGAATCATGTAACTTCCACTTCAGAGGAAACTGGATCTCAGGTATTTCTAATTGCATTAATCCTGTAAGATAGAAACAATGTGCTTGCTGCAGTCAGGTGGAAGGGAGTGGTGTGCAATATACTCCAGCATTAAACCCGCTCTCCCCCTTTCTCTCTTTACCATTCTCCTTTATTCTGTTTCTGTTTTGTTTCTGTTCGTTTCGGGTGAAGATTTAATTAGTTGTGGGTCTCTTGATCAAGATATTCTTCTACATTTTTCCCAGTCAGATACATTCTGTGACTTTGTTTTTTTTTTAACCTCTGCAAAGATGATGAATAATTGAAAATTCACAACATAGAAGCGGCTCTTTGTTCCACAATTACTGTGTCTGTCGCCATTATTACTATTATACAGATACATGGTCAGATAATTGAATGCAGGAGTTTGGAGATCTTGCTGAACTTGAACAAGTCATTGGGGAGGACACACTTGGAATACTGTGTACAGTTCTGGTCACCCTAATATAGAAAGGATGTTATTAACCTAGAATGAGGGCAGAAAAGATTTGCTAGGTTGCTACCGGACTTGATGATTTGAGTTATAAGGAGAGGCTCGATAGGCTCGAACATTTTTCTTGAAGCCTCGGAGTGATCATGACGGCGACAATAAAATAATGCGGGGCATAGATATTGTAGATGTTCCCAAAGGTAATGGAATCCAAAAGTAGAGGGCAAAGGTTAAAGGTGAGAGAGGAGAGATACAAAAGTGTCCAGGTGAACAATGTGTTCGCACTGAGGGTGGTGAGTGTTGGAAATATTGGCAGTAGTACAGCCGTCTACAATTCTGCCTTTTAATAAGTATTTCGATATTTATGTGGAGAAGACGGGTACAGAGGAATATGACCAAATATGGGGAATCAACCAGGCTTTGTGCAATAAAAACTGGGAGGCATGGACAAGTTAGACCGACGCACCTATTTCCATGCGGTGAACATCGATGAATCTATCACCTGTCCCACTTCCAGATCTGTGTCGCTGCAGATTGGAGTTCTCCATCTATATGTCGAAATGGGTTTGAAATTTTGCTGTGGGTGTCTGCCTCGATTTTTCTTATCGACAGTGAACTTTGAGGGAATGAAAGTATCTGAGGAACAGGCAGCAAATTACCTTGATGCAGAAGCTCAGCTGTGATTAAACTGAATGTTGGGGCAGGAATGATTATCCGCATAGACTCCCTATGTTGTCATTTGCGATCAGTTCCAGTTGCCACAGCACTCGCAGATGAAGATATCTGAGAAATAAGATTTTTCAGTTCCATGTTTCCAACAATTATTTCAATGTCCTGGGATACAGTTCAATGATCTGGTCTGCACTGCCTGTGAGATTGTTGGAGGCAGATACAACAGTGGCTTTCAAATGTCAATGCCAGAAACCACAGCAATCAAATTCATGCCTCTGGGAAAAGGTCGGTCGAGTGGCATTGAATGATCTGCTAATCTAAAGAGCCGCTGATGTCAAACGGAATGAATGTCCTCCTTCGTTACTTCACGCACTTTTATGTTTTTGGTCACGTCTGGCTGTAAGATGATGTGCATCAACACCTGGAGTTTTCCCTGAATGTGACCCACCACGGCGAGTAGGATCACGGTAATCCTTTTCTACAATGTGTCCGTGTGTTAAGTCAGCGTCAGCTTTAGCTCACTGGTTACTTCACAGCATCAACTTAATTGTAAGTTCGGACCTGTCTCACCTTGGGCGCTGCTTGGCGTTTTTAATATTTCCAAAACATGTGTGTTGCATAAATGAAAGCAGCAGCACATTGATAATTGGAAGTAGGTGTATTTTGTTTTGAGCTAACATTAACCTGTTTGAAAAAGATGCTTATGCCACGTCTTTATTTTCTGATCTCACACTGCGGAAACCCAAGTTCGATTCCAGCTCTGTACAATAACTGACCTATCGCACATTGTCAATTACTCACAACGTAAATTGTGGAAAGAGCATTAACAATCATCTATTATACATTTTGTGAAATTTCAGAACAAGATTGGTTCCGCAGGCAAATTGATTAATCTATTTTTTTCCAAGTGAAATGCTGTTCCACAGATTTCCAAGAACGATCATGGAGTTCGAAAGCATCCCGTAACAAGCAGTGCGCTTGATTACTCCCCCTGCCACAGGCATTCAATCCCTCCAACAGCCATCCCAAAATGCACCGCAATAACTGAACAGATGTCCTCAGGCAATTGTCCCTTAGACAGCACCTTCCATACCTACGACCACTATCATTTTGAAGAACTGGACAAGCCCCTCCTTGGGAAAATCAACAACTGGAATTTCCCCTCAAAATCACTCACACTCCCACTTGGACCCATATGAACGTTCCTTCGCGGTAACGGGAAAGAAAATCATTTAGCTTCCTCCATAAAAGCACGTTTGGTTTACCCAATCTTCACGGACTGCAGCGTTTCAAGAAAGCAGCTCACCACCACCTTCTGGAGGGGAACTGGGAATGGGCAATAAATTCTGTCCTAACCAGCAACTTTCACATCCAGTCAAAGTGATCTTTTTAATGCATTGATGCTTTGAATTTCTGGGGCCTGGGATGAACTGTTCTCCATTCTATAAAAATAAATATAGAGTACTCAATTTATTGTTTTCAAAGAAGAGGCAATTTCGTGTGGCCAATCCACCTATCATGCACATCTTTGCTTGTGGGGGAGAAATCAAAGCAAATACGGGGCAAATGTGCAAACCCCACACGGACAGAAGGGCAAGGTTTCGAGTAGATGAACGAGGCAAGTTTTTTTACACAGAGGGTAGTGGGTGCCTGGAACTCGCTACCGGAGGAGGTGGTGGAAGCAGGGACGATAGTGACATTTAAGGGGCATCTTGACAAATATAGGAATAGGAAGGGAATAGAGGGATACGGACTCAGGAGGTGTAGAAGATTGTAGTTTAGTCGGGCAGCATGGTCGGCACGGGCGTGGAGGGCCGAAGGGCCTGTTCTTGTGCTGTACACTTCCTTGTTCTTTGTTGACAGTGACCCAGAGCCGAGATCGAACTTGGGAACTCGGCGTCGTGAAGCAGCAGTGTTAACCACTGGGCCATTGTTCATCTCCTTTGTCGGTCTAATGGTGGAATGAATCATGTAACTTCTACTTCAGAGGAAACTGGATCTAAGGTATTTCTAATTGCATTAATCCTGTAAGATAGAAACAATGTGCTTGCTGCAATAAGGTGGAAGGGAGTGGTGTGCAATGTACTCCAGCATTAAACGCGCTCTCCCCTTTCTCTCTTTACCATTCTCCTTCATTCGGTTTCTGTTTTGTTTCTCTTCGTTTCGGGTGAAGATTTGATTAGCTGTGGGTCTCTTGAACAAGATATTCATCTCCATTTTTTCCAGTCAGACACATTCTGTGACTTTGTTTTTTTTTTAACCACTGCAAACATGATGAATAATTGAAAATTCACAACATAGAAGCGGCTCTTTGTTCCACAATTACTGTGTCTGTCGCCATTATTACTGTTATACAGATACATGGTCAGATAATTGAATGCAGGAGTTTGCAGATCTTGCTGAACTTGAACAAGACATTGCGAAAGACACATTTGGAATACTGTGTACAGTTCTGGTCACCCTAATATAGAAAGGATGTTATTAACCTAGAATGTGGGCAGAAAAGATTTGCTAGGTTGCTACCGGACTTGATGGTTTGAGTTATCAGAAGAGGCTCGAACATTTTTCTTGGAGGCTCGGAGTGATCATGACGGCGACAATAAAATAATGCGGGGCATAGATATTGTAGATGTTCCCAAAGGTAATGGAATCCAAAAGTAGAGGGCAAAGGTTAAAGGTGAGAGGGGAGAGATACAAAAGTGTCCAGGTGAACAATTTGTTCGCACTGAGGGTGGTGAGTGTTTGAAATATTGGCAGTAGTACAGCCGTCTACAATTCAGCCTTTTAAAAAGTATTTAGATATTTATGTGGAGAAGATGGGTATAGAGGAATATGACAAATGTGAGCAATCGGGCAGGCTTTGTGCAGTAAAAACTGGGAGGTATGGACAAGTTTGGCCAAAGCACCTATTTCCATGCGGTGAACTTCGATGACTCTATCACCTGTCCCACCTTCCAGATCTGTGTCGCTGCAGATTGGAGTACTCCATCTATGTGTCCAAATCGGTTTGAAGTTTTGCTGTGGGTGTCTGCCTCAATTTTTCTTATCGACAGTGAACTTTGAGGGAATGAAAGCATCTGAGGAACAGGCAGCAAATAACATTGAGGCAGAAGTTCAGCTGTGATCAAACTGAATGTTTGGGAAGGAATGATTATCCGCATAGTCTCCCTATGTTGTCATTTGCTCTCTGTTCCAGTTGCTACAGCATTCACAGATGAATATATCTGCGAGATAAGATTTTTAAATTACATGTTTCCAACAATTATTTCAATGTCCTGGGATACAGTTCAATTATCTGGTCTGCACTGCCTGTGAGATTGGTGGAGGCAGATACAACAGTGACTTTCAAATGTCAATGACAGAAACGACAGCAATCAAATTCATGCCTCTGGGGAAAGGTCGGTCGAGTGGGATTGAATGATCTGCTAATCTAAAGAGCCGCTGATGCAAAACGGAATGAATGTCCTCCGTCGGTACTTCACGCACTTTTATGTTTTTGGTCAAGTCTGGCTGTGTGGTGATGTGCATCAACACCTGGAGTTTTCCCTGAATGTGACCCACCATGGTGAGTAGGATCACGGTAATCCTTTTCTACAATGTGTCCGTGTTTTCAGCCAGCGTCAGCTTTAGCTCACTGGATACTTCACAGCATCAACTTAATTGTAAGTTCGGTCCGATCGCACCATGGGCGCTGTCTGCCGTTTTTAATATTTGCAAAACATGGGAGTTACATAAATAAAAGCAGCAGCACATTTATAATTGGAAGTTGGTGTATTTTGTTTCGAGGTTACATTAATCTGATTGAAAAAGATGTTTGTGTCACGTGTTTACTTTCTGTTCTCACACTGCGGAAACCCAAGTTCGATTCCAGCTATGTACAACAACTGACCTATCACACATTGTCAATTAGTCACAGCATAAATTGTGGAAAAGAGCATTAACAATTATGTATTGTACATTTTGTGAAATTTCAGAACAAGATTGGTTACGCAGGCAAATTAATTAATCTATTTTTTGTCCAAGTGAAGCGCTGTTCCCCAGATCTCCAAGAAAGCTCAGGGAGTTCGAAAGCATCCCGGACCAAGCAGTGCGCTTGATTGCTCCTCCTGCACAAGCATTCAATCCCTCCAACAGCCATCCCAAAATGCACCGCAATAACTCAACAAAATACCTCAGGCTATTGTCCCTTAGACAGTACCTTTCATACCTACGACCACTATCATTTTGAAGAACTAGAAAAGCCCCGACTTTGGAAAATCGCCAACTGGAATTTCCCCTCAAAATCACTCACCACTCCCACTTGGACCCATAAAAACGTTCCTTCGCGGTAACGGGGAAATAAATCATTTAGCTTCGTCCATAGAAGCACGTTGTGTGTAAACAAACTCCAGGATCTGCAACGATTCAAGAAAGCAGCTCACCTTCTGAAGGGCAACTGGGAATGGGCAATAAATTCTGTCCGATCCAGCAACTTTCACATCCAGTAAAAGTGATCTTTTTAATACATTGATGCTTTGAATTTCTGGGGCCTGGGATGAACTGTTCTCCATTCTTAAAAAAAATATATTGAGTAAACAATTCATTTTTTCTATTATGGGGCAATTTAAGCTGGCCAGCCCACCTACCCTGCGGATCTTTCGGTTCTGTGGTAGAAACCAACGCAAAAACGGGGATAATGTGCAAACTCCACACGGACAGTGACCCAGAGACGGGATAGAACCTGAAAACTCGGTGCCGCGAAGCAGCAGCGCAAACCACTGCGCCATCCCGCTGTCCCTGTTTTTTCATTCTTACCGTGGAATGAATCATGTAACTTCTGCTTCAGAGGAAACTGGATCGAAGGTATTTCTAACAGCATGCATCCTGGAAGACAGAAACAATGTGCTTGCTGCAGTAAGTTGGAAGGGAGTGATGTGCAATGTAATCCAGCATTAAACGCTCTCTCTCCCCCTTTCTCTCTTTACCACTCTCCTTTATTCTGTTTCTGTTTTGTTCCTATTTGTATCGGGTGACGATTTGATTTGCTGTGGGACTATTGAGCAAGATATTCTCTCCACCTTTTTCGAGGCAGGCGCATTCTGTGACTTTGTTGCTTTTTGGAACCACTGTAAACATGATGAATAATTGGAAATTCACAACACTGAAGGAGGCTCTTTGTTCCACAATTACTGTGTCTGTGCCCATTATTACTATTATACAGATACATGGCCAGATAATTGAAAACAGGAGTTTGGACGTCTTGCCGAAGTTGCACAAGACATTGGGAAGGACACACTTGGAATACTGTGTACAGTTCTGGAATATAGAAAGGATATTATTTAGGGCGAAGGAATGCAGAAAAGGTTTGCTAGGCTGCTACGGGACTTGATGGTTAGAGTGAATAGGATCGGCTGGATATACTGGAACATTTTTCTTGGAGGCTAGGGGTGATCTTGACGACGGCTGTAAAATGAAACGAAAACCGCTGACTGTCACAAGTAGGCTACAAATGTAGTTACTGTGAAAAGACCCTTGTCGCCACATTCCGGCGCCGGTTCGGGGAGGCTGTTATGGGAATCGAACCGTGCTGCGGGTCTGCTATAAACCAGCGATTTAGCCTTGTGCTTAACAGCCCCACAGAAACAATGACGGGGATAGACCAGGTAGATGTTGCCAAAGTTAATGGAATCCCAAACTAGAGGGCATAGGTTTAAGGTGAGAGGGGATTGATACAAAAGTTGATACAAACAATTGTTTCACTGGTTTCTGTTTCTGTTTTGTTTCGATCGGTATCGGCTGAAGGTGTGATTTGCTGTGAGTCTCTTGAGCAAGATATTGTTCTACATCTTATTCCACTCAGACACATTCTGCGACTTTTTTGCTTTTTGCACCATTGTAAACATGATGAACAATTGGAAATTCACAACGCTGAAGGAGGCTCTTTGTTCCACAATTCCTGTGTCTGTGCCCATTGTTACTATGATCTAGTTACATGGTCAGATAATTGAATACAGGAGTTAGGATGTCTTGCTGAAGTTGTACAAGACATTGTGAAGGACACACTTGGAATACTGTGTGCACTTCTCGTCAACGTAATAAAGAAAGAGGGCAGAAAAGATTTGCTCGGCTGCTACCGGACTAGACAATTTGAGTAAGAAGGAGCGGCTGGATAGACTGGAACATTTTTCTTGGAGGCTGGGGGCGATCTTGACGTCGGCTATAAAATAATGAGGAGCATAGATGAAGTAGATTTTCGCAAATGTAGTGGAATCCAAAACTAGAGGGCATAGGTTTGACGTGAGAGGGGAGAGATTCAAAAGGGTTCAGAGAGACAATTGTTTCACACAGAGGGTGGTGAGTGTCTGGAACGAGCTGGCAGAGGCAGTAATAGAGGCGTATACAATTCTGCCTTTAAAAAGCATTTAGATAGTTTTCTTGAGAAGATGTGTTTCGAGGAATATGACCAAATGTAGACAATTGGCCAGGGTTTGTGTAGTAAAAACTGGGCGGCATTGACAAGTTAGGCAGAAGAGCCTATTTCCATGCTGTAAACTTCTATGACCCTATGACCTGTCCCACCTTCCAGGTCTGTGTCGCTGCAGATTGGAGTACTCCATCTATATGTCCAAATCGGTTTAAAATTTTGCTGTGGGTGTCTGCCTCGATTTTTCAGATCGACAGTGAACTTTGAGGGAATGAAAGTATCTGAGGAACAGGCAGGAATTGACATTGAGACAGAAGCTCAGCTGTGGTCAAAGTGAAAGTTGGGGCAGGAGTGAGTGGCCTTGTAGTCTCCCTATGTTGTAATTTGATCTCAGTTTCAGTTGCCACAGCACTCACATTTGAAGATATCTGCGAGATAAGATTTTAAAGTTACATGTTTCCAACAATTATTTCAATATTCTGGGATACAGTTCAATTATCTGGTCTGCACTGCCTGTGAGATTGGTGGTGGCAGATATAACAGTGGCTTTCAAATTTCAATGCGAGAAACGACAGGAATAAAATGCATGCCTTTTGGGAAAGGTCGATCGAGTGGGATTGAATGAACCGCTAATCTAAAGAGCCGCTGTGGTTAAACGGAATGAATGTCCTCCTTCGGTACTTCATGCACTTTCAAGTTTTTGGTCACGTCTGGCTGTGAGATGATGTGCATCAACACCTGGAGTTTCCCGTCAATGTTACCGACCACGGCGAGTAGGATCACGGTAATCCTTTATATATAATGTGCCCATGCTTAAAACGACGTCAGCTTTAGCTCACTGGTTACTTCACAGCATCAACTTAATTATAAGTTAGAACCCGTCTCACCGTGGGCGCTGCCGGGCGTTTTTAAAATTTCCAAAACATGTGTGTTGCATAAAAAATGCAGCAGCACATTTATAATTAGAAGTCGGTGTATTTTGTATAGAGGTTGCATTGACCTGTTTTAAAAAGAGGCTTGTGCCACGTGTTTACTTTCTGACCTCACACTGCGGAAACCCAAGTTCAATTCCACCTCTGTATAATATCTGACCTATCACACTCTGTCAATTACTCACAACCTAAATCCAGGAAAAGAGCATGGACGATTATCGATTATACATTTCCTTAAATTTCGGAACAAGATTGTCTACGCAGGCAAATTGATTAATCCATTCTTTTCCACGTGAAACGCTGTTCCCCAGATCTCCAAGAACACTCAGTGAGTTCGAAAGCATCCAGGACCAAGCAATGCGCTTGATTGCTCCTCCTGCCACAGGCATTCAATCCCTCCGCCACAACCATCCCAAAATGCACCGCAATAACTCAACAAAGTTCCTCGGGCAATTGTTCCTTCGGCAGTACCTTCCAGACGTACGACAACTAAGATTTTGAAGAACTAGACAAGCCCCGACTTGGGACAATCACCAACTGGATCTTCCCCTCCAAATCACTCACCGCTCCCACTAGGATCCATATTAACGTTCCTACACGGTAACGGGGGAAAAATAATTTTGCTTCCTCCATAAAAGCACATTGGGTGTACCCAAACCTCACGGACTGCAACGCTTCAGGAAAGCAGCTCACCACCACCTTCTGAAGGGCAACTCGGGATGAACAATAAATTCTGTCCTAACCAGCAACTCTCAAATCCAGTAAAAGTTATCTGTTTAATACATCGGTGCTTTGAATTCCTGGGGCCCGGGATGAACTGTTCTCCATTCTCGAAACAAAAATATAGGGTACCCAATTTATTTTTTCCAATTAAGGCGCAATTTAGCGTGACTAATCCACCTACTCTGCACATAATTGGGTTGTGGCGGCATAACCCACGCAAAGACAGGGAGAATGTGCAAACTCCACACAAAGAGTGACCCAGAGCCTGGGTCGATCCTGAGAACACGCCCTGTTCGTAATTCTAACGGTGGACTGAATCATGTAACTTCTGCTTCACAGGAAACTGGATCGAAGGTATTTCAAACAGCATGAATCCTGGAAGATAGAAACAATGTGCTTGCTGCAGTCAGGTGGAAGGTAATGGTGTGCAATGTATCCAGCAGTAAACGTGGTCTCCTCCTTCCTCTCTTTACCACTCTCCTTTGTTTCTCTTCTGTTTCTATTGGCATTGGGTGAAGATTTGTTTTGCCGTGGGTCTCTGAGCAAGACATTCTTCTACATCTTATAGCAGTCAGACACATAGTGCGACTTTTTTGCTTTTTACACGACTGTTAACATGATGAATAATTGGAAATTCACAACACTGACGTTGTTCCACAATTACTGCGTCTGTGCCCATTGTTACTATTCTACAGACACATGGTCAGAAGTTGAATACAGAAGATGGGATGTCTTGTTGAAGCTGTACAAAACATTGGGAAGGACACAATTGGAATAATGTGTACAGTTCTGGTCACAGTAATATAGAAAGAGGGCAGAAAAGATTTGCTCGGCTGCTTCCGGTCTTGAAAAGTTGAGTTATAAGGACTGGCTGGATAGACTGGAACATTTTTATTGGAGGCGTGCGGTGATCTTCACAACGGCTAAAAAATAATGAGGGGCATAGAAAAGGTAGATTTTCCATGAGGTACTGGAATCCAAAACTAGAGGGCATAGGTTTAAGTTGAATGAGGAGAGAAACAAAAGGATCCAGAGGCACAATTGTTTCACACAGAGGGTGGTGATTGTCTGGAACGAGATGGCAGAGGCAGTAGTAGAGGCGTCTACAATTCTGCCTTTTAAAAAGCATTTAGATAGTTATATGGAGAAGATGGTATGGAGGAATATGACCAAATGTGGGCAATTGGACATGCTTTGGGTAGTAAAAACTAGATGGCATGGACAAGTTAGGCCGAAGGGCCTATTTCCACTCTGTAAACCTCTATGACCCTATGAGCTGTCCCACCTTCCAGATCTGTGTCGCTGCAGATTCGAGCACTCCATCTATATGTCCAAATCGGTTTGAAATGTTGCTGTGGGTGTCTGCCTCCATTTTTCTTATCGACAGTGAACTTTGAGGGAATGAAAGTATCTGAGGAACAGACAGCGAATTACATTGAGGCAGAATCTCAGCTGTGATCAGACTGAATGTTGGGGCAGGAGTGATGGCCGTGTACTCTCCCAATGTTGTCATTTGCTATCGGTTCCAGTTGGCACAGTACTCGCAGGTGAATATAACTGCGAGATCAGATTTTTAAGTTACATCTTTCCAACAATTATTTTAATGTGCTGGGATACAGTTAAATTATCTGGTCTGCACCGCCTGTGAGATTGGTGGAGGCAGATACAACAGTGACTTTCAAATTTCAATGCGAGAAAGAACAGCAATCAAATGCATGCCTTTGGGGAAAAGTCGGTCGAGTGGGATTGAATGATCTGCTAATCTAAAGAGCCGCCGAGGTTAAACGGAATGAATGTCCTCCGACGGTACTTCACGCACTTTTAAGTTTTTGGTCACGTCTGGCTGTGAGGTGATGTGCAGCAACACCTGGAGTTTCCCCTCAATGTTACCCACCACGGCGAGTAGGATCACGGGAGACCTTTATATAAAATGTGTCCGTGCTTGACGTTAGCGTCAGCTTTAGCTCACTGGTTACTTCACAGCATTAACTTAGTTGTAAGTTCGAGCCTGTTTCACCATGGGCGCTGCCTGGCGTTTTTAATATTTCCAAAACATGTGTCGTGGATAAATAAAAGCAGCAGCACATTCATAATTTGAAGTAGGTGTATTTTGTTCCAGGCTGCATTGATCGGTTTTAAAAAGCAGCTTTTGCCACGTGTTTACTTTCTGGCCTCGCGCTGCGGAAACCCGAGTTCGATTCCAGCTCTGTACAATAACTGACCTGTCACACTTTGCCAATTACTCACTACATAAATGGAGGAAAAGAGCATTAACCATTCTCTATTTACATTTTTGAAATTTCGGAACAAGATTGTTTACGCAGGCAAATTATTTAAACCATTTTTTTCCCGTGAAGCGCTGTTGTCCAGATCTCCAAGAACACTCAGGTAGTCTTGAGACCCTGGAGGTAATGGATAAAGATTTACTAGCGAGACAAACGGAAGGAATCACATCCATACCGCCGCAGACTGAACTTCCTCAAACAGTGTGGCTGAACGAGCAGTGCAGACTTTCATGAGGGACTTGCAGAAACAGTCCATGCTGTAGATACGAGGTTGGTATGTTTTTTTCTTCAGCTACCATAACACACCACACGTTACGACCAGAGCGGCACCGGAACAACTGCAGTTGGGCCGGAGGTTGATAACCTGCCTTATTCTGGCGTTCGCCGAGATTGGCGTTGTAGTGCAATGGAATTCAGATCTACAGAGGCAGTATTGAAGCAGGCAGATGCAGGACGGAGGTGTTCAACCGGGAGACACGGTATACATCTGAACCTGTGGAGGGAGTGATATTGGGGCTACTAGGAACCATGCTGGAATGGACGGGAACGGTATCTTGCATGGCATAAACACGGGAGTGGACGTGCAGCCATCTGGGATGGTCACTTCCAGAATACAAAATGGACAATTGCAAAGATTGCAGGGAAATATGGACAATGCTAAGATAGCAGGCAGGCACAGAATCTGTCTGCATATTGGAGAAATAACTCCAAGACGAGACTGAAACTATAGGCACAATTGCGTATGGATGGCCCATCTCCGTGAACAAAGGAAGATAATTAAGTCACCGATCTGGCCCCAGACCTCACGGCGCCAGTACCCCAAACCGAAAGCGCAAGCAAAGCCAGGCCAACGGCCACCTAGTACACGCCCAGCCATGAGGGCACCCACCCATTCATTGGTTAGGATCAATGCGAATGATCAAGAAACGGCCTAATTGCTTGGGGCCAAGTCCAAGGCCCGCCAAAAGCGCGCGAAGCCCCCTTCAGATATAAGAAGAAGGCCCCAAGAGAGAATCGCTCTCTTGGAATCGGCTCTCAAAGCGGAGAGACCCTTCCACCAGCTACACCAGAAGCAAGTAAGGCCAATATCAACGCACGAAACCAGACGGACGACCTTAGCTGTTCCCCTCTACCACTTCCTCCCCAGCAGCCACAGATCCGAACAACAGCCATTGTTCTTCTGACTGAGTGGGCGCCCGAAGCTAAGTAAAGGCTTTAGCAGTAGTGATAGTTTAGTCTGTAGTATTTCGTGCATGAGTAGAACTTGCTGTGTGTGTAAGTAAACAGTATTGACATTGAACTAACTAACTGGTGTACCGGCTCTTCGATCAGTATTCGGGTTTGAACTCTGTGGCGGTATCGAAAGATACCTGGCGACTCTAAAGCAAACGAAATTAGAAATAAGGAAGGCGACCATATTGACCGCCATATTCAGAAACAACCAAAGAGAGCAACATTTACTGGCGACCTCTGACGGGACTCGACCTGGAAGTTGCCTAGTCACTCCGAGAGAACCCAAATTTGAATTGGGATCCAATTGGAAACAGGAAAAACACAAGTGTAAGAACAATACTTATCAAACCTCCAAGATTCGAAAGTCTGTTAATGCATGAGTACTAACAGGGATTTAAGGTAAACCTGAGAGATTTTGTTGCGTAAAACTATTGGGAGTTTGGTAGGCCGGATATTAGCGTAAGCCGTACCCGTGTTTACCTCACCACTTTATCAACCTCTGTTCCAAATTCGGTAGACACCACAGAGATAGAGAAAAATGGCAATGAAGACAATGGAACACCTTATGAACCCCCAGGAATTCGACGTTGAAGCGACCAGTAGAGTAGGACAGTGTCCCGTATGGGAAGAAGAGATCAGAAAGTATCTCAAAGGAAAAGCTTTGGCCCTTTGGAGTGAATTCTGCGCCAATGACGAAACACGTCCCGGAAGCAGAGGGCAGACTTGGTGGGAGAACCTGTCAGAGATCCATAAGAAGAGCTGAGGGAAAGCTCGCAAGCCGATGGCAATCGTGTCCTGCTTGGCACAATTGCGAGGTACAAGAGGATGTCGTGAGGATGCTCCATAGAGTGATTGAGGAGAGAGACAAGAATAGTAAAGGAGATGTGAGTGGATATGAGAGAGAGAACAAGGAACTGTGAGAGCAGTTAGCGGCGAGGGACAAGGAGGTGGCTGATGCCACGCGGGCACACCAGTCTTGTCTCGCCCACTTGAGCAGCTTTCAGTCCAAATATGACAAAGCCTACCAAGACACGCAACGCGCGGTGTCGGTAAAACAGGAAAACGAACAACAGATCGAGCAGTTGCAGAAACAGTGCAACAACTTAAAAGCAGCTCTACGAGCGCTCCACACTTTCACAACCGAGTAAAGGCAGAGCTCGGGAGACCACGCAAAGTGCCGGAAGCAAATTGCAGTCTCTGGTTTCTGTTCAGAATGGGTTGCAGAGCAGGTTCGGACCCCAGCTCGAGCAAGAAAATAGCCCCGATTGGCAGGAGTTAAATGAGACTCCCCATAGATATGTACATGGGACATGTACATAGGAAAAACCCCAGAAACGAAAAGTACCCCAACGCCCAACTGAACAGGCAGAACACACCCCGATGAACCCTGTCACCACACAGCGCAGGGCCACAGCAGAAGGGAACACAGATTTCTTCCACACTAACCCATTAACCGTCACTCAATTAAGAGACACGTCTGATAAAATAACACCGTTCCTACCCACATCGGACCCCCACCAGTTCTTTGCAAGAGCAGGCGATCATGGTACGGCCTGGATGAAAAGGAGCAAGTGAAGCTCACAGTTTTAAGCCTCGACCCTTCAGTCGTGGCATCCCTTCCCGACCCACAGAATGTAGGAGGAGGCACCCTACAAGAAATGCACACAGCGATCCTAGATGCGATCGGCTATAACAAAGGAGACCACGTAGAAGGCCTAAACAAGTGGAGGCAAAAGAAGAGAGAGCACCCCACAGCGTATGCTGAACGCATGTGGATAGATTTCACAGCAGTATTCGGAGAGGTAGCCCGCGCCCATTTGACCATGGATAATATGGCCAAGTGGACTCGCATCCAATTCTCTCATGCGACAGAGGCAGGGCAGAGAGCTTGCACAAATTACGACCCCCTCAGACGAGCCGCACAACGAGAAATGGGTTTTGAAAAGATTGTCCCGTGCTTAGGAACAGTCCATCCAAGGCGAAATCGTGGGCAGCACGGTAGCATTGTGGATAGCACAATTGTTTCACAGCTCCAGGGTCCCAGTTTCGATTCCAGCTTGGGTCACTATCTCTGCGGAGTCTGCACATCCTCCCCGTGTATGCGTGGCTTTCCTCCAGTTGCTCCGGTTTCGTCCCACAGTCCAAAGATGTGCAGGTTAGGTGGATTGGGCAGGATAAATTGCCCTTAGTGTCCAAAATTGCTCTTAGTGTTGGGTGGGGTTACTGGGTTATGGGGGTTGAGTGGAGGTGTTGGCCTTGGGTAAGGTGCTCCTTCCAACAGCCGGTGCAGACTCGATGGGCCGAATGGCCTCCTTCTGCACTGTAAATTCTATGATAATCTCTGAAAACCGCATTTTTAAAACCAGATGAAAAGCAGGCAGACATGCATCCAGTTAGGATGCACCAGGACTCCGCATAGGTAAATGAGGGCAGGAACAGCCCACAGCAACCCAAATCCCAGGAGTGTTACAATTGTGGACAATTAGGACACTATGCACGAGAGTGCAATGCGCCCCAGAAGCACCAGAGAAACCAACAGACGGGCACCGTAATAAGAATGGGGCAAAGCCAATCCATAACGTTAGCGCCCGTTCTGAGAACGCAGACATGAACGGCACCGACTGACGGTGTACGGGATCCTCAACTTGGATCTGCGACACTCTTTGGAACAAGTTCGGTTGTCCAGTAGAAGCAGGCAAAGTCCGGGGAAACACCATAGAATTTCTTTGGGACACAGGAGGGTCCCGCACCACACTCCATTCCTCCACAATGTTTCAACGGGACACGTGGCCCACAACAGACACCATCACACTCAGGGTTTTTACAGGTCATTTACAACAGGGACACTTCACAGCCCCTGCAGCGATACAAAGAGGGAACATTACGACTAAACACCCCGTAGTTGTGGTGGATCGACCCCAGACAGCTGAACACATCCTGGAATTGACTTTTTGAGCTTCCACAACCTCTCATTTGATCCGGTAAATAAATGAGTATGGAGAATGGCAAAGGCAGCACGTAAAACCGCCACGCTTAGAGTTGGAGAATATGCAAACTGAATCAGCGCAGTACGAGACTTCTGGATCGACCCTCGAGCCATTAGTCAGGACAAACAGGTTAGGGAAGTCCTGCAGCAACACAAAGCAGCATTTGCACAGCACAAGCACGACTGTGGCAAGATAGCTTAGTGAATATTACAGGTCCCGACCCCAGACCCCAAAAGCAGTACGGTTTTCCCCAAGAAGCAGAGGGAGAAATGTCAAAGGTAATACAGTCTGGTTGATCAAGGCGTACTCATATCAATAGCCTCCACGAATAACGCACCAATTTAGCCCGTCAGGAAACCCGATGGATCATGGCGACTGATCATTGATTACCGGGAACTGAACAAAGTAACCCCAGTAGCAGCCCCCACCGTAGCCACGAGTCCCGAGACCATGCTAAAAAAGGGACTACAGTCAAAGTTGTTTTCGATTTTGAACTTAGCAAAGGCTTTTGGTCCATTCCATATGATAAAGCGTGCCAATATATATTCGCCTTTATATTCCAGGCAATACACGTCGACATGCCTTTCACAAGGCTTCCACATCTCCCCCTCCATTTTCCACCGATAGCTGGCAAATGGATCAGCAAAATGTTCCCGAACCGATTGTCTGGTCCAATATGTAGATGATATGCTACTACAGGCGAACACAAAGGGAGAGCACATTTCGCTTCTCGCCGAACTTTTCGGACTCCTACAACAGAATAGATGTCAAGTGAACCCCAAGAAGGCCCAGATTTTGCATGAAAAAGTGATTTACTTGGGTACAGTACTCACATATGGTAAACGCGTGATCGAGCAAAAGATGATTGACTCGATCATCAAATTGCCGCTTCCCCATAACATAACAGCTCTCCGGTCATTTCTAGGACTGGTTGGCTACTGCCGAAACGACATTCACGGTTTTGCCATAAAAGCAGCGCCCCTAGCCGAACTTCTCAAGAAACAAGCGCCTTGGGAATGGCTTCCACAGCACACGGATGCCGTGGATGCATTAAAAAGAGCATTCAGCACAGCCTCCGCATTACAGGTCCCATTTCCACTTCCCCGTACCCATTCGAAGTAGCAAGCACCGTCCAAAGCCTTTCGGCCGTGCTCCTCCAAGAACGACATGATCGCTTAGGGGTATACGCCTCATGCGTGTTAGATCCTGTCAAACAAGGATTTTCTGCCTGCGAAAGGCACCTGCTCGCAGATTTGTGGGCAGTACAATACTTCGCCGACATGACAGGACTCAACCCCATCACCATTCTCACTGAACAGACCCCAACTCAGCGACTACTAGATGGTCGACTTAAGGATGGCACAGTCAGCCAGATCCGTGCAACCCGTTGGACCCTTCTTTTACAGGGGCGGGACATAACAGTTAAAAGAACCAAGACCCACACTTTCCTAGCCGATAATTTACACCATGCAGGTACCCCACACGCGTGTGAGATCATCTCCACTAAACATAATACAGGATCCTTGATACCTAAGTGAGCTCCCAGGAAAGCAGGTACTACACCCCAGAGATCCCAGCCCACAGACACGTGCGCACCCATTGTAACCTATGTGGATGGCTCCTCCATAGTTTTAAATGGGAAAAGAAATACTGGTTGCGGTATTTACGTAAGAGGACGCACAGGGACGCCCCCCAGAAGAGATTTCGTTGAAATTGCCTGGACACTTTGGCTCGCAGGCAGCAGAGCTGGCAGCCAGAGCGCACATTGTAGATCAACTCGACTCGTTTCCGACCACAGCCGACATATATTCGGACAGTTTTTTATGTCTGCAACAGTTTAACCGCATTCATACCCCTATGGGAAAATAGAGGATTCGTTTCCGCAAACAGAAAGCCCCTACCCTCAGCCCCATTATTCCTACATATCCTAGAGACAGCTCAAGATAGGAAATACGGCATTATTAAAGTTCGTAGTCATCATCGTTCTCCCCCCGCCGCCCCCCCCCCCCAATCCCCGGTAACGTTAAGGCAGACGCCCTACCGAAGGCAGGTTCCAGACATGGTCACTTTTGGAACCCCCCGAAAGCGCCCCAGTAAACGCGGATCAGCTCTCACAGACCAACATTCAAGATTTGGCAAAGGCTCAAAAAGAAGATGAGAAGCTCAGGGAAGTTTTAAAAGGCAATTTCACAGCCCCTTATGAGAAGATTAAAAACGCGATAACCATACATGACGGTGTGATTTTAAAAGACGGCATTTATGTATTCCCTAGCCAGGAGAAGAACTAAATTATTTGTCAGTTCCATGACAATCATGGGCACCAGGGCATTGAACCCACCCTAGCCCACCTCAGACCTTTCTGCTGGTGGCCTGATTTAAAAACCAATGTTACTCATTTCATTGAGAATTGCTTAATCTGTGCCCAGAACAATCCGGACAGACATGCAAGAAAAGCTCAGCTAAGGCACACCCCTATTATATAGGACCCCTACCCCACCCCACCCCCTCAATTGCAGAAATTGTTTTAAGTATGTGCTGCTGGTCATCGACACCTTCACAAAATGGGTGGGAGCTTTTACATCCAGAACAAACACTACCAAAACGACAGCTAAAATCCTAGCACAGCACATCTTTACAAGATGGGGCCTCCCACGCAGTATAGAGTCCGATCAAGGCTCCCATTTTACAGGACGAGTGATGAAAAACGTCCTCACAAATGTCGGAATAAAGCAAACGTTTCATATAGCATACCAGCCCCAATCACGCGGCATTGAGAGGATGAACAGAACTCTGAAAGCGACCCTCAGGAAAATGGGGCAACAGCACAATAGCACCGGGGACTCAGTTCTCCCCTTTGCACTGATGTTCATAAGAAACACGGTATCCACGTCCACAAGATACACCCCCCACACCCTCATGACCGGACGCCCCATGAAAGGGACAGAATATGTATTAGGACTGGATTTGGCCAGCCCCACAGTCACCGCCCTCACGCATGAAAAAACAGTCCAGCAGATTAATGATAATGTGAAGGCAGCCCAGCTCGCTGCAGCTGTTAGACTTGGGACAGGGAAGAAGCAAAGCAGGGCTTGCATTGATAAAACGGTACACGCCACCGAGTTTGCTGTAAGGCAGCAAGTGATGTTATCCCTATACAACCCCAGTTCATTTTTCTCCCCCAAATTGTCCGGACCGTACTCCATCTCTGACAAAGTCAGCCCCTCTGCACACGTCCCAATGGCAAGTATGCGTGGTTTCACATAGACCAGCTTAAGGCTTGTGGCTCGCAGAACAACCATGCACACCACATCTCGCTTGCAGCAGCAGTGAGCACGCCGCTCCCACGAATGACCCTCCCCAACCAGTCCAGCCCGTCCTCAGACACGACTTCGACTCCACCCCCAGAGGCATGACATCACCTCTACCTTCCTTTAACCAGCAGCGACAGCGATAACGTTAGCGACAGCCCCAGCACACCACGCTACGATTACACCCCTGCACTAGACCCGAATCCCACGATACCTAACATGATTCCAGCGACCCCTTCAAGATAACATACGTTATAGCCCCTGACCCAGACCCACCGTCCGGCGTTTATGGATTAAAACCTAGCAGCTCCAACCTTGATACCAAAATTTTGGCGCAAAGACAATTCGTTCAGGCTCATCCGGAACGATGAGATGGACCCCAATTCGCCCACCGCAGATTTCGCAAACCTACTCCAGTCAAGAATATGGCAGCCGGGAGAAGATGCTAACATAGAGTCTGACTCCCACCAAACAAATCCCTTTGCGGCTCTGTTCGCTACTGAGCAATGAGGTGTCCAGATGATGGTAAAAAGGAACCGATGGAGAGTTACGGTGTCCTTTCTGATGAAACCTGCACCATGTTTGTACTGAATGTTTGTTTGTTATTGTGAATGTTAAATGTTGTTTGCCCATTTAATGTTTTTCATGGCCCCCGCCACCACTCTTCTAAGGCCCACTGGCAGTTAATGGAACAGGTTTGTCGACAGACAACCGTTCAGAGGAACTAGTTTGTCGGCAGACAACCAATCATAGCTACTCTCCTGACATGAAGGTAATCAAGAGAGGCAGCCCCCACGACGACCACATATTCGTTCCGTACTTGCCAGTCGCTCAGACAGTGGAGAAACAGCACTGGTCCCCGCCCTGGCTGAGGACCCCCCCTCTGGTCAGCTGCGCTCGGGTAGAGCACAAACGGCACTGGTCAGCGTCCTACCCGGGACTCCACCTATTCCTACCCGCCGCGGCCCATACGCGCCCCATTTTTGCTCTCTAAGTTCAAAACTCTTTTTTTTTGTTTATGGCAACCCTTTGGTTACTTCGAAATGCTACTTACATACTCGAACACTAGGATGGTAGATTACACAGGCTGCGGGACGGCTCGCACTGTGTCTGTTTTTTCTCGGATATCTTTTCCAAAATACCTGTTTTTTAAAAAAATAAGGCAGTCACACAGATGGTGACCAATTATAATAAGTAATTGGCAATTAGGCAACGATGAGATGAGACAGACAGGCATACGAGATCTTAAGCAAGATAATAACAGATATTATGCTTGTGTCCATAGAACTTTGGAACCTCAGGAACCTCAGAAGAAGAAAAGAAGGAGACAGAAAGAAGGAAAGATGAAGACAAACATCATGCTCTACAGCTGGATCTTAGCGGGACCCCTGCAGGTGCGCGCAGAGGCTACCCCCCCCCCCCCCCTCTGATCGCAGGCCGTAAATGTTTCCCACCCCTGCCATACACTAACCCCCGAGATAGTTACCGATACACCGACCTGGTGTGACTGGTTCATCACCTGGTATTCCCTATCCTACTTTGTGGAATCACTATTAGTACTTGCAATACTCTGCAGTGTCGTTCAGTCTCTAAGACTGAGGAAATGGCGGAGGAAAGCCTCCCTCAGTAGCACTCCGATATACGCCCTCAGATCCCCTATTTTAGGACTTCAACAAACCCTCCAACCCCTTTAAGTGAATTAAAGTGCCTCGATGTTTTTTGTATGTGTTTTGTTCGTTCCAATAAAAAGAAATGTAAAACCCTGTGCTTGACGGCCAAGCCAAAGAGCCCTGTGTTGCTGCTATTTGTACAGTTAAAAATGTGGTAAATTATTTTGATTGTAGGAGTAAGGACAGTTCATTTAAGGATAGTTAGAGGTTACAGTTTTTTAATTTTGTAATGCATGCCTGATTGTCATAGAGCCGCGTAGAATTTTATAACGATGGATGGACATAAATAATTTAGGTACAAGTTGCAATTCATAGGACAGAGCAGGGTAGAGCCTATGACGTGCTTACGGGTGCCCAACTTAGGAAGAGAATGAAGACGACGCGGTTATTTGCTCCTTCACGCTTCGCGTTGAGGATCACAAGGAGGGGGTGTAGCCATCTGGGATGGCCACTTCCAAAATACAAAATGGACATTTGCAAAGATTGCAGGGAAAAATGGACAATGGTAAGAAAACAAGCAGGCACAGAGCCTGTCTGCATATTGGAAAAGTAGCTCCCAGACACAGTAGTATATAGTTGACCCATCTCCGGGAACAAAGGAAGGTACATAAGTAACCGAACCGGCCCCAGACTTCGCGGCGTCAGTTCCCCAAACCGAAAGCAGAAAACAAAGCATGCCAACGGCCACCTAGGACATGCCCATCCATTAGGGCACCCACCCCTTTATTTGTCAAGATCAATACGAGTGATGAAGATATGGCCCAATTGATTGGGGCCAAGTTCTAGGCCCACCCAAAAGCGGGCAAAGCCCCTTCAGGTATAAGAAGAAGGCCCCAAGTGTGTATCGCTCTCTTCGACTTGACTCTCACAGCGGAGAAACCCGTCCACCAGCTTTACCAGAAGCAAGTAAGTCCAAGGTCAACGCTCGCTACCAGACGGGCGACCTTAGCTGTTTCCCCTTCACCACTTCGACCCCAGCAGCCTCAGAGCCGAACAACGGCCATTGTTCGTCTGACTTAGTCGGCGCCCGAAGCTAATTATAGGGTTTAGCAGTACTGATGGTTTAGTCTGTATTATTTCGTGCATGAGTAGATATTACTGTGTGTGTAAATAAATAATATTGACTTTGAATTAACTAACTGGTGCACCGACTCTTTGATCAGTATTCGGGTTTGAAAGTTGTGGCGGTATCGAAAGATACCTGGATACTCTAGAGCAAACATAATTCGGATTAAGGAAGGCGAACATATTGACCGTCAGATTCAGAGCCAACCAAAGAGAGCAACACCTGCTAATGTTACGACAGTGACAGTGGGTCCCCCGACTTTTTTCCCATGGGAGTACTTCCGGTCCGCTCTCTCCCAACGACAGCGATGGGAAAATTGAAACAAGCAATTAATTTCTCCAAATTGTCAATTATTCATTTCTGAACATCTCTGAATGCATCGAAAAATCGAAACAAATGGATATTTCAGTACATTCGTCAACTGCACCCTAAAAATAGTTTGGGTCACGGCATAAATACAAGTGTTTGTGCAGCAGCTCAGAAGCTGCAACATGAAGCCAATTTCCAGAACAACATCACTCATCAATGCAGAACCATCTATCAAATAATATGTCCGTCTCCATATAGAATACACCATTAAAACTGTCCATAACAGGATGAAATTCAACGAGATAACGAACAGCAATATGATTGATTTTGTTCGACTCGCCATCTCTGGGTCTCTGGAACTCTTCGCAGCATTGTTTGCCCGAAGTCGGCTGCGGGCTTTACTGCTCACCACTATGTGTCTGATGGTTGCAACATTAAGCAACAGAATCAGGACGAATGGGACACACGGGGTCACAATGTGATGCAGAAACTCGATGGCTATCCAGACAGGAGATACTTGAGTGGAGAATGTTATAATACAGAAGATGGGTGTGTTTCTAATCGTGTACCGGTCTGACAACATGAAATACCAAAAAATGTTTTTGAAACAGCTCAGCACAGCCACGGTTCCGAGAACCACAGCCGCCACTTTCTCAGTGCAATGTTTATTGCTCAGCTTCTGACAACAAATGGCCACAAATCGATCAAAGGTGAAAACCACAGTAAACCAGACAGAACAGTCCGTAGCTGCATAAAGAAAGACAGCATGGATATTACACACAGGCATAGACCACAGGAAATAAAACCGCTCCCAGTAAACAATCGGGATGTGTCTGAATATTAGATCGATAATAATGACCAGTAGATCTGCTGCTGCCATGGCCAGCAGGTAGCGAGTGACACATCTGGAGAGTCCACAATTCCGAAGAGCCAGGGTCACAATCGTAGCTACATTAGCTGGAGGGAAGCAAAATAAACAGTGAAATTCTGCATGTGGATGGAGAGAAAAACGTTAGTTTGACAGAACGATTATTGATCCGGTTCGAATATTATGTCGGCACGGTATACAGTGGTTGGTACTGTTCTTTTACAGTTCCAGGCCCAGGTTCGATTCCCGGCTTGGGGTCACTGTCTGTGCGGAGTTGTGACGTTCTCTCCGTGTCAGCATGGATTTTATTCTCCGGATGCTGCACTTTCCTCAAAGATGTGCAGGTTAGGTATATTGGCAATTCTAAATTGACCATAATGTCCAAAATGGTTTCGTGGGATTACTGGGTTACGGGGATAGGCTGAAGGCGTGAGTCTGGGTAGCGTGCTCTTTCCAAGGCCGGTGCAGACTCTATGGGCCGAATGGCCTCCTTCTGCACAGTGAATTCTATGATTGTATGAAATATGTCACCGAATCCAGTAACATTCCTAGGTGATTGCTTTGGAAAGGACACAGACGCTATTGGCTGATGGGAATTCATTGTGATGAAAACCTCGATGCTTTATAGAGGAGTGCAGAGAAAGTAGGAAGGTGATTAAGAGGGAAATTAGGAGGGCGAGGAATGATCATGAAATCACTTGGCAAGGAAGATTTACGTGAATCCCAAAGCATCTAATTCGTGCGGGAAAAAAAGGCTGACCAGCGAAAGGATTGGACCGGTTAAGGTGAGTGGGGTATCTATATGTTGAACCAGAGGACGTGACGGGTTCTAAGTGAGTACTTGTCATCAGTGTTCACCAAGAAAAGGACGTTGTGGAAGACGATTCTTGGGTGAGGTGTGTGGATAGTCTGGGCCATGTTCAAATCAAAAAGGAGGAAGTATTGGGTCTTTTAAAATATATTAAAGTAGATCCGTCTCCTTGGCCGGATGTGTTTACCCCAGAATACTGAGGGAAGCAAGGGAGGAAATAGCTAGGGCATTAACTGACATCTTTGTGTCCTCATTGGCCACTAGTGAGATACCACAGGACTGGAGAATAGCTGACGTGTTACCGCTGTTTGAGAAAGGCAGCAGCGATAATCCAGGAAATTATACGGCGTTGAGCCTCGCGTCGCCTGTAGGTAAATTATTGGACAGTATTTTCAGGGACAGGATTGATCCTCATTTGGAAAGAAATGGGATAATTTGAGATAGACAGCATGGTTTTGTGAAGGCGAGGTCGCACCTCACCAAGTTGCTCAAGGTTTTTTGAGGAGGTGACAAAGATGATTCATGAGGGGAGGGCGGTGGATGTTATTTTCATGGATTTCAGTAAAACCATTGACAAAGAACAGCACGTGGCACAGTGATTAGCATTACTGCCTCACGATGCCGAGGTCCCAGGTTCGATCCCATCTCTCGGACGCTCTCTGTGTGGAGTTCGCACATCCTTCCTGTGTTTGCGTGGGTTTTGCCCCCAAAACCAAAAGATGTGCAGGATCGATGGATTGGCCATGCTAAATTGCCGCTTAATTGGTGGGACTACCTCCTGGAACACAAGGTACCTCTCCCCCTCACTGATCTGTCGCAACGCCTGAAACTCAGAATCCAACTCATCAACTGTGAGCCGGAGTTCCTCGAGCAACCAACACTTACTACACATGTGGTCACTAGATACCACAATGGGGCACATCAGCTCTTATATCATGCCGGAAGAACACCCCCACCCCCCTCAAGCTCTCATTTTTAAAATGTAATTTAATTTTTTTTAACATTTAAAGCATTTTTAATATTTCCCCATTACCTCAATATGAAGACAATATATAACAAGAAATTTCAAATGGATTTTCAAATTTGAACAGATTCCTTATTCGCCAAGGAAATCACACCTTCCTGTGATGACACTCTTCATGCCCCCCGTCCCCCAAGTCGGAAGAATGTGTCAGTGAATCATGAAACCTCTTTACATTCCCAAGGTCTGTTCGATAATCTCCTGCTCAGCTCTGCGTCCGATATTTCCGTTTCACCTTCAGCCAATTTCACCCAACTCCGTGTTTTCCACCCAACTGCCAAGCACTCTCGCCCTGCCAAGTAGTACTCACAGTGCAGAAAAACAGTACTGCCAAACAGTGCAGACAAACAATATTGATTGTCTTCCCTGTTTATCGGCCTCAATATCCAATGCTCTGGAAACAGAATTAAACCAGTTGCACAATCCAACAGATACAGTTGAGTGTAACTCAGCTGCATCCTGTTTCAGGAATACAACTCGCCAAACGAGTAGCTTTCAATTACCCGATTTGAGGGCTAATTTAGCTTTCAATTGAAGATCAGTTTAATTGCTAGTTACCCCCTTATACCCCGTTAGAACTCACCACTTGAACTTGCTGTATTTTACCCAGCTCTAAAGCACTCTCGTAACAATCTCAGCGCAGGCTCCTGTTGGCAGAGTGCGCCGGAGATTGCCACAATGAAGATATGTCTTTATATGTCAATTTACGTCAAAAAGGTGGAAAGAACAGCCTTCAGTGGATAGATGTTGCAGAAATGTGGAAAAGGCCAATGAGCAGCGCGAAAGGGAATATATGTGCGCAATGCTTGCATCAGAAAAGAGTCTAAAAACAGCAGGTTAAAGTCCAACAGGTTGTTTCGAATCACTATCTCGCAGCGCAGCTCCTTCGTCAGGTGAGGAAGGACCTAAGGAAGGAGCTGTACTCCGAAAGCTAGTGATTCGAAACAGAACTTTTGGACTTTGCCCTTGTGTTGCAAGATTTCTAACTGTGCCCACCCCCGTCCAACGCCGGCATCTCCACGTCATGCATCAGAATGGTGATTGAACAGAGGCAGGGATTTTCAGCGCGCTGCAGATTTTGGTCATCTGAAGTGTTCCGCTGATGGCATTGGAGTTCTCGAGTCCGACTTTAACAAAGACAGATTTGTGAATATGTGAAGGGGTCTCTAAGTCAGAATTGGGGAAGTGATATTTTGGGGATGATATTATACAGTTTTGGTACTGGAAATGACGTGAGTTCGGAACTCTCCACCATGTGAAAGCAATTGCAGAGATTGTGAACTATATTATTTTAAGGCTCAGACATTGGACAGATCAGTGAAATTAGATTGATGGAGAGGTAAAGGTGTTTCAGATTGAACTTCACAAAATGCATTTTCACAACCAAATATCAATCAAACAAAATCCCGTGTTAAACAATGAATTGTAAAATTAATAGAGATATAGTTACTGACCAGGCACACCGAAAACAGCAAGGAAGGGATAGTAACCCGCCTGAATGATCTGGAGTGTGAAATAGATCCGTTTTTCCAATGACATCCATTTATAAAATGTAGAAAGTTGGTAAAGCGCGCCGAATAAACCTCTGTTTACTGTTGGAACATTCCAGTCTTTTGTTCTCAGATTCTGGCCAACTTGGATTGTTTCCAGATTTTCATCCATTGATGGAACATTCCTACCCACAGTTGTCAGATTCGGAAGCATTGTTGTATCATTCCAATCCATTGTTCTCACATTCACAGCCATTGTTGTAACATTCCAGGCTGCGAATCTCAGATTTCAATCTCTCCCCTCGCACCGCCTGCAGCCACTGATCTCTCTCAGTTGCCAAAGCGATGCTGCCAAAGAGATTATGGGAGAACTCCTTGAAAGGAGTCTCGTTTTACAGAAAATGGAATCCCTCAAGGGAAACAATTTGGGTCCAGGGAGACTGATCCGATTTCCACTCCCTAAAATAGCAGGTAGTAGTAATTCAGCGATCCAGGGAAATGCTCTGGGGTCTGGGTTTGAATTCAACCAGGGCATTCGGAGAGATTGAATGCAATAAAGATCTGGAAATAAATTCCGATTGGTGGTCATAAAACCTTTTTCGATTGTCGTAAAAATCCAGCTGGTTCACTAATGTCCTTCAGGGAATAATAACAACGAGCAGTGAGAAAGCAGGTGCAGATAACTATTTTCAATGAGACAGGACTTTCATCAGACATTGACTAAAATCTAACAATCAGCCATGGATATCACAGTGACGCCGAGGAATTGAGGTGTGTACAGTGAACAAGAATAACCAGAAAGGAGAGACTGATAATCACTGTAGCAATCTCTGTAATGCCAACTGTGGTGAGTTTCGAGAGATCAACAATTCGGGACAAAATTATTCTTTGTGACAAGATATGCGCACCACAAATGATACCAGATTGACTAATGCGTTCGTCTCACATGCAGCCCAAAATGGCCAGAAAGCTTGGGAATCTGTTGACCCTCCTGACTCAACACACACTGTGACCTGGCTCCTTCACCATTTAACCCGAGCACGGCAAAGGGAAGCTCAGGCCACCGGGATCGCCCCCAAAACGGCAAAATGTTGTTGTTCCAATTCAGGGACACAGGGCTATCTGGAAACATGACGGAGGACACAGAGAGGTACTAATAAAGGTGCATTCCCCTCCCTATCCCGAGATACGCGGTCCAGATAAGATCCGTGGTGGACCCACAAGCAGGAGAAATGCCGCACCACCGAAAAGACCAGGATTAGCGTCAACCGGCCGGAGGTGTAATTGTGACCGACTCCGTCACTTCTTTCCCAGACCCTCGCGAACCTAACCAATATTCACAAGGTCCTGAGGAAACTCACCAGCCCTTGGACGCGCCGGCAGCAGCTCGGATGGCGCCAATATGCACGAAAGAAGAGTCGCCATAATTTTGAGGGGCGCAGGTTCCTGGCTCAATCACCCCACGCGCCCGCTATGTACTCAATGACGGTGTCAGGCCTCTGCAGAGTGGTTCCGCAGCGTCAAATTTGAGAATATAGGGCGTTTCCTAGTGAGCGTTGGGTAGGAGGCATCCAGCAAATGTTTATGGGATAGTGGACCACACTTAACACCAGCAGCTCACATCGAATTGAATGGTGCATTGAAAGGAAAATCATGTTGAGCGGTTTCAACAGCCATTTGCAACAAGGTGCAGAAACTGACCCTTTGGAGTTTACATAGGAAGACATATTTATTTTCCATTCTGCTATCTTGAATGATTTATCTCCAGGACCGAACACAACTTAGATTTCGATCTAATGAGAAAGTTTAATTTATCCTGCAAAACAGCAAATTGCATTGTTTGACAAATGGATGGAGAGTTAAAAGCATCATCCACGATTTATGTGTGTAAATCCATGGACCAAATGTGTACCGTGAGCCAACTGCGCGTTCAGCCGGGCAAAATGTCACGGTATCTCTCGGTGTAACATGTGCTCTGGAATCGAGAGCCCGTTTCTACCCAACTCAATTATGGCAGTGCGGAATGTCAGGAGAGGTCGCTGGTGAGGGGCTGGACCAAAGCTCAGAAGTCATGTTGGTTTCCCAAACAATCAGGAGAACATGTGCCGAAACTAATTTCCGGATTAATGGGGCAGGGTGTCCAGCTTCTCGTAGTCTCAGCAAATAATTCACCTATCTGTTCAATAAAGAAGCCGGATGTGTCCTGACCCCCTAACTATCGACGACCGAAGACTGACTTACACAGCCCCTGTGAACTCCCCGCTGTTGTGAGCAATCCCGAGGTTTGGAAATTACGAACTACACAAGCCCGAAATGTTACTGTTTTAGATATCAGGAATAGATTTTGGTGAATTTCCTTAAGACGGGAACGCCAATACAAATTCCCTTTCACCTTCCTGGGTCAACAGTGCACCTGCATATGTGGACCGCAGGGATTTCACAATATTCCCATAATCCGAAACGGAAATTTTAGCTCAGTATGTAGACGCCCTTCTCCTCCAAAACGTAAGGAGAGAGGAACACTGAGATATCCTCGATGATTCGCGAGGCCTCTCCGCCATCCTGGGACAAAAAGTTAACCCAAAATTCTGGGATGATGAAAAGACGGATGACAATTATAGCCGCTATGGTGATCTGTGTGAAACGAGAGGTAGAAAGGAAAAAGCTATAGACCAGCTGACAATTCCTATTAGCCCCGATTTAAAACACTTAAGATTGTATTTTAGGACTGTTATGATATTGTCTAAACCACTTGGACAGTTTTGGATCAAAGATCTTCACCGTTGTTTTATTTACCAAACAAAGAACACCCCTTGGACTGGGACAGTGCTGTTCACACAGGTCATTCCTGAACTAAAAAGGCGCCAGCCGTACAGACATCGAATCCAGAATTGCATTTTGACATTCACGTAGCGGCGATGGACGCTACTATCTCTGCCGGTCTAGTACAGGAAAGGCCCGGGAGGCTGGGACCGGCTGCGTCTGCGTCCTCACCCTTACGTCCGACACAACAGGAATATTCCACATTTGAATGCCACGTACTGGCAGTTTCCGGGGCAATCCAACTTTTTACCTATATATTTGGCCTCAATCCACTAACTATTTTTGCAGAACTGACCCCCCCCCCCCCAGTTATTATTAGATGGACGAATAAAAGGTGGAATTATTAGGCAGAATCACAATGCCCGATGAGAGTTAACGTGATAAGGTTAGGCCACTCCCGTTAACAGAAGTCTTGTACCCACTTTCCTTGTAGACACCAGTAATGCTGGGGAAGCGCTAGAATAACACTTTGTGGCAGCACCTAGTCCCAAGGGACCGATTCTGCCAAAACAAAGGAGGGGTAGTACCGAATAGCACATTAGAAACCAGAGAACAGTAGACAGACACAAAAAACCACTCACACATTTTATAGGCGGATCCTCGATTGATGATGGAGTGAGGGAATCCGGATGTTGCAATCATATGGAGAACAATCAAGGGCAGGTGCTGGAGGTAAGAACATCGAACCTATCCAGTGACATCAGCGCTCAGACTGTCTAATGAACAGCAGTAACATTTGTCGTAACCTACACGGAATATTACCTCCCCCCCCCCCCCCCCCACCCCCACCACATGACATTCTTTCAGACAGCATGTATGTTTCTCAAGTACTGACTGACTGTTCGCCGATATCGGAAGCTGCAGGATTTGTGTTAACCGATGAACAGCCTCTCCCGTTAACCACATTAACAAAATATGTAATCGAGAACGCCCAAGGGCATCACAGTGGGGTAATTAAGGCAATGACTCGCCATTGGCCCTCCCCAGCAGGCAATCTAAGTGCAGATCAGTTAGCAAAGCAAGAGGCCAGTGTGTTGCCCATAAGGCCATAAGACAAAGGAGCAGAATAAGGCCTTTCGGACCATCGAGTCTGCTCCGCCATTAAATCATGCCTGATAGTTTCTCATTCCCATTCTCCTGCCATCTCCTCATAACCCCTGATCCCCTTACTAATCAAGAACCTATTTAATTCTGCCTTAAAGGAACTCAATGATCTGGACTCCACAGCCTTCTGCGGTAAAGAATTCCACAGATTCACCAGCATCGGGCTGAGGAAATCCCTCCTCATCTCAGTTTCAAATGTAGTCTGAGATGGTGTACTCTGGTTCTAGTTTTTCCTCCAAGTGGAAACATCCTCACCACGTCCGCTGTATCCAGGCAGTGGCCTGTAAGTTTCAATCAGATTCCCCTCATCCTTCTAAACTCCTATGAGTACAGACCCAGAGTCCTCAACCGTTCCTCATATGACAATTTCTTCATTCCTGAGATCATTCTTATGAACTTCCTTTGGACCCTTTCCAAGGCCAGCACATCCTTCCTTTGATACGGGGCCCAGAACTGGTCACAATACTCCAAATGGGGCCTGACCAGAGCCTTATACAGCCTCATAATCAGCATCTTGGCCCTTTGTGCCAATATCAATTCTAAATACAGTCTTTATATTCTCTTTATCCAATACAGCAACTCCACCTCCTGTTCCATTCTGTCTATCCTTTCAGAATACTGAGTTCTCTTGGACATTTATCTCCCAGTCCCGGTCCTCCTGCTACAATTGTTCAGTCATCCCCACCAAATCACACCCATTTGTATCTATTTGTGCTGTCAGCTCATTGACCTTATTCTGAATACTGCGTGTATTCAGGTACAAGGTTTCCAAATCTGTCCGTCTGATTTGTCGTTCACTTGAAGGGTTTTCTTGCGCACTATACTTTTCACACATTCTGACCTCCTTCATTAATCTCTGGTAACAATGTGCCTCATCCACAACTTTCGCTCCCTATATCACCTTACATTTTTTCCCGTGTCCTTCCGCCTTCGCAGCAGATTGGCAAGCCCTGACTGTTTATTCTATTAATCTCTACCTTCCCCTCACATGCTGACCTGCTGTTCTGGTTCCGATTAACCATTACACATCTTGTAGTTTTACCTTTTCCGTCTCCGTTATTTGCCAGTTTAAACGCTGTGACCACCCTATTTTCTCCGTTCCGCCAGAACAATGTTCCCAGTCCTCAATGGAACCTATGCCTTCGGTCCACATACTGATGCCAGTGCCGCAAGAAATGTAACTCCCCTTTCCTCGACCACTCCTTTAGCCGCGTGTTTATTTCCGTAATTTTCTCATTCCTATGCCATTTTTCAGATGCCTAGGGTAGCAATCCAGATAGTATAACTCTTGAGGACATGTTCGTTAATTTTGTTCCTAGTTCCTGATAATAATAATAATAGGCCACTACAACTGGATTCTCCCCCTCCCACTCAAATATCATTTCAAGCCAGTTAGAGATGTCCCTCACCCTGGCACTGGGCAGGCAACATACCATGCGGCAATCTTGGTCCTGCTTACAAAAGATGCTCTTTGTCTCCCTGATCATTGAATCCCCTACTGCTACCACTTGTCATTTTGCTTCCCCGCTTGAATGGCCTCCAGTACCACGGCACAGTGGTCAGCTAACTCATCCTCCCGACAATCCTTGTCCCCATCAACAATGGAGCCAGTACCATGTACCTTTTGGACAAGGTCACGAGCTGAGGCTCCTCCATCCCTGAAGATGCGATCCGCTCGACCTGCCTCAGTCGCAGCCACATGCTGCTGTCCCTGACCGCTGGCTGCATTCACGGTAGTGAGCCTAAGTGGTCTGACAGTCTTCTGGAACACGGTGTCTAGTTACTTCTCGCCCTCCCTAATCTGTCGCAACGCCTGAATCTCAGAGTCCGACTCATCAAATCTGAGCCGGAGTTCCACGAGCGAACAACATTTACTACAGATGTGGTTACTAGGAACCACAATGAGCTCCACCAGCTCTTACATCATCCAGGAAAAACACACGACCCTCAATCTGTCGTTTATTGAATTCGATTTTAATTTTGTTAACTGTTTAAAACGTTTTTAATGTTCCCCCATTACCTCAATATGAACAATTCATAACCAGACATTTGAAATGAATTTTCAAATTTGAACAGAGACTTATTCGTTAGGCAATTCACATCTTCCTGTGATTACACTTTTCACCCCCCCCCCCCCTCCCCCACCCCCACTAATTCAGAACACTGAGTCAGTGAATCAAGAAACCGCTTTACATTCCCGGGGCCTGTTCGATAATCTCCTGCTCAGCTCTGCGTCCGATATTTCGGTTTCACCGTCTTCCAGTTTCACCCAACTCCGTGTTTTCCACCCAACTCTAAAGCACTCTCGTCCTGCCAAGTAGCACTCACAATGCAGACAATCAGTACTGCCAAACAGTGCAGAAAACAGTACTGCGTGTCTTTCCTGTTTATCGGCCTCAATATCCAATGGCCTGGAAACAGGATTAAACCAGTTGCACAATCCAACAGGTACAGATGAGTGTAACTCATCTGAATCCTGTTTCAGGAATACAACTAGCCAAACGAGCAGCTTTCAATTACCCGATTTGAGGGCTAATTTAGCTTGCAATTGAAGATCAGTTTAACTACTAGTTACACCCTTATAACCCGTTAGAACTCACCACTTGAACTCGCTGTTTTTTTACCCAGCTATAAAGCTCTCTCGTCCAGCCACTTAACACTCTCAGTGCAGGCCCCTGGTGACACAGAGAGGCGGAGATTGCGACAAAGAACATAGAACATAGAACATAGAAAATACAGCACAGAACAGGCACTTCGGCCCACGATGTTGTGCCGAACATTTGTCCTAGATTAATCATAGATTATCATTGAGCAGGAGGGTTTCCTGAAACAATATGTTGACAGGCCAACAAGAGGCGAGGCCACGTTGGATTTGGTTTTGGGTACTGAACCAGGCCAGGTGTTGGATTTGGAGGTAGGAGAGCACTTTGGGGACAGTGACCACAATTCGGTGACGTTTACGTTAATGATGGAAAGGGATAAGTATACACCGCAGGACAAGAGTTATAGCTGGGGGAAGGGCAATTCTGATGCCATTAGACGTGACTTGGGGGGGGGGGGGGGGGAAAGGTGGAGATGTAGGCTGCAAGTGTTGTGCACACTGGATAAGTGGGGCTTGTTCAAGGATCAGCTACTGCGTGTTCTTGATAAGTATGTACCGATCAGACAGGGAGGAAGGCGTCGAGCGAGGGAACCAAGGAAGTGGAATCTCTTGTTAAGAGGAAAAAGGAGGCCTATGTGAAGATGAAGTGTGAAGTTTCGGTTGGGGCGATTGATAGTTACAAGGTAGCGAGGAAGGATCTAAAGAGAGAGCTAAGACGAGCAAGGAGGGGACATGAGAAGTATTTGGCAGGAAGGTTCAAGGAAAACCCAAAAGCTTTCTATAGGTATGTCAGGAATAAGCGAATGACTAGGGAAAGAGTAGGACCAGTCAAGGACAGGGATGGGAAATTGTGTGTGGAGTCTGAAGAGATAGGCGAGATACTAAATGAATATTTTTCGTCAGTATTCACTCAGGAAAAAGACAATGTTGTGGAGGAGAATGCTGAGCCCCAGGCGAATAGAATAGATGGCATTGAGGTATGTAGGGAAGAGGTGTTGGCAATTCTGGGCAGGCTGAAAATAGAAAAGTCCCCGGGACCTGATGGGATTTATCCTAGGATTCTCTGGGAGGCCAGGGAAGAGATTGCTCGACCTTTGGCTTTGATTTTTATGTCATCATTGGCTACAGGAATAGTGCCAGAGGACTGGAGGACAGCAAATGTGGTCCCTTTGTTCAAAAAGGGGAGCAGAGACAACCCCGGCAACTATCGACCGGTGAGCCTCACGTCTGTAGTGGGTAAAGTCTTGGAGGGGATTATAAGAGACAAGATTTATAATCATCTAGATAGGAATAATATGATCAGGGATAGTCAGCATGGCTTTGTGAAGGGTAGGTCATGCCTTACAAACCTTATTGAGTTCTTTGAGAAGGTGACTGAACAGGAAGACGAGGGTAGAGCAGTTGATGTGGTGTATATGGATTTCAGCAAAGCGTTTGATAAGGTTCCCCACGGTAGGCTATTGTAAAAAATACTGAGGCTGGGGATGGAGGGCGATTTAGAGATGTAGATCAGAAATTGGCTAGCTGAAAGAAGTCAGAGGGTGGTGGTTGATGGGAAATGTTCAGAATGGAGTACAGTCACAAGTGGAGCACCACAAGGAACTGTTCTGGGGCCGTTGCTGTTTGTCATTTTTATCAATGACCTAGAGGAAGGCGCAGAAGGGTGGGTGAGTAAATTTGCAGACGATACTAAAGTCGGTGGTGTTGTCGGTAGTGTGGAAGGATGTAGCAGGTTACAGAGGGATATAGATAAGCTGCAGAGCTGGGCTGAGAGGTGGCAAATGGAGTTTAATGTAGAGAAGTGTGAGGTGATTCACTTTGGAAGGAATAACAGGAATGCGGAATATTTGGCTAATGGTAAAGTTCTTGAAAGTGTGGATGAGCAGAGGGATCTAGGTGTCCATGTACATAGATCCCTGAAAGTTGCCACCCAGGTTGATAGGGTTGTGAAGAAGGCCTATGGAGTGTTGGCCTTTATTGGTAGAGGGATTGAGTTCCGGAGTCGGGAGGTCATGTTGCAGCTGTACAGAACTCTGGTACGGCCGCATTTGGAGTATTGCGTACAGTTCTGGTCACCGCATTATAGGAAGGACGTGGAGGCTTTGGAGCGGGTGCAGAGGAGATTTACCAGGATGTTGCCTGGTATGGAGCGAAAATCTTATGAGGAAAGGCTGATGGACTTGAGGTTGTTTTCGTTGGAGAGAAGAAGGTTAAGAGGAGACTTAATAGAGGCATACAAAATGATCAGGGGGTTGGATAGTGTGGACAGTGAGAGCCTTCTCCCGCGGATGGATATGGCTGGCACGAGGGGACATAACTTTAAACTGAGGGGTAATAGATATAGGACAGAGGTCAGAGGTAGGTTCTTTACGCAAAGAGTAGTGAGGCCGTGGAATGCCCTACCTGCTACAGTAGTGAATTCGCCAACATTGAGGGCATTTAAAAGTTTATTGAATAAACATATGGATGATAATGGCATAGTGTAGGTTAGATGGCTTTTGTTTCGGTGCAACATCGTGGGCCAAAGGGCCTGTACTGCGCTGTATTGTTCTATGTTCTATCATTGAATTTACAGTGCAGAAGGAGGCCATTCGGCCCTTTGAGTCTGCACCGGCTCCTGGAAAGACCACCCTACCCAAACTCAACATCTCCACCCAACACCAAGGGCAATTTTGGACATTAAGGGCAATTTATCATTGGCCAA
Source organism: Scyliorhinus torazame (assembly GCF_047496885.1). Lineage (NCBI taxonomy): Eukaryota > Metazoa > Chordata > Chondrichthyes > Carcharhiniformes > Scyliorhinidae > Scyliorhinus > Scyliorhinus torazame. Next base: position 11,734,966 of record NC_092729.1, on the reverse strand, counting down.
TTCACCTAACCTGCACATCTTTGGACTGTGGGAGGAAACCGGAGCATCCGGAGGAAACCCACGCAGACACGGGGAGGACGTGCAGACTCCGCACAGACAGTGACCCAAGCCGGAATCGAACCTGGGACCCTGGAGCTGTGAAGCATTGTGCTATCCACAATGCTACCGTGCTGCCCTTAAGAACAAATAAATCTACACTATATCATTTTACCGTAATCCATGTACCTATCCAATAGCTGCTTGAAGGTCCCTAATGTTTCCGACTCAACTACTTCACAGGCAGTGCATTCCATGCCCCCACTACTCTCTGGGTAAAGAACCTACCTCTGATATCCCTCCTATATCTTCCACCTTAAATTTATGTCCCCTTGTAATGGTTTGTTCCACCCGGGGAAAAAGTCTCTGACTGTCTACTCTATCTATTCCCCTGATCATCTTATAAACCTCTATCAAGTCGCCCCTCATCCTTCTCCGCTCTAATGAGAAAAGGCCTAGCACCCTCAACCTTTCATCGTAAGACCTACTCTCCATTCCAGGCAACATTCTGGTAAATCTTCTTTGCACTTTTTCCAAAGCTTCCACATCCTTCCTAAAATGAGGCGACCAGAACTGTACACATTACTCCAAATGTGGCCTTACCAAAGTTTTGTACAGCTGCATCATCACGTCACGGCTCTTAAATTCAATCCCTCTGTTAATGAACGCGAGCACACCATAGGCCTTCTTCATAGCTCTATCCACTTGAGTGGCAACTTTCAAAGATATATGAACATAGACCCCAAGATCGCTCTGCTTCTCCACATTGCCAAGAACTCTACCGTTAACCCTGTATTCCGCATTCATATTTGTCCTTCCAAAATGGACAACCTCACACTTTTCAGGGTTAAACTCCTTCTGCCACTTCTCAGCCCAGCTCTGCATCCTATCTATGTCTCTTTGCAGCCGACAACAGCCATCCTCACTATCCACAACTCCACCAATCTTCGTATCGTCTGCAAATTTACTGACCCACCCTTCAACTCCCTCATCCAAGTCATTAATGAAAATCACAAACAGCAGAGGACCCAGAACTCATCCCTGCGTTACGCCACTGGTAACTGGGATCCAGGCTGAATATTTACCATCCACCACCACTCTCTGACTTCTATCGATTAGCCAGTTCGTTATCCAACTGGCCAAATTTCCCACTATCCCATGCCTCCTTACTTTCTGCATAAGCCTACCAGGGGGAACCTTATCAAATGCCTTACTAAAATCCATGTACACTACATCCACTGCTTTACCTTCATCCACATGCTTGGTCACCTCCTCAAAGAATTCAATAAGACTTGTAAGGCAAGACCTACCCCTCACAAATCCGTGCTGACTATCCCTAATCAAGCAGTGTCTTTCCAGATGCTCAGAAATCCTATCCTTCAGTACCCTTTCCATTACTTTGCCTATCACCAAAGTAAGACTAACTGGCCTGTAATTCCCAGGGTTATCCCTAGTCCCTTTTTTGAACAGGGGCACAACATTCGCCACTCTCCAATCCCCTGGTACCACCCCTGTTGACAGTGAGGACGAAAAGATCATTGCCAACGGCTCTGCAATTTCATCTCTTGCTTCCCATAGAATCCTTGGATATATCCCGTCAGGCCCGGGGGACTTGTCTATCCTCAAGTTTTTCAAAATGCCCAACACATATTCCTTCCTAACGAGTATTTCCTCGAGCTTACCAATCTGTTTCACACTGTCCTCTCCAACAATATCGCCCCTCTCATTTGTAAATACAGAAGAAAAGTACTCGTGCAAGACCTCTCCTATCTCTTCAGACTCAATACACAATCTCCCGCTACTGTCCTTGATCGGACCTACCCTCACTCTAGTCATTCTCATATTTCTCACATATGTGTAAAAGGCCTTGGGGTTTTCCTTGATCCTACCCGCCAAAGATTGTTCATGCCCTCTCTTAGCTCTCCTAATCCCTTTCTTCAGTTCCCTCCTGGCTATCTTGTATCCCTCCAATGCCCTGTCTGAACCTTGTTTCCTCAGCCTTACGTAAGTCTCCTTTTTCCTCTTAACAAGACATTCAACCTCTCTTGTCAACCATGGTTCCCTCACTCGACCATCTCTTCCCTGCCTGACAGGAACATACATATCAAGGACACGTAGCACCTGTTCCTTGAACAAGTTCCACATTTCACTTGTGTCCTTCCCTGCCAGCCTATGTCCCCAACTTATGCACTTTAATTCTTGTCTGACAACATCATAGTTACCCTTCCCCCAATTGTAAACCTTGCCCTGTTGCACGTACCTATCCCTCTCCATTACTAAAGTGAAAGTCACAGAATTGTGGTCACTATCTCCACAATGCAGTAATATGGAAAAAGTCAATGAGCAGCGCGAACGGGAACAGATGTACGGATGCTTGCATCAGAATAAAGTCTAACAACACCAGGTTAAAGTCCAACAGGTCTGTTTCGAGTCACTATTTTCGGAGCGCAGCTCCTTCCTGAGGTGAGGATGGACCTAAGGAAGGAGCTGCGCTCCGAAAACTAGTGTATCGAAACAAAAATGTTGTACTTTAACCTACTGTTGTAAGATTTCTTATTCTGCCAACCCTCGTCCAACGCCGCTAACTCTACATCATGCATCAGAATGTTGATTGAACTGATTTTCTGTGATTTACAGATCAGATTACAGATGTATGGATGTTCTGTGCGCTACAACGTTTGGTAACCTGAAGTGTTTCGCTGATGGCATTGGAGTTCTCGAGTCCTACTGTAACAAAGACACATTTTGAGAATATGTGAAGGGGTTTTCGAAGGCAGAATTGGGGAAGTGATATTCTGGAAGTGATAAAATACAGTTTTGGTACTGGAGATGATGTGGGGTCTGGACTCCCCTCAATGTGAAAGCAATTGCACAGATTTTGTTTTTAAAGATACAGCGTAGTACAGGCCCTTCGGCCCACGATGTTGCACCGAAACAAAAGCCATCTAACCTACACTATGCCATTATCATCCATATGTTTATCCAATAAACTTTTAAATGCCCTCAATGTTGGCGAGTTCACTACTGTAGCAGGTAGGGCATTCCACGGCCTCACTACTCTTTGCGGAAATAACCTACCTCTGACCTCTGTCCTATATCTATTACCCCTCAGTTTAAAGCTATGTCCCCTCGTGCCAGCCATTTCCATACGCGGGAGAAGGCTCTCACTGCCACCCTATCCAACCCACTGATCAACCCATCTGTACAGCTGCAACATGACCACCTGACTCCGGAACTCAATCCCTCTAAAAATAAAGGCCAACATTCCATAGGCCTTCTTCACAACTCTATCAACCTGGGTGGCAACTTTCAGGGATCTATGTACATGGACACCTAGATCCCTCTGCTCATCCACACTTCCAAGAACTTTACCATTAGCCAAATATTCCGCATTCCTGTTATTACTTCCAAAGTGAATCACCTCACACTTCTCTACATTAAACTCCATTTGCCACCTCTCAGCCCAGCTCTGCAGCTTATCCATATCCCTCTGTAACCTGCTACATCCGTCCACACTATCGACAACACCACCGACTTTAGTATTGTCTGCAAATTTACTCACCCACCCTTCTGCGCCTTCCTCTAGGTCATTGATAAAAATGACAAACAGCAACTACCCCAGAACAGATCCTTGTGGTACTCCACTTGTAACTGAACTCCATTCTGAACATTTCCCATCAACCACCACCCTCTGTCTTCTTTTAGCTAGCCAATTTCTGATCCAAACTGCTAAATCACCCTGAATCCCATGCCTCTGAGCTTACTAAAACACCTAAACCCCGGAAGCTGCAACATCCATTCCTGTCCCTGCTCTATCCATGTCTCCGAAATGGCCACAACATCGAAGTCCCAGGTACCAACCCATGCTGCCAGTTCCCCTACCTTATTTCGTATACTCCTGGCATTGAAGTAGACACACTTCAAACCACCTACCTGAACACTGGCCCCCTCCTGCGACGTCAAATCTGTGCTCCTGACCTCTATACTCTCATTCTCCCTTACCCTAAAACTACAATCCAGGTTCCCATGCCCCTGCTGCATTAGTTTAACGCCCCCCAAAAAAAAGAGCACTAACAAATCTCCCCCTCCAGGATATTTGTGCCCCTCAGGTTCAGATGTAGACCATCCTGTCTGTCGAGGACCCACCTTCCCCAGAAAGAGCCCCAGTCATCCAGAAATCTGAAACCCTCCCGCCTGCACCATCCCCGTAGCCACGTGTTTAATTGTTCTCTCTCCCTATTCCTCCTCTCACTATCACGTGGCACGGGCAACAACCCAGAGATAACAACTCTGTTTGTTCTAGTTCTGAGCTTCTGTCCTAGCCTGCCTGACATCCTTTGTCCCTTTCCTACCTATGTCGTTAGTGTCAATGTGGACCACGATTTGGGGCTGCTCCCCCTCCCCCTAAGGACCCAGAAGACACGATCCGAGACATCACATACCCTTGCACTTGGGAGGCAACATACCAAACGTGAGTCTCTCACGCTCCCACAAAATCTCCTATCTGTGCCCCTGACTATCGAGTCCCCAGTTACTAATGCTCTGCTCCTCTCCCCCCTTCCCTTCTGAGCAACAGGGACAGACTCCGTGCCAGAGGCCCGTACCCCATTGCTTACCCCTGGTAAGTCGTCCCTCCCCACAAGTATCCAAAGCGGTATACTTGTTTCTCAGGGGAACGACCGCAGGGGATCCCTGCACTGACTGCTTTTTCCCAGTCCCTCTTACCCATCTATCTCCAATCTTTGGTGTAACTAATTCCCTGAAGCTGCTATCTATGACCCCCTCTGCCTCCCGAATGATCCGAAGTTCTTTCAACACCAGCTCCAGTTCCCTAACTCGGTCTTGGAGGAGCTGGAGATGGCAGCACTTCCTGCAGGTAAAATCAGCAGGGACACTAACGGCATCCATCACCTCAAACATCCTGCAGGAGGAACATTGCACTCCCTTCCCTGCCATCCCTCTAACTTTCTACCAAGATCTTGCTAACAACTAAATTAAATTTTTGTTTAAAAAATAATAATAATAATAAAATATGGTACTTACCTCACACCAATGGGTTTCATTATTAGGTTAGAGGAGGAGGGCGGGTGGGAGACACTACACGTGTAATGTCTCGGGTTTCCTCTCCACCAGAATTTATTGGTGAGGGTCTTCCCAGAAGTCCGCGGGTCGAACTTCCTGTTCCCGCCTTAAACACTAAAATTAAAAGAAACAGCAAAGAGGGACCGAACACGGGACCAGGTAAGTGTTTCCCGCTGAAATTGACTAGCCTGCTCCTGTGAAGGTCTCCCAGAAATCACTAACGCACCGCTCCCTCTGAAATCGACTGGCCCGCTCCTGCAAAGACAAGTGTTTTTAAAGGAGAGACTTACCTCCCAGATTGTGAACTATCTTCTTTTAAGACTCAGACATTTGACAGATCAGTGAAACTACATTGATGGAGAGGTAAAGGTGTTTCAGATTGAACTTCACAAAATGCATTTTCACATCCAAATATCAATGACAACAAAATCCCGTGGTTAACAATGCATTGGAAAATTAATATCACATAATGTTTCTTACCAGGGTCATCGAACCCAGCGAGAAAGGAATAGTAACCCGCCTAAATGATCTGGAGTGCGAAATAGGTCCGTCTTCCCAATGACATCCATTTATAAAATGTAGAAACTTGGTAAAGCGCGCCGAATATACTCCCGTTTACTGTTGGAACATTCCAGTCTTTCGTGCTCAGATTCTGGTCAACTAGGATTGCTTCCAGATTCTCATCCATTGATGTAGTATTCCTACCGACTGTTCTCAGACTCATTGTTGTATCATTCCAATCCATTGTTCTCACATTTACAGCCATTGTTGTAACATGCCAGGCTGTGAATGTCACATTTCAATATCTCGCCTCCCACCCTCTGGAGACGCTGATCTCTCTCAGTTGCCAAAGCGATGCTGCCGAAGAGACTTTGAAAGGAGCACCTTGAAAGGAGTCTTGGTTTAAAGAAAGTGGGCAGCACGGTAGGACAAGTGGATAGCACTGTGGCCTCACAGCGACGGAGTCACATGTTCGAGCACTCGCTGGGTCACTGTCTGTGCGGAGTCTGCACGTTCTCCCCGCGTGTGGGTGGGTTTCCTCCGGGTGCTCCGGTTTCCTCCCACAGTCGAAAGACGTGCAGGTTAGGTGGATTGGCCATGCTAAATTGCCCTTAGTCTCCAAAAAGGTTAGGAGGGGTTATTGGGTTACGGGGATTGGGTGCAAGGGAGGGCTTAAGCGTGTCGGTGCAGGCTCGATGTGCCGAACGGCCGACTTCTGCACTGTATGTTCCACGTTCTCATTTAAAAATTGGAATCTCTCAAGGGAACCAATTTGCGTCCACGTAGGCTGATCCGATTTCCATTATCTGACAAAAGCAGTTAGTCGTAATTCAGGAACGCAGGGAAATGCTCTGGGGTTCTTGGTTTGAATGCAATCAGGGCATTTGGAGGGATTGAATCCAATAAATATACAGAAAAAAATGCCGAACGGTGACCATGAGACAAATCGATTGCCGTAAAAACCCAGCTGGATCACTAATGTCCTTCAGGGAATAATAACAACCTGAGCAGCGAAAACGCAGGTGCAGTTAACTATTTTCACTGTTATTCAGACATGAATAAAATCTAACAATCAGCCATGGATATCAGAGTGACGCCGAGGAATTGAGGTGTATACAGTGAACAAGATGAACAAGACAGGGGCGAATTATAAACTTTGTAGCAAACTCTGTAATGCCAACAGTGGTGAGTTTCCAGAGATCACAACTCGGGTCAAAATTATTCGTTCTGACAAGACACCCGCACCACAGATAACACGAGGTTGACTAATGCATTCGTCTCACATGCAACCCAAGATGGTCAGAAAACTTGGGAATCTGTTGAACCTTCCTATTCAACACACGCTGCGACATGACTCCACCACCGTAGATCCCGAGCACGGAAAAGGGAAGCTCAGGCCACGGGGATCGCCCCCAAAATGGCAAAATGTTGTTGCTCCAACTCGGGCGTATGGGGAAATCTGGGAAAATGTCGGAGGACACAGAGAGATAAGAATACAGCTACATTCCTCTCCCTATCCCGAGAAACCCGTCCAGTTAAGAGACATGGTGAACCCACAAGCAGGACACATCCCGCTCCACTGACAAGACAAGGACGAGCGTCAACCGGCCCGAATTATATTTGTGACCGACTCCGTCACTTATTTCCAAAACCCTTGCGAACCTAATCATTATTCACAAGGTCCTGAGAAACCTCGACAGTCCTCTGACGGGCCTGAAAGAAATCAAAAGGAACGAGTATGCATGAAAGATAAATCTCCTAGTTTTGAGGGGCGCCCGCTCCTAACTCAATCTACCCACGCCCCGCCTTGAAATCAATGGCGGTGTCAGGCCTTTACAGAATGATCCTGCAGCGTCAAATGTGAGAATATTGAGCGCCTAGTGAACGGTTGGGTAGGAGGCATCCAGCAAATGTCTATCGGATAATGGAGGGTCCCGCATCACACTTAACACCAGCAGATCTCCCCGAATTGAATGGTGCATTCAAAGGGAAATCATGTTGAGCGGTTTCAACGGCACTTGCAACAAGGTGGAGAAACTGACCCTTTAGAGTTTAAACTGAAAGTCATATTGATTTTCCATTCTGCTATCTTGAGTGATTTATCCCTTGGACAGAAGATATCCTCGGCTTCGAGCGAAGGTGAAAGTTCAGTTTATCCTTTGACACAGCAAATTGTATTGTTTACCAAATTAATGGAGAGTTAAACGCACTATCCCCGATCTCTGTGTGAAAATACATGGATCAAATGTGTACCGTGGGTCATCTGTGCGTTCAGCCAGGCAGAATGTCAGGGTTTCTATCGACGCAACAAGTGCTCTGGAATCGACAGCCTGTTTCAGCCCAACACCAATATAATAGGGGCGGAATGTCAGCAGAGGTCGCTAGAGAGGGGCTGGACCCAAGCTCAGAAGTCAAATCGTTTCCCCAAGCTATCAGGAGATAATGTGCCGAAAGTAATTGCCGGATTAGTGGTGCAGAGAGTCCAACTTCCCGTACGCTCATCAAAGAAGTCTCCTATCAGGCCAATAAAGAAGCCGGATGAATCCTGGCCCCGAAGTATCGACTACCGAAAATTGAATAAAAGAACCCCTGTGACCTCCACCGCAGTTGTGAGCAGTTCCGAGGTTTTAGTTAAAAAAACACGACACGAGCCCGACATTTTACTGTTTTAGATACATGGAATGGATGTTGGTCAATTTCGTTCAGAAGGGAATGGCAATGTAAGTTTCCCTTCACTTTCTTGGGTCAACACTACACCTGCACATGTTTGCCACAGGGATTCCCATATTCCAAACACCAAATTTTAATTCAGTACGTAGACGGCCTTCTCCTCCAAAAGATCCAGAGAGAGGGACACAGATATCCTCGATGATTTGCTTGGCCTTCTCGCCATCCTGGGACAAAACGTTAAACCAACACGCTCTGATCATGGAAAGCCGGGTCGCATTCTTAGGCGCAATGGTGACCTGGACGAATCGAGACATAGAAAGGAAAAGGCTATAGACCACCTGACAATTCCCTTTACCCTCGATTTAAAATTCTTAAGATTGTTTTTTAGGATTGTTTCGATATTGCTCAAACCACATTCACTGTTTAGGAACAAAAACTTCACCGTTGTCTCATTTACCAAAATCAAAACATCCCTTGGAATAGGACTGAGCTGTTCACACAGGTCATTCGTAAACTAAAAAATACATTGACCCAGGCGCCAGCCATAAAAACACCGAATCCAGAATTGCCTTTTGACATTCAAGTAGCGGCGATGGACAGTTCTATTTGGGCAGCACGGTAGCACAGTGGTTAGCACAATTGCTTCACAGCTCCAGGGTCCCAGGTTCGATTCCGGCTTGGGTCACTGCCTGTGCGGAGTCTGCACATCCTCCCCGTGTGTGCGTGGGTTTCCTCCGGGTGCTCCGGTTTCCTCCCACAGTCCAAAGATGTGCAGGTTAGGTGGATTGGCCATGATAAATTGCCCTTTGTGTCCAAAATTGCCCTTAGTGTTGGGTGGGGTTACTGGGTTATGGGGATAGGGTGGAGGTGTGGACGTTGGGTAGGGTGCTCTTTCCAAGAGCCGGTGCAGACTCGATGGGCCGAATGGCCTCCTTCTGCACTGTAAATTCTATGATAATCTATGATCTCTGCTGGTCTACTACAGGAAGGTACTGGGACAGGCTGTCTGTGCGTCGCGGCACTTCTACCCAATAGAACAGGCATTTTCCACATTTGAACGCCACATACTGACAGTTTCCGGGGCAGAACAACTTTTCAGCTCTGCAATTGGCCTGAATACACCATTTTAGCACAACAGACACCTCTCCAATTATTATTAGATGGACGCATAAGAGATGGAATTCTTAGTCAGATCACAAATCTCTATGAAAGATAACGTTACAAGGGAAGCACATTCCTGTTGACAGAAGTATTACACCCACTTTCCTTGCAGGCATCAGCAACCTGGTGTTGTAAGACTTCGTACTGGGCATCAGCAATGACGGGGAAGCGCTGAAATGCCAGCTCGTGGCAGAACCTGGTCCGAAGGGGCCAATTCTGCCAAGAAAAAAGAGGGAAGGAGGGGAAGTGCCCTATTGCTGAGTAGAAACCAGAGAATAATAGACAGACACAAATAACCACTAAAATAACGTATAATGGGATCCTCGATTGAGGATGGATTGAGGGAAATCGGATGTGGTCATCATGTGGAAAACAATCAAGGGTGGGTTCTCGAGGTAAGAACATTGAACCTGCCCAGTGCCACGGGCGTTCAGAGTGTTTGATGAACAGCAGTAACATTTATAGTCACCTACCCGGAACCCGTCACCCCCACGCCCCCTCCCTCCCCCGTCTGACCACATGACATTTTTTCAGACAGCATGGATGTTTCTAATGGACTGGCTGAATTTTTGCCGATATAGGAAGCTGGAGGGTTTGTGTTAATCGATGAAGAACCTGTCCCGTCAACTACATTAATACAGTATGTAATCGGGAACGCCTACGGAGAACAATATGAGGTAATTAAGGTAAAGACTCGTCATAGACCCCCGCCAGCAGCCAATCAAAGTGCAGAAGAGTTCGCTAAGCAAGAGGCCAGTTTGCTGCCCCGATGCATCAAACTCAAAGTGAGGGTATTATTCAATTCCAAAGATACGATTTGTTTTGAAACCAATTCGAACCCATTCTCATCATCATTGAAGAAGTAGAAGAACAAGTAAGACATCAAGGACCGGTAAATTATTTAAGACGGGTTATACACATCGTGCCAAACCTGTATCATAATTTGTAATTAATCAAGTTATTGAGGTTAGGGATCATCATGGAATAGCAACAACTGTAGAAAGAATGAAGAACTTATGTTGGAGGCATATTTTGATAAATACGTAACGCGTTTCACTGAAAAGTGCTTGATATGTGCCCGGAAGCACAATGACCGATACGATCACAAAGGAGAACAGAGACAATTGTAACTCATTCCAACAATAATTCAAGTATTTATTTTAAATTAATTAACTAGTGCTTAAATAGCACTCAGCGGGGTGCAGTGCTCCAACTGCGAGATGTGGCAGATCTGTGACGCTTCCAGCGTTCCGTTCAACTACATCTGCAGCAAGTGTAACCAATGGCAGATCCTCAAAGAGCGCGTGGTTCGGTTGGAACAGCAGTTGGATGCACTCAGGAGCATGCAGCTTACGGAAAGCGTGCCCACACCCAAGATCCAGGAAAACCGATGTGTAAACGCTAGGAAGGGCAGGCAGTCAGCGCAGGAATCCTCAGTAGCTGTGCCCTCCACTAACAGGTATACCGTTTTGGATACTGTTGTGGGACATAGCATATCAGGGGAACAAAAAACAAAGAAATGCAAAGCACAGGAACAGGCCCTTCGACCCTCCAAGCACGTGCCGACCACGCTGTCCGTCTAAACTAAAGTCTTCTACTCTTCCTGGGTCCGCATCCCTCTCTTCCCATCCTATTCATTTATTTGTCAAGATGCCCCTTAAATGTCACTATCGCCCCTGCTTCCAGCACCTCCTCCGGCAGCGAGTTTCAGGCACCCACTACCCTCTGTGTAAAAAACTTGCCTCCTACATCTTCGCTAGATCTTGTCCCTCGCATCTTAAACATATGTCCCCTAGTAATTGACTCCTCTACCCTGTGGTAAAGCCTCAGACTATTCACTCTGTCTCTGCACCTCATAATTTTGTAGACCTCTCTCATGTTGCCCCTCAACTTCCGTCGTTCCAGTGAGAACAAACCGAATTTATTCAACCGCTCCTCATAGCTAATGCCCTCCATACGAGGCAACATCCTGGTAAATCTCTTCTGCACCCTCGCTAACGCCTCCACGTCCTTCTGGCAGTGTGGCGACCAGAATTGAACACTACTCCAAGTGTCTTTCCGTTATTTGGACCAGGGCAGGTATGACCGATATACGAAGGACGGGTTGCATCTAAACTGGAGAGGCATAGATATCCTGGCCGCGAGGTGTGCTAGTGTCACAAGGGAGGGTTTAAACTAGTATGGCAGGGGGGTGGGCACGGGAGTAATAGGTCAGAAGGTGAGAGCATTGAGGGAGAACTAGGGAATATGGAGTGTGTGGCTCTGAGGCAGAGCAGACAGGGAGAAGTTGCTGAACACAGCGGGTCTGGTGGCCTGAAGTGCATATGTTTTAATGCAAGAAGTATTAGGGTAAGGCAGATGTACTTAGAGCTTGGATTAGTACTTGGAACTATGATGTTGTTGCCGTTACAGAGACCTGGTTGGGGGAAGGGCAGTATGACAGCTACACGTTCCAGGATTTAGCTGTTTCAGGCGGGATAGAGGGGAATGTAAAAGGGGTGGCAGAGTTACGCTACTGGTTAGGGACGATATCGCAGCTGTACTATGGGAGGAATCCTCAGAGGGCAGTGAGGCTATATGGGTAGAGATCAGGAATAAGAAGGGTGCAGTCACAATGTTGGGGTTTACTACATGTCTCCCAACAGACAGCGGGAGATAGAGGAGCAGATAGGTAGACAGATTTTGGAAAAGAGTTAAAACAACAGGGTTGTGGTGATGGGAGACTTCAACTTCCCCAATATTGACTGGGACTCACTTAGTGCCAGGGGCTTAGACGGGGCAGAGTGTGTAAGGAGCGTCCAGGAGAGCTTCTTAAAACAATATGGAGACAGTCCAACTAGGGAAGTGGCTGTACTGGACCTGGTATTGGGAAATGAGCCCGGCCAGGTGGTAGCAGTTTCAGTAGGGGAGCATTTCGGGAACAGTGACCACAAATCAGTGAACGATACTCCAGGATGGTATGTTGGCTCCCCGGTCCCAGGGTCAAGGAATGTCTCTGAACGAACGTCATCCAGACGTCATAGTACAGATAGGTACTATCGACATAGGCAAGAAGTGTGTTGAGGTCCTGTAGAAGGAGTTCAGCGAGTTAGGCAGTGAGCTAAAAAGTATGACCTCTAGGGTTGTGATAGTCTCTGAAATGGTGGACAGTGTTCCAGACAGCTGTAAACGAAAGTCTGTGCCCTCCTCTGACCTAAACTCCGTGGTGTCCTTGGTCTTGGGCAGAGGGCTGTTTTTCCGGCTGCTCTCTCCGTCGGTGATCGGCCGTTTGTTGGCACCGTCTCTGGCATTGTCTGGGGGTGGTGCGCCGCCTACCTACACATTGGCGCCCTCCCTCGTCTAGTGTCTCTGCTCGGGCTATGCGGTTGTCCTGGGGGTGGGGGGGGGGGCGGGGAGGGGGAGGCAAACACAAAGATCAACAGTGTTAGATGGCATGGCGCATGCAGCTCTAGGGTTGGGAATTTGATGGCATCAGTGGCCAGGGTACCCAGCCAGTGCAGCAGATATTTGGATCAAGGTGTGGGTCCGGCCGTCACATGTGTGTAGCGGTAGGGTGCTTGGTACCGGAGCACAGCGCAGGGTCTCCAGTCCGGGGCACCTCCCCGACGGCCATGACGGCGGCTCCCACATCAGCCCAGGCTCGGCGAACGATGACGCCTGATGGTCTCGGTCCACGCCCGGGATCCATCATCAGCCTCCTCTCCTCCACGGTGTCAAGGTGAGTCTGCAGTTCGGCATCCCGGAAGCGCGGCGCTGCCCTCCTTGCTGCCATGTTGGCTGCGTCGCTTGTGTGTGGGAGTGGGAGAATGCATTTTTTGCAGCCGCGCCAGGGAGTCAATCATGGAACCGGCGAATCGGCCGCCGTTCTGTTAACGGACTGTGGCGTTCCACATTGCGCCCGTGCTAGCCCCTTGGGGGCGGTTGAATCGCTGCAGTTGTGAACCCCATCTCGACGTCGGGAAACTCCACCGTTTTTCAAAGGTATCAACACTTAGCCTCCAGAATGGAGAATTCAGCCCATGGTGAACCACGCGGCCCCCGAAATAGCTGCAGAATCGGGGCAGGTGTGGCGCTAGTTTCTCTGTCAGGAAAGGTTCGGAATTCTCCGTTGGCGGCAACACTTCGGGCCGGAGCCTCCGACTTTGCGGCTAGGTTCGGATCGTACGACCAACATCTCGGCGCCGCCCCCGCACCGATGCTCCGCCCAGTGGGGGGTGGGGGGGGGGCAGTAGCCGCGTCACATAAAGCCCCGGCTTTACCTGCAGATCAGGATGGAGAAGGGCCGGGTTCCTGGCCACACATGCGCACGGCGGTGGCCTGCAGCAGCCTGCCATACAACATGGCGCCGGCCGTCCGCGGACCCCGCAAGATAGTGTCCCCTGTAACCCCCCCTCACCGCCCCGGACCATCCCTCACCATACCCTCAACCCCTGCCGAAGTCCATCCGTCACAGGAACGGCCACCCCACCCCCCAACCCCACAGACTGCGGCACCGCTGGACACAGTCTGCAACCGCCACGCCAGGATCATGCAAGTCGAGAGGACACGTGTCCCTCGCCATCGTGAAGTCGGCCCATCGGAGGCGGAGCATCGGGGGAGGGCCTCAGCTGATGTTCTGAGGCTGTCCCAACGGCGGACGCCTCGACTAAGCTGTTTTTGAGGGGTTGGAGCATGCGCAAAACGGCTCCGCCCAGGATTTTGGAGTAAAACCGGATTCTCTGGCCAATCGCTGAACACAATTTCGGCGTCGGCAATCGGAGAATCCAGCCCCTGGTCTCAGAAACCGATCTGGCCCAGGGTATTCCATAGTTGGTTAATCGACATTTTGTTCTCAGTAACCATCTCGTACACACTCCTGGAGTTCAGACAATACCGATTTATTGCTCAATCTCCGAGTAGATTAAAGCCACGAATGATTACTGTAGCATCCTGATTACACGCGTCTCGAATTAACTGTCAAATGCGATCGTACCTTAACACGACAGATGACAGTACTGACAACTCCGAATAATGCTTTCGGCTGCCTGTTGCCATTTACTTCCACTCAGATTCATTGTACATTTGGAGTATCATTGCCTATGCCGTATTTTACACATGCATGGATTTTATCAACGAAGAGCATCAGCCACACCTTTTCCTTTTTATCTATCCTTACCAAACATGCCGCCTTGTGTTTGTTATCCGTAGGTTATGCTCCTAATTCCTCTACCTTCTTACAAATGCGCCGTGTATTTAGAGACTGTGCGTTTCGATTTGTCTTTAAAAAAAATGTTTACAAGCTGTTTTCTTAATTATGCCTTCTTTGTTGTTAGCCCATGTTTCTCCCTCCTTCTACATTCATGTCTCCTTTCCCGTCTTTCATTCCTATCTATATTTCACTCTCTAACGTCTGCCCGCTCAGATTTACACCCCCTTTCAATCTAGATCAAACTATCCACAGCAGCAAGAGCGAAAATCTCTGCAAGGATATTGGTCCCTGGCCTGCGGTTCTGCAACTTTATGATATATACCATCAGCTGTATTTGTCATATTGTCTTTCTTCATGTAATCATCATTCAGTATTCAATATTTTTAATTTAAACAACACTTGTCACCGTCACTGTTGCATCCGGATTATAGCTTTGAACATAAGAGGACCAGAGGGGTACCAATATCCTGGGCGGGGAAATTTGCTAATGCTCTTCGGGAGGGTTTAAACTAGTTCAGCAGGGGCTTGGGAACCTGAATTGTACCTCCAGTATACAGGAGGTTGAGAGTAGTGAGGTCATGAGTAAGGTTTCAAAGTTGCAGGAGTGTACCGGCAGGCAGGAAGGTGGTTTAAAGTGTGTCTTCTTCAATGCCGGGAGCATTGGGTAGGTGAACTTGCGGCATGCGTTGGTACCTGGGACTTCGATGTTGTAACCATTTTGCAGACATGGATAGAGCAGGGACAGGAATGGTTGTTGCAGGTGCCGGGGTTTAGATATTTCAGTAAGCTCAGGGAAGGTGGTAAAAGAGGGGGAGGGGTGGCATTGTTAGTCAAGGAAAATATTACGGTGGCAGAAAGGACGTTTGATGAGGACTCGTCTACTGAGGTACTATAGGCTGAGGTTAGAAACAGGAAAGATGAGGTCACTTTGTTAGGGGTTTTCGATAGACCTCCGAAAAGTTCCAGAGATGCAGAGGAAAGGATTGCAAAGATGATTCGGGATAGGAGCGAAAGCAACAGGGTAGTTGTTATGGGGGACTTTAACTTTCCAAATATTGACTGGAAACGCCAAAGTTCGAGTGATTTAGATGGGTCTGTTTTTGTCCAATGTGTGCAGGAGGGTTTCGTGACACAGGATCTAGATAGGACAACGAGAGGCGAGGTCATATTGGATTTGGTACTGGGTAATGAACCAGGACAGGTGTTAGATTTGGAGGTAGATGAGCACTTTGGTGATAGTGACCACAATTCGATTACGTTTACTTTAGTGATGGAAAGGGATAGGTAAATACCGCGGGGCAAGAGCTATATCTGGGGGAAAGGCAATTATGATGCGATGAAGCAAGACTTAGGATGCAGCGGATGGAGAGGAAAACTGCAGGGGATGGGCACAGTGGAAATGTGGAGGTTGTTCAAGGAACAGCTACTGAGTGTCCTTGATAAGTATGTGCCTGTCAGGCAGGGAGGAAGTGGTCGAGCAAGGGAACCGTGGTTTACTAAAGCAGTCGAAACACTTGTCACGAGGAAGAAAGAGGCTTATGTAAAGATGAGACATGAAGGTTCAGTTAGGGCGCACGAGAGTTACAAGTTAACTAGGAAGGACCTAAAGAGAGAGCTAAGAAGAGCAAGGAGGGGACATGAGAAGTCTTTCGAAGGTAGGATCAAGGATTTCCCTAATGCTTTCTATAGATATGTCAGGAATAAACGAATGACTAGTGTAAGAGTGGCGCCAGTCAAGGTCAGTCATGGGAAGTTGTACTTGGAGTGCGAGGAGATAGGAGAGGTGCTAAATGAATATTTTTCGTCAGTATTCACACAGGAAAAAGACAATGTTGCCGAGGAGCATAATGAGATTCAGGCTACTAGACTAGAATGGCTTGAGGTTCATAACGGGGAGCTGTTAGCAATTTTGGAAAGTGTGAAAATAGATAAGTCCCCTGGGCCGGATGGGATTTATCCTAGGATTCTCTGGGAAGCTAGGGAGGAGATTGGCTTTGATCTTTAAGTCATCGTTGTCTACAGGAATAGTGCCAGAAGACTGGAGGATAGCAAATGTTGTCCCCTTGTTCAAGAAGGGGAGTAGAGACAACCCCGGTAACTATAGACCAGTGAGCCTTACTTCTGTGTGGGCAAAATCTTGGAAAGGTTTATAAGAGATTGGATGTATAATCATCTGGAAAGGAATAATTTGATTAGAGATAGTCAACACGGTTTTGTGAAGGGTAGGTCGTGCCCCACAACCCTTATTGAGTTCTTTTAGAAGGTGGCCAAACAGGTAGCTGAGGGCAAAGCAGTTGATGTGGTGTATATGGATTTCAGTAAAGCGTTTGATAAGGTTCCCCACGGTATGCTACTTCAGAAAATACGGAGACATGGGATTCAGGGTGATTTAGCAGTTTGGATCAGAAATTGGCTAGTTGGAAGAAGACAAAGGGTGGTGGTTGATGGGAAATGTTCAGGCTGGAGTCCAGTTACTAGTGGTGTACCACAAGGACCTGTTTTGGGGCCACTGCTGTTTGTCATTTTTATAAATGACCTGGAGGAGGGCGTAGAAGGATGGGTGAGTAAATTTGCAGATGACACTAAAGTCTGTGGACAGTGCGGTAGGATGTTACAAGTTACAGAGAGACATAGATAAGCTGTAGCGCTGGGCTGAGAGGTGGCAAATGGAGTTTAATGCAGAAAAGTGTGAGGTGATTTATTTTGGAAGGAATAGCAGGAAGACAGAGTACTGGTCTCATGGTAAGATTCTTGGCAGTGTGGATGAGCAGAGAGATATCGGTGTCCATGTACATAGATCCCTGAAAGTTGCCACCCAGGTTGAGAGGGTTGTTAGGAAGGCGTACGGTGTGTTAGCTTTTATTGGTAGAGGGATTGAGTTTCGGAGCCATGAGGTCATGTTGCAGCTGTACATAACTCTGCTGCGGCCGCATTTGGAGTATTGCGTGCAATTCTGTCGCCGCATTATAGAAAGGATGTGAAAGCATTGGAAAGGGTGCAGAGGAGATTTACCAGATTATTGCCTGATTATGGAGGGAAGATCTTATGAGGAAAGGCTGAGGGACTTGAGGCTGCTTTCGTTAGAGAGAAGAAGGTTAAGATGTGCCTTAATTGAGGCATACAAGACGATCAGAGGATTGGATAGGGTGGACAGTGAGAACCTTTTTCCTCGGATGGTGATGTCTAGCACGAGGGGACAAAGATTTAAATTGAGGGGAGATCGATATAAGACAGATGTCAGAGGTAGGTTCTTTACTCAGCGAGTAGTAACGGCGTGGAATTCCCAGCCTGCAACAGTAGTGGACTCTCCAACACTAAGGGCATTCAAATGGTCATTGGATAGACATATGGACGACAAGGGAGTAGTGTAGGTGGGCTTTAGAGTGGTTTCACAGATCGGCGCAACATTAAATTAAATGAAAATGAAATGAAATGAAAATTGCTTATTGTCACAAGTAGGCTTCAAATGAAGTTACTGTGAAAAGCCCCTAGTCGCCACATTCCGGCGTCTGTTCGGGGAGGCTGTTAAGTGAATTGAACCGTTTTCATGGCCTGCCTTGGTCTGCTTTCAAAGCCAGCGATTTAGCCCTGTGCTAAACAGCCTCTAAACATCGAGGGCCGAAGACCTTGTACTGCGCTGCAATGTTCTATGTTCTATGTTCTATAACTGAAACTCTTAAAGGAACTTGGTTTTTTTTTTGCACTGAGTGCTGAATTTGGTGCTTTTTGAGTACGATAGTGAGAGTTTGGTGACCGAGGGAGTATAAGGCTTCATTTTTATCTAAAGTTTAGTCTTTCTTTTATTTAGTTTATTAACTTAAAAGTTGCTGTTTGGTTTAGAAGAAGGTCAATTTTCAATCAGCTTTAAACAGGCTTCTACTTCTGGGCACTTGCAGCTGGAGCTTGTTAATTAGTTAATTGGATTAGGCCAGTTTTTCAGAGGCTAGATTCACAGTATAAAAGTGATCCCCTGCAGTGCAGACTTTGTTTGCACTGAGTGTTGAATTTGGTGCTTTTTGAGTGCGATAGTGAGAGTTTGGTGACCGAGGGAGTGCTGAATTTGGTGCTTTTTGAGTGCGATAGTGAGAGTTTGGTGACCGAGGGAGTTAGGCGAGGAAGGAGTAAGGTGCTCCTTTCATTTTGTTTCCGACATTTCCGCAAAGAGTGCGAAGAGAGCCAGGAGTTTACAGGAAGTGTAGCTGACTGGGAGCAGAGTCGGAGGGCGGAGATCTAGTTAGTCCACACAGCAGCTATATTCTGTAAGGTAAGAGGGGATGGAGGCTAGGCCAGTTACATGCTCCTCCTGTAGGATGTGGATGGTGAGGGATACCACCGGTGTCCCCACTGACTATACCTGCGGGAAGTGCACCCAACTTCAGCTCCTCAAAGACCGTGTCAGGGAACTGGAGCTGAAGCTGGATGAACTTCGGATCATCCGGGAGGCAGAGGGGGTGATTGAGAAGAGTTACAGGGAGGTAACCACACCCAAGGTACAGGACAAGAATAGCTGGGTTACAGTCAGAGGGAAAAAAACAAACAGGCAGACAGTGCAGGGATCCCTCGTGGCCGTTCCCCTTCAAAACAAGTATACCGTTATGGATGCTGTTGGGGGGATGACCTACCGGGGGAAGGCCCTAGCGGCCAGGTCTCTGGCACTGAGTCTGGCTCTGGGGCTCAGAAGGGAAGGGGGGAGAATAGAAAAACAATAGTTGTAGGAGATTCAATGGTTAGGGGAATAGATAGGAGATTCTTGGGTCGCGAGCGAGTCTCCCGGAAGGTATGTTGCCTCCCGGGTGCCAGGGCCAGGGATGTCTTGGATCGTGTCTTCAGGATCCTTAAGGGGGAGGGGGAGCAGCCAGAAGTCGTGGTGCACATTGGTACCAACGACATAGGTAGGAAAAGGGGTGTGGAGGTAATAAACACGTTTAGGGAGTTAGGCTGGAAGTTGAAAGCCAGGACAGACAGAGTTGTCATCTCTGGTTTGTTGCCGGTGCCACGTGATAGCGAGGCTAGGAATAGGGAGACAGTGCAGTTGAACACGTGGCTGCAGGAATGGTGTAGGAGGGAGGGCTTCAGGTATTTGGATAATTGGAGCGCATTCTGGGGAAGGTGGGACCTGTACAAGCGGGACGGGTTGCATCTGAACCAGAGGGGCACCAATATCCTGGGAGGGAGGTTTGCTAGTACTCTTCGGGAGGGTTTAAACTAATTTGGCAGGGGAATGGGAACCGGATTTGTTGTCCAGCAACTAAGGTAGCCGATATTCAGGACGCCAAAGCTTGTAATGAGGCAGTGGGGAAGGGAACACTGACAAAGGAGAGTATTTGCAGGCACGGAGATGGGTTGAAGTGTGTATACTTCAACGCAAGAAGCATCAGGAATAAGGTGGGTAAACTTAAGGCATGGATCGGTACTTGGGACTACGATGTGGTGGCCATCACGGAAACTTGGATAGAAGAGGGGCAGAAATGGTTGTTGGAGGTCCCTGGTTATAGATGTTTCAATAAGATTAGGGAGGGTGGTAAAAGAGGTGGGGGGGTGGCATTATTAATTAGAGATAGTATAACAGCTGCAGAAAGGCAGTTTGAGGAGTATCACCCTATTGAGGTAGTATGGGTTGAAGTCAGAAATAGGAAAGGAGCAGTCACCTTGTTAGGAGTTTTCTATAGGCCCCCCCAATAGTAGCACAGATGTGGAGGAACAGATTGGGAAACAGATTTTGGAAAGGTGCAGAAGTCATAGGGTAGTAGTCATGGGCGACTTTAACTTCCCAAATATTGAGTGGAAACTCTTTAGATCAATTAGTTTGGATGGGGTGGTGTTTGTGCAGTGTGTCCAGGAAGCTTTTCTAACACAGTATGTAGATTGTCCAACCAGAGGAGGGGCAATATTGGATTTAGTACTGGGTAATGAACCAGGGCAAGTGATAGATTTGTTACTGGGGGAGCATTTTGGAGATAGTGACCACAATTCTGTGACTTTCACTTTAGTAATGGAGAGGGATAGGTACGTGCAACAGGGCAAGGTTTACAATTGGGGGAAGGGTAAATACGATGTTGTCAGACAAGAATTGAAGTGCATAAGTTGGGAACATAGGCTGGCAGGGAAGGACACAAGTGAAATGTGGAACTTGTTCAAGGAACAGGTGCTACGTGTCCTTGATATGTATGTCCCTGTCAGGCAGGGAAGAGATGGTCGAGTGAGGGAAGCATGGTTGACAAGAGAGGTTGAATGTCTTGTTAAGAGGAAAAAGGTGACTTATGTAAGGCTGAGGAAACAAGGTTCAGACAGGGCATTGGAGGGATCCAAGATAGCCAGGAGGGAACTGAAGAAAGGGATTAGGAGAGCTAAGAGACGGCATGAACAATCTTTGGCGGGTAGGATCAAGGAAAACCCCAAGGCCTTTTACACATATGTGAGAAAAATGAGAATGACTAGAGCGAGGGTAGGTCCGATCAAGGACAGCAGCGAGAGATTGTATATTGAGTCTGAAGAGATAGGAGAGGTCTTGAATGAGTACTTTTCTTCTGTATTTACAAATGAGAGGGGCGATATTGTTGGAGAGGACAGTGTGAAACAGATTGGTAAGCTCGAGGAAATACTTGTTAGGAAGGAAGATGTGTTGGGCATTTTGAAAAACTTGAGGATACACAAGTCCCCCGGGCCTGACGGGATATATCCAAGGATTCTATGGGAAGCAAGAGATGAAATTGCAGAGCCGTTGGCAATTATCTTTTCGTCCTCACTGTCAACAGGGGTGGTACCAGGGGATTGGAGAGTGGCGAATGTCGTGCCCCTATTCAAAAAAGGAACTAGGGATAACCCTGGGAATTACAGGCCAGTTAGTCTTACTTCGGTGGTAGGCAAAGTAATGGAAAGGGTACTGAAGGATAGGATTCCTGAGCATCTGGAAAGACACTGCTTGATCAGGGATAGTCAGCACGGATTTGTGAGGGGTAGGTCTTGCCTTACAAATCTTATTGAATTCTTTGAGGAGGTGACCAAGCATGTGGATGAAGGTAAAGCAGTGGATGTAGTGTACATGGACTTTAGTAAGGCATTTGATAAAGTTCCCCATGGTAGGCTTCTGCACAAAGTAAGGAGGCATGGGATAGTGGGAAATTTGGCCAGTTGGATAACGAACTGGCGAACCGATAGAAGTCAGAGAGTGGTGGTGTATGGCAAATATTCAGCCTGGATCCCAGTTACCAGTGGTGTACCGCAGGGATCAGTTCTGGGTCCTCTGCTGTTTGTGATTTCCATTAATGACTTGGATGAGGGAGTTGAAGGGTGGGTCAGTAAATTTGCAGACGATACGAAGATTGGTGGAGTTGTGGATAGTAAGGAGGGCTGTTGTCGGCTGCAAAGAGACATAGATAGGATGCAGAACTGGGCTGAGAAGTGGCAGATGGAGTTTAACCCTGAAAAGTGTGAGGTTGTCCATTTTGGAAGGACAAATATGAATGCGGAATACAGGGTTAACGGTAGAGTTCTTGGCATTGTGGAGGAGCAGAGAGACCTTGGGGTCTATGTTCATACATCTTTGAAAGTTGCCACTCAAGTGGATAGAGCTGTGAAGAAGGCCTATGGTGTGCTCGCGTTCATTAACAGAGGGATTGAATTTAAGAGCCATGAGGTAATGATGCAGCTGTACAAAACTTTGGTAAGGCCACATTTGGAGTACTGTGTACATTTCTGGTCGCCTCATTTTAGGAAGGATGTGGAAGCTTTGGAAAAGGTGCAAAGAAGATTTACCAGGATGTTTCCTGAAATGGAGAGTAGGTCTTACGAAGAAAGGTTGAGGGTGCTAGGCCTTTTCTCATTAGAGCGGAGAAGGATGAGGGGCGACTTGATAGAGGTTTATAAGATGATCAGGGGAATAGATAGAGTAGACAGTCAGAGACTTTTTCCCCAGGTGGAACACACCATTACAAGGGGACATAAATTTAAGGTGAAAGGTGGAAGATATAGGAGGGATATCAGAGGCAGGTTCTTTACCCAGAGAGTAGTGGGGGCATGGAATGCACTGCCTGTGGAAGTAGTTGAGTCGGAAACATTAGGGACCTTCAAGCAGCTGTTGGATAGGTACATGGATTACGGGAAAATGATATAGTGTAGATTTATTTGTCCTTAATGGCAGCACGGTAGCATTGTGGATTGCACAATTGCTTCACAGATCCATGGTCCCAGGTTCGATTCCAGCTTGGGTCATTGTCTGTGCGGAGTCTGCACGTCCTCCCCGTGTCTGCGTGGGTTTCCTCCGGGTGCTCTGGTTTCCTCCCACAGTCCAAAGATGTGCGGGTTAGGTGAATTGGCCAATGATAAATTGCCCTTAATGTCCAAATTGCCCTTGGTGTTGGGTGGAGGTGTTGAGTTTGGGTAGGGTGCTCTTTCCAAGAGCTGGTGCAGACTCAAAGGGCCGAATGGCCTCCTTCTGCACTGTAAATTCAATGATAATCTATGATTAATCTAGGACAAAGGTTCGGCACAACATCGTGGGCCGAGGGGCCTGTTCTGTGCTGTATTTTCTATGTTCTACAACTGTCACAGTTCCTCCCAACATGACTAGAAAAAACACTGAGCGCTCTTCCTATGTAAAGTCTCTTGCTAATTGTGTGCTGCACACAACGCGGTGAGGTGGTTCAATATGATGCAGTTTACTGAGATTTTTCTGTATGAGACAGAAAGTTCAACAAATGTTGAGGTCAAACTGCAGCCTTGCCGTCAGCAGCCTCTGTGAACACTTAGTAATGATAAGCTCATCTAAGATCAACAACGGTGATATGAGAGAGGCCGCTCACATATCAAAGGAGGATTTAAATATTATTGTTGCCCCCGCTATTATTTCCACCTTTCCATCCACACTGACCCTCAGAAACTCCAGAAAGAGTTAATTGTGATATAAAAATAATTGGATTGAAAGGAGTTAACTGATCCTGCTTGTTCTGTGGCTGGAATTAATGTCGGTCTCCCTGGATTCTAATCGTGTCACTGGAGGGGTTCCCTCTTCTATTAATAAGGATTCCTTTCAATGTGTTATCACAAACTGTTAGGGGAAGCATCAAATCCAACACTAACAGAGATCAACGGCTTCAGAGAGACCGAGAGGAGGGAGCAGAATCTGAGAACAACAGATTTGGAATTTTCTACAGTGGATTAGAATCTGGGAACAATCGATCGGGACGTTCCAACAATGGACAGGAGTTTATACCAGGGTCTTTTTTGGCTTTCCCAAGATTGGATTTCATTAGCATCTAGGATTCAAGATGTACTTATGATTATTCAAGCGGGATACTATCCGATCCTGGCTATTATTGGTGTTACTGGTAAGTCTCCCTGTCTAGATATTAATTCTATAAACCGTGTTTAACTAGACTCCTGTTCTTGTCATTTAATCCGCCCTGTTTGCTGCTGTTGTTTCAGTTGAGTTTCTGAATGCAGTTACTAACTCTACAAAACACGTCTAAATGTTTCATCGTTCTTGTTTTCTTCACTCTCTCCTCTGGCTTCGCGTGGAATTGTTGCTCAGTTCCCATATGCAGCGATTATATTTGTGATCCACTGATTACCACTTCTGTTCGCCTTTAATCCTCAGCCTTCGTCTGACCCAATATCCACCCGATCATTAATCATGTCCACAGTCACCTCCAGAATATCGTCCTCTGGATCATCCCAGCTGACAATGTGATTTTCTGACTTGACTATTCCAAATCTCTGCTGAACTGCCTCCGAGTTACAAAGTGCAGAATCAAATCTGACCTGGAACTCTGCTCTCCATATCCCAATCTGTGACCAAATCCAATTCATCCAACATCCTTGTGCTCACTGACCTCTATCACCCTGTGCTCTGTCAAATCAATAATTTACTAACAGATCTGATTAAATGCCTCCGTCCATTTGCCCAACTCTCTGGTCATTCCCCAGAACGTTTCTGCTTGTTCAAATATAAAAAGAGACTGATAGCACCCGGCAACCCCTCAAACGCCCTGTTCCTAATCTCAAACCCATATCACTCCCTGACACTAACTTTCATTGACACAGCCCCTGTTGTCCCTGTTCTGTGAAAATCTCGATCCATAAACCTTGCACGCACACTGCTGGACATTTCCAGTGTGGGGTTCTCGGGAGATAGGTAGACTAAGTGAATAAGTCCTGACAGAAAATCCGGAGTGAATTCCTGTATTTGGGAATCTGTCATCTATCAGGCAGCATTTCTGCAAGCCCAGCAGCAGACCTGGTACCAAACAGCACTGATTCCCCCCTTTCCTGGGACCAATACTAGCAATGGCCAGAGAGAGATCCTGATGCTTGGACAACTCAGGTTCACCAGACTACTTACCCAGGCCTGTACCCTGGAGAGAACACGCCAGCTTTGTCGTTCCCGATGGCACAACACAGGAAGAAGCAGATATCGGTTATCAACTCTCAGTCGATTGGCACAGCTCTCGAACACCAGGGGTTGTTGTCAACAGTGATTGAAAACATGAGATTTCAGTGAATAGCTACCTTCCTTAGTCGCCAGTCCTTTTACTGCTGCCTCATCGCGGTCTCCTGGTTCCAATCGATCATTGAAGCTTAAGGGGTCCTCTCTGAACAGGCAGGTTGTTAATCTGTACACCAGGCAAGATAAACTTCGCAAAGACAATCAGCAGTCTTTCCTTTCACAAGCTGGATGATAAGGACCCTGTGTCCTGGCCTGACCAATAACATTCTGCACGTTGATGATATACACATGACAGCTCTGATCGAGAATGAATTTCCGCGGCTCGGTGTGGACATTACCGAAGTGTAAGTAACTGGACCCGCTCAATATGGATCCTGCATAGAGAAACACAACACATTCTTGCGACAGCAAAATCCAAGAGGAAACAAATGAGAATGGGGCCGGTCTCACAGAACAAAACACACTTCAATCGTGATGACTGAACTCCAAGAAGAGAGCGCATCCTCGGGTCAACACTGACCACCCCAGTGAGTCCAAACGGAGCCAGGAGTTCCTCAACATCCTGGTTGCGGCTGGTTCGCACAACATCCAAGATCAGAGAGTGGTGTCAAAGTGGGACTATCTACACAACATCGTCTATAACTCTGCAGTCGCTGAATACTGGAAAATAGACCAGAGGAATGCTGATTGGTTTAAGGATTATAGAACTGAAATGGAGCTAGTTACCCTAACCAGCAGGAGAGCTTCCATTAACTTAAAATACGCCCCCGACCAAAATAGAGATGTTCTTAGTTTTGCCAGATCTCAGCAGATTGCTCAGCAATGTACCAATCAATACTGGTTAAAACTCTGCAACAACAACGAATATGCTGCTGAATCCGAGGCTGTCAGAGGGATGTATGAAGGAACCAAGAACGCATTGGGTCAAACAGTAACTAATTAGCCCCATTGAAGAGATAGACAGAGATGATCATCATTGAACGCAGCAAGCAGCTGGATTGGTGAGCGAAGGACGACCTCAAACACGGTGAGCGTTACCACTTAGACCCACTCGGCTCCATTCTAGACTTTAACGTAGGAGCTGGGCAGTAAGACCACCATGATTCAGATGAACCAGACCATTGACCATCTTTCCTTTGGGAATACACAGGAAGTATGAAATTATTGCTGAAATAAATAACAGTGGAAATCCAGCGTCATTGAGAAATCTCTGTTGGGAGGAAAGATTGGTGATTCACGCCATCGGTGATATAACAATGGTCACCGTGTACAAAGACAAAGGAGATGGCTCTGACTGGACTAATTATCAAGGCATTTGATGGTCAGCATAGACATGGTGGGCCGAAGGGCCTGTTTCTGTGACGTGTGACTCTAACGCTCTCTCTGTGGCTCTTTCTCCTTGTTTGGTATTGTGGGATAACCTCCAAGAGTCTTAACCATCTTCCCTCCTACTAGGTATGATTCCAAAAGCAGAGGGTCTTCCTCATTCCCATTGATTCCAGTTTTGCTCGGGCTTCTTGATCCCATACTCGATCAAATGCTGCTTTGATGTCACCTCCCTTCTTACTTAAGAGTGTTCTGCATGTTTGAACAAAGGCTATCACGAGGTCAGTGGCCCTGGCACAACTCAAACTGAGCGTCTGTGAGCCGGTTACTGCTCAGTAAGTGCCGCTTCATTGCACAGCTGTTGAGCCGTTCCATCATATCGCTAATGATCGGCAGCAGACAGATGGGGCGGTAATTAACCAGTTACGTCTGTGTGTGCGGCCGTTTCTGTGTGTATGTGTCTGTGATGACAGGTGTGCTTTGGTATGGGTGTCAATATGTTTGTATGAGTGTACGTGGTTGCACTTGTGAGTCTGGGCATGCGGGTGTTTGTGTGCAGCGTGGGTGAGTGTGCATGTTTGCTTGTGTGTGTGTCGGGTGTGAATGTGTGTGGGTGGCTGTGAGAGTGTCCTGTCCATTTTCTTGTGTGTTTATGGGTGAGTATGGCTACTTGTCTGTTTCTCGGCTTGAGCATGTGTTGTGTGGGTGAGTATGCGTGTGGGTGGGGAGTGAGTCTCTGGGTTTGCGTGTGATTGGCTGTGTGTGTTTGAGTGTGTGTGTATTTGTGTGTTTTGGGTGTGTACGTTAGCGTGTGTACACGCGCTTGGGTATGCATGTGATTGTTTGGTTGTGTGTACATATGTGGTGGTATGTGAGTGGGTGTGGGTGAGTGTGTTTGTGTGTGTATCTGTTTGTGTATGAATGGTATGTGAGTGGGAGTGTATGTGTGTGGGGGTCTGTGTGTGTGGGTACGTGTGTGTTCGGTTTTGGGTGAATGGGGGTGTGCATGATTGTGCGCGTGTGTGGGGTCTGTATTTGGGTATCTGTGGGAACATATATGTATGTCTGACAGTTTGTGTGTTTGTGCATGAATTTAGGGATGTGCATGTGGATGACTTTATGATCGGTATGGGTGAACGTGTATGACTGCGTATGTTTCTGTGTGGTGCTGTATGTCTGTGAGTGTTTGGATGTGGGTGTATGTCTGCCTGTGTCTGTATCTGGGCGTATTGGTAAGTGTGTATGTGCAAATATATGGAAATGTACATGTGTGTATATGGGTGGATGTGTATTGTGTGCATGAGAGGTTAAGTGCGTGACTGTGTGTGTGTTGGTATTTGTGGATACATTCTGGGTGTGGGCATGTAAGTGTTGTAATGGGCCAGGGTTTAGAGAACCCCAAAATGTATCATGGAGTTCACCTGACCCACAACTTTGAATGGAGTGTGGTTATGGCGAGCACAGGGGCCCACTTTGCAGCGGTGATGCAACAGAAACCGACAGTACTTTTAAATTAAAACACTTTATTTATGAAACCAGGAAACACTTTATAAATCCACAGTAAACATTTTAAGTATCAACACCAACAAATTCTTCAAAGCCTCCACTTCTAACCAAAACAAAGGGCTGTGTGGTGAGCTGGTGAGATAAGCTTTTCTTTCCCTTTCCTCTCTCCACCCTTCCACAACCTCGAAACTGCGGGGAGTGTGAAAATCAGGTCAGCTTTTTTTTCCTCGCTGCAATTGTCAAGTGGATAAATGGAAGGGATGGCAGAGAGGGCAGTGTAGTGTTACTCCTGCAGGATGTTCGAGGTGAGGGACACCGTCAGTGGCCCTGATAAGTTCACCTGCGGGAATTGCACCCATCTCCAGCTCCCCAAAGGCCGAGTTAGGGAACTGGAGCTGGAGCTGGATGAACTGAGGATCATTCGGGAGGCAGAGTCGGTTACAAATAGATGCTACAGGGATGTCGTTACTCCGACGCATGAAGGTTGCTGGGTGACGTGGAGTCGGACACTTTAGGAACTTTCAAGCGGTTATTGGATAGGCATATGGAGTGCACTAGAATGATTGGGAGTAGGTTGATTTGATCTTAGTTTCAGATCAGTTCGGCACAATATCGTGGGCCGAAGGGACTGTACTCTGGTGGACAGTTCTATGTTCTATGTAAAGACTACAGTACTCTCTAAGTAATTCTGAATCATTCCTTGCAACATCCATAAGACACAAAGAACCCTTTTTACAGAAATACGTCAGGTTTAACTTCACTACTGAGAACAGTTACCACTTTGAAATCACCAAATGAACATTCCTAAGCTTGCAGAGATTTATACACATCTTGCTGTGACTGCAGCTTCTCCAAATCTAAAACGAAACTAAAAACACCCTGTAGCTGCGAGGCGAAAGCGAAAGTAAAAACAGACACACAGCACAGCCCCATCCACACTCTGACATCACTGACAAACACCCATTTCGTAAAGGTATATCCACTACAGCTATTCGCTAAACACCCATTTCTTAAAGGTACTCTCACATGAGACCTCTCCCCAAGAAAGTAAAATAAACCAGCAATTTCAAGATGGTTTCATTTTTCACCTTTTCACTTTCCTTTAAGAAATATGGAAAATAACAAAACAAAACACGCAAACATTTATAATAACATTCTCCATTCTTGTTCTTCTTCTACCAACTGGAATCCTTCTCGATTGACAGTCTCTTTCGACATGAAGGCACTATCCATCCATTTCTCTACGCCTCGGCATTTCTCTTTAAAGTGAGATACTTTAGTTCAATCTGATCACAGAGTCCTTTGTAATTCTCCAACAAAGGAGCATTGGTTATCACAGCTCTCAGGCAGTCAAATGCCTGTTGAAACTCCGCTGTCCACTGAAATTTTCGACGTTTCTTTAGCAAATCTATCAATGGAGAAACCACACTACAAACACTTTGCACAAATGTTCGATCAAATCCACTCATGCCAAGAAATTGCGTTGTTTCCCTTCGTGACGTGGGTATTGGAACCTCCGCAATAATTTTTGTTTTCACATCCCGTGTGACCACTCATCCGTGTCCGTCTGAATGGCCAGGGAAAGTGACTTGGGCTTGACCAAATTCACTTTTTCCTAGGTTTACCCCCAAACCCGCCTCCTGAAGTCGATCTAAGTACTCCATCAGTTGTTTTAAATGTTCTTTCTATCTCTGGCTGAAAATTACCTGATCGTCGATGTTTACTGCACTATTGGGTAATCCTGAAATGACTTTGGTAGTTCACCGTTCAAATGTGGCAGGGGCGTTTTTCATGCCAAATGGCATAACTTTGAATTGGTAGCTACCATCTGGAGTCACAAAAGCTGAAATCTCCTTCGCCCTTTCGGATAAAGGTACCTGCCAGTAACCTTTCAGTACATTCAGTTTGGAAATAAAAGTTGATTGTCCCATTCTCTCAATGCAATCCTCCAAACGTGGGATAATATCGAGTCCGTTGATGTAACTGCATTACTCTATCCATAGTCCACTCACAACCATTGCGTACCGTCTGGTTTTGGTACCATCACTATGGGAGAGCTCCATTGGCTGCAACCCACTTTAATTTTGCCTTTTTAAGAATACTTTCATTCGCCTTGTTAACTTGTGCCAATTTTAAAGGGTTAAGTCTTTTTGAATGTTGTTTGATTGGAACAACATTTCCCACATCGACATCATGTGCCTCCCAACTTATCTCCAGAAACTTGCCCATGTGATATCAATAACTCTTTCAGGTCAGTTCGTTTTTCCTTTGGAAAGTAACTCAACAATTTATCTCAATTTTTAAGAACCTCCTCGATTTCCAATTTAATTTGAGGTATGACAAATTCAAAGTCATCTGGGTTTGGTTCCTCATTTTGATTTAGATTTATTAAAATCTCCATTTTCTCTCCTTCCCTTTCAAAGTACCTTTTAAGCATATTCACCTGACACACTCGGTGAGTTTTCCTTCTATCTGGCCTTCTTGCCACATAATTCACCTCACTTAAATTCCTTTCAGTCTGATAAGGTCCACAAAACCTTGCTTTTAAAGGTCCACCTGCCACTGCTAACAGTACTAAAACCTTATCTCCACTGGCAAAACTCCGAACTTGTCCGCTACCCACTTCTCATCACATTTTGTGCAACTTTTAAATGCTGCCAAGCTAATTCCCCTGCTCTATTTGCCGTGGTAATCAAGATAAGCGCACACAGAAAGATCCAGACCCCGCTGCCGCTGGGCAATGCTTCCGCTTATAGGGCGGCCAAATCTCTCACCGCGCAGATTCAGAGTGTACAGAGAGGGGAAATAACACCTGTTGCTGCGTATGAGCAGGATCCAGACCGCATAGCGAAAGTACAGCTTGACACAGCAGGTTATAAAACAAAGGAATGGGAGGAAGACGGGGCCGTGAAAGATGGGGATAATGTCTGCACGAAGGACGGGCTAGTTTAGCACAGGGCTAAATCGCAGGCTTTCAAAGCAGACCAGGGCAGGCCAGCAGCACGATTCAATTCCCATACGAGCCTCCCGAACAGGCGCCGGAATGTGGTGACTAGGGGCTTTTCACAGTAACTTAATTTGAAGCCTTCTTGTGACAATAAGCGATTTTCATTTCATATTCATTTTCAATTGAATCGTTCCCTCAAATTTGACAAATAATCAAATAATGTAAGTTCCGATTTCTCACACACCATTTTTTCCTTAATCAATTTAAGTGGTCCTCGTACTTCATGATCAAAAATTAGTACAAATGGACTGAATGTTCTTGACTCATTAGGTGCACCCCGAATTGCAAACAGTACGAAGGAAATGTCTTTATCTCAATCCTCTGGATAATCTTGACAATAAGCCCTCAACATTGTCTTTAATGTCTGATGGCACCTTTCTAACTCTCCCTGCGGTTCTGGATGGTACGCAGTTGATTTAAATTATTTTATTCAGGAGCCATCCATAACTTCTTTGAATAACCTTGATCCTTAATCCGATTGTATTTCTGTGGGTAGTCCATATCTTGTAAAGCATTTAACTAACTCCTCCACAATCATTTTAGCTGTAATATTGCGTACTGGAATGGCCTCTGGATACCTAGTAGACACATTCATTATTGTCAAAAGATATTGATTCCCATTTTGCGTTTTAGGAAGCGGCCCTTCGTAATCAATTCAGACCCTTGTAAAGGGTTCCTCAAATTCTGGAATGGGTATTAAGGGCGCTGATTGTATGACTGCTTGAGGTTTCCCTGTCACTTGATCGACAACATTTCACGACATCTTTATGAAGTCCAGTCCAATGAAAATGTTTTGTATTTTAGCTTGAGTTTTCCTTACTCCCAAATGACTTCCCACTGGTACCTCAGGCGCAACTCGCAACACCTCATTTCGATACCCTACTGGCAATACCACTTGATGGAACTTCTTCCCACTTTTCATCTGCCTGCATATGAAAAGGTCTCCATTTTCTCATCAAGACATTATTTTTACGGTAATAACACCCCGGTGTACCCACAGATTCCTCTTCCGTGTATGCTTTCCCAAATTTCCGTTTTATTTCTATATATTTCTGTTGTACCTCCGCCAATTTTCCTGAATTAAAATTATCCTCCGCCTGTTCTTGTTCTTTTTCAACCATCTGATCAAAAGTCCGTTCTGATAATTGCACTTCACCTTTATCTTCATTGTTTGATTTCTCCTCTTGTCTTAATTTGTGACTTTGTTACTACACAATCCGGACACATCCACGATATTCGTCCTTCAACTCTTCAGTTGTCTGAATTTCACTGGCTTATCAACCACAGTAGACATCACTCCCACCTGCGATCCAGCTATATCGTTACCCAAGAAAAACTGTATTCTGGACAGGATAGTTTCTCTATTACTCCTACTACACTTCACCACTCTTCACTGGACTTTCCAACCTTACCTTATATAATGGAATTCTACACTTCTCACCCTGAATTCCACATATTACCACCTTTTCTGGCAACATTCTTCCCAAACTACATAACTCCTCATCTCTTTCCATTAAAGATTGACTAGCTCCCGTATCTCTTAAAATTGTGACTTCTTTACCTACTCCTTCTGGTACACATGAGTAAACGTTATTCATGTAACCACACAGGCAGACGCGCACATTCAAACACTCGCGCATATACACAGCCACACACACATACACGCCCCCCCCCGCACTCAGATACACACACAAATACTCCCAGACATTCATGCGGACGAACCTCCTCACAGACGATCACACTTTCGTACATTGTCCCACAGACAAACTCTCACCCACAAACACACACAATCACGCACGCACGCAGCCACACACACAAACAGTCACGCACATAGAAACGTGCGCCCACACACACCAGCACCAACAAAAAACTCACACGCAAATATACATGCAGAAACACACACATGCACATACATTCACACACATATGTCATGTGGGGGTACCTTTAAGAAATGGGTGTTTATTGAATAGCTGTAGTGGATGTACCTTTAAGAAATGGGTGTTGATCAGTGATGTCAGAGTATGGATGTTACTGGGCTGTCTGTCTGCTTTTATTTTCGCTTTGGGCTCACAGCTACAGCGTGTGTTTAGTTTGGTTTTAGATTTGGAGAAGCTGCAGTCACAGCAAGATGTGCATTAATCTCTGCAAGCTGATGAATGTTCATTTGGCGATTTCAAAGTGGTGAAGGTAAACCTGATGTCTTTCTGAATAAGGGTTATTTTTGTCTTATGGATGGTGCAAGGTAGGATTAAGAGATATTTAGAGAGTACTGTTTTATTAGGTGGTTTTATTTGCGTTGATGGTTGTTAAGATGTTTACTCTGGGTTTATGAAGTGGGCGTTCGTCTGTGGGTGCGGATTGGTGTATCTGTGCGTGTGTGTGAGGGCATCTGTGTGTATGTATGTGGGTTTATGCGTGTGTGTGAATGCATTTAATGGTGTTTGTGTGTGGGTGTATGTGTGGTGGGATTTATATGTTTATGGGTATGTGTATTTTTAATTGAGTCAGTCGGTTTGTGAGTGTGTGTGTGCCTGTGTGTGTGTGATAGAGAGAGGTAAAGATAGAGAGGGAGAGGATGGATGTGCGGTGGTGTGAGTATGTGTGTTACGATGTGTTTTTCTGAGCGTTTTTGTGCGTGTGAATGTTTGTGTGTGTGAGTATGTGTAAGGGTGTCTGTGGCAGTTCGTGTGTGGGCATGTTTTTCTGTGGGGGTATCTGTGTCTCTGTGAGTGAGTTTATTTGTGTCTCTCTGTCTGCGAGTGTGTTTATTTCAGCTCTCTGACTGCGAGTGTGTGTATTTGTCGCTCTGTGTCTGTGAGTGTGTATGAGCCTCTCCCTGCGTTTGTGAGTGCGCGTATTTGTGTTCTTGTGTTCGTGAGCATTCGTAATGGTGTCTCTGTGTCCGTGAGTGTGAGTATGTGTAGTTGTGTCTCAGACTGTGTGCATTTGTGTCTGTGAAAGTGTGCATTTCAGCATGTGCGTTCGTGTATGTGTGTCGCTGTGTGTCTGTGAGTGTGCGTATTTGTGTCTCTCTGTGCCTTTGAGTGTATTTTTGCCTGTGTTTCTGTGATTATGTGCATTTTGGCTCTTTGTCTGTGATTGTGTGCATTTGGGTCTCTGTCTCAGCAAACCTGCGCATGTGTGTACGTGTATCTGTAAGCTACGGCTCTTCGGGGGGGGGGGGGGGATTAAACTAATTTGCCAGGGGTCTGGGAAAACGAGCTGTGTTCCAGAAGCCAGTGTCGAGAGTAGTGAGGTACTGAGGATGGTATCAAGGTCGCAGTCGTGTACCGGCAGACAGAAAGGAGGGTTGAAGTGTGTCTACTTCAATGCAAGGAGCATCCGGAATAAGGTAGCTGAACTTGGAGCGTGGATTGGTACTTGGGACTACGATGTTGTGGCCATTACGGTGAAATGATTAGAACAGGGACTGAATGGTTGTTGGACGTTCCGGGGTATAGATAGAACATAGAACATAGAAAATTACAGCGCAGTACAGGCCCTTCGGCCCTCGATGTTATATAGTCAGGGGCACAGATAGGAGATTTTGTGGGAGCGTGAGAGACTCATGTTTGGTATGTTGCCTCCCAGGTGCAAGGGTACGTGATGCCTCGGATCGTGTTTTCCGGGTCCTTAGGGGAGAGGGGGAGCAGCCCCAAGTCGTGGTCCACATTGGCACGAACGACATAGGTAGGAAAGGGGACAAGGATGTCAGGCAGGCTTTCAGGGAGCTAGGATGGACGCTCAGAACTAGAACAAACAGAGTTGTTATCTCTGGGTTGTTGCCCGTGCCACGTGATAGTGAGATGAGGAATAGGGAGAGCGAGCATTTAAACACGTGGCTACAGGGATGGTGCAGGCGGGAGGGATTCAGATTTCTGGATAACCGGGGCTCTTTCTGGGGAAGGTGGGACCTCTACAGACAGGATGGTCTACATCTGAAACTGAGGGGCACAAATATCCTGGGGGGGGGGGATTTGTTAGTGCTCTTTGGGGGGGGGGTTAAATTAATGCAGCACGGGCATGGGAACCTGGATTGTAGTTTTAGGGTAAGGGAGAATGAGAGTATAGAGGTCAGGAGCACAGATTTGACATCGCAGGAGGGGGCCAGTGTTCAGGTAGGTGGTTTGAAGTGTGTCTACTTCAATGCCAGGAGTATACGAAACAAGGTAGGGGAACTGGCAGCATGGGTTGGTATCTGGGACTTCCGATGTTGTGGCCATTCCGGAGACATGGATAGAGCAGGGACAGGAATGGATGTTGCAGGTTCCGGAGTTTAGGTGTTTTAGTAAGCTCAGAGAAGGAGGCAAAAGAGGGGGAGGTGTGGCGCTGCTAGTCAAGAGCAGTATTACGGTGGCGGAGAGGATGCTAGATGGGGACTCTTCTTCCGAGGTAGTTTGGGCTGAAGTTAGAAACAGGAAACGAGAGGTCACCCTGTTGGGAGTTTTTTTATAGGCCTCCTAATAGTTCTAGGGATGTAGAGGAAAGGATGGCGAAGATGATTCTGGATAATAGCGAAAGTAACAGGGTAGTTATTATGGGAGACTTTAACTTTCCAGATATTGACTGGAAAATATATAGTTCGAGTACAATAGATGGGTCGTTTTCAGTACAGTGTGTGCAGGAGGGTTTCCTGAAACAATATGTTGACAGGCCAACAAGAGGCGAGGCCACGTTGGATTTGGTTTTGGGTAATGAACCAGGCCAGGTGTTGGATTTGGAGGTAGGAGAGCACTTTGGGGACAGTGACCACAATTCGGTGACGTTTACGTTAATGATGGAAAGGGATAACTATACACCGCAGGGCAAGAGTTATAGCTGGGGGAAGGGAAATTATGATGCCATTAGACGTGACTTGGGGGGGGGGGGGGTGATAAGGTGGAGAAGTAGGCTTCAAGTGTTGGGCACACTGGATAAGTGGGGCTTGTTCAAGGATCAGCTACTGCGTATTCTTGATAAGTATGTACCGGTCAGGCAGGGAGGAAGGCGTCGAGCGAGGGAACCGTGGTTTACCAAGGAAGTGGAATCTCTTGTTAAGAGGAAGAAGGAGGCCTATGTGAAGATGAGGTATGAAGATTCAGTTGGGGCGATGGATAGTTACAAGGTAGCGAGGAAGGATCTAAAGAGAGAGCTAAGACGAGCAAGGAGGGGACATGAGAAGTATTTGGCAGGAAGGATCAAGGAAATCCCAAAAGCGCTCTATAGGTATGTCAGGAATAAGCGAATGACTAGGGAAAGAGTAGGACCATTCAAGGACAGGGATGGGAAATTGTGTGTGGTGTCTGAAGAGATAGGCGAGATACTAAATGAATATTTTTCGTCAGTGTTGCCAATTCTGGACAGGCTTAAAATAGATAAGTCCCCGGGACCTGGTGGTATTTATCCTAGGATTCTCTGGGAGGCCAGGGAAGAGATTGCTGGACCTTTGGATTTGATTTTTATGTCATCATTGGCTACAGGGATAGTGCCAGAGGACTGGAGGACAGCAAATGTGGTCCCTTTGTTCAAAAAGGGGAGCAGAGACATCCCCGGCAACTATAGACCGGTGAGCCTCACATCTGTAGTGGGTAAAGTCTTGGAGGGGATTAGAAGAGACAAAATTTATAATCATCTAGATAGGAATAATATGATCAGGGATAGTCAGCATGGCTTTGTGAAGGGTAGGTCATGCCTCACAAACCTTATTCAGTTCTTTCAGAAGGTGACTGAACAGGTAGATGAGGGTAGAGCAGTTCATGTGGTGTATATGGATTTCAGCAAAGCGTTTGATAAGGTTCCCCACGGTAGGCTATTGCAGAAAATACGGAGGCTGGGGATTGAGGGTGATTTAGAGATGTGGATCAGAAATTGGCTAGCTGAAAGAAGACAGAGGGTGGTGTTTTATGGGAAATGTTCAGAATGGAGTACAGTCACAAGTGGAGTACCACAAGGATCTGTTCTGGGGCCGTTGCTGTTTGTCATTTTTATCAATGACCGAGAGGAAGGCGCAGAAGGGTGGGTGAGTAAATTTGCAGACGATACTAAAGTCGGTGGTGTTGTCGATAGTGTGGAAGGATGTAGCAGGTTACAGAGGGATATAGATAAGCTGCAGAACTGGGCTGAGAGGTGGCAAATGGAGTTTAATGTAGAGAAGTGTGAGGTGATTCACTTTGGAAGGAATAACAGGAATGCGGAATATTTGGCTAATGGTAAAGTTCTTGAAAGTGTGGATGAGCAGAGGGATCTAGGTGTCCATGTACATAGATCCCTGAAAGTTGCCACCCAGGTTGATAGGGTTGTGAAGAAGGCCTATGGAGTGTTGGCCTTTATTGGTAGAGGGATTGAGTTCCGGAGTCAGGAGGTCATGTTGCAGCTGTACAAATCTCTGGTACGACCGCATTTGGAGTATTGCGTACAGTTCTGGTCACCGCATTATAGGAAGGACGTGGAGGCTTTGGAGCGGGTGCAGAGGAGATTTACCAGGATGTTGCCTGGTATGGAGGGAAAATCTTATGAGGAAAGGCTGATGGACTTGATGTTGTTTTCGTTGGAGAGAAGAAGGTTAAGAGGAGACTGAATAGAGGCATACAAAATGATCAGGGGGTTGGATAGGTTGGACAGTGAGAGCCTTCTCCCGCGGATGGAAATGGCTTGCACGAGGGGACATAACTTTAAACTGAGGGGGAATAGATATAGGACAGAGGTCAGAGGTAGGTTCTTTACGCAAAGAGTAGTGAGGCCGTGGAATGCCCTACCTGCTACAGTAGTGAACTCGCCAACATTGAGGGCATTTAAAAGTTTATTGGATAAACATATGGATGATAATGGCATAGTGTAGGTTAGATGGCGTTTGATTCGGTGCAACATCGTGGGCCGAAGGCCCTGTACCGCGCTGTATTGTTCTATGTTCTATGTTGCGCCAACCTGTGAAACCACTCTAAAGCCCATCTACACTATTCCCTTATTGTCCATATGTCTATCCAATGACCATTTGAATGTCCTTCGTGTTGGCGAGTCCACTACTATTGCAGGCAGGGAATTCCACGCCCTTACTACTCTCTGAGTAAAGAACCTACCTCTGACATCTGTCTTATATCTATCTCCCCTCAATTTAAAGTTATGTCCCCTCGTGCTGGACATCACCATCCGAGGAAAAAGGCTCTCACTGTCTACCCAATCAAATCCTCTGATCATCTTGTATGCCTCAATTAAGTCCCCTCTTAACCTTCTTCTCTCTAACGGAAACAGCATCAAGTCTTTCAGCCTTTCCTCATAAGATCTTCCCTCCATAATCAGGCAACATTCTTGTAAATCTCCTTTGCACCCTTTCCAATGTTTCCACATCCTTCCTAAAATGCGGCGACCAGAATTTCACGCAATACTCCAACTGCGGTCGCACCAGAGTGGTGTGTAGCTGCAACATGACGTCATGGCTCCTAAACTCAATCCCTCTACCAATAAAAGCTAACACACCGTACGCCTTCTTAACAACCCCCTCAACCTGGGTGGCAACTTTCAGGGATCTATGTACATGGACACCGCGATCTCTCTGCTCATCCACACTGCCAAGAAACTTAACATTAGCCCAGTCCTCAGTCTTCCTGTTATTCCTTCCAAAATGAATCACCTCACACTTTTCTGCATTAAACTCCATTTGCCACCTCTCAGCCCAGCGCTGCAGCTTATCTATGTCCCTCTGTAACTTGTAACATCCTTCCGCACTGTCCACAACTCCACCGACTTTAGTGTCATCTGCAAATTTACTCATTCATCCTTCTACCCCCTCCTCCAGTTCATTTATAAAAATGACAAACAGCAGTGGCCCCAAAACAGTTCCTTGTGGTACCCCACTGGTAACTGGACTCCAGTCTGAACATTTCCCATCAACCACCACCCTTTGTCTTCTTCC
This sequence comes from Scyliorhinus torazame, assembly GCF_047496885.1. Lineage (NCBI taxonomy): Eukaryota > Metazoa > Chordata > Chondrichthyes > Carcharhiniformes > Scyliorhinidae > Scyliorhinus > Scyliorhinus torazame. Next base: position 11,696,157 of record NC_092729.1, on the reverse strand, counting down.
AGCGAGCCAATTTCTGATCCAAACTGCTAAATCACCCGGAATCCCATCCCTCCGTATTTTCTGCAGTAGCCTACCATGGGGAACCTTATCAAACGCTTTACTGAAATCCATATACACCACATCAACTGCTTTATCCTCATCCACCTGTTTGGTCACCTTCTCAAAGAACTCTATAAGGTTTGTGAGGCACGACCTACCCTTCACAAAACCGTGTTGACTATCTCTAATCAAATGATTCCTTTCCAGATGATTATACATCCTAGCTCTTATAAAGCTTTCCAATATTTTGCCCACAACAGAAGTAAGGCTCACTGGTCTATAGTTACCGGGGTTATCTCTACTCCCCTTCTTGAAGAAGGAGACAACATTTGCTCTGCTCCAGTCTTCAGGCACTATTCCTGTAGACAAAGATTACGTAAAGATCAAGGCCAAAGGCTCAGCAATCTCCTCCCTAGATTACCAGAGAATCCTAGGATAAATCCCATCCGGCCCAGGTGACTTATCTATTTTCACGCTTTCCAGAATTGCTAATGTTTCAGTAAGATTAGGGAAGGTGGTAAAAGAGGTGGAGGAGTGGCATTGTTAATCAAGGATAGTTTACCGGCTGCAGAAAGGCAGTTTGAAGAGGACCTGGCTACTGAGGTAATATGGGCCGACGTTAGAAATAGGAAAGGAGCGGTCACATTTTTAGGAGATTTATATAGTCCCCCAAATAATAATAGAGATGTGGAGGAAGAAATTGAAAAACAGATTATGGATAGGTGTGGATGTCTCAGGGTAATTGTCATGGGTGACCTTAACTTTCCAAATATTGATTGGAACCTCTATAGGTCGAACAGTTCGGATGGGGCAGTTTTTGTACAGTGTGTGCAGGAGGCTTTCCTGACACAATATGTGGATAGGCCGACAAAAAGGGGGGTGGGGGGGGGGGCACATTGGATTTGGCACTGGGTAATGAACCGGGTCAAGTGTTAGATTTGTTTGTGGGAGAGTACTTTGGAGATAGTGACAACAATTCGGTGTCTTTCACTATTGCAATGGAGAGGGATAGGGCCATACGGCAGGGCAAGGTTTATAATTGGGGCAGGCGTAATAATGATGCGATTCGGCAAGAATTAGGGAGCATAGGATGGGAACAGAAACTGTCAGGGAAAGGTACAAATGTAAAGTGGAGCTTGTTCAAGGAACAAATGCTGCGTGTCCTTGATAGGCATGTCCTTGTCTGGCAGGGAGGAAACGGCCGTGTGAGGGAACCATGGTTCACAAAAGTGGTTGCATGTCTTGTCAGGAGGAAAAAGGAAGAGTGTGTAAGGATGAGAAAACAAGGTTTAGTAGGGTAGCTTGAGGGTTCCAACGTAGCAAGGAATGAGCAGAAAAAAGGGATTCGGAGAGCTTGGAGGGGGCATGAGAAGTCCTTGACGGGTTGGATCAAGGAAACCCCCAAGGCTTTTTACTATTTTGTGCGAAATAAAAGAATGATCAGGTTGAGGGTAGGGCCGGTCAAGGACAGTAGTGGGAACTTGTGCCTGGAGTCAGAAGAAATAGGAGAGGCATTAAATGAATACTTTTCTTCATTGGTCACAAAGGAGAGGGTCCATGTTTTTGAGGGTGGGAGTATGATTCAGGCGGGTAGGTTGGAAGAAGTAGATGTTCTGAGGAAGGATGTATTAGCAATTTTGAAAAACCTGAGGGTCGACAAGTCCCCTGGGCCTGATGGGATATACCCAAGCGTTCTTTGGGAGGCAAGGGATGAGATTGCAGAGCATTTTGGCTTTGATCTTTGTGTCCTCGCTGTCCACGGGGATAGTGCCAGAGGACTGGAGAGTGGCGAATGTTGTTCCTCTCTTCAAGAAAGGGAATAGGAATGACCCTGGTAATTATAGTCCAGTTAGTCTTACTTCGGTGGTCGGGAAGATAATGGAAAAGGTCCTGAAGGATAGGATTTATGACCATTTGGAAAGATGCAGCTTAATCCGGGATAGTCAACACGGATTTGTGAAGGGTAGGTCATGCCTCACAAATTTGATTGAATTGTTTGAGGAGGTAACCAAGTGTGTATGTGAAGGTAGAGCAGTTGATGTCGTATACATGGATTTTAGTAAGGCGTTTGATAAGGTTCCACATGGTCGGCAATGAAGAAAGTAAGGAGGTGTGGGATAGAGGAACATTTGGCCAATTGGATAAGTAACTTGCTATCACATAGAAGACAGAGGGTGGTGGTGGATGGAAAACTTTCAGACTGGAGACCAGTTACCAGCGGAGTACCACAAGGATCAGTGCTGGGTCCTTTGCTATTTGCGATTTTTATCAATGATTTGGAGGAGGGGGCTGAAGGGTGGGTCAGTAAATTTGCTGGTGACACCATGCTGAGGTGGAGGGCTGTTGTAGGCTGCAAAGAGGCATTGATAGGATGCAGAGCTGGGCTGAAAAATGGCAGATGGAGTTTTACCCTGATAAGTGCGAGGTGATTCATTTTGGTCGAAAAAAATTGAATGCAGATTACAGGGTCAACGGCAGGGTTCTGAGGAATGTGGAGGAACAGAGAGATCTTGGGGTTCAGGTCCACAGATCTCTGAAGGTTGCCACTCAAGTGGATAGAGCCGTGAAGAAGGCTGATACTGTGTTAGCGTTTATTAACAGGGGGCTTGAGTTTACGAGCCGCGGGGTTATGCTGCAACTATACACTACCCTGGTGAGACCACATTTGGAGTATTGTGTGCAGTTTCCGGTCACCTCATTTTCGGAAGAATGTGGAAGCATTGGAAACGGTGCAAAGGAGATTTACCAGGATGCTGCCTGGTTTGCAGGTTTGGTCTTATGAGGAAAGGGTGAGGGAGCTAGGGCTTTTCTCTTTGGAGCGGAGGAGGATGAGAGGCGACTTAATAGAGGTTTATAAGATAGTGAGGGGGATAGATAGAGTGGACGTTCAGAGACAATTTCGTCGGGTGGATGTAGATGTTACAAGAGGGCATAACTATAAGATTCAAGGTGGGAGATATAGGAGGGATGTCCGAGATATGTTCTTTACTCAGAGAGTGGTTAGGGCGTAGAACGGACTGCCTGCTGTGATAGTGGGTTCGGAAAATTTAGGTACTTTCAAGCTTTTATTGGATAGGCACATGGAGCACACCAGAATGACAGGGAGTGGGATAGCTTGATCTTGGTTTCGTACAATGCTCGGGACAACATCGAGGGCCGAAGGGCATGTTCTGTCCTGTACTGGCCTATGTTCTATATTCTAAGTGTGTGTATTTGAGTCTCGATATCTGTAAGTCTGTGTATCTGTGTCTCTGTGGATGTGAGTCTGTGCATTTGTATCTCTGTGTGTCTGTAAGTTTGTGTATTTCAGTCTCTATCACTTTGACTCTGTGTGTCTGTCTATCTGTGTCTCTATGTCTGTCGGTGTATATTTGTGTCAATTTGTGCGCGTGTGTCCGTGTATTTGTTTCTGTGTGTCTGTGTGTGTGCGCCTGTGCCTCTGTGCCTGTGATTGTGTACTTGTGTTCATTTGTTTGTCTTCGTCAGCACCACGTCAATCAAACTGGTAATGCCTGCCCCAGCCTGATGTATTTTTATTTTCATTGTTTTTTTTCCTTCCTTTCAGTGAACATCATCGCAATTATGATCCTGAAGAGAAACAACTGTGGACTGTCCAAATGTGTCACTTGTTACCTGGTGGCCATGGCAGTGGGAGATCTACTGGTCGTTATTCTCGACCTGATATTGAGACACATTCCCATTGTCTTTGATAAGCAGTTTTATTTCCTGCGGTCCATCCCTGTGTGTAATATCCACGCCGCCCTGCTTTATGCAGCCACTGACTGTTCTGTCTGGTTCACCGTCACTTTCACCTTTGATCGATTTGTGGCCATTTGTTGCCCGAAGCTGAAAAGTAAATACTGCAGCGAGAAAACGGCGGCTGTGGTCGTGGGTACAACGACTGTGCTGAGCTGTTTGAAGAATATTTTCTGGTACTTTATGTTCACAGGTCTGTATATACAGGTGAACTTCCCCTGGTTTTGTGATATCATCGAAGATGTGATGGTCTCTCCGGAATGGACAGCAATCGAGTTCCTCCACAACATTCTAACCCCGTGTGTTCCATTTGCCCTGATTCTGCTGCTCAATTTTTTCACCGTGAGACACATTGTCCTGCGCAGCAGGCCCGCAGGAGACTCCGGGCTCACAGCAGTGGGGAGAGTCCCAGAGACCCAGAGATGGAGAGCCGAAGGAAATCCATAATTTTACTGTTTGTTATATCGGCCAATTTCATCCTGTTATGGTCAATGTTAATATTTTATTCGATATGGTGGCGGATGTATGTTCTGGGGTATTGGTCCGTATATTTAGATGCTTATGTCCTGGAATTTGCGTTCATGCTGCAGCTCCTGAGTTGCTGCACAAACACTGCGATTTATGCCGTGACACAGACTCAGTTCAGACAGCAGTTGAAGAATGTTCTGGAATTCCGGTGTGGCCTTGAGCTATGAGGTGACACATAAGGTGGGTCTCGTAGGAATACCTCGAATATTACCTGTTAACCCCATCAAACGAGTACCAACATATCCACGAGCCACCCTTCCCGCCCGCTCTCGCCCCCCCCCCCCCCCAACCACAGTCTCACTCCTCCAAACCTGATCGAGAAACCCCCCTAAAAATAGATTAAAACGAATGGGAAATAGCAAGGTGGAAGAGCGAGAAAGAAGGAGGACAGGGAAATCTCAGCATCAGTTTGCAGCCACACGAGGTGGCACGGGACCAGGAAGGACCGACTCCACAGAGTTTGCAGCACAGATCCATGTGCTGATGGGCAGACTTTTGGTTTTCCTCACCTCCAAGCTCCAAAGCCGCAGGAATATGCTGAAGAAAATCTCCTGGTCATCCGTCGAGATAGGAGTGGAGCTCAGGGAGGCCACTTTGGGCGAGGTTTTGGCCAAAAGGGAGCGCTGGCTTGTGACCCAGGATTCGATGGCGAGAGACCTCACGAAGGCCGCCACGGACTAAGGGAATCGAATTCTGACACTCGAATCTGAGGTGGCGAGACTGATCAAGATGCAGAGTGGGTTAAGAGAAAAGCCCGACGACCAGAAAGACAGGTCTCGACGTGAAAACCCAAGAATCATGGAGCTGCCGGAAGGTATGAGGGGAGGGACGCCACGGAATACATATCGCTGATGCTCGGGAAGTTGGTCAGTGATCAGGTATTAGCCAAGCTCCCGGTGGACACGTCTCCTCGACAGTAGCCCAGAGCCGGGGAACCTCCACGGGCGATAATTGGCAAATTCCACAAGGTGCATGACAAAGCGCAGATCCTGAGTTGAGTGTGTAGCCATGTAAAATGGCCGCGTTCCGATTAATGTGGCCAAAACCCAGTTTAAAACGGCTAACCCGAAAGACTGCTGGGAAAAGCAGCCAAGAAGACACAAGCAGGCAGCTGCAGACAATTTTGCATATTCGGCTCTGCGAAGGTAGCCCAGATCGATACTCAGGGCTATCAACAGCCCATCAACCCAGGTTTTCACAGTTGCATTCAGGACTGTTTGCAGCCAATCTATTCAGACATCCACAGTTAAATCGGCTATCCCCGGGAACAATTGCAACATATTAGCAATTGAATACCGGGCCAGACCTGTCAGCGCCTGCAGTGGCCGAAACAAAGACAGGTGAGCGACCACCCCCCGATCGAGGAATCGCCTCACCATTGGACACATCGACCCCAGAGATTGGGGACAGAATCCAATCACTTGGGTCTCAGGGTCAAGGGCCGCCCCGGGAGGCGGGAAGCCCCTGGGCCCTATAAAAGTGAAGGTCCAAGTTCAGATCTCTCCCTCGCTCATCTTCGCCTGCTCGAGACCTTCGCAAGACCAGCCACCGGTAATAGTAAGTTTGAATCCAGCGATCACTATCCGGTAGAGACACCTAGCCACCGACCTGTAGCAGCCTTTTGAATCCCGCGGGCCAGATTTCATTGGACAAGCCATTCGTTTCCTGACCTGGTGGGCTCTTCCTAAGTTAAGTATTGGCCAGTAGTGATAGGTTTATTATATAGAAAGTAGTCTTTGGGTATTAATATTGCTTGTTGTATATAATAAATGACCATTGTTTTAATCCTTACTAAGCGGTGTGCTGTATTATTAATCATAACCTGAACTTGAACCACGTGGCGGTATCATAAAGATACCTGGCGACTCATGAGCAAAGGTGACGTAAACAGAGCGAATAGTCTAAGGTTAAAAAGAGCAACAAGTGAAAGAGAGGAAAAGTGGGAGGGACATTCCATCCGCTTGTACCAAGACTTTGGGGAAGATCTGGCCAAGCGCCGGGCCGAATTTAACAGCAACATCTCCGCTCTTTAAAAAAGCTAACACAGATGTCATACTTCACCTGGAAATATATGGATCACTGACAAAGGGAAAGAGCAGTATTTCCACGCCCCGGAGGAGGCCAACAGATTGGTCCATGATAATAGTCCAGGCAGGCACTGAGAGCACTCATGGGCTAGAAGCCGAGTTGCGAGAGTCGGGATTTGGGAGGGGCAGGGACAACTGAGAGCAGAAATGTTGGGATGGCTGGGGGAGGGGGGGGGGGGTGGAGCGGCTTATGGCCTTAAATAGGGGAGACTGGCCATGAGGGGAGTCACTACACTAGCGAGTAAGCTGTTGTATGGGGAGTACAGTGAAGGAGGAGGCTGCGGCGTGCCTGGCAGACAGGAGGGGAAAGACAGAAATTCAGGGAAAACAAAGGGCAAAAGAAGGTGGCAGAGATGTAGTGGGTAGGGCGTAAATCCGGATGGGAGGGCGAGGGGCGTGCTGTATGGGTGAAACATACGGGTAAGAGGAGACAGGAGGGGAGACAAAGGGGAGAGTGGGAGGCTGGAAAACTGGGTGCAGCAGACAGCATACGGAGATGACCAAAAAGTAGAATTAGTCGGCAGGCAATTTTAACGGCCTGAGAGTGAGACTAGGTCCGGTGGAACAGTGCCGACCCCACAAGGTGAATACAGTTAACCCAACAAGGGGGGATGTTGTTTAGCCCCACAGGCAGGGGGTGGGTAGACAACCCTGTAGAGTGTCTCTCCGCATGTAACGTCATATACTTGACCCTCCTGTTGACTACCTTGGCATCACCTGACACAATCACCTTCCTTTCCACAATACTGGCATTTCCCCTCCATGGATTTATACTCCCGTGATACATTTGAATTAGGGAAAGCAGTATTTGTTGACTGGAATTCTGTGTCGAAAGCACGAATCTTAGCATCCATATCGCAGTCAATGTGAACACTTTGACCTACTAATAGCGAGTAGTTGTTGATAGTCGGTACCATTCGGGAAACACAATTCTAGTGCAATGGGCAAATTCGTTCTCAAACCAACAATAAAAGCAGTCTTCAACCTCCCAAGAAGTGGTTAGCACTGTTGCTTCACAGCGCCAGATTCCACATTCGATTCCCTGCTTGGGTCACTGTCTGTGCAGAGTCTTTGCGTTCTTCCTTTGGCTGCAGGGGTTTCCTGCGGGTGCTCCGGTTTCCTTCCACAATTCCCGAAAGTCGTGCTTGTCAGGTGAATTGGACTTGCTGAATTCTGCCTGAGTGTACCCGAACAGGCTCCGGAGTATGGTGACTAGGGGCTTATCACAGTATCTCCATTGCAGTGTTACTGTAAGCCTATTTGTGACACTAAATATCAGTATTATGTATCTCCTGCCCCTTCAGCAATTCCATTCCTTGGTGCTCCGCCCATACTTTCCTACACCTTTGCTCATATTCTGATGCCTCATATGTCTCCTTCTGAATACAAGCAATAATTTTTGTCCAATCAGTCTTTGGTGGGTGGCATTTCAACATCCATTTCTCAATGATAGTCCACCGTCCTTTCAGCTTGTGTTCGTCATCCCCTAGTATTTATTTAACATCTCTCGGCAACAGTACGCTTTCTCTTTTAGAAATCAATATCAACATATGTTGAACTCCGTCCAACCGGTGAGAATGTAGATTTGTCTACAGCGCTCGAGCCCTTTCCATGTTCTTATTCTTCCCTCCCTGGGGTTAGGTAATTCTTTAGACTGTTTATCATTCCTGTACGCGTCTGCTGGCTAATGAACCAACCGTTGGTCTTAACTGGCTCGAGTAATTTTCTACCCCGTCTGCAGAGACTGCTGTTAACAGCTCGAGCTTGTCTCGGATCGAATTTAAAGAGGCTAAGTTTATGCCTTTTGCCTTTTGAGACTACGATTTTTTATTTTTCAGTAATTCCTTTGTCATGTCTGTGAGAGAATCAAGGACGGATTCTGACGATCCTTTAGATTCTAAATACTCCCATTAAGTTTCCCACTCAGATTCCAGGATCCATTTAAGGGTTTCCTTTTAAGACTTTTGGTTTAATTGTTATTGCTTTTAAACTGGATGAAACTGCCATGGAAGAGCTTACGTTTGCAATTGCTTTATCTGCTATCGGGACTCTCCGTCTGACGTTGGGGTGGTCCCTATTGCCTGACTTGCAAAGGCGGGGCTTCTGCAGTCAGACCTACAGGATGTGGCTGTGTGGATGTTGAGGGCCCATTGATGTGTCGTTCCTCACGGGTAAGGAGTTCAATGTTTTACTTCCCAATTCTGATTCAGCAGTTCTGCTACTTCAAATTTAGAGTTGCATTCCCCCAAGTTATTTTTTTTTCAAATCGTAATTCACTTTTCTCGAAATTTAGCCCCTGTACTTTACATTTAAATCTCACATTTTCGATTCGAAGTTTTCTAATTTTTCGAGGTTGGGCTTGCTCTATCTAACTCTTCACAGACTGCCCGTAGTTGATCCTTCTGTTTTTCCATCTCATTGTCGTACTTTGTACTTTCTATATGTTCCTTTCTCCATCGGATATGACTTGTTATGATCAAGGATCATTTCATTGGATCTTTCTCTCTCATACTGGAAGCATTTTTCCAAACTTTTGTTATATCATCAGTGGACCATTGTTGCTCAGAAGCATCGTGTTTAAAACACTTCTGTTCAGTTTCTGTACCGATTTTGTTCAAATCAAGCTGCTGTTCTCTGTAACTTTTTGCCAACCGAAACATTTATTCAACGGAAATCTCTGGTGGGTGTTGCCCACCCCTAGAGGCTGTGGGCAGATTCTCGGCTGTTATTTCAACTCCGAAACAGTATTTCTCACCCGGGCCTCAAATCTCAGGTATTTCCTTAGTCGAAAAGATGGTACTACATATATGTATATATACATACACATACCGCCGTAGGATCCATATATACCATCTGAAATTTGAGCCATTTGCGCCACTGACGCGTTCTTCAGGAGACCGCATGGAGTCACCCGACTGTGCACGGCCGCAAATGTGAGGTTCTCTGACAGAAGAACAGAAGAACTAGGAGCAGGAGTAGGCCAGCTAGCCCCTCGAGCCTGCTCCACCATTCAATGAGGTCATGGCTGATCTTTTGTGGACTCAGCTCCACTTTCCGGCCCGAACACCATAACCCTTAATCCCTTTATTCTTCAAAAAAAATCTATCTTTATCTAAAAAACATTTAATGAAGGAGCCTCTACTGCTTCATTCGGCAAGGAATTCCATAGATTCACAACCCTTTGGGTGAAGAAGTTCCTCCTAAACTCAGTCCTAAATCTACTTCCCCTTATTTTGAGGCTATGCCCCCTAGTTCTGCTTTCACCCGCCAGTGGAAACAACCTGCCTGCATCTATTCTATTTGTTCCCTTCATAATTTTATATGTTTCTATAAGATCCCCCCTGATCCTTCTAAATTCCAACGGATACAGTCCCAGTCTGCTCAACCTCTCCTCGTAATCCAACCCCTTCAGTTCTGGGATCAACCTAGTGAATCTCCTCTGCACACCCTCCAGTGCCAGTACGTCCTTTCTCAAGTAAGGAGACCAAAACTGAAAACAATACTCAAGGTGTAGTCTCACTAACTCGACTCGACGGGACGAATGGCCTCCTTCTGCACTGTAAATTCTATGATAATCTATGATATGATAACACCTTATACAATTGCAGCATAACCTCCCTAGTCTTAAACTCCATCCCTCTAGCAATGAAGGACACAATTCCATTTGCCTTCTTAATCACCTGTTGCACCTGTAAACCACATTTTGCGACTCATGCACTCGCACACCCAGATCTCTCCGCACAGCAGCATGTTTTAATATTTTATCATTTAAATAATAATCCCTTTTGCTGTTATTCCTACCAAAATGGATAACCTCACATTTGTCAACGCTGTATTCCATCTGCCATACCCTAGCCCATTCTCTTAGCCTATCCAAATCCCTCTGCAGACCCAGTATCCTCTGCACTTTTTGCTTTACCACTCATCTTAGTGTCGTCTGCAAACTTGGACACATTGCCCTTGGTCCTCAACTCCAAATCGTCTGTGTAAATTGTGAACAATTGTGGGCCCAACACTGATCCCTGAGGGACACCACTAACTACTGATTGCAACCAGAGAAACACCCATTAATACCCACTCTTTGCATTCTATTAATTAACCAATCCTCTATCCATGCTAGTACTTTCCTCTTAATGCCATGCATCTTTATCTGATGAAGCAACCTTTTGTGTGGCAACTTGTCAAAGGCTTTCTAGAAATCCAGATATACCACATCCATTGCCTCCCCGTACCTACCGCACTGGTAATGTCCTCAAAAAATTCCACTAAATTAGTTAGGCACGACCTGCCCTTTATGAACCCATGCTGCATCTGCCAATGGGACAATTTCCATCCAGATGCCTCGCTATTTCTTCCTTGATGATATATTCCAGCATCTTCCCTACTACCGAAGTTAAGCTCACTGGCCTATAATTACCCGCTTTCTGCCTACCTCATTTTTTAAACAGGGGTGTCACGTTTGCTAATTTCCATTCCGCCGGGTCCACCCCAGAGTCTAGTGAATTTTGTTAACTTATCACTAGTGCATTTGCAATGTCCCTAGCCATCTCTTTTAGCACTCTGGGATGCATTCCATCAGGGCCAGGAGACTTGCCTACCTTTAACCCCATTACCTTGCCCATCACTACCTCCTCAGTGATAACAATCCTCTCAAGGTCCTCACCTGTCATAGGCTCATTTCCATCAATCACTGGCATGTTATTTGTGTCTTCCACTGTGAAGACCGACCCAAAAACCTGTTCAGTTCCTCAGCCATTTCCTCATCCCCATTATTAAATCTCCCTTCTCATCCTCTAAAGGACCAATATTTGCCTTAGCCACTGTTTTTTGTTTTGTATATATGTAGAAACTTTTACTATCTGTTTTTATATTCTGGGCAAGATTACTGTCATAATCTATCTTACTCTTCTTTATAGCTTTTTTAGTAGCTTTGTGCTGCCCCTAAATATTTCGAGTCCTCTAGAGTCCCACTAATATTTGCTACTTTGTATGCTTTTTCCTTCAATTTGATACTCTCCCTTATTTCCTTTGATATCCACGGTCGATTTTCCCTCCTTCTACTGCCCTTCCTTTTTGTTGGTATAAACCTCTGCTGAGCACTGTGAAAAATCGCTTGGAAGGTTCTCCACTGTTCCTCAACAGTTTCACCATCAAGTCTTTGCTCCCAGTCTATCTGAGCTAGTTGTTCTATCATCCCATTGTTATCTCCTTTGTTTAAGCACAAACCACTAGTGTTTGATTTTACCTTCTCATCCTCCATCTGTATTTTAAATTCCACCATATTGTGATCGCTCCTTCCGTGAGGATCTCTAACCATGAGATCCTGAATCAATCCTGTCTCATTACACAGTACCCGATCTAGGACCGCTTGTTCCCTTGTAGGTTCCATTACATACTGTTCTAGGAAACTATCGCGGATACATTCTATAAACTCCTCCTCAAGGCTGCCTTGACCGACCTGGTTAAACCAATCGACATGTAGATTAAAATCCCCCATGATAACTGCTGTACCATTTCTACATGCATCAGTTATTTCTTTGTTTATTGCCTGCCCCACCATAATGTTACTATTCGGTGGCCTATAGACTACTCCTATCAGTGACTTTTTCGCCATACTATTCCTGATTTCCACCCAAATGGATTCAACCTTATCCTCCATAGCGCCGATGTCATCCCTTATTATTGCCCGGATGTCATCCTTAATGAGCAAGATACACCACCTCCCTTACCATTTACTCTGTCCTTCCGAATAGTTTGATACCCTCGGGTATTTAACTCCCAGTCGTGACCATCCTTTAACCATGTTTCAGTAATGGCCACTAAGTTTCAGTAATGGCCACATAGTCATTCACGATGATTTGTGCCGTCAACTCATTTACCTTATTCCGAATACTACGGGCATTCAGGTAAAGTACACTTATGTTGTTTTTTTTTAACCTCTGTTCTGAATCATAACACCTCGAAAAGTAACCTCTCCTAAATTATATTTCCTCTTAACTTTTCTCCTAACTTTCCTTGTCGTTGAACTCATATCTTCATGTAACAACCTGCCGTGTCGTTTACCATTAATGTTTTTACTTCCAGTTTTATTCCTTTGAGTAATCCTGGTTCTATTCACTGAGCTCCCCTCAGTCACTGTACCTTGTACTGTCGCCCGTTTTGATTTTGGACTATGGTTTCTCTGCCTTACCCTTCACCCCCTTACTGCCTTTTGTTTCTGTCCCTGTTTTACGACCTTCCCACTTTCTGCATCGGTTCCCATCCCCTTGCCACATTAGTTTAAACTCTCCCCAACAGCTCTAGCAAATACCCCCCCCCCCCCCCCCAGGACATCGGTACCAGTCCTGCCCAGGAGCAGACGTCCGGTTTGTACTGGTCCCACCTCCCCCAGAACCGGTTCCAATGCCCCAGGAATTAGAATCCCTCCCTCTTGCGCCATCTCTCGAACCACGCATTCATCCTATCTATCCTGGCATTCCTACTTTGACTAGCTCGTGGCACTGGTAGCAATCCTGAGATTACTACCTTTGAGGGCGTACTTTTTATTTAACTCCTAACTCCCTGAATTCAGCTAGTAGGACCTCGTCCCGTTGTTTACCTATATCGTTGGTGCCTATGTGCACCATGACAGCTGGCTGTTCACCCTCCCCGCCCCCCCTCCCCCCCCCCCCCCAAGAATGTCCTGCAGCCGCTCCTAGACATCATTGTCCCTTGCACCAGGGAGGCAACATACCATCCTGGAGTCTCGATTGCGTCCGCAGAACTGCCTGTCTATTCTCCTTACGATTGAGTCCTCTATCACAATAGCCCTGCCATTCTTCTTCTTGCCCTTCTGCGCAGCAGAGCCAGCCACGGTGCCATGAACCTGGCTGCTGCTGCCTTCTCCTGGTGAGCCATCTCCCTTAACAGTATCCAAAGTGGTATATCTTTTTTGCCGAGAAATGACCGCAGGGGGCACCTGCACTGCCTTCCTACTCTTGCTCTGTCTTTTGGTCACCCATTTTCTATCTCCCTCAGTACCTTTCACCTGCAGTGTAACCAACTCGCTAAACGTGCTATCCACGACATCCTCAGCATCGCGGACGTTCCATAGTGAGTCCATCCGCAGCTCCAGAGCCGTCAAGCGGTCCAACAGGAGCTGCAACTGGACACACTTCTTGCACGTGAAGGAGCCAGGGACAGTGGACGTGTCCCTGAGCTCCCACATCGCACACGAGGAGCATGACACGGGTCTGAGATCTCCTGCCATGTCTTAAACCTTCGGTTAACTTCAACAACTACAATTCCCCCCCCCTCCAAAAAAAAACAACGAAGAAAAAATAAGTAAATATACCAACGAAAAGAAAAAGTAAACAGAAAAACTACCTACCCGTCACTTTCCAGGGATAAAAAGCACCTCCTCCCCACCCAGCTTCGAATTCCCACCTAAATTCAAATTCCCAAACTCACTCTGCCGTCTCACTCTGGCTGTGTCTCCTCTGGCTCCCTGGAAGAACTCACTAATTGACCTCGGTTCTGCCGATTCGCCGCCGATGCTTTAATGTGTTGATTGATTTCGTCCCCTTTGTTCTCCTGGAGGGTTCGCCAAATTATACGATATCTTGTTCTATGGTCAAATATGAGTCAAAGGTCATGTTGATTGGAGGTGATCAAATTACAATTGATTTGCGAATCATTCACCTTGATACACTTGCATAAAATCTGAATCAAAAATGTTGAACAACATAATACATAAACTGGACAGAGCAGAGCTAATACAGTTCCACAAAAGCACAAGTAAAATATAAAGAAAATGACCTCAAACAGAAATCCATAGAAGATTTATAAATTCCTAAAAACATTCAGAAAAAAACTGAACTAAGGCGTCTTATTCTGCAAGAAAGTCTTATTGATGGTCTGATCCCTCAGTCACTCTTATTGGATTCAAATGGACAGCTGAGACCTACTGATTTGTTCAAATAAATATGTCACTTAGAAAATGATTTATTCATCAAACATTGGTCATTTCGTCAGATTTACCGATGCCCATCAAATTAATTCATTGTCTATGTGCTCCAGCTACGTACGCCAATCTGACAAAGATTTTTTTTTAAACTGGATTGCCCATTTTACTTTATTCCATTAAGGGCCAATTTGGTATGGCCAATCCACCTATCCTGCAGATCTTTGGATTTTGTCGGGGCGAAACCTACGCAAACACGGGGAGAATGTGCAAACTCCACATAGGCAGTGACCCAGAGCCGGGATCGAACTTAGGACCTCGGCGCCTTGAGGCAGCAGTGCTAAATACTGCGTCACTAACCTTAAAAAGATACGGTGCTGGAATTAACCTTGCTGTTGCCAAGTACTTAATACATTTGCGTTACTTAATGTACTGGAATTCTATGGTCCATTGAATACATTAAACTTTTACGCAACATTTCATGAAACTATGTCTCAATTTCTGCAGACATGCAATAGATTCTTCATTATCTGAAACAATGTCTATCTTTCCACATTCATGGCCTTTAGAAGAATTCAATTTTATAGCTATGCACTCAATCAATGCTTCAATGCACCAAATAAATCAACGAATCAATAAATCAATAATCTAGCATCCTGCTTTTAATTTGGGGAATTCTGCAGGCATCTTGTGCACAGGAAGCGCCCCTAAATATTTGAACTTTTAAAATTAAGTTCAGAGTATCTGATTAGCGAATTTCTCTCTGTCGCTCTCTCTGTTTCTACGCAAACATGTACAAAATAACAGCAGGCATTTTGATTGCCCAGTAAGATTACACAAGCAGCAATGTGATCATGGAGGAAAATCCTCCAGGGCCCCCTGTGGAAAGTGTCATGGGAGTGTCGCTTTAAGAAAGGTTGTGGTCATAACTCGTGGCTTCAGTGATGTCATTTTGTGTCTGGAGCAGAGCGGTGAATGAAAGTTTTTCTTATTTTCTCTTTCAGTTTTGACTGCTGTTGACTGCAGATTGAGAAAAGAAGTGTTTAGGCCTGTCTCTCTCTCTCTATTTTCATTCTAACTAGTTGTTCCAGAAAAACAACCATTGATTATAGCTACCTGTTTTGGTCACTTAAAAGATATAGTTTCCTTTCCGGAAGGAATTATGTCTGCTGGTACAGCGAAATTACAATCTCAGGGAAAGCCAGTCTCATTCAAGTGAGAATGCAGAGTGATTGGCCACGCCCTTGTAAAGGGGTTTTGGATTTATGGGATTTTGTTTTTGAATTGGAACAGTTAATGAGTGGATCATTAAGTGTTATACATAGATTACTGTAGCTGTGTGATGTCTTTATGTTTGTAATTGATAACAATTCTTGTGGTGTAAGGGCAGCACGAAACCTACGCAAACACGGGGAGAATGTGCAAACTCCACATAGGCAGTGACCCAGAGCCGGGAACGAACATGGGACCTCGGCGCCTTGAGGCAGCAGTGCTAAATACTGCGCCACTAACCTTAAAAGGATAAGGTGCTGGAATTAACCTTGACAGGTTAATTGACAGAATTGACAGTAAGCCCTGCAGCGTCACGGTGCCGAGGTCCAAGGTTTGATCCCGGCTCTGGGTCACTGTACGTGTGGAGTTTGCACATTCTCCCCGTATTTGCGTGGGTTTCGCCCCCACAACCCAAAATATTTGCAGGCTATGTGGATTGTTCACACTAAATTGCCCCTTAATTGGAAAAAATGAATTGGGTACTCTAAGTTGAAAAAAAAATTCTTGTTGTGTATTTATATATACAAGTTCACTAAATTCTTGGAATAAAGTTTATTTTGAATAAAGTGTCTAGGATGACTGTTGAATCACACCTAAAGGGAAGGCTCTTGTGCTCATCCCAGCCAAATTAAATATCAAAGTTTTAGCTCAGGGGTCATAATATACTTTGGGGTTTCTAAGCCCTGGCCCTTAACAGAATTGGGGGATCTTGGGATAAAAATATATCTTTCGTGATTCGAGTTGGTTTAGTGTACTGAAAGACTGTGAGTGGCGAGCATATTTCAGTTTGCTTTTCAGGCATTGAATTCAAGTTGAAATATGGAGTGGGTTGTGGACAATGGCTCTTTCAGAGGATCAGTGTTTTTGGGAGTGGAAAAGGTCACGCGCAGTACCTTACAAATGGAGGCTACGAAAAAGGCTGTTAGATTTAGCACACACATTATGGTTAATATTGCGTGACAAGGTATGGAATGTGGCGGTAGCTTAGCATTTAAAATTGCCTGCGACACAGTCAATATCAGTGAAAATGGCAAAAATACAATTGCAGACAAAGCATATTGAGCATGAAAAAAGGTAAAGCAACTTGAATTTCAAATGAGGGAGAAAGAAAGATTTGCCCCAGCAGAACAAAAAGAAAAGGAGAGAGAGGAAAAGGAAAAAGAACGAACGTCCCAAGCAGAGTAAATGCGAGAGAAAGAGAGTTGCAGATCAGGAGAAAAAGGGAGAAAAAAGAAAAAGAGAGCCATTGAACATCAGAGGCATGCATTGAAACGTGAATTTCAGTGAAAATTACCGGAGGTAAAGTGAAACGTACTGTCTGAGGATAGTAATGAGAATAGTGAGAAAGAGCAAAAGCGTCATAGTCTAAGTTTCGATGGGTATCTATTTAAATATGTCCAAGCATTGCCAAGGTGTAATCAGAAGGATATAGGAGAATTTTTAATTTCATTTGAGAAGGTGGATAAACAAATCAAATAGCCACAGTCATGTGGGCATGACTGATTCAAACAAAGTTGGTAGGTAGAGCTAGTGAAGTGTTTGCATCGCTCTGAGGGGACTTTTGTGGAGGTGAATAAATCGATCATAGGTGCATATGAATAGCGCCTGAAGCCTACAGACAAAGGTTCAGAAATGTAAGCAAAGACCCTGGTCAAACATACACAGTTGACGGGGGTCAAACCGATTGGCTTTGATAGGTAGATCCGAGTTTTCAAAATAGACGAAACGTGTCAAGCTCTCAGAGAAATAATAATTTTGGAGGAGATTAAAGATCCAATCAGTGATGAGAACTCATGTGGAAGAGCAAAGCGTTAAAGCTGCGAGATTAGCAGCATAAATAGTTCTTAAACTGGTTCATAAATGAAATTTGGTTTCTGCCATCAGTTTCATCCTGTGGTGGATGTAAGCTGTGGAAAGGGAAATACTCAAGTCGCAAAGGTACAGGGGATCTGAAGGGAGATAATAAGGGTAGTGTACGTCAGTTTGAAAAAGCACTTCAGGAGGATGGAGAGAAATGAAACGGTTCAGATATTTTTACTGTAATAGACTAGGTCAGTGTTGGGGTTAAAGAAAAGCACAGGGAAGGCTGAAGTACTAATAAGCCAGTGGGGTTTGTTGAAGTGGTAAAGGAAGCCCGAATTGAAGCGAAGGAGTTGAAAAAGAATGTACAGCCTGCTCAAGAGGTGATTGATAAGAAGGTGCCAGGTTCTTAAAAAAATGTACTTTTGTGGATAACGTTTACTCATGGGTATCAGAAGGAGTAGGTAAATATTTCAAAATGTATGTACTGTGCACGTTCCCTTGGCGGCAGAAAAATAGTTTTCACTGTTCGTCGGTGCATTAGACAATAAATCAAATCAATCACAACAATTTTAAGGGATACGGGAGGTACTCAAACCTTGATTTGAAGAGGTGAGGAGTTGTGTAGTTTGGAGGAAAAATGCCTAAAAAGGTGGTAATATGTGGAATTCAGGGTGAGAAGAGTCGTGCTCCATTAGGGTGTTGACACCCTACCACTCCTTCCCATATCCTCCAAATCCCACCGTCCTGCCTGTAAACATTAACACGTTTCTGACATCGATAAACAAACTGTTCCCCAATCCCCAGGCCGGGACTTTCATACTCAGCACCAGCTCGCTCCTCCGTCCCCTACCCCCAAACCCTCCTAAATACTTTGAACTCGTGAACTCGTCTAATGTTCAATTGGTCTTTGTCCCCTGCTGTTCAATGCAGCCTCTCTGACTTGGCCTCATCTGAGGGGCCTCAGGAGCACTTTTGTCTTTGCTCAACTTCTGACCAGTGCAAGGGCCACTTTCATTAATTTTACTGAGGATTTCCTTGTTCCCTCTTTTACATTTCTGCTTCGATTGTGAGTTTTCAGAGCGATAAGTGGAAATGTTGGAACTGAATGTTGGGGTAGGAGTGATGGCCGTGTCGTCTCGCGATGTTGTCATTTGCTATCAGTTCCAGTTGCCACAGTACTCGCAGATGAATAAAACTGCGAGATCAGATTTCTAAGTTACATCTTTCCAACAATTATTTCAATGTTCTGGGATACATTTAAATTATCTGGTCTGCACCGCCTGTGAGATTGGCGGAGGCAGATACAACAGTGACTTTCAAATTTCAATGCGAGAAACAACAGCAATCAAGTGCATGCCTCTCGGGAAAGGTCGGTCGAGTGGGATTGAATGATCTACTAATCTAAAGAGCCGCTGAGGTTAAACGGAATGAATGTCCTCGGTCGGTACTTCACGCACTTTTACATTTTTGGTCACGTCTGGCTGTGAGGTGAAGTGCATCAACAGCTGGAGTTTCCCCTCAATGGTACCCACCACGGCGAGTTTGATCACGGTAATCCTTTATATACAATGTGTCGGTGATTGATGTCAGCGTCAGCTTTAGCTCACTCGTTACTTCGCAGCATCAACTTAATTGTAAGTTCGAACCTGTCTCACCGTGGGCGCTCTCTGGCGTTTTTTATATTTCCAAAACATGAGTCGTGCATAAATAAAAGCAGCAGCACATTTATAATTAGGAGTCGGTGTATTTTGTTACAGTCTGCATTGATCTGTTTAAAAAGCAGCTTATGCCACGTGTTTACTTTCTGGGCTCGCGCTGCGGAAACCCGAGTTCGATTCCAGCTCTGTTCAATAACTGACCTGTCACACTTTGCCAATTACTCACTACCTAAATGGAGGAAAAGAGCATTAACGATTATCTATTATACATTTTTTGAAATTTCGGAACAAGATTGTTTACGCAGGCAAATTGATTAATCCATTTTTTTCTACGTGAAACGCTGTTCCCCATATCTCCAAGAACACTCAGGTAGTTCGAAAGCATCCAGGACCAAGCAGAGCGCTTGATTGCTCCTCCTGCCACAGGCATTCAATCCCTCCCCACAAACGTCCCAAAATGCACCGCAATGACTCAACAAAGTTCCTCAGGTAATTGTTCCTTCGACAGCACCGTCCAGAACTACGACCACTGTCATTTTGAAAGAGTAGACTCACCAAATTACTCACCACTCCCACTGGGAAACTGATTAACGTTCCTTCACGGTAACGGTTTTTTTTTAGCTTTCTCCCTTAAAGCACGTGTGTGTACCCAAACCTCACGGCCTGCAACGATTCAAGAAAGCAGCTCACCATCACCTTCTGAAGGGCAACCAGGGATGGGCAATAAATTCTGTCCCAACCAGCAACTCTCATATCCAGTAAAAGTGATATTTTTAAAGAATTGGTGCTTTGCATTTCTGGGGCCATAATGAACTGTTCTCCATTCATTAAAAATAAATATAAAGTACCCAATTCCTTTTTTCCAATTAAAGGGCAATTTCGTGCAGCCAATCCACCTACCCTGCACATCTTTGCTTGTGTAGGGGAAACCCACGCAAAACCGGGGAGCATGTGCAAACTGCACACGGACAGTGACCCAGAGACGGAATCGAACCTGAGAACGCAGCGGCGTGAGGCAGCAGTGCTAACCACTGGGCCATCCTGCTGTCCCTGTTGGTAATTCTAACGGTGGAATGAATCATGTAACTCCTGCTTCAGAGGCACGTGAATCTAATGGATTTCGAACAGAATGTACCCTTGCAGATAGAAACAATGTGCTTTCTGCAGTAAGGTGAAAGGGAGTGGTGTGCAATATACTCCAGCATTAAACGCTCTCTCCCCCTGTCTCTCTTTACCATTCTCCTTTATACTGTTTCTGTTTTGTTTCTATTGATATCGGCTGAAGATCTTATTAGCTGTGGGTCTCTTGAGCAAGATATTCTTCTACATTTTTTCCAGTCAGACACATATTGCGACTTTGTTGCTTTTCGCAACCACAGCAAACATGATGAATAATTGGAAATTCACAACGCTGAAGGAGGCTCTTTGTTCCACAATTACTGTGTCTGCCCATTATTACTATTATACAGATAAATGGTCAGATTATTGAAGACAGGAGTTGGGACGTCTTGCTGACGTTGTACAGGACATTGGGAAGGACACACTTGGAATACTATATACAGCTCTGGTCACCCCCAATATAGAAAGGATATTATTAACCTAGAAAGATATCAGAAAAGATTTGCTGGGCTGCTACCGGACTTGATGTTTTGAGTTAAACGGAGCGGTTGAATAGACAGGAACATTTTTCTTGGAGACTAGGGGTGATCTTGATGTCGGCTATGAAATAATGAGGGGCATAGATGAAGTAGATTTTCCCAAGGTTAGAGGAATCCAAAACTAGAGGGCATAGATTTAAGGTGAGAGAGGAGAGATTCAAAAGGGTCCAGGTGAACAATTGTTTCACACAGAGGGTGTTGAGTGTCTGGAACGAACTGGCAGAGGCAGCAATGGAGGCGTCTACAATTCTGCCTTTTAAAAAGCATTTACATAATCATATGGAGAAGATGGGTATAGAGGAATATGACCAAATGTGGGCAATTGGACAGGCTTTGTGGAGTAAAATCTGGGCGACATGGCCACGTTCGGCCGAAGGGCCTATTTCCATGCTGTAAACGTCGATGACCCTATGACCTGTCCCACCTTCCAGATCTGTGTCGCTGCAGATTCGAACACATCATCGAATATCCAAATCGGTTTGGAATTTTGCTGTGGGTGTCTGCCTGATTTTTCTGATCGACAGTGAACTCTGAGGGAATGAAAGTGTGTGAGGATCAGGCAGCAACTGACATTGAGGCAGAAGCTCAGCTGTGATCAAACTGAATGTTGGGGCAGGAGTGAGTGGCCGTGTAGTCTCCCAATGTTATAATTTGCTATTAGTTCCAGTTGGCACAGCACTCGCAGCTCGCAGTTGTATATAACTGCGAGATAAGATTGTTAAGTTACGTCTTTCGAATAATGATTTCAATGTTCTGGGATACATTTCAATTATCTGGTCGGCACTGCCTGTGAGATTGGTGGAGGTAGATACAACAGTGGCTTTCAAATGTCAATGCCACAAACGACAGGAATCAAATGCATGCCTCTGTGGAAAGGTCGATCGAGTGGGATTGAATGAATCGCTGATCTAAAGAGCCGCTGAGCTCAAACAGAATGAATGTCCTCCGTCGGTATTTCACGCACTTTTATGTTTTTGGTCACGTCTGGCTGTGAGGTGATGTGCATCAACGGCTGGAGTTTCCCCTTAATATTACCCACAACGGCGAGTATAATCACGGAAACCCTTTATATGCAATGAGTCCATACTTGAAGGTAGCGTCAGCTTTAGCTCACTGGTTACTTCACAGCTTTAACTTAATCGTAAGTACGAACCTGTTTCACCGTGGGCGCTGTCTGGCGGTTTTAATATTTCCAAAACCTGTGTGTTGCATAAATAAAAGCAACAGCACATTTATAATTAGAAGTAGGTGTATTTTGTTTCGAGGTTGCATTGATCTGTTTTGAAAAGAGACTTGTGCCACGTGTTTAGTTTCTGACCTCACACTGCAAAAACTCAAGTTCGGTTCCAACTCTGTCCAATAACTGACCTGTCACACTCTGTCAATTACTCACAATCTAAATGCAGGAAAAGAGCATGAACGATTATCTATTATACATTTTTTAAATTTCGGAACAAGATTGTCTACGCAGGCAAATTGATTAATCCATTCTTTTCTACGTGATACGCTGTTCCCCAGATCTCCAAGAACACTCAGTCGGTTCGAAAGCACCCAGGACCAAGCAATGCGCTTGATTGCTCCTCCTGCCACAAGCATTCAATCCCTCCGCCACAGCCATCCCACAATGCACCGCAATAACTCAACGAAGTTCCTCAGGCTATTGTTCCTTCGACAGCACATTCCAGGCGTACGACCACTAACATTTTGAAGAACTAGAAAAGCCCCTACTTGGGAAATTCACCAACTGGATCTTCTCCTCCAAATCACTCACCACTCCCACTCGGAACAATATTAACGTTGCTTCAAGGTAACGGGGGAAAAATAATTTTGCTTCCTCCATAAAGGCACGTTGGGTGTACCCAAACCTCAACGGCCTGCAACGCTCCAAGAAAGCAGCTCACCACCACCTTCTTAAGGGCAACTAGGCATGGACAATGAATTCTGTCCTAACCAGCAATTCTCACATCCAGTAAAAATTATCGTTTTAAAGCATTGCTGCTTTGAATTCCTGGGGCCTGGAATGAACTGTTCTCCATTCTTGAAACAAAAATATCGGGTACCCAATTCATTTTTTCCAATTAAGGCGCAATTTAGCGTGGCCAATCCACCTACTCTGCACATCATTGGGTCGTGGGGACATAACCCACGCAAACACGGGGAAATTGTGCAAACTCCACACAGGCAGCGACCCTCAGCCAGGATCGAAGCTGAGAACTCGACGCCGTGAGGCAGCAGTGCTAGCCACTGCGCAATCGTGCTGCCCGTTTGTCATTCTAACGGTGGAATGAATCATGTAACTTCTGCTTCAGAGGAAACTGGATCGAAGGTATTTCTAACAGCATGAATCCTGGAAGACAGAAACAATGTGCTTGCTGCAGGAAGGTGGAAGGTAGTGGTGAGCAATGTATCCAGCAGTAAACGCTCTCTCCTCCTTTCTCTCTTTAACACTCTCCTTTATTCTGTTTCTGTTTTGTTTCGATCAGTATCGGGTGAACGTGTGATTTGCTGTGGGTCTCTTGAAGATATTCTTCTACATCTTATTCCAGTCAGACACATTCTGCGACTTTTTTGTTTTTTGCACCACTTGTAAACATGATAAACAATTGGAAATTCACAACGCTGAAGGAGGCTCTTTGTTCCACAATTACTGTGTCTGTGCCCATTATTACTATCACAGATACATGGCCAGATAATTGAGAACAGGAGTTTCGACGTCTTCTGAAGTTGCACAAGACATTGGGAAGGACACACTTGGAATACTGTGTACAGTTCTGGAATATAGTAAGAATATTATTTAGGGAGAAGGAATGCAGAAAAGGTTTGCTATGCTGCTACCGGACTTGATGGTTAGAGTTAATAGGAGCGGCTGGATAGACTTGAACATTTTTCTTGGAGACTAGGGGTGATCCTGACGACGGCTGTAAAATAATGCGGGGAATAGATCAGGTAGATGTTCCCAAAGGTAATGGAATCCAAAACTAGAGGGCATAGGTTTAAGGTGAGAGGGAAGTGATACAAAAGGGTCCAGACGAACAATTGTTTCACGCAGTGGGTGGTGAGTGTCTGGAACGAGCTGGCAGACGCAGTAGTAGAAGCGTCTACAATTCTGCCTTTTAAAAAGCATTTAGATATTTATATGGAGAAGATGGGTAAAGGGGAATAAGACCAAATGTGGGCAATCGGGCAGGCTTTGTATAGTAAAAACCGGGCGGCATGGACAAGTTAGGCCGAAGGGGCTATTTCCATGATGTAAACTTCGATGACCCTATGACCTTCCAGATCTGTATCGCTGCAGATTCGAGCACTCCATCTATATGTCCAAATCGGTTTGAAATTTTGACTGTGGGTGTCTGCCTCCATTTTGCTTATCGACAGAGAACTTTGAGTGAATGAAAGAATCTGCGGAACAGGCAGGAAATGACATCGAGTCAGAAGCTCAACTGTGATCAAACTGAATGTTGGGACAGGAGTGAGTGGTCGTGTCGTCTCCCTATGTTGTCATTTGCTAACAGTTCCAGTTGCCACAGCACTCGTAGATGAAGATATCTGCGAGATAAGATTTTCAAGTTACCTGTTTCCAACAATTATTTCAATGTTCTGGGAGACAGTTCAATTATCTTGTCCGCACTGCCTGTGAGATTGGTGGAGGCAGATACAACAATGGCTTTCAAATGTCAATGCGAGAAACGTCAGCAATCAAATGCATGTCTCTGGGGAAAGGTCGGTCGAGCGGGATTAAATGATCTGCTAATCTAAAGAACGCTGAGGTTAAATGGAATGAATGTCCTCCGACGGTACTTCACGCACTTTTAAGTGTTTGGTCACATCTGGTTGTGAGATGATGTGCACCCACACCTGGATTTTTCCCTGAATATTACCCACCACGGCGAGTAGGATCACGGTAATCCTTTTCTACAATGTGTCCGTGCTTTAAGCCAGCGTCAGCTTTAGCTCACTGGTTACTTCACAGCATCAACTTAATTGTAAGTTCGAACCTGTCCCATCGTGGGCGCTGCCGGGCGTTTTTTGTATTTCCAAAACATGTGTGTTGCAAAATAAAAGCAGAAACACTTTTAAAATTAGAAGTTGGTGTATTTTGTTTGGAGCTAACATTAACCCTTTTGGAAAAGATGCTCTTGCCACGTCTTTACTTTCTGATCTCACACTGCGGAAACCCAAGTTCGATTCCAGCTTTGTACAATAACTGACCTATCACACATTGTCAAAATACTCACAACGGAAATTGTGGAAAAGAGCATTAACAATCATCTATTATACATTTTGTGAAATTTCAGAACAAGATTGGTTACGCAGGCAAATTGATTAATCCATTTTTTGTCCAAGTGAAACGCTGTTCCCCAGATCTCCAAGAACGCTCGGGGAGTTCGAAAGCATCCCGGACCTAGCAGTGCGCTTGATTGCTCCTCCTGCCACAGGCATTCAATCCCTCCAACAGCCATCCCAAAATGCACCGCACCAACTCAACAAATGCCCTCAGGCAATTGTCCCTTCGACAGCACCTTACATACCTACGACCACTATCATTTTGAAGAACAAGGCAAGCCCCTACTTGGGAAAATCACCAACTGGAATTTCCCATCAAAATCACTCACCACCCACTTGGACCCATATAAACGTTCCTTCCTGGTAACGGAGGAAAAAATCATTTAGCTTCCTCCATAAAAGCGTGTTGGGTGTACCCAATCTTCACGGACTGCAACGTTTCAAGAAAGGAGCTCACCACCACCTTCTGAAGGGCAACTGGGAATGGGCAATAAATTCTGTCCTAAACAGCAACTTTCACATCCAGTAAAAGTGATCTTTTTAATGCATTGATACTTTGAATTTCTGGGGCCTGGGATGAACTGTTCTGTATTCTTAAAAAAAATATATAGAGTACACAATTCATTTTTTTTTCAAATAAGCGGCAATTTTGTGGGGCCAATCCACCGATCATGCACATCTTTGGTTGTGGGGGACAAACCAACGCAAATACGGGGCCAATGTGCAAACTCCACACGGACAGAAGGGCAAGGTTTAGAGTAGATGAACGAGTCAAGTTTTTTTACACAGAGGGTAGTGGGTGCCTGGAACTCGCTACGGGAGGAGGTGGTGGAAGCAGGGACGATAGTGACATTTAAGGGGCATCTTGACAAATACATGAATAGGATGGGAATAGAGGGATACGGACCCAGGACGTGCAGCAGATTGTAGTTTAGTCGGGCAGCATGGTCGGCACGGGCTTGGAGGGCCGAAGGGCCTGTTCCTGTGCTGTACATTTCTTTGTTCTTTGTTCTTTGTTGACAGTGACCCAGAGCCGAGATCGAACTTGAGAACACGGCGTCGTGAGGCAGCAGTGCTAACCACTGGGCCATTGTGCTGTCTCGTTTGTCGTTCTAACGGTGGAATGAATCATGTAACTTCTACTTCCGAGGAAACGAGATTTAAGGTATTTCTAAGAGCATGAATCCTGGAAGATAGAAACAATGTGCTTGCTGCAGTAAGGTGGAAGGGAGTGGTGTGCAATGTACTCCAGCAGTAAACGCTCTCTCCCCCTTTATCTCTTTACCATTCTCCTTTATTCTGTTTCTGTTTTGTTTCTATTAGTATCGGGAGAAGATTTGATTAGCTGTGAGTCTCTTAAGCAAGATATTCTTCTATATTTTTTCCAGTCAGACACATTCTGCGACTTTGTTGTTTTTTTTAACCTCTGCAAACATGATGAATAATTGGAAATTCACAACATAGAAGCGGCTCTTTGTTCCGCAATTACTGTGTCTGTCGCCATTATTACTATTATTCAGATACATGGACAGATAATTGAATACAGGAGTTTGGAGATCTTGCTTAACTTGAACAAGACATTGGGAAGGATACACTTGGAATACTGTGCACAGTTCTGGTCACCATAATATAGAAAGGATGTTCTTAACCTAGAATGAGGGCAGAAAAGATTTGCTAGGTTGCTACTGGACTTGATGGTTTGAGTTATAAGGAGAGGCTCGATAGGCTCGAACATTTTTCTTGGAGCCTCGGAGTGATCATGAAGGCGACTATAAAATAATACGGGGCCTAGATATTGTAGATGTTCCCAAAGGTAATGGAATGCAAACCTAGAGGGAAAAGGTTTAAGGTGCGAGGGGAGAGATAAAAAAGGGTCCAGGTGAACATTTTTTTCGCACTGAGGGTGGTGAGTGTTTGAAATATTGGCAGTAGTACAGCCGTCTACAAATCTGCATTTTAATAAGTGTTTAGATATTTATGTGGAGAAGATGGGTACAGAGGAATATGAACAAATGTCGGCAATCGGGCAGGCTTTGTGCAGTAAAAACTGGGAGGCATGGACAAGTTAGACCGACGCACCTATTTCCATGCGGTGAACTTCGATGAATCTATCACCTGTCCCACCTTCCAGATCTGTGTCGTTGCAGATTGGAGTACTCCATCTACATGTCCAAATGGGTTTGAAATTTTGCTGTGGGTGTCTGCCTCGATTTTTCTTATCGACAGTGAACTTTGAGGGAATGAAAGTATCTGAGGAACAGGCAGCAAATTACATTGATGCAGAAACTCAGCTGTGATTAAACTGAATGTTGGGCAGGAATGATTATCCGCATAGTCTCCCTATGTTGTCATTTGCGATCAGTTCCAGTTGCCACAGCACTCGCAGATGAAGATATCTGCGAGATTAGATTTTTAAGTTACAAGTTTCCTACAATTATTTCAAAGTCCTGGGATACAGTTCAATGATCTGGTATGCACTGCCTGTGAGATTGGTGGAGGCAGATACAACAGTGACTTTCAAATGTCAAAGCCAGAAACGACAGCAATCAAATGCATGCCTCTGGGAAAAGGTCGGTCGAGTGGGATTGAATGATCTGCTAATCTAAAGAGCCGCTGATGTTAAACGGAATGAATGTCCTCCTTCGGTACTTCACGCACTTTTATGTTTTTGGTCACATCTGGCTGTGAGGTGATGTGCATCACCACCTGGAGTTTTCCCTGAATGTGACCCACCACGGCGAGTAGGATAACGGTAATCCTTTTCTACAATGTGTCCGTGCTTCAAGCCATCGTCAGCTTTAGCTCACTGGTTACTTCACGGCATCAACTTAATTGTAAGTTCGGACCTGTCTCACCATGGGCGCTGCCTGGCGTTTTTAATATATCCAAAACATATGTGTTGCATAAATAAAAGCAGCAGACATTTATAGTTGGATGTTGGTGTATTTTGTTTAGAGCTAACATTAACCTGATGAAAAAGATGCTGATGCCACGTCTTTATTTTCTGATCTCACACTGCGGAAACCCAAGTTCGATTCCAGCTCTGTACAATAACTGCCCTTTCACACATTGTCAAAATACTCACAACGTAAATTGTGGAAAAGAGCATTAACAATCATCTATTATACATTTTTTGAAATTTCAGAACACAATTGGTTCCGCAGGCAAATTGATTAATCCATTTTTTGTCCAACTGAAACACTGTTCCCCAGATCTTCAAGAACGCTCATGGAGTTCGAAAGCCTCCCGTACCAAGCAGTGCGCTTGATTGCTCCTCTTGCCACAGGCATTCAATCCCTCCAACAACCATCCCAAAATGCACCGCAATAACGCAACAAATTTCCTCTGGCAATTGTCCCTTAGACAGCACCTTCCACACCTACGACCACTATCATTTTGAAGAACTAGACAAGCCACTACTTGGGAAAATCGCCAACTCGAATTTTCCATCAAAATCACTCACCACTCCCACTTGGACCCATATAAACGTTCCTTCGCGGTAACGAGGAAAAAAATCATTTAGCTTCCTCCATAAAAGCACGTTGGGTGTACCCACACCTCACAGACTGCAAGGTTTCAAGAAAGCAGTTCACCGCCACCTTCTGAAAGGCAACTGGGAATGGGCAATAAATTCTGTCCTAACCAGCAACTTTCACATCCAGTATAAGTGATCTTTTTAATGCATTGATTCTTTGAATTTCTGGGGCAAGGAATGAACGGTTCTGCATTCTTTAACAATAAATATAGAGAACTCAATTCATTTTTTTCAAATAAGGGGCAATTTCGTGTGGCCAATCCACCTATCATGCACATCTTTGGTTGTGGGGGAGAAACAAACGCAAATACGGGGCCAATGTGCAAACTCCACACCGACAGAAGGCAAGATTTAGAGTAGATGAAAGAGGCAGGTTTTTTTACACAGAGGGTAGTGGGTGCCTGGAACTCGCTACGGAAGGAGGTGGTGGAAGCAGGGAGGATAGTGACATTTAAGGGGCATCTTGACAAATGCATGAATAGGATGGGAATAGAGGGATACGGACCCAGGGCGTGTAGAAGATTGTAGTTTAGTCGGGCAGCATGGTCGGCAATGGCTTGGAGGGCCGATGGGCCTGTTCCTGTGCTGTACCTTTCTTTGTTTTTTTGTTGACAGTGACCCAGAGCCGAGATTGAACTTGAGAAGACGGCGTCGTGAGGCAGCAGTGCTAACCACTGGGCCATTGTGCTGTCTCTGTTTGTCGTTCCAACGGTGGAATGAATCATGTAACCTCTACTTCAGAGGAAACTGGAACTAATGTATTTCTAAGAGCATGAATCCTGGAAGATAGAAACAATGTCCTTGCTGCAGTAAGGTGGAAGGGAGTGGTGTGCAATGTACTCCAGCATTAAACGCTCTCTCCCCCTTTATCTCTTTGCCACTCTCCTTTATTCTGTTCTGTTTTGTTTCTATTAGTATCGGGTGAAGATTTGATTTGCTGTGAGTCTCTTGATCAAGATATTCTTCTACATTTTTTCCAGTCAGACACATTCTGCTACTTTGTTGTTTTTTTTAACCTCTGCAAACATGATAAATAATTGGAAATTCACAACATAGAAGAGGCTCTTTGTTCCGCAATTACTGTGTCTGTCGCCATTATTACTATTATACACATACATGGTAAGATAATTCAATACAGGAGTTTGGAGATCTTGCTTAACTTGAACAAGACATTGGGAAGGACAAACTTGGAATACTGTGTACAGTTCTGGTCACCCTAATATAGAAAGGATGTTATTAACCTAGAATGAGGGCAGAAAATATTTTCTAGGTTACTACCGGACTTGATGGTTTGAGGTATGAGGAGAGGCTCGATTGGCTCGAACATTTTTCTTGGAGGCTCGGAGTGATCATGACGGCGACAATAAAATAATGCGGAGCATAGATATTGTAGATGTTCCCAAAGGTAATGGAATCCAAACCTAGAGGGCAAAGGTTTAAGTTGCGAGGGGAGAGATACAAAAGGGTCCAGGTGAACATATTTTCGCACTGAGGTTGGTGAGTGTTTGAAATATTGGCAGTAGTACAGCCGTCTACAATTCTGTCTTTTAAAAATTATTTTGATAATTACGTGGAGAAGATGGGTATAGAGGAATAAGACCAAATGTGGGCAATCGGGCAGGCTTTGTGTCGTAAAAACTGGGAGGCATGGACAAGTTAGGCCAAAGCACCTATTTCCATGCGGTGAACTTCGATGGCTCTCTCACCTGTCCTACCTTCCAGATCTGTGTCGCTGCAGATTGGCGTACTCCATCTATATGCCCAAATCGGTTTGAAATTTTGCTGTGGGTGTCTGCCTCGATTTTTCTTATCGACAGTGAACTTTGAGGGAATGAAAATATCTTCAGAACAGGCAGCCAATTTCATTGAGGCAGAAGCTCAGCTGTGATTAAACTGAATGTTGGGGCAGGAATGATTATCCGCATAGTCTCCCTATGTTGTCATTTGCTATCAGTTCCAGTTGCCACAGCACTCGCAGATGAAGATATCTGCGAGATAAGATTTTTAAGTTACATGTGTCCAACAATTATTTCAATGTCCTGGGAGACAGTTCAATTATCTGGTCTGCACTGCCTGTGAGATTGGTGGAGGCAGATACACAGTTGCATTCAAATTTCAATGCGAGAAACGTCAGCAATCAAATGCATGCGTCTAGGGAAAGGTCGGTCGAGTTTGATTGAATGATCTGCTAATCTAAAGAGCCGCTGAGGTTAAACGGAATGAATGTCCTCCGTCGGTATTTCACATACTTTTAAGTTTTTGGTCACATTTGGCTGTGAGATGATGTGCACCAACATGTTGAGTTTCCCAAGAATGTTACCGACCACGGCGAGTAGGATCACGGGAGTCCGTTCCTACAATGTGTCCGTGCTTGAAGCCAGCGTCAGCATCAGCTCACTGGTTACTTCACAACATCAACTTAATTGTAAATTCGGACCTGTATCACCATGGGCGCTGCTTGGCGTTTTTATTATTTGCAAAACATGTGTGTTTCATAAATAAAAGCAGCAGCACATTTATAATTGGAAGTTGGTGTATTTTGTTTCGAGGTTACATTAATCTGATTCAAAAAGATGCTTGTGCCACGTGTTTACTTTCTGATCTCACACTGCGGGAACCCAAGTTCGATTCCAGCTCTGTGCAATAACTGTCCTATCACACATTGTCAATTAGTCAAAACATAAAATTTGGAAAAGAGGATTTACAATTATCTATTGTACATTTTGGGAAATTTCAGGACAAGATTGGTTCCGCAGGCAAATTGATTCATCTATTTTTTGTCCAAGTGAAGCGCTGTTCCCCAGATCTCCAAGAACGTTCAGGGTGTTCGAAAGCATCCCGGACCAAGCAGTGCGCTTGATTGCTCCTCCTGCACAAGCATTCAATCCCTCCAACAGCCATCCCAGAATGCACCGCAATAACTCAACAAATTTCCTCAGGCAATTGTCCCTTAGACAGCACCTTTCATACCTACGACCACTATCATTTTGAAGAACTAGAAAAGCCCCTACTTGGGACAATCACCGACTGGAATTTCCCCTCGTAATCACTCACCACTCCCACTTGGAACCATATAAACGTTCCTCCATGGCAACGGGGAAATAAATCATTTAGCTTCGTCCCTAGAAGCACGTTGTGTCTATACAAACTCCAGGATCTTCAACGATTCAAGAAAGCAGCTCACTTTCTGAAGGGAAACTAGGGATGGACAATAATTTCTGTCCTAACCAGCAACTGTCATATCCAGTAAAAGTGATCTTTTTAATGCAGTGGTGCTTTGAATTTCTGGGGCCTGGGATGAACTGTTCTCCATTCTTAAATAAAATATAGAGAGTAAACAATTCATTTTTCTATGGGGCAATTTAAGGTGGCCAGCCCACATACACTGCGGATCTTTCGGTAGTGGGGTAGAAACCAACGCAAAAACGGGGATAATGTGCAAACTCCACACGGACAGTGACCCAGAGACGCGATAGAACCTGAAAACTCGGTGCCGCGAAGCAGCAGTGCAAACCACTGCGCCATCACGCTGTCCCTGTTTTTTTCATTCTAACCGTGGAATGAATCATGTAACTTCTGCTTCAGAGGAAACTGGATCGAAGGTATTTCTAACAGCATGCATCCTGGAAGACAGAAACAATGTGCTTGCTGCAGTAAGTTGGAAGGGAGTGATGTGCAATGTAATCCAGCATTAAACGCTCTCTCCCCCCTTTCTCTCTTTACCACTCTCCTTTATTCTGTTTCTGTTTTGTTCCTATTTGTATCGGGTGACGATTTGATTTGCTGTGGGACTCTTGAGCAAGATATTCTCTCCACCTTTTTCTAGGCAGGCGCATGCTGTGACTTTGTTGCTTTTTGAAACCACTGCAAACATGATAAATAATTGGAAATTCACAACACTGAAGGAGCTTCTTAGCTCCACAATTATTCTGTCTGTGCCCATTATTACTATTATACAGATACATGGCCAGATAATTGAAAACAGGAGTTTGGACGTCATGCCGAAGTTGCACAAGACATTGGGAAGGACACACTTGGAATACTGTGTACAGTTCTGGAATATAGAAAGGATATTATTTAGGGAGAAGGAATGCAGAAAAGGTTTGCTAGGCTGCTACGGGACTTGATGGTTAGAGTTAATAGGATAGGCTGGATATACTGGAACATTTTTCTTGGAGGCTAGGGGTGATCTTGACGACGGCTGTAAAATGAAATGAAAACCCCTGATTGTCACAAGTAGGCTACAACTGCAGTTACTGTGAGAAGACCCTGGTAGCCACATTCCGGCGCCTGTTCGGGGAGGCTGTTATGGGAATCGAACCTTGCTGCTGGTCTGCTATAAACCAGCGATTTAGCCTTGAGCTAAACAGCCCCACAGAAACAATAAGGGGCATAGACCAGGTAGATGTTGCCAAAGGTAATGGTATCCCAAACTAGAGGGCATAGGTTTAAGGTGAGAGGGGGTTGATACAAAAGGGTCCAGAGGAACAATTGTTTCACTGGTTTCTGTTTCTGTCTTGTTTCGATCGGTATCGGCTGAAGGTGTGATTTGCTGTGAGTCTCTTGAGCAAGATATTCTTCTACATCTTATTGCAGTCAGACACATTTTGCGTTTTACACGACTGTTAACATAATGAATAATTGGAAATTCACAACACTGACTTTGTTCCACAATTACTGTGTCTGTGCCCATTGTTACTATTCTACAGATACATGGTCAGAAGTTGAATACAGAAGATGGGACGTCTTGTTGAAGCTGTACGCGACATTGGGAAGGGCACAATTGGAATAATGTGTACAGTTCTGGTCACCATAATATAGAAAGAGGGCAGAAATGATTTGCTCGCCTGCTTCCGGTCTTGAAAATTTGAGTTATAAGGAGCGGCTGGATAGACTGGAACATTTTTATTGGAGGCTAGGGGTGATCTTGACAACGGCTAAAAAATAATGAGGGGCATAGATAAGGTAGATTTTCCCAGAGGTACTGGAATCCAAAACTAGAGTGCATATGTTTAAGTTGAATGAGGAGAGAAACAAAAGGGTACAGAGGCACAATTGTTTCACACAGAGGGTGGTGAGTATCTGTAACGAGCCGGCAGAGGCAGTAGTAGAGGCGCCTATAGTGTTGCCTTTCAAAAAGCATTTAGAGAGTTATATGGAGAAGATGGGTATAGAGGAATATGACCAAATGAGGGCACTTGGACAGGCTTTGGGTAGTAAAAACTAGACGGCATGGACAAGTTAGGCCGAAGGGCCTATTTCCACTCTGTAAACTTCAATGACCCTATGAGCTGTCCCACGTTCCAGATATGTGTCTGTAAATAAAGATAAACCGCCCGGGAACCACTGTAAATAAAGATAAACCACCCGGGGACCACTGTAAATAAAGACAAACCACCGAGAGACCACTGTAAATAAAGATACACCACCCGGTGACCACTGTAAATAAAGATAAACCACCCAGAGACCACTGTAAATAAAGATAAACGACCCGGGGACCACTGTAAATAAAGATAAACCACCTAGTGACCACTGTAAATAAAGATAAACCACCCAGAGACCACTGTAAATTAAGATAAACCACCCAGAGACCACTGTAAATAAAGATAAACCACCCAGAGACCACTGTAAATAAAGATAAACCACCCTGGGACCACTGTAAAGAAAGATAAACCACCCAGGGACCACTGTAAATAAAGATAAACCACCCAGAGACCACTGCAAATAAAGATAAACGACCCGGGGACCACTGTAAATAAAGATAAACCACCTAGTGACCACTGTAAATAAAGATAAACCACCCAGAGACCACTGTAAATTAAGATAAACCACCCAGAGACCACTGGAAATAAAAATAAACCACGCAGAGACCACTGTAAATAAAGTTAAACCACACGAGGACCACTGTAAATAAAGATAAACCACCCAGGGACCACTGAAAATAAAGATAAACCACCCAGGGACCACTGTAAATAAAGATAAACCATCCAGAGACCACTGTAAATAAGGATAAACCACCCAGGGACCACTGTAAATAAAGATAAACTACCCAGGGACCACTGTAAATAAAGATAAACCACCCAGGGACCACTGTAAATAAAGCTAAACCACCCGGGGACCACTGTAAATAAAGATAAACCACCCAGGGACCACTGTAAATAAAGATAAACCACCCAGGGACCACTGTAAATAAAGATAAACCACCCAGGGACCACTGTAAATAAAGATAAACCACCCAGGGAACACTGTAAATAAAGATAAACCACCCAGGGACCACTGTAAATAAAGATAAACCACCCAGGGACCACTGTAAATAAAGATAAACCACCCAGGGACCACTGTAAATAAAGATAAACAGCCCAAGGACCACTGTAAATAAAGAAAACCCAACCGGGGACCTCTGTAACTCAAGATAAACCACCCAGGGACCACTGTAAATAAAGATAAACCACTCAGGGACCAGTGTAAATAAAGATAAACCACCCAGGGACCACTGTAAATAAAGATAAACCACCCGGGAACCAAAGTAGATAAAGATAAACCACACTGGGACCACTGTAAATAAAGATAAACCACCCAGGGTCCACTGTAAATAAAGATAAACAACCCGGGGACCACTGTAAATAAAAATAAACCACCCAGGGACCACTGTAAATAAATATAAACCACCCAGAGACCACTGTAAATAAAGATAAACCACCCAGGGACCACTGTAAATAAAGATAAACCACCCGGGGACCACTGTTTATAAAGATAAACCACCCAGGGACCACTGTAAATAAATATAAACCACCCAGGGACCACTGTAAATAAAGACAAACCACACGGGGACCACTGTAAATAATGGTAAACCACTCAGGGGCCACTGTAAATAAAGATAAACCACCCAGGGACCACTGTAAATAAAGGTAAACCACCCAGGGACCACTGTAAATAAAGATAAACCACCCGGGAATCACTGTAAATAAAGATAAACCACACAGGGACCACTGTAAATAAAGATAAACCACCCAGGGACCACTGTAAATAAATATAAACCACCCAGGGACCACTGTAAATAAAGATAAACCACCCGGGAACCACTGTAAATAAAGATAAACCACACAGGGACCACTGTAAATAAAGATAAACCACCCTGGGACCACTGTAAATAAAGATAAACCACCCAGGGACCACTGTAAATAAAGATAAACCACCCGGGGACCACTGTAAATAAAGATAAACCACCCAGGGACCACTGTAAATAAAGATAAACCACCCAGAGACCACTGTAAATAAAGACAAACCACCCAGGGACCACTGTAAATAAATATAAACCACCCAGGGACCAGTGTAAATAAAGAAAAAACACCCGGCGACCACTGTAAATAAAGATAAACCAACCAGGGACCACTGTAAATAAAGATAAACCACACGGGGACCACTGTAAATAAAGATAAACCACTCAGGGGCCACTGTAAATATAGATAAACCACCCAGAGACCACTGTAAATAAATTGTAAACCACCCAGGGACCACTGTAAATAAAGAGAAACCACCAGGGAACCACTGTAAATAAAGATAAACCACCCAGAGACCACTGTAAATAAAGATAAACCACCCAGGGACCACTGTAAATAAAGATAAACCACCCAGAGACCACTGTAAATAATGATAAATCACCCGGGAACCACTGTAAATAAAGATAAACCACCCGGGGACCACTGTAAATAAAGATAAACCACCCAGGGACCACTGTAAATAAAGATAAACCACCCAGGGACCACTGTAAATAAAGATAAACCAACCAGAGACCACTGTCAATAAAGATAAACCACCAGAGAACCACTGTAAATAATGATAAATCACCCGGAAACCACTGTAAATAAAGATAAACGACCCAGGGACCACTGTAAATAAAGACAAACCACCCAGAGACCACTGTAAATAATGATAAATCACCCGGGAACCACTGTAAATAAAGATAAACCACCCAGGGACCACTGTAAATAAAGATAAACCACCCAGGGACCAGTGTAAATAAAGAAAAACCAACCGGGGACCACTGTAAATAAAGATAAACCACCCAGGGACCACTGTAAATAAAGATAAACCACCCAGGGCCCACTGTAAATAAAGATAAACAGCCCAGGGAACACTGTAAATAAAGATAAACCACCCGGGACCACTGTAAATAAAGATAAACCACCCAGGGACCAGTGTAAATAAAGAAAAACCACCCGGGGACCTCTGTAAATAAAGATAAACAGCCCAGGGACCACTGTAAATAAAGATAAACCACCCAGAGACCACTGTTAATAAAGATAAACCACCCAGAGACAACTGTAAATAAAGATAAACCACCCAGAGACAACTGTAAATAAAGATAAACCACCCAGGGACCACTGTAAATAAAGATAAACCACCCAGGGACCACTGTAAATAAAGATAAACCACCCGGGGACCACTGTAAATAAAGATAAACCACCCAGGAACCACTGTAAATAAAGATAAACCACCCAGGGACCACTGTAAATAAAGATAAACCACCCAGGGACCACTTTAAATAAAGAAAAACCACCCGGGGACCTCTGTAAATAAAGATAAACAGCCCAGGGACCACTGTAAATAAAGATAAACCACCCAGAGACCACTGTTAATAAAGATAAACCACCCAGAGACAACTGTAAATAAAGATAAACCACCCAGGGACCACTGTAAATAAAGATAAACCACCCAGAGACCACTGTTAATAAAGATAAACCACCCAGAGACAACTGTAAATAAAGATAAACCACCCAGGGACCACTGCAAATAAAGATAAACCACCCAGGGGCCACTGTAAATAAAGATAAACCAACCAGAGACCACTGTCAATAAAGATAAACCACCAGAGAACCACTGTAAATAATGATAAATCACCCGGAAACCACTGTAAATAAAGATAAACCACCCAGGGACCACTGTAAATAAAGACAAACCACCCAGAGACCACTGTAAATAATGATAAATCACCCGGGAACCACTGTAAATAAAGATAAACCACCCAGGGACCACTGTAAATAAAGATAAACCACCCAGGGACCACTGTAAATAAAGATAAACCACCCAGGGAACACTGTAAATAAAGATAAACCACCCAGGGACCACTGTAAATAAAGATAAACCACCCAGGGACCACTGTAAATAAAGATAAACCACCCAGGGACCACTGTAAATAAAGATAAACAGCCCAAGGACCACTGTAAATAAAGAAAACCCAACCGGGGACCTCTGTAACTCAAGATAAACCACCCAGGGACCACTGTAAATAAAGATAAACCACTCAGGGACCAGTGTAAATAAAGATAAACCACCCAGGGACCACTGTAAATAAAGATAAACCACCCGGGAACCAAAGTAGATAAAGATAAACCACACTGGGACCACTGTAAATAAAGATAAACCACCCAGGGTCCACTGTAAATAAAGATAAACAACCCGGGGACCACTGTAAATAAAGATAAACCACCCAGGGACCACTGTAAATAAATATAAACCACCCAGAGACCACTGTAAATAAAGATAAACCACCCAGGGACCACTGTAAATAAAGATAAACCACCCGGGGACCACTGTTTATAAAGATAAACCACCCAGGGACCACTGTAAATAAATATAAACCACCCAGGGACCACTGTAAATAAAGACAAACCACACGGGGACCACTGTAAATAATGGTAAACCACTCAGGGGCCACTGTAAATAAAGATAAACCACCCAGAGACCACTGTAAATAAATATAAACCACCCAGGGACCACTGTAAATAAAGATAAACCACACGGGGACCACTGTAAATAATGGTAAACCACTCAGGGGCCACTGTAAATAAAGATAAACCACCCAGGGACCACTGTAAATAAAGGTAAACCACCCAGGGACCACTGTAAATAAAGATAAACCACCCGGGAATCACTGTAAATAAAGATAAACCACACAGGGACCACTGTAAATAAAGATAAACCACCCAGGGACCACTGTAAATAAATATAAACCACCCAGGGACCACTGTAAATAAAGATAAACCACCCGGGAACCACTGTAAATAAAGATAAACCACACAGGGACCACTGTAAATAAAGATAAACCACCCAGGGACCACTGTAAATAAAGATAAACCACCCAGGGACCACTGTAAATAAAGATAAACCACCCGGGGACCACTGTAAATAAAGATAAACCACCCAGGGACCACTGTAAATAAAGATAAACCACCCAGAGACCACTGTAAATAAAGATAAACCACCCAGGGACCACTGTAAATAAATATAAACCACCCAGGGACCAGTGTAAATAAAGAAAAAACACCCGGCGACCACTGTAAATAAAGATAAACCAACCAGGGACCACTGTAAATAAAGATAAACCACACGGGGACCACTGTAAATAAAGATAAACCACTCAGGGGCCACTGTAAATATAGATAAACCACCCAGAGACCACTGTAAATAAATTGTAAACCACCCAGGGACCACTGTAAATAAAGAGAAACCACCAGGGAACCACTGTAAATAAAGATAAACCACCCAGAGACCACTGTAAATAAAGATAAACCACCCAGGGACCACTGTAAATAAAGATAAACCACCCAGAGACCACTGTAAATAATGATAAATCACCCGGGAACCACTGTAAATAAAGATAAACCACCCGGGGACCACTGTAAATAAAGATAAACCACCCAGGGACCACTGTAAATAAAGATAAACCACCCAGGGACCACTGTAAATAAAGATAAACCAACCAGAGACCACTGTCAATAAAGATAAACCACCAGAGAACCACTGTAAATAATGATAAATCACCCGGAAACCACTGTAAATAAAGATAAACGACCCAGGGACCACTGTAAATAAAGACAAACCACCCAGAGACCACTGTAAATAATGATAAATCACCCGGGAACCACTGTAAATAAAGATAAACCACCCAGGGACCACTGTAAATAAAGATAAACCACCCAGGGACCAGTGTAAATAAAGAAAAACCAACCGGGGACCACTGTAAATAAAGATAAACCACCCAGGGACCACTGTAAATAAAGATAAACCACCCAGGGCCCACTGTAAATAAAGATAAACAGCCCAGGGAACACTGTAAATAAAGATAAACCACCCGGGACCACTGTAAATAAAGATAAACCACCCAGGGACCAGTGTAAATAAAGAAAAACCACCCGGGGACCTCTGTAAATAAAGATAAACAGCCCAGGGACCACTGTAAATAAAGATAAACCACCCAGAGACCACTGTTAATAAAGATAAACCACCCAGAGACAACTGTAAATAAAGATAAACCACCCAGAGACAACTGTAAATAAAGATAAACCACCCAGGGACCACTGTAAATAAAGATAAACCACCCAGGGACCACTGTAAATAAAGATAAACCACCCGGGGACCACTGTAAATAAAGATAAACCACCCAGGAACCACTGTAAATAAAGATAAACCACCCAGGGACCACTGTAAATAAAGATAAACCACCCAGGGACCACTTTAAATAAAGAAAAACCACCCGGGGACCTCTGTAAATAAAGATAAACAGCCCAGGGACCACTGTAAATAAAGATAAACCACCCAGAGACCACTGTTAATAAAGATAAACCACCCAGAGACAACTGTAAATAAAGATAAACCACCCAGGGACCACTGTAAATAAAGATAAACCACCCAGGGACCACTGTAAATAAAGATAAACCACCCAGGGACCACTGTAAATAAAGATAAACCACCCAGAGACCACTGTTAATAAAGATAAACCACCCAGAGACAACTGTAAATAAAGATAAACCACCCAGGGACCTCTGCAAATAAAGATAAACCACCCAGGGACCACTGTAAATAAAGATAAACCAACCAGAGACCACTGTCAATAAAGATAAACCACCAGAGAACCACTGTAAATAATGATAAATCACCCGGAAACCACTGTAAATAAAGATAAACCACCCAGGGACCACTGTAAATAAAGACAAACCACCCAGAGACAACTGTAAATAATGATAAATCACCCGGGAACCACTGTAAATAAAGATAAACCACCCAGGGACCACTGTAAATAAAGATAAACCACCCAGGGACCAGTGTAAATAAAGAAAAACCACCCGGGGACCTCTGTAAATAAAGATAAACAGCCCAGGGACCACTGTAAATAAAGATAAACCACCCAGAGACCACTGTTAATAAAGATAAACCACCCAGAGACAACTGTAAATAAAGATAAACCACCCAGGGACCACTGTAAATAAAGATAAACCACCCAGAGACCACTGTTAATAAAGATAAACCACCCAGAGACAACTGTAAATAAAGATAAACCACCCAGGGACCACTGTAAATAAAGATAAACCACCCAGGGACCACTGTAAATAAAGATAAACCACCCAGGGACCACTTTAAATAAAGAAAAACCACCCGGGGACCTCTGTAAATAAAGATAAACAGCCCAGGGACCACTGTAAATAAAGATAAACCACCCAGAGACCACTGTAAATAAAGATAAACCACCCAGGGACCACTGTAAATAAAGATAAACCATCCAGGATCCACTGTAAATAAAGATAAACCACCCAGACACCACTGTAAATAAAGATAAACCACCCAGACACCACTGTAAATAAAGATAAACCACCCAGGGACCACTGTAAATAAAGATAAACCACCCAGGGACCACTGTAAATAAAGATTAACCACCCAGGGACCACTGTAAATAAAGATAAACCACCCAGGGACCACTGTAAATAAAGATAAACCACCCAGGGACCACTGTAAATAAAGATAAACCACCCAGGGACCACTGTAAATAAAGATAAACCACCCGGGGACCACTGTAAATAAAGATAAACCACCCAGGGACCACTGTAAATAAAGATAAACCTCCCGGGGACCACTGTAAATAAAGATAAACCACCCAGGGACCACTGTAAATAAAGAAAAACCACCCGGGGACCACTGAAAATAAAGATAAACCACCCAGGGACCACTGTAAATAAAGATAAACCTCCCGGGGACCACTGTAAATAAAGATAAACCACACGGGGACGACTGTAAATGAAGAAAAACCACTCAGGGACCACAGTAAATAAAGATAAACCACCCAGGGACCACTGTAAATAAAGATAAACCACCCAGGGACCACTGTAAATAAAGATAAACCACCCGCGGACCACTGTAAATAAAGATAAACTACCCAGGGACCACTGTAAATAAAGAAAAACCACTCAGGGACCACAGTAAATAAAGATAAACCACCCAGGGACCACTGTAAATAAAGATAAACCACCCAGGGACCACTGTAAATAAAGATAAACCACACGGGGACCACTGTAAATAAAGATAAACTACCCAGGGACCACTGTAAATAAAGATAAACCACCCGGGGGCCACTGTCAATAAAGATAAACCACCCGGGGACCTCAGTAAATGAAGATAAACCACCCAGGGACCACTGTTAATGAAGATAAATCACCCGGGGACCACTGTAAATAAAGATAAACCACCAAGGGACCACTGTTAATAAAGATAAACCACCCGGGGACCACTGTAAATAAAGATAAACCACCTAGGGACCACTGTAAATAAAGATAAACCCCCCAGGGACCACTGTAAATAAAGATAAACCACTCAGGGACCACTGTAAATAAAGATAAACCACCCAGGGACCACTGTAAATAAAGATAAACCATCCAGGATCCACTGTAAATAAAGATAAACCACCCAGACACCACTGTAAATAAAGATAAACCACACAGACACCACTGTAAATAAAGATAAACCACCCAGGGACCACTGTAAATAAAGATAAACCACCCAGGGACCACTGTAAATAAAGATTAACCACCCAGGGACCACTGTAAATAAAGATAAACCACCCAGGGACCACTGTAAATAAAGATAAACCACCCGGGAACCACTGTAAATAAAGATAAACCACCCAGGGGCCACTGTAAATAAAGATAAATCACCAGGGACCACTGTAAATAAAGATCAACCACCCAGGGACCTCTGTAAATAAAGATAAACCACCCAGGGGCCACTGTAAATAAAGATAAATCACCCAGGGACCACTGTAAATAAAGATCAACCACCCGGGGACCTCTGTAAATAAAGATAAACCACCCGGGGACCACTGTAAATAAAGATAAACTACCCAGGGACCACTGTAAATAAAGATATACCACCCAGGGACCACTGTAAATAAAGATAAACCACCCGGGGACCACTGAAAATAAAGATAAACCACCCAGGGACCACTGTAAATAAAGATAAACCACCCGGGGACCACTGTAAATAAAGATAAAACACCCAGGGACCACTGTAAAGGAAGAAAATCCACACAGGGACCACTGTAAATAAAGATAAACCACCCAGGGGCCACTGTAAGTAAAGATAAACCACCCAGCGACCACTGTAAATAAAGATAAACCACCCAGGGACCACTGTAAATAAAGATAAACCACCCAGGGACCACTGTAAATAAAGATAATCCACCCAGGGAACATTGTAAATCCAGACGAACCACCCAGGGACCACTGGGAATAAAGATAAACCACCCAGGGACCACTGTAAATAAAGATAAACCACCTGGGGACCACTTTATATAAAGATAAACCACCCAGGGACCACTGTAAATAAAGATAAACCACCCAGGGACCACTGTAAATAAAGATAAAACACCCGGGGACCACTGTAAATAAAGATAAACAACCCAGGGGCCACTGAAAATAAAGATAAACCACACGGGGACGACTGTAAATGAAGAAAACCCACCCAGGACCCACTGTCAATAAAGATAAACCACTCGGGGACCACTGTAAATAAAGATAAACGACCCGGAACCACTGTAAATAAAGATAAACCTCCCAGGGACCACTATAAATGAAGATAAACCACCCGGGGACCAATGTAAATCAAGATAAACCACCAAGGGAACGCTGTAAATAAAGATAAACCACCCAGGGACCACTGTAAATAAAGATAAACCCCCAGTGACCACTGTAAATAAGGATAAACCACCCGGCGACCACTGTAAATAAAGATAAACCACCCAGGGACCACTGTAAATAAAGATAAACCCCCCAGGGACCACTGTAAATAAAGATAAACCACTCAGGGACCACTATAAATAAAGATAAATCACCCAGGGACCACTGTAAATAAAGATAAACCATCCAGGGTCCACTGTAAATAAAGATAAACCACCCAGACACCACTGTAAATGAAGATAAACCACCCGGAACCACTGTAAATAAAGATAAACCTCCCAGGGACCACTATAAATGAAGATAAACCACCCGGGGACCACTGTAAATAAAGATAAACCACCCAGGGACCACTGTAAATAAAGATATACCGCCAGTGACCACTGTAAAAAG
Organism: Scyliorhinus torazame; assembly: GCF_047496885.1. NCBI lineage: Eukaryota > Metazoa > Chordata > Chondrichthyes > Carcharhiniformes > Scyliorhinidae > Scyliorhinus > Scyliorhinus torazame. The sequence goes on along the minus strand of NC_092729.1, from coordinate 11,652,200 downwards.
GATAAACCACCCAGGGACCACTGTAAATAAAGATAAACCACCCAGGGACCACTGTAAATAAAGATAAACCACCCAGGGACCACTGTAAATAAAGATAAACCACCCAGGGACCACTGTAAATAAAGATAAACCACGCAGGGTTCACTGTAAATAAAGATAAACCACCCAGAGACCACTGTAAATAAAGATAAACCACCCAGGGACCACTGTAAATGAAGAAAAAACACCCGGGGACCTCTGTAAATAAAGATAAACCACCCAGGGACAACTGTAAATCAAGAAAAACCACCCGGGGACCACTGTAAATAAAGATAAAAAACCCAGGGACTACTGTAAATAAAGATAAACCACCCAGGGACCACTGTAAATAAAGATAAACCACCCGGGGGCCACTGTAAATAAAGATAAACCACCCGGGGACCACAGTAAATAAAGATAACCCACCCAGGGACCACTGTAAATAAAGATAAACCACTCGGGGACCACTGTAAATAAAGATAAACCAGCCAGGGACCACTGTAAATAAATATAAACCACCCTGGGTCCACTGTAAATAAAGGTAAACCAACCGGGGACCACTGTAAATAAAGATAAATAACCCAGGGACCATTGTAAATAAAGATACACCACCCAGGGACCACTGTAAATAAAGATAAACCACCCAGGGACCACAGTAAATAAAGATAAACCACCCAGGGACCACTGTAAATAAAGATAAACCACCCGGGGACCACTGTAAATAAAGAAAAACCACCCAGGGACCACTGTAAATAAAGATAAACCACCCAGAGACCACTGTAAATAAAGATAAAACACCCGGGGACCACTGTAAATAAAGATAAACCAACCAGAGACCACTGTAAATAAAGATAAACCACACAGAGACCACTGTAAATAAAGATAAACCACGCAGGGACCACTGTAAATAAAGATAAACCACCCAGGGACCACTGTAAATAAAGATAAACCACCCAGGGACAACTGTAAATAAAGATAAACCACCCGGGAACCACTGTAAATAAAGATAAACCACGGGGGAACCACTGTAAATAAAGATAAACCACCCGGGGACCACTGTAAATAAAGATAAACCACCCAGGGACCACTGTAAATAAAGATAAACCACCCGGGGTCCACTGTAAATAAAGATAAACCACCCGTGGACCACTGTAAATAAAGACAAACCACCCAGGGACCACTGTAAATAAAGATAAACCACCCGGGGACCACTGTAAATAAAGATAAAACACCCAGGGACCACTGTAAATAAAGATAAACCACCCGGGGACCACTGTAAATAAAGATACACCACCCAGGGACCACTGTAAATAAAGACAAATCCCACGGAAACAATGTAAATAAAGATAAACCACCCGGGGACCACTGTAAATAAAGATAAACCACCCAGGGACCACTGTTAATAAAGATAAACCACCCAGGGACCATTGTAAATAAAGATACACCACCCAGGGACCACTGTAAATAAAGAGAAACCACCCAGGGACCACTGTAAATAAAGATAAACCACCCAGAGACCACTGTAAATAAAGATAAACCACCCAGGGACCACTGTAAATAAAGAGAAATCACCCAGGGACCACTGTAAATAAAGATAAACCACCCAGGGACCACTGTAAATAAAGATAAACCACCCAGGTACAACTGTAAATAAAGAAAAAGCACCCGGGAACCACTGTAAATAAAGATAAACCACCCAGGGACCACTGTAAATAAAGATAAATCAACCAGGGACCACTGTAAATAAAGATAAATCACCCAGGGACCACTGTAAATAAAGATAAACCACACAGATACAACTGTAAATAAAGATAAACCACCCAGGGACCACTGTAAATAAAGGTAAACCACACAGAGACCACTGTAAATAAAGATAAACCACCCATGGACAACTGTAAATAAAGAAAAAGCACCCGGGAACCACTGTAAATAAATATAAACCACCCGGGGTCCACTGTAAATAAAGGTAAACCAACCGGGGACCACTGTAAATAAAGATAAACAACCCAGGGAACATTGTAAATAAAGATACTCCACCCAGGGACCACAGTAAATAAAGATAAACCACCCAGGGACCACTGTAAATAAAGATAAACCACACAGGGGACCACTGTAAATAAAGAAAAACCACCCAGGGACCACTGTAAATAAAGATAAACCACCCAGAGACCACTGTAAATAAAGATAAAACACCCGGGGACCACTGTAAATAAAGATAAACCAACCAGAGACCACTGTAAATAAAGATAAACCACACAGAGACCACTGTAAATAATGATAAACCACCCAGGGACCACTGTAAATAAAGGTAAACCACACAGAGACCACTGTAAATAAAGATAAACCACCCAGGGACCACTGTAAATAAAGATAAACCACCCGGGGACTACTGTAAATAAAGATAAACCACCCAGGGACAACTGTAAATAAAGATAAACCACCCGGGAACCACTGTAAATAAAGATAAACCACCCGGGGTCCACTGTAAATAAAGATAAACCACCCGGGGACCACTGTAAATAAAGACAAACCACCCAGGGACAACTGTAAATAAAGAAAAACCACCCGGGACCACTGTAAATTAAGATAAACCTCCCAGGGACCGCTGTAAATAAAGATAAACTACCCGGGAACCACTGTAAATAAAGATAAACCACCCGGGGACCACATTAAATAAAGATAAACCACCCAGGGACCACTGTAAATAAAGATAACCCACCCAGGGACCACTGTAAATAAAGATAAACCACCCAGGAACCACTGTAATTCAAGATAAACCACCCGGGGTCCACTGTAAATAAAGATAAACGACCCAGAGACACTGTAAATAAAGATAAACCAGCCGGGGACCACTGTAAATAAAGATAAACCACCCAGGGACCACTGTAAATAAAGATAAACCACCCGGGGACCACTGTAAATAAAGATAAACCACCCAGAGCCCACTGTAAATAAAGAAAAACCACACGGGGACCACTGTAAATAAAGATAAACCACACGGGGACCACTGTAAATAAAGATAAACCACCCAGGGACCACTGTAAATAAAGATAAACCACCCAGGGACCACTGAAAATAAAGATAAACCACCCAGGGACCACTGTAAATAAAGAAAAACCACCCAGGGACCACTGTAAATAAAGATAAACCACACAGAGACCACTGTAAATAAAGATAAACCACCCAGGGACCACTGTAAATAAAGATAAACCACACAGGGAACATTGTAAATAAAGATAAACTACCCAGGGACCACTGTAAATAAAGATAAACCACCAGGGAACCACTGTAAATAAAGATAAACCACACAGAGACCACTGTAAATAAAGATAAACCACCCAGGGACCACTGTAAATAAAGATAAACCACACAGGGACCACTGTAAAAAGAGGTAAACCACACAGAGACCACTGTAAATAAAGATAAACCACCCAGGGACCACTGTAAATAAAGATAAACCAACCGGGGACCACTGTAAATAAAGATAAACCACCCAGGGACCACTGTAAATAAAGATAAACCACCCAGAGACCACTGTAAATAAAGATAAACCACCCAGAGACCACTGTAAATAAAGATAAACCACTCGGAGACAACTGTAAATAAAGATAAACCACCCAGAGACAACTGTAAATAAAGATAAACCAACCAGGGACCACTGTAAATAAAGAAAAACCACCCAGGGACCACTGTAAATAAAGATAAACCATCCGGGGACCACTGTAAATAAAGATAAACCACGCGGGGACCACTATAAATAAAGATAAACCACCCAGGGATCAATGTAAATGAAGATAAACCACACGGGAACCAATGTAAATAAAGATAAACCACCCAGAGACCACTGAAAATAAAGATAAACCAACCAGAGACCACTGTAAATAAAGATAAACCACACAGAGACCACTGTAAATAAAGATAAACCACGCAGGGACCACTGTAAATAAAGATAAACCACCCAGGGACCACTGTAAATAAAGATAAACCACCCAGGGACAACTGTAAATAAAGATAAACCACCCGGGAACCACTGTAAATAAAGATAAACCACGGGGGAACCACTGTAAATAAAGATAAACCACCCGGGGACCACTGTAAATAAAGATAAACCACCCAGGGACCACTGTAAATAAAGATAAACCACCCGGGGTCCACTGTAAATAAAGATAAACCACCCGTGGACCACTGTAAATAAAGACAAACCACCCAGGGACCACTGTAAATAAAGATAAACCACCCGGGGACCACTGTAAATAAAGATAAATCACCCAGGGACCACTGTAAATAAAGATAAACCACCCGGGGACCACTGTAAATAAAGATACACCACCCAGGGACCACTGTAAATAAAGACAAACCACCCAGGGACCACTGTAAATAAAGATAAACCACCCGGGGACCACTGTAAATAAAGATAAACCACCCAGGGACCACTGTTAATAAAGATAAACCACCCAGGGACCATTGTAAATAAAGATACACCACCCAGGGACCACTGTAAATAAAGAGAAACCACCCAGGGACCACTGTAAATAAAGATAAACCACCCAGAGACCACTGTAAATAAAGATAAACCACCCAGGGACCACTGTAAATAAAGAGAAATCACCCAGGGACCACTGTAAATAAAGATAAACCACCCAGGGACCACTGTAAATAAAGATAAACCACCCAGGGACAACTGTAAATAAAGAAAAAGCACACGGGAACCACTGTAAATAAAGATAAACCACCCAGGGACCACTGTAAATAAAGATAAATCAACCAGGGACCACTGTAAATAAAGATAAATCACCCAGGGACCACTGTAAATAAAGATAAACCACACAGATACAACTGTAAATAAAGATAAACCACCCAGGGACCACTGTAAATAAAGGTAAACCACACAGAGACCACTGTAAATAAAGATCAACCACCCATGGACAACTGTAAATAAAGAAAAAGCACCCGGGAACCACTGTAAATAAATATAAACCACCCGGGGTCCACTGTAAATAAAGGTAAACCAACCGGGGACCACTGTAAATAAAGATAAACAACCCAGGGACCATTGTAAATAAAGATACTCCACCCAGGGACCACAGTAAATAAAGATAAACCACCCAGGGACCACTGTAAATAAAGATAAACCACACAGGGGACCACTGTAAATAAAGAAAAACCACCCAGGGACCACTGTAAATAAAGATAAACCACCCAGAGACCACTGTAAATAAAGATAAAACACCCGGGGACCACTGTAAATAAAGATAAACCAACCAGAGACCACTGTAAATAAAGATAAACCACACAGAGACCACTGTAAATAATGATAAACCACCCAGGGACCACTGTAAATAAAGGTAAACCACAGAGACCACTGTAAATAAACATAAACCACCCAGGGACCACTGTAAATAAAGATAAACCACCCAGGGACAACTGTAAATAAAGATAAACCACCCGGGAACCACTGTAAATAAAGATAAACCACCCGGGGTCCACTGTAAATAAAGATAAACCACCCGGGGACCACTGTAAATAAAGACAAACCACCCAGGGACAACTGTAAATAAAGAAAAACCACCCGGGACCACTGTAAATTAAGATAAACCTCCCAGGGACCGCTGTAAATAAAGATAAACTACCCGGGAACCACTGTAAATAAAGATAAACCACCCGGGGACCACATTAAATAAAGATAAACCACCCAGGGACCACTGTAAATAAAGATAACCCACCCAGGGACCACTGTAAATAAAGATAAACCACCCAGGAACCACTGTAATTCAAGATAAACCACCCGGGGTCCACTGTAAATAAAGATAAACGACCCAGAGACACTGTAAATAAAGATAAACCAGCCGGGGACCACTGTAAATAAAGATAAACCACCCAGGGACCACTGTAAATAAAGATAAACCACCCGGGGACCACTGTAAATAAAGATAAACCACCCAGAGCCCACTGTAAATAAAGAAAAACCACACGGGGACCACTGTAAATAAAGATAAACCACACGGGGACCACTGTAAATAAAGATAAACCACCCAGGGACCACTGTAAATAAAGATAAACCACCCAGGGACCACTGAAAATAAAGATAAACCACCCAGGGACCACTGTAAATAAAGAAAAACCACCCAGGGACCACTGTAAATAAAGATAAACCACACAGAGACCACTGTAAATAAAGATAAACCACCCAGGGACCACTGTAAATAAAGATAAACCACACAGGGAACATTGTAAATAAAGATAAACTACCCAGGGACCACTGTAAATAAAGATAAACCACCAGGGAACCACTGTAAATAAAGATAAACCACACAGAGACCACTGTAAATAAAGATAAACCACCCAGGGACCACTGTAAATAAAGATAAACCACACAGGGACCACTGTAAAAAGAGGTAAACCACACAGACCACTGTAAATAAAGATAAACCACCCAGGGACCACTGTAAATAAAGATAAACCAACCGGGGACCACTGTAAATAAAGATAAACCACCCAGGGACCACTGTAAATAAAGATAAACCACCCAGAGACCACTGTAAATAAAGATAAACCACCCAGAGACCACTGTAAATAAAGATAAACCACTCGGAGACAACTGTAAATAAAGATAAACCACCCAGAGACAACTGTAAATAAAGATAAACCAACCAGGGACCACTGTAAATAAAGAAAAACCACCCAGGGACCACTGTAAATAAAGATAAACCATCCGGGGACCACTGTAAATAAAGATAAACCACGCGGGGACCACTATAAATAAAGATAAACCACCCAGGGATCAATGTAAATGAAGATAAACCACACGGGAACCAATGTAAATAAAGATAAACCACCCAGAGACCACTGAAAATAAAGATAAACCACCCGGGGACCACTGTAAATAAAGTTAAACTCCCAGGGACCACTGTAAATAAAGATAAACCTCCCAGGGACCACTGTAAATAACGAGAAATCACCCGGGACCACTGTAAATAAAGATAAACCACCCAGGGACCACTGTAAATAAAGGTAAATCACCAAGGGACCTCTGTAAATAAAGATAAACCACCCGGGGACCACTGTAAATAAAGATAAACCACCCAGGGACCACTGTGAATAAAGATAAACCACCCAGGGACCACTGTAAATAAAGATAAACCTCCCAGGGACCACTGTGAATAAACACAAACCACCCAGGGACCAATGCAAATAAAGATAAACCACCTAGGGACGATTGTAAATAAAGATAAACCACTAAGGGACAACTGTAAATAAAGATAAACCACCCAGGGACCACTGTAAATAAAGATAAATCACCCAGGGACCACTGTAAATAAAGATAAACCACCTGGGGACCACTGTAAATAAAGAAAAACCACTCGGGGACCACTGTAAATAAAGATAAACCACCCAGAGACCACAGTAAATAAAGATAAACCACACAGGGACCGCTGTAAATAAAGATAAACCACCCAGGGACCACTGTAAATAAAGTTAAACCTCCCAGGGACCACTGTGAATAAACACAAACCACCCAGGGACCAATGCAAATAAAGATAAACCACCTAGGGACGATTGTAAATAAAGATAAACCACCCAGGGACAACTGTAAATAAAGATAAACCACCCAGGGACCACTGTAAATAAAGATAAATCACCCAGGGACCACTGTAAATAAAGATAAACCACCCGGGGACCACTGTAAATAAAGAAAAACCACCCGGGGACCACTGTAAATAAACATAAACCACCCAGAGACCACAGTAAATAAAGATAAACCACCCAGGGACCACTGTAAATAAAGATAAACCACCCAGGGACAACTGTAAATAAAGAAAAACCACCTAGGGACCACTGTAAATAAAGATAAACCACCCGGGAACCACTGTCAATAAAGATAAACCACCCAGACACCACTGTAAATAAAGATAAACCACCCAGGGACCACTGTAAATAAAGATAAACCACCCAGGGACAACTGTAAATAAAGAAAAACCACCTAGGGACCACTGTAAATAAAGATAAACCAACCGGGAACCACTGTAAATAAAGATAAACCACCCGGGAACCACTGTAAATAAAGATAAACCACCGAGGGAACACTGTAAATAAAGATAAACCACCCAGAGACCACTGTAAATAAAGATAAACCACCCAGGGACTACTTTAAATAAAGATAAACCACCCAGGGACAACTGTAAATAAAGAAAAACCACCTAGGGACCACTGTAAATAAAGATAAACCAACCGGGAACCACTGTAAATAAAGATAAACCACCCGGGAACCACTGTAAATAAAGAAAAACCACCCAGGGACCAGTGTAAATAAAGATAAACCACACAGGGACCACTGTAAATAAAGATAATCCACCCGGGAACCACTGTAAATAAAGATAATCTACCCAGGGACCACTGTAAATAAAGATAAACCACCCAGGGACCACTGTAAATAAAGATAAACCCCCCAAGGACCACTGTAAATAAGGATAAACCACCCAGGGACCACTGTAAATAAAGATAAACCACACAGGGAGCACTGTAAATAAGGATAAACCACCCAGGGTCCACTGTAAATAAAGATAAACCACCCAGAGACCACTGTAAATCAAGTTAAACCACCCAGGGACCTCTGTAAATAAAGATTAACCACCCAGGGACCACTGTAAATAAAGATAAACCACCCAGGGACCACGGTAAATAAAGATAAACCCCACAGAGACCACTGTAAATAAAGATAAACCACCAAGGGACCACTGTAAATAAAGATAAACCACCCAGGGACCACTGTAAATAAAGATAAACCACCCAGGGACCACTGTAAATAAAGATAAACCACCCAGGGACAACTGTAAATAAAGATACACCACGCGGGGACCACTGTAAATAAAGATAAACCACCCGGGAACCACTGTAAATAAAGATAAACCACCCAGGGACCAGTGTAAATAAAGATAAACCACACAGGGACCACTGTAAATAAAGATAATCCACCCGGGAACCACTGTAAATAAAGATAATCCACCCAGGGACCACTGTAAATAAAGATAAACCACCCAGGGACAACTGTAAATAAAGATACACCACGCGGGGACCACTGTAAATAAAGATAAACCACCCAGAGACCACTGTAAATGAAGATAAACCACCCAGGGACCACTGTAAATAAAGATAAACCACCCAGAGACCACTGTAAATAAAGATATACCACCCAGGGACCACTGTAAATAAAGATAAACCACCCAGGGACCACTGTAAATAAAGATTAACAACCCAGGGACCACTGTAAATAAAGATAAATCACCCAGAGACCACTGTAAATAAAGATAAACCACCCAGGGTCCACTGTAAATAAAGATGAACCACCCAGGGACCACTGTAAATAAAGATAAACCACCCAGGGACCACTGAAAATAAAGATAAACCACCCAGGGACCACTGTAAATAAAGATAAACCACCCGGGTACAACTGTAAATAAAGATAAAACTCCCAGGGACCACTGTAAAGGAAGAAAAACCACACAGGGACCACTGTAAATAAAGATAAACCACCCAGGGACCACTGTAAATAAAGATAAACCACCCAGCGACCACTGTAAATAAAGATAAACCACCCAGGGACCACTGTAAATAAAGATAAACCACCCAGGGACTACTGTAAATAAAGATAATCCACCCAGGGAACATTGTAAATCCAGACGAACCACCCAGGGACCACTGTAAATAAAGATAACCCACCCAGGGACCATTGTAAATAAAGATAAACCACCTGGGGACCACTGTATATAAAGATAAACCACCCAGGGACCACTGTAAATAAAGATAAACCACCCAGGGACCACTGTAAATAAAGATAAACCACCCGGGGACCACTGTTAATAAAGATAAACCACCCAGGGGCCACTGTAAATAAAGATAAACCACACGGGGACGACTGTAAATGAAGAAAAACCACCCAGGAACCACTGTCAATAAAGATAAACCACTCGGGGACCACTGTAAATAAAGATAAACCACCCGGAACCACTGTAAATAAAGATAAACCTCCCAGGGACCACTATTAATGAAGATAAACCACCCGGGGACCACTGTAAATCAAGATAAACCACCCAGGGACCACTGTAAATGAAGATAAACCACCCAGGGACCACTGTAAATAAAGATAAACCCCCAGTGACTACTGTAAATAAGGATAAACCACCCAGGGACCACAGTAAATAAAGATAAACCACCCAGGGTCCACTGTAAATTAAGATAAACCATGCAGGGTCCACTGTAAATAAAGATAAACCACCCAGAGACCACTGTAAATAAAGATAAACCACCCAGGGACCACTGTAAATAAAGAAAAAACACCGGGGACCACTGTAAATAAAGATAAACCACCCAGGGACCACTGTAAATAAAGATAAACCACCCAGAGACCACTGTAAATAAAGATAAACCACCCAGGGACCACTGTAAATAAAGATAAACCACCCGGGGACCACTGTAAATAAAGATAAACTACCCAGGGACCACTGTAAATAAAGATAAACCACCCAGGGACCACTGTAAATAAAGATAAACCACTCAGGGACCACAGTAAATAAAGATAAACCACGCAGGGACCACTGTAAATAAAGATAAACCACCCAGGGACCACTGTAAATAAAGATAAACCACCCGCAGACCACTGTAAATAAAGATAAACTACCCAGGGACCACTGTAAATAAAGATAAACCACGCAGGGTCCATTGTAAATAAAGATAAACCACCCAGAGACAACTGTAAATAAAGATAAACCACCCAGGGAAGACTGTAAATAAAGAAAAAACACCCGGGGACCACTGTAAATAAAGATAAACCACTCAGGGACCACAGTAAATAAAGATAAACCACCCAGGGACCACTGTAAATAAAGATAAACCACCCAGAGACCACTGTAAATAAAGATAAACCACCCAGGGACCACTGTAAATAAAGATAAACCACTCAGGGACCACTGTAAATAAAGATAAACCACTCAGGGACCACTGTAAATAAAGATAAACCACCCGGGGACCACTGTAAATAAAGATAAACCACCCAGAGACCACAGTAAATAAAGATAAACCACACAGTGTCCACTGTAAATAAAGATAAACCACCCGGGGACCTCTGTAAATAAAGATAAACCACCCGGGGACCACTGTAAATAAAGATAAACCACCCAGGGACCACTGTAAATAAAGATAAACCACCGGGGACCACTGTAAATAAAGATAAACCACCCAGGGACCACTGTAAATAAAGAAAAACCACCCAGGGACCACTGTAAATAAAGATAAACCACCCGGGGACCTCTGTAAATAAAGATAAACCACCCGGGGACCACTGTAAATAAAGATAAACCACCCAGGGACCACTGTAAATAAAGATAAACCACCCAGGGACCACTGTAAATAAACATAAACCACCCAGGGACCACTGTAAATAAAGATAAACCACCCAGGGACCACTGCAAATAAAGATAAACCACCGAGGGACCACTGTAAATAAAGATAAACCACCCAGGGAACACTGTAAATAAAGATAAACCACGCAGGGACCACTGGAAATAAAGATAAACCACCCGGGGACCACTAAATAAAGATAAACCACCCAGGGACCACTGTAAATAAAGGCAAACCACACAGAGACCACTGTAAATAAAGATAAACCACTCAGGGACCACTGTAAATAAAGATAAACCACTCAGGGACATCTGTAAATAAAGAAAAACCACCCGGGAACCACTGTAAATAAAGATAAACCACGCAGAGACCACTGTAAATAAAGATAAACCACCCAGGGACCACTGCAAATAAAGATAAACCACCCAGGGACTACTGTAAATAAAGATAATCCACCCAGGGAACATTGTAAATCCAGACGAACCACCCAGGGACCACTGTAAATAAAGATAACCCACCCAGGGACCATTGTAAATAAAGATAAACCACCTGGGGACCACTGTATATAAAGATAAACCACCCAGGGACCACTGTAAATAAAGATAAACCACCCAGGGACCACTGTAAATAAAGATAAACCACCCGGGGACCACTGTTAATAAAGATAAACCACCCAGGGGCCACTGTAAATAAAGATAAACCACACGGGGACGACTGTAAATGAAGAAAAACCACCCAGGAACCACTGTCAATAAAGATAAACCACTCGGGGACCACTGTAAATAAAGATAAACCACCCGGAACCACTGTAAATAAAGATAAACCTCCCAGGGACCACTATTAATGAAGATAAACCACCCGGGGACCACTGTAAATCAAGATAAACCACCCAGGGACCACTGTAAATGAAGATAAACCACCCAGGGACCACTGTAAATAAAGATAAACCCCCAGTGACTACTGTAAATAAGGATAAACCACCCAGGGACCACAGTAAATAAAGATAAACCACCCAGGGTCCACTGTAAATTAAGATAAACCATGCAGGGTCCACTGTAAATAAAGATAAACCACCCAGAGACCACTGTAAATAAAGATAAACCACCCAGGGACCACTGTAAATAAAGAAAAAACACCGGGGACCACTGTAAATAAAGATAAACCACCCAGGGACCACTGTAAATAAAGATAAACCACCCAGAGACCACTGTAAATAAAGATAAACCACCCAGGGACCACTGTAAATAAAGATAAACCACCCGGGGACCACTGTAAATAAAGATAAACTACCCAGGGACCACTGTAAATAAAGATAAACCACCCAGGGACCACTGTAAATAAAGATAAACCACTCAGGGACCACAGTAAATAAAGATAAACCACGCAGGGACCACTGTAAATAAAGATAAACCACCCAGGGACCACTGTAAATAAAGATAAACCACCCGCAGACCACTGTAAATAAAGATAAACTACCCAGGGACCACTGTAAATAAAGATAAACCACGCAGGGTCCATTGTAAATAAAGATAAACCACCCAGAGACAACTGTAAATAAAGATAAACCACCCAGGGAAGACTGTAAATAAAGAAAAAACACCCGGGGACCACTGTAAATAAAGATAAACCACTCAGGGACCACAGTAAATAAAGATAAACCACCCAGGGACCACTGTAAATAAAGATAAACCACCCAGAGACCACTGTAAATAAAGATAAACCACCCAGGGACCACTGTAAATAAAGATAAACCACTCAGGGACCACTGTAAATAAAGATAAACCACTCAGGGACCACTGTAAATAAAGATAAACCACCCGGGGACCACTGTAAATAAAGATAAACCACCCAGAGACCACAGTAAATAAAGATAAACCACACAGTGTCCACTGTAAATAAAGATAAACCACCCGGGGACCTCTGTAAATAAAGATAAACCACCCGGGGACCACTGTAAATAAAGATAAACCACCCAGGGACCACTGTAAATAAAGATAAACCACCGGGGACCACTGTAAATAAAGATAAACCACCCAGGGACCACTGTAAATAAAGAAAAACCACCCAGGGACCACTGTAAATAAAGATAAACCACCCGGGGACCTCTGTAAATAAAGATAAACCACCCGGGGACCACTGTAAATAAAGATAAACCACCCAGGGACCACTGTAAATAAAGATAAACCACCCAGAGACCACTGTAAATAAAGATAAACCACCCAGGGACCACTGTAAATAAAGATAAACCACCCAGGGACCACTGTAAATAAACATAAACCACCCAGGGACCACTGTAAATAAAGATAAACCACCCAGGGACCACTGCAAATAAAGATAAACCACCGAGGGACCACTGTAAATAAAGATAAACCACCCAGGGAACACTGTAAATAAAGATAAACCACGCAGGGACCACTGGAAATAAAGATAAACCACCCGGGGACCACTAAATAAAGATAAACCACCCAGGGACCACTGTAAATAAAGGCAAACCACACAGAGACCACTGTAAATAAAGATAAACCACTCAGGGACCACTGTAAATAAAGATAAACCACTCAGGGACATCTGTAAATAAAGAAAAACCACCCGGGAACCACTGTAAATAAAGATAAACCACCCAGGGACCACTGCAAATAAAGATAAACCACCCGGGGACCACTGTAAATAAAGATAAACCACCCGGTGACCACTGAAATAACGATAAACCACCCAGGGAACACTGTAAATAAAGATAAATCACGCGGGGACCACTGTAAATAAAGATAAACCACCCAGGAACCACTGTAAATAAAGATAAACCACCCAGGGACCATTGTAAATAAACATAAATCACCCAGGGACCACTGTAAATCAAGATAAACCACCCAGGGACCACTGCAAATAAAGATAAACCACCCGGGGACCACTGTAAATAAAGATAAACCACCCGGTGACCACTGAAATAACGATAAACCACCCAGGGAACACTGTAAATAAAGATAAATCACGCGGGGACCACTGTAAATAAAGATAAACCACCCAGGAACCACTGTAAATAAAGATAAACCACCCAGGGACCATTGTAAATAAACATAAATCACCCAGGGACCACTGTAAATAAAGATAAACCACCCAGGGACCACTGCAAATAAAGATAAACCACCCGGGGACCACTGTAAATAAAGATAAACCACCCGGTGACCACTGAAATAACGATAAACCACCCAGGGAACACTGTAAATAAAGATAAATCACGCGGGGACCACTGTAAATAAAGATAAACCACCCAGGAACCACTGTAAATAAAGATAAACCACCCAGGGACCATTGTAAATAAACATAAATCACCCAGGGACCACTGTAAATCAAGATAAACCATCCGGGGACCACTGTAAATCAAGATAAACCACCCAGGGAACACTGTAAATAAAGATAAACCACCCAGGGACCACTGTAAATAAAGATAAACCACCCGGAACCACTGTAAATAAAGATAAATCGCCCAGGGACCACTATAAATGAATAAAAACCACCCGGGGACCACTGTAAATAAAGATAAACCACCCAGGGACCATTGTAAATAAACATAAATCACCCAGGGCCCTCTGTAAATAAAGATAAATCACCCGGGGACCACTGTAAATAAAGATAAACCACCCAGGGACCACTGTAAATAAAGATAAACCACACAGGGACCACTGTAAATAAAGATAAACCTCCCAGGGACTACTGTAAATAAACACAAACCACCCAGGGACCACTGTAAATAAGATAAACCACACAGGGACCACTGTAAATAAAGATAAACAACCCAGAGACCACTGTAAATAAAGATAAACCACCCAGGGACCACTGTAAATAAAGACAAACCACCCAGGGACCACTGCAAATAAAAATAAACACCCCAGGGACCACTGTAAATAAAGATAAACCTCCCAGGGACCACTGTAAATAAAGATAAACCACCCAGGGACCACTGTAAATAAAGATAAACCACCCATGGTCCACTGTAAATAAAGATAAACCACCCAAAGACCACTGTAAATAAAGATAAACCACCCAGGGACAACTGTAAATAAAGAAAAACCACCCAGGGACCACTGTAAATAAAGATAAACCACCCAGGGACCACTGTAAATAAAGATAACCCACCCAGAGACCACTGTAAATAAAGATAAACCACCCAGGGGCCACTGTAAATAAAGATAAAACTCCCAGGGACCACTGTAAAGGAAGAAAAACCACACAGGGACCACTGTAAATAAAGATAAACCACCCAGGGACCACTGTAAATAAAGATAAACCACCCAGCGACCACTGTAAATAAAGATAAACCACCCAGGGACCACTGTAAATAAAGATAAACCACCCAGGGACTACTGTAAATAAAGATAATCCACCCAGGGAACATTGTAAATCCAGACGAACCACCCAGGGACCACTGTAAATAAAGATAACCCACCCAGGGACCATTGTAAATAAAGATAAACCACCTGGGGACCACTGTATATAAAGATGAACCACCCAGGGACCACTGTAAATAAAGATAAACCACCCAGGGACCACTGTAAATAAAGATAAACCACCCGGAACCACTGTAAATAAAGATAAACCTCCCAGGGACCACTATTAATGAAGATAAACCACCCGGGGACCACTGTAAATCAAGATAAACCACCCAGGGACCACTGTAAATGAAGATAAACCACCCAGGGACCACTGTAAATAAAGATAAACCCCCAGTGACTACTGTAAATAAGGATAAACCACCCAGGGACCACAGTAAATAAAGATAAACCACCCAGGGTCCACTGTAAATTAAGATAAACCATGCAGGGTCCACTGTAAATAAAGATAAACCACCCAGAGACCACTGTAAATAAAGATAAACCACCCAGGGACCACTGTAAATAAAGAAAAAACACCGGGGACCACTGTAAATAAAGATAAACCACCCAGGGACCACTGTAAATAAAGATAAACCACCCAGAGACCACTGTAAATAAAGATAAACCACCCAGGGACCACTGTAAATAAAGATAAACCACCCGGGGACCACTGTAAATAAAGATAAACTACCCAGGGACCACTGTAAATAAAGATAAACCACCCAGGGACCACAGTAAATAAAGATAAACCACTCAGGGACCACAGTAAATAAAGATAAACCACGCAGGGACCACTGTAAATAAAGATAAACCACCCAGGGACCACTGTAAATAAAGATAAACCACCCGCAGACCACTGTAAATAAAGATAAACTACCCAGGGACCACTGTAAATATAGATAAACCACGCAGGGTCCATTGTAAATAAAGATAAACCACCCAGAGACAACTGTAAATAAAGATAAACCACCCAGGGAAGACTGTAAATAAAGAAAAAACACCCGGGGACCACTGTAAATAAAGATAAACCACTCAGGGACCACAGTAAATAAAGATAAACCACCCAGGGACCACTGTAAATAAAGATAAACCACCCAGAGACCACTGTAAATAAAGATAAACCACCCAGGGACCACTGTAAATAAAGATAAACCACTCAGGGACCACTGTAAATAAAGATAAACCACTCAGGGACCACTGTAAATAAAGATAAACCACCCGGGGACCACTGTAAATAAAGATAAACCACCCAGAGACCACAGTAAATAAAGATAAACCACACAGTGTCCACTGTAAATAAAGATAAACTACCCGGGGACCTCTGTAAATAAAGATAAACCACCCGGGGACCACTGTAAATAAAGATAAACCACCCAGGGACCACTGTAAATAAAGATAAACCACCGGGGACCACTGTAAATAAAGATAAACCACCCAGGGACCACTGTAAATAAAGAAAAACCACCCAGGGACCACTGTAAATAAAGATAAACCACCCGGGGACCTCTGTAAATAAAGATAAACCACCCGGGGACCACTGTAAATAAAGATAAACCACCCAGGGACCACTGTAAATAAAGATAAACCACCCAGGGACCACTGTAAATAAACATAAACCACCCAGGGACCACTGTAAATAAAGATAAACCACCCAGGGACCACTGCAAATAAAGATAAACCACCGAGGGACCACTGTAAATAAAGATAAACCACCCAGGGAACACTGTAAATAAAGATAAACCACGCAGGGACCACTGGAAATAAAGATAAACCACCCGGGGACCACTAAATAAAGATAAACCACCCAGGGACCACTGTAAATAAAGGCAAACCACACAGAGACCACTGTAAATAAAGATAAACCACTCAGGGACCACTGTAAATAAAGATAAACCACTCAGGGACATCTGTAAATAAAGAAAAACCACCCGGGAACCACTGTAAATAAAGATAAACCACGCAGAGACCACTGTAAATAAAGATAAACCACCCAGGGACCACTGCAAATAAAGATAAACCACCCGGGGACCACTGTAAATAAAGATAAACCACCCGGTGACCACTGAAATAACGATAAACCACCCAGGGAACACTGTAAATAAAGATAAATCACGCGGGGACCACTGTAAATAAAGATAAACCACCCAGGAACCACTGTAAATAAAGATAAACCACCCAGGGACCATTGTAAATAAACATAAATCACCCAGGGACCACTGTAAATCAAGATAAACCATCCGGGGACCACTGTAAATCAAGATAAACCACCCAGGGAACACTGTAAATAAAGATAAACCACCCAGGGACCACTGTAAATAAAGATAAACCACCCGGAACCACTGTAAATAAAGATAAATCGCCCAGGGACCACTATAAATGAATAAAAACCACCCGGGGACCACTGTAAATAAAGATAAACCACCCAGGGACCATTGTAAATAAACATAAATCACCCAGGGCCCTCTGTAAATAAAGATAAATCACCCGGGGACCACTGTAAATAAAGATAAACCACCCAGGGACCACTGTAAATAAAGATAAACCACACAGGGACCACTGTAAATAAAGATAAACCTCCCAGGGACTACTGTAAATAAACACAAACCACCCAGGGACCACTGTAAATAAGATAAACCACACAGGGACCACTGTAAATAAAGATAAACAACCCAGAGACCACTGTAAATAAAGATAAACCACCCAGGGACCACTGTAAATAAAGACAAACCACCCAGGGACCACTGCAAATAAAAATACACACCCCAGGGACCACTGTAAATAAAGATAAACCTCCCAGGGACCACTGTAAATAAAGATAAACCACCCAGGGACCACTGTAAATAAAGATAAACCACCCATGGTCCACTGTAAATAAAGATAAACCACCCAAAGACCACTGTAAATAAAGATAAACCACCCAGGGACAACTGTAAATAAAGAAAAACCACCCAGGGACCACTGTAAATAAAGATAAACCACCCAGGGACCACTGTAAATAAAGATAACCCACCCAGAGACCACTGTAAATAAAGATAAACCACCCAGGGGCCACTGAAAATAAAGATAAATCACCCAGGGACCACTGTAAATAAAGTTAAACCTCCCGGGGACCACTGTAAATAAAGATAAACCACCCAGGACCACTGTAAATAAAGATAAACCACCTGGGGACCACTGTAAATAAAGATAAACCACCCAGAGACCACTGTTAATAAAGTTAAACCACGCGTGGACCACTGTAAATAAAGATAAACCACCCAGGGACCACTGTAAATAAAGATAAACCAGCCGGGAACCACTGTAAATAAAGATAAACCACCCGGGAAACACTGTAAATAAAGATACACCACCCAGGCACAACTGTAAATAAAGATAAACCATCCGGGAACCACTGTAAATAAATATAAACCACCCAGGGACCACTGTAAATAAAGATAAACCACCCAGAGACCACTGTAAATAAAGATAAACCACGCGGGGACCACTGTAAATAAAGATAAACCACCCGGGGACCACTGAAAATAAAGATAAACCACCCAGGGACCACTGTAAATAAAGATAAACCACCCAAGGACCACTGTAAATAAAGATAAACCACCCGGGGACCACTGTAAATAAAGATAAACCACCGGGAACCACTGTAAATAAAGATAAACCACCCGGTAACAACTGTAAATAAAGATAAACCACCCAGGGACCACTGTAAATAAAGATAAACCACCCAGGGACCACTGTAAATAAAGATAAACCACCCGGGAACCACTGTAAATAAAGATAAACCACCGGGGACCACTGTAAATAAAGATAAACCACCGGGGACCACTGTAAATAAAGATAAACCACCTGGTAACCACTGTAAATAAAGATAAACCACCCAGGGACCACTGTAAATAAACATAAACCACCCAGGGACCACTGTAAATAAAGATAAACCACACAGGGACCACTGTAAATAAAGATAAACCACCTGGTAACCACTGTAAATAAAGATAAACCACCCAGGGACCACTGTAAATAAACATAAACCACCCAGGGACCACTGTAAATAAAGATAAACCACCCAGAGACCACTGTAAATAAAGATAAACCACCCAGGGACCAGTGTAAATAATGATAAACAACCCGGGGACCACTGGAAATAAAGATAAACCACCCAGGGACCACTGTAAATAAAGATAAACCACCCGGGGACAACTGTAAATAAAGATAAACCACGCTGGGACCACTGTAAATAAAGATAAACCACCCAGAGACCACTGTAAATAAAGATAAACCACCCGGGGATCACTGTAAATAAAGATAAACGACTCACAGACCACTGTAAATAAAGTTAAACGACTCGTGGACCACTGTAAATAAAGATAAACCACACAGGGACCACTGTAAATAAAGATAAACCACACAGGGACCACTGTAAATAAAGATAAACCACACAGGGACCACTGTAAATAAAGATAAACAACCCAGAGACCACTGTAAATAAAGATAAACGCCCCAGAGATCACTGTAAATAAAGATAAACCACCCAGTGACCACTGTAAATAAAGATAAACCATCCGGGGACCACTGTAAATAAAGATAAACCACGCGGGGACCACTGTAAATAAAGATAATCCACCCAGGGATCAATGTAAATGAAGACAAACCAGACGGGAACCAATGTAAATAAAGATAAACCACCCAGAGACCACTGTAAATAAAGATAAACCACCCGGGGACCACTGTAAATAAAGTTAAACTCCCAGGGACCACTGTAAATAAAGATAAACCACCCAGGGACCACTGTAAATAAAGATAAACCACCCAGAGACCACTGTAAATAAAGATAAACCACCCGGGGACCACTGTAAATAAAGATAAATCACCCAGGGACCACTGTAAATAAAGATAAATCACCCAGGGCCCTCTGTAAATAAAGATAAATCACCCGGGGACCACTGTAAATAAAGATAAACCACTCAGGGACGACTGTAAATAAAGATAAACCACCCAGGGACCACTGTAAATAAAGATAAACCACCCAGAGACAACTGTAAATAAAGATAAACCACCCAGGGACCACTGTAAATAAAGATAAACCAGCCGGGGATCACTGTAAATAAAGATAAATCACCCGGGAACCACTGTAAATAAAGATAAACCACCCAGAGACCACTGTAAATAAAGATAAACCACCCTGAGACCACTGTAAATAAAGATAAACCACAATGGAACCACTGTAAATAAAGATAAACCACCCAGGGACCACTGTAAATAAAGATAAACCACCCAGAGACCACTGTAAATAAAGATAAACCACCCTGAGACCAATGTAAATAAAGATAAACCACAATGGAACCACTGTAAATAAAGATAAACAACCCGGGATCCACTGTAAATAAAGATAAACCACCTAGAGACCACTGTAAATAAAGATAAACCACTCAGGGACCACTGTAAATAAAGATAAACCACCCAGGGACCACTGTAAATTTAGATAAACCACCCATGGACAACTGTAAATAAAGAAAAACCACCCGGGAACCACTGTAAATAAAGATAAACCACCCAGAGACCACTGTAAATAAAGATAAACCACCCAGGGACCACTGTAAATAAAGATAAACCACGCAGGGACCACTGTAACTAAAGATAAACCACACAGGGACCACTGTAAATAAAGATAAACCACCCAGGGTCCACTGTAAATAAAGATAAACCACCCAGAGACCACTGTAAATAAAGATAAACCACCCAGGGACCACTGTAAATAAAGATAAACCACCCAGGGACCACTTTAAATAAAGATAAATCACCCAGGGACCACTGTAAATAAAGATAAACCCCACAGAGACCACTGTAAATAAAGTTAAACCACCCAGGGACCACTGTAAATAAAGATAAACCACCCAGGGACCACTGTAAATAAAGATAAACCATCCGGGGACCATTGTAATTAAAGATAAACCACCCAGGGACCACTGTAAATAAAGATAAACCACCCGGGGACCACTGTAAATAAAGATAAACCACCCAGAGACCACTGTAAATAAAGATAAACCACGCGTGGACCACTGTAAATCAAGATAAACCACCCAGGGACCACTGTAAATAAAGATAAACCACACAGGGACCACTGTAAATAAAGATATACCCCCCAGGGACCACTGTAAATAAAGATAAACCTCCCAGGGACCACTGTAAATGAAGATAAACCACCCAGGGACCACTGTAAATAAAGATAAACCACCCAGGGTCCACTGTAAATAAAGATAAACCACCCAGAGACCATGTAAATAAAGATAAACCACCCAGGGACCACTGTAAATAAAGATAAACAACCCAGGGACAACTGTAAATAAAGATAAACCACCCAGGGACCACTGTAAATAAAGATAAACCAGCCACTGACAACTGTAAATAAAGATAAACCACCCAGGGACACTGTAAATTAAGATAAACCACCCAGGGACCATTGTAAATAAAGATAAACCTCCCAGGGACCACTGTAAATAACGAGAAATCACCCGGGACCACTGTAAATAAAGATAAACCACCCAGGGACCACTGTAAATAAAGATAAACCACCCAGGGACCACTGTAAATAAATATAAACCACCCAGGGACCACAGTAAATAACGATAAACCAGCCGGGGACAACTGTAAATAAAGATAAACCACCCAGGGACCACTGTAAATAAAGATAAACTACCTTGGGACCACTGTAAATAAAGATAAACCACACAGGGACCCCTGTAAATAAAGATAAACCACCCAGGGTCCACTGTAAATAAAGATAAACAACCCGCGGACCTCTGTAAAGAAAGACAAACCACCCAGAGACCACTGTAAATAAAGATAAACCACCCAGGGACCACTGTAAATAAAGATAAACCACCCGGGGATCACGGTCAATAAAGATAAACCACCCTGAGACCACTGTAAATAAAGATAAACCACAATGGAACCACTGTAAATAAAGAAAAACCACCCGCGATCCACTGTAAATAAAGATAAAGCAACCAGAGACCAGTGTAAATAAAGATAAACCACCCAGTGACCACTGTAAATAAAGATAAACCACTCAGGGACCACTGTAAATAAAGATAAACCACACTGGGACCACTGTAAATAAAGATAAACCACCCTGAGACCACTGTAATTAAAGATAAACCACACGGGAACCACTGTAAATAAAGATAAACCACCCAGGGACCACTGTAAATAAAGATAAACCACTCAGGGACCACTGTAAATAAAGATAAACCACACGGGAACCACTGTAAATAAAGATAAACCACCCGGGAACCACTGTAAATAAATATAATCCACCCAGGGACCACTTTAAATAAAGATAAACCACCCAGGGACCACTGTAAAAAAAGATAAGCCCCCCAGGGACCACTGTAAATAAGGATAAACCACCCAGGGACCACTGTAAATAAAGATAAACCACACAGGGACCACTGTAAATAAAGATAAACCCCCCAGGGTCCACTGTAAATAAAGATAAACCACCCGGGGACCATTGTAATTAAAGATAAACCACCCAGGGACCACTGTAAATAAAGATAAACCACCCAGGGACCACTGTAAATAAAGATAAACCCCACAGAGACCACTGTAAATAAAGATAAACCACACTGGGACCACTGTAAATAAAGATAAACCACCCTGAGACCACTGTAAATAAAGATAAACCACAATGGAACCACTGTAAATAAAGAAAAACCACCCGCGATCCACTGTAAATAAAGATAAAGCAACCAGAGACCAGTGTAAATAAAGATAAACCACCCAGAGACCACTGTAAATAAAGATAAACCACACAGGGACCACTGTAAATAAAGATAAACAACCGAGAGACCACTGTAAGTAAAGATAAACCACCCAGGGACCACTGTAAATAAAGATAAACCTCCCAGGGACCACTGTAAATAAAGATAAACCACCCAGGGACCACTGTCAATAAAGATAAACCACCCAGGGTCCACTGTAAATTAAGATAAACCACCCAGAGACCACATTAAATAAAGATAAACCACCCAGGGACAACTGTAAATAAAGATAAATCACCCAGGGACCACTGTAAATAAAGATAAACCATCCAGAGACAACTGTAAATAAAGATAAACCACCCAGGGACACTGTAAATAAAGATAAACCACCCAGGGACCACTGTAAATAAAGATAAACCTCCCGGGGACCACTGTAATTAAATATAAACCATCCGGGGACCACTGTAAATAAAGATAAACGACCCACAGACCACTGTAAATAAAGTTAAACCACTCGTGGACCACTGTAAATAAAGATAAACCACACAGGGACCACTGTAAATAAAGATAAACAACCCAGAGACCACTGTAAATAAAGATAAACGCCCCAGAGACCACTGTAAATAAAGATAAACAACCCAGTGACCACTGTAAATAAAGATAAACCATCCGGGGACCACTGTAAATAAAGATAAACCATCGGGGACCACTGTAAATAAAGTTAAACTCCCAGGGACCACTGTAAATAAAGATAAACCTCCCAGGGACCACTGTAAATAACGAGAAATCACCCGGGACCACTGTAAATAAAGATAAACCACCCAGGGACCACTGTAAATAAAGATAAACCACCCAGGGACCACTGTAAATAAATATAAACCACCCAGGGACCACAGTAAATAAAGATAAACCACCCGGGGACAACTGTAAATAAAGATAAACCAACCAGGGACCACTGTAAATAAAGATAAACTACCTGGGGACCACTGTAAATAAAGATAAACCACCTAGAGACCAGTGTAAATAAAGATAAACCACCCAGGGACCACTGTAAATAAAGATAAACCACCTAGAGACCAGTGTAAATAAAGATAAACCACCCAGGGACAACTGTAAATAACGAAAAACCACCCGGGAACCACTGTAAATAAAGATAAACCACCCAGAGACCACTGTAAATAAAGATAAACCACCCAGGGACCACTGTAAATAAAGATAAACCACTCAGGGACCACTGTAAATAAAGATAAACCACCCGGGAACCACTGTAAATAAAGATAATCCACCCGGGAACCACTGTAAATAAAGATAAACCACCCAGGGACGACTGTAAATAAAGATAAACCACCCAGGGACCACTGTAAATAAAGATAAACCCCACAGAGACCACTGTAAATAAAGATAAACCACCCA
The DNA here is from genome assembly GCF_047496885.1 of Scyliorhinus torazame. Taxonomy (NCBI): domain Eukaryota; kingdom Metazoa; phylum Chordata; class Chondrichthyes; order Carcharhiniformes; family Scyliorhinidae; genus Scyliorhinus; species Scyliorhinus torazame. Next base: position 11,627,248 of record NC_092729.1, on the reverse strand, counting down.
GGGATCACTGTAAATAAAGATAAACCACCCGGGGACCATTGTAATTAAAGATAAACCACCCAGGGACCACTGTAAATAAAGATTAACCACACAGGGACCACTGTAAATAAAGATAAACCACCCAGAGACCACTGTAAATAAAGATAAACCACGCGTGGACCACTGTAAATCAAGATAAACCACCCAGGGACCACTGTAAATAAAGATAAACCACACAGGGACCACTGTAAATAAAGTTAAACTCCCAGGGACCACTGTAAATAAAGATAAACCTCCCAGGGACCACTGTAAATAACGAGAAATCACCCGGGACCACTGTAAATAAAGATAAACCACCCAGGGACCACTGTAAATAAAGATAAACCACCCAGGGACCACTGTAAATAAATATAAACCACCCAGGGACCACAGTAAATAAAGATAAACCACCCGGGGACAACTGTAAATAAAGATAAACCACCCAGGGACCACTGTAAATAAAGATAAACCACCTGGGGACCACTGTAAATAAAGATAAACCACCTAGAGACCAGTGTAAATAAAGATAAACCACCCAGGGACCACTGTAAATAAAGATAAACCACCCAGGGACCACTGTAAATTTAGATAAACCACCCAGGGACCACTGTAAAAAAAGATAAACCCCCCAGGGACCACTGTAAATAAGGATAAACCACCCAGGGACCACTGTAAATAAAGATAAACCACACAGGGACCACTGTAAATAAAGATAAACCACCCAGGGTCCACTGTAAATCAAGATAAACCACACAGGGACCACTGTAAATAAAGATAAACCACCCAGGGACGACTGTAAATAAAGATAAACCACCCAGGGACCACTGTAAATAAAGATAAACCACCCAGGGACAACTGTAAATAAAGATACACCCCCCCAGGGACCACTGTAAATAAAGATAAACCTCCCAGGGACCACTGTAAATAAAGATAAACCACCCAGGGACCACTGTAAATAAAGATAAACCACCCAGAGACCACTGTAAATAAAGATAAACCACCCAGGGACCACTGTAAATAAAGATAAACCACCCAGGGACAACTGTAAATAAAGATAAACCACCCAGGGACAACTGTAAATAAAGATAAACCACCCAGAGACAACTGTAAATAAAGATAAACCACCCAGGGACACTGTAAATAAAGATAAACCACTCAGGGACCACTGTAAATAAAGATAAACCTCTCGGAGACCACTGTAAATAAAGATAAACCACCCAGGGACCACTGTAAATAAAGATAAACCACCCGGGGACCTCTGTAAATAAAGATAAACCACCCACAGACCACTGTAAATAAAGTTAAACCACTCTTGGACCACTGTAAATAAAGATAAACCAAACAGGGACCACTGTAAATAAAGATAAACAACCCAGAGACCAATGTAAATAAAGATAAACGCCCCAGAGACCACTGTAAATAAAGATAAACCACCCAGTGACCACTGTAAATAAAGATAAACCATCCGGGGACCACTGTAAATAAAGATAAACCACGCGGGGACCACTGTAAATAAATATAAACCACCCAGGGATCAATGTAAATGAAGATAAACCACACGGGAACCAATGTAAATAAAGATAAACCACCCAGAGACCACTGTAAATAAAGATAAACCACACGGGGACCACTGTAAATAAAGTTAAACTCCCAGGGACCACTGTAAATAAAGATAAACCTCCCAGGGACCACTGTAAATAACGAGAAATCACCCGGGACCACTGTAAATAAAGATAAACCACCCAGGGACCACTGTAAATAAAGATAAACCACCCAGGGACCACTGTAAATAAATATAAACCACCCAGGGACCACAGTAAATAAAGATAAACCACCCGGGGACAACTGTAAATAAAGATAAACCACCCAGGGACCACTGTAAATAAAGATAAACTACCTGGGGACCACTGTAAATAAAGATAAACCACCTAGAGACCAGTGTAAATAAAGATAAACCACCCAGGGACCACTGTAAATAAAGATAAACCACCCAGGGACCACTGTAATTTTAGATAAACCACCCAGGGACAACTGTAAATAACGAAAAACCACCCGGGAACCACTGTAAATAAAGATAAACCACCCAGAGACCACTGTAAATAAAGATAAACCACCCAGGGACCACTGTAAATAAAGATAAACCACTCAGGGACCACTGTAAATAAAGATAAACCACCCGGGAACCACTGTAAATAAAGATAGTCCACCCGGGAACCACTGTAAATAAAGATAAACCACCCAGGGACGACTGTAAATAAAGATAAACCACCCAGGGACCACTGTAAATAAAGATAAACCCCACAGAGACCACTGTAAATAAAGATAAACCACCCAGGGACCACTGTAAATAAAGATAAACCACCCAGGGACCACTGTAAATAAAGATAAACCCCACAGAGACCACTGTAAATAAAGATAAACCACCCAGGGACCACTGTAAATAAAGATAAACCACCCAGGGACCACTGTAAATAAAGATAAACCACCCGGGGACCATTGTAATTAAAGATAAACCACCCAGGGACCACTGTAAATAAAGATTAACCACCAGGGGACCACTGTAAATAAAGATAAACCACCCAGAGACCACTGTAAATAAAGATAAACCACGCGTGGACCACTGTAAATCAAGATAAACCACACAGGGACCACTGTAAATAAAGATAAACCACACAGGGACCACTGTAAATAAAGATAAACAACCGAGAGACCACTGTAAATAAAGATAAACCACCCAGGGACCGCTGTAAATAAAGATACACCCCCCAGGGACCACTGTAAATAAAGATAAACCTCCCAGGGACCACTGTAAATAAAGATAAACCACCCAGGGACCACTGTAAATAAAGATAAACCACCCAGGGTCCACTGTAAATAAAGATAAACCACCCAGAGACCACTGTAAATAAAGATAAACCACGCAGGGACCACTGTAAATAAAGATAAACCACCCAGGGACAACTGTAAATAAAGATAAACCACCCAGGGACCACTGTAAATAAAGATAAACCACAAAGGGACCACTGTAAATAAAGTTAAACTCCCAGGGACCACTGTAAATAAAGATAAACCTCCTAGGGACCACTGTAAATAACGAGAAATCACCCGGGACCACTGTAAATAAAGATAAACCACCCAGGGACCACTGTAAATAAAGATAAACCACCCAGGGACCACTGTAAATAAATATAAACCACACAGGGACCACAGTAAATAAAGATAAACCACCCGGGGACAACTGTAAATAAAGATAAACCACCCAGGGACCACTGTAAATTAAGATAAACTACCTGGGGACCACTGTAAATAAAGATAAACCACCTAGAGACCAGTGTAAATAAAGATAAACCACCCAGGGACCACTGTAAATAAAGATAAACCACCCAGGGACCACTGTAAATAAAGATAAACCACCCAGGGACCACTGTAAATAAAGATAAACCACCCAGAGACCACTGTAAATAAAGATAAACCACCCAGGGACCACTGTAAATAAAGGTAAACCACTCAGGGACCACTGTAAATAAAGATAAACCACCCGGGAACCACTGTAAATAAAGATAATCCACCCGGGAACCACTGTAAATAAAGATAATCCACCCAGGGACCACTGTAAATAAAGATAAACCACCCAGGGACCACTGTAAAAAAAGATAAACCCCCCAGGGACCACTGTAAATAAGGATAAACCACCCAGGGACCACTGTAAATAAAGATAAACCACACAGGGACCACTGTAAATAAAGATAAACCACCCAGGGTCCACTGTAAATAAAGATAAACCACCCAGGGATCACTGTAAATAAAGATAAAGCACCCAGGGACGACTGTAAATAAAGATAAACCACCCAGGGACCACTGTAAATAAAGATAAACCCCACAGAGACCACTGTAAATAAAGATAAACCACCCAGGGACCACTGTAAATAAAGATAAACCACCCAGGGACCACTGTAAATAAAGATAAACCACCCGGGGACCATTGTAATTATAGATAAACCACCCAGGGACCACTGAAAATAAAGATTAACCACCCGGGGACCACTGTAAATAAAGATAAACCACCCAGAGACCACTGTAAATAAAGATAAACCACGCGTGGACCACTGTAAATCAAGATAAACCACACAGGGACCACTGTAAATAAAGATAAACCACCCAGGGACCACTGTAAATAAAGATAAACCACCCAGGGACGACTGTAAATAAAGATAAACCACCCAGGGACCACTGTAAATAAAGATAAACCACCCAGGGACAACTGTAAATAAAGATACACCCCCCCAGGGACCACTGTAAATAAAGATAAACCTCCCAGGGACCACTGTAAAGAAAGATAAACCTCCCAGGGACCACTGTAAATAAAGATAAACCACCCAGGGACCACTGTAAATAAAGATAAACCACCCAGAGACCACTGTAAATAAAGATAAACCACCCAGGGACCACTGTAAATAAAGATAAAACACCCAGGGACAACTGTAAATAAAGATAAACCACCCAGGGACAACTGTAAATAAAGATAAACCACCCAGAGACAACTGTAAATATAGATAAACCACCCAGGGACACTGTAAATAAAGATAAACCACTCAGGGACCACTGTAAATAAAGATAAACCTCTCGGAGACCACTGTAAATAAAGATAAACCACCCAGGGACCACTGTAAATAAAGATAAACCACCCGGGGACCTCTGTAAATAAAGATAAACCACCCACAGACCACTGTAAATAAAGTTAAACCACTCTTGGACCACTGTAAATAAAGATAAACCAAACAGGGACCACTGTAAATAAAGATAAACAACCCAGAGACCACTGTAAATAAAGTTAAACGCCCCAGAGACCACTGTAAATAAAGATAAACCACCCAGTGACCACTGTAAATAAAGATAAATCATCCGGGGACCACTGTAAATAAAGATTAACCACGCGGGGACCACTGTAAATAAAGATAAACCACCCAGGGATCAATGTAAATGAAGATAAACCACCCAGAGACCACTGTAAATAAAGATAAACCACCCGGGGACCACTGTAAATAAAGTTAAACTCCCAGGGACCACTGTAAATAAAGATAAACCTCCCAGGGACCACTGTAAATAACGAGAAATCACCCGAGACCACTGTAAATAAAGATAAACCACCCAGGGACCACTGTAAATAAAGATAAACCACCCAGGGACCACTGTAAATAAATATAAACCACCCAGGGACCACAGTAAATGAAGATAAACCACCCGGGGACAACTGTAAATAAAGATAAACCACCCAGGGACCACTGTAAATAAAGATAAACTACCTGGGGACCACTGTAAATAAAGATAAACCACCCAGAGACCCCTGTAAATAAAGATAAACCACCCAAGGTCCACTGTAAATAAAGATAAACCACCCGGGGACCACTGTAAATAAAGACAAACCACCCAGAGACCATTGTAAATAAAGATAAACCACCCAGGACCATTGTAAATAAAGATAAACCAACCGGGGATCAAGGTCAATAAAGATAAACCACCCAGAGACCACTGTAAATAAAGATAAACCACCCGGGGACCACTGTAAATAAAGACAAACCACCCAGAGACCACTGTAAATAAAGATAAACCACCCAGGACCATTGTAAATAAAGATAAACCAACCGGGGATCAAGGTCAATAAAGATAAACCACCCAGGGACCACTGTAAATAAAGATAAACCACCCGGGGACCACTGTAAATGAAGATAAACCACCCAGGGACCACTGTAAATAAAGATAAACAACCCAGAGACCACTGTAAATAAAGATAAACTACCCAGGGACCTCTGTAAATAAAGATATACCACCCAGGGACCACTGTAAATAAAGATAAACCATCCGGGGACCACTGTAAATAAAGATAAACCACCCAGGGGCCACTGTAAATAAAGATAAACCACCCAGGGACCACTGTAAAGAAAGATAAACCAGCCAGGGAACACTGTAAATAAAGATAAACCACCCAGGGACCTCTGTAAATAAAGATAAACCACCCAGAGACCACTGTAAATAAAGATAAAACACAAGGGGACCACTGCAAATAAAGATAAACCAGCCAGGGACCATTGTAAATAAAGTTAAACCACCCAGGGAACTCTGTAAATAAAGATAAGCTACCCGGGGACCACTGCAAATAAAGATAAACCACCCAGGGACCACTTTAAATAAAGATATACCACCCAGGGACCACTGTAAATAAAGATAAATCACCCGGGGACCACTGTAAATAAAGATAAACCACCCAGGGACTACTGTAAATAAAGATATACCACCCAGAGACCATTGTAAATGAAGACAAACCACCCGGGGACCACTGTAAATAATGATATACCACCCAGGGACCACTGTAAATAAAGATAAACCACCCGGGGACCACTGTAAATAAAGACAAACCACCCAGGGAACTCTGTAAATAAAGATAAGCCACCCAGGGACCACTGTAAATAAAGATAAACCACCCAGGGACCACTTTAAATAAAGATATACCACCCGGGGAGCACTGTAAATAAAGATAAACCACCCAGGGACCACTGTAAATAAAGATAAACCACCCAGGGGCCACTGTAAATAAAGATAAACCACCCGGGAACCACTGTAAATAAAGATAAACCAGCCAGGGACCATTGTAAATAAAGTTAAACCACCCGGGACCACTGTAAATAATGATAAACCACCCGGGGACCACTGTAAATAAAGATAAACCACCCGGGAACCACTGTAAATAAAGATAAACCACCCAGGGACCACTGTAAATAATGATAAACCACCCGGGGACCGCTGTAAATAAAGATAAACCACCCGGGAACCACTGTAAATAAAGACAAACCACCCAGGGACCACTGTAAATAAAGTTAAACCACCCAGGGACCATTGTAAATAAAGATAAACCACCCAGGGACCACTGTAAATAAAGATAAACCACCCGGGAACCACTGTAAATAATGATAAACCACCCAGGGACCACTGTAAATAAAGATAAACCACCCAGGGACTACTGTAAATTATGAAATACTATCCAGAGTCCACTGGAAATTAAGAGGTACTACACAGGGCACACTATAAATGATGACATAATGTCCAGGGACCACTGTAAATCATGATGCATCACTCTGGGACCACTGTAAATTATACTACACTACACTGGGGCCACTGTAAATAATGATATGTTACACAGGGAGCACTGTAAATAATGACATACCACCCAGCGACCTCTGTAAATAATGATATATTACACAGGGAGCACTGTAAATAATGACATACCACCCAGCGACCTCTGTAAATAATGATATTCTGCACAGGAACCACAGTAAACAATGATACACCATCCTGAGTCCATTGTAAATAATGACATACTACCCAGGGACCACTGTAAATAATCATATTCTACACAGGGACCACTGTAAATAATGACATACTACCCAGGGACCACTGTAAATAATGACATACTACACAGGGACCACTGTAAATAATGATATACTACCCATGGACCAATGTAAATAATGATATACTCCCCAGGGACCACTGTAAATAATGACATACTACCCAGGGACCTCTATGAATAATGGTATACTCCCCAGGGACCACTGTAAATAATGAGATACTACCCAGGGACTCCTGTAAATAATGATATACTCCCCAGGGACCACTGTAAATAATGATATTCTACCCAGGGACTACTGTAAATAATGATATTCTCCCCAGGGACCACTGCAAATATTAATATACTACCCAAGTAACACTGTAAATAATAATTAACATCCCAGGGACCACTGTAAATAATGATATACTACCCAGGGACCACTGTAAATTATGGTATACTACCCAGGGACCGCTGTGATTAATGATATATTTCCCAGGGACCACTGTAAATAATGCTATACTACTCAGAGACCACTGTGAATCCTGATATATTGCCCAGGGACACTGGAAATAATGAAATACTATCCAGAAACCACTGTAAATAAAGATGCATTACACAGGGCACACTATAATTGATGACATTCTGTCCAGGGACAACTGTAAATCATGACATACCACCCTGGGAACACAGTCAATAATGATAGACCGCCCTGGGACCACTGTAAATAAAGATATACTCTCCTGGGACCACTGTAAATAATGAAATACTAACCAGGGACCACTGTAAATAATGATATACGACCCAGGGACTACTGTAAATAATGATATACTACCCAGGGACCACTGTAAATATTGATATACGACCCAGGGACTACTGTAAATAATGATATTCTACCCAGGGACCACTGTAAATATTAATATACTCCCCAAGTAACACTGTAAATAATAATTAACATCCCAGGGACCACTGTAAATAATGACATTCAACCCAGGGACCTCTGTAAATAAGGTACATTGCCCAGAGACCACTGTAAATAATGATATACTACCCAGGGACCACTGTAAATAATGATTTGTTGCCCAGAAACCACTGTAAATAATGATATACTAGCCAAGGACCACTGTAAATAATGATATACTGCCCAGGAACCACTGTAAATAATGATATACTACCCAGGGAACACTGTAAATAATGATATACTGCCCAGGAACCACTGTAAATAATGATATACTGCCCAGGAACCACTGTAAATCATGGGATACTACACAGGGACCACTGGAAATAATGATATACTGCCCAGGGACCACTGTAAATATGGACATATTACCCGGGAACCACTGTCACTAATGAAATACTACCCAATCACCACTGTAAATGATGATACCTATCCAAGAACCACTGAAAATAATGGTATACAACCCACTGACCAGTGTAAATAATGATATACTACACAGGGACCACAGTACATAATGATAAACTACGCAGGGACCACTGTAAATAATAATTTACCACCCAGGTACCGCTGAATGTAATGATATTCTACCCAAAGAACACTGTAAATAATGATATTCTAACCAAGATCCACTGTAAATAATGATATACCATCCAGGGACCACTGTAAATAATGATATACTACCCAGGGACCACTGTAAATAATGATGTGGAGATGCCGGCGTTGGACTGGGGTGAGCACAGTACGAAGTCTTACAACACCAGGTTAAAGTCCAACAGGTTTGTTTCGATGTCACTAGCTTTCGGAGCACTGCTACTTCCTCAGGTGAATGAATCAGGCATCTTTGAATCTGGCTATATATGTGTTTCTGGAACATACCTCTTCATTCACCTGAGGAAGGAGCAGCGCTCCGAAAGCTAGTGACATCAAAACAAACCTGTTGGACTTTAAACTGCTGTTGTAAGACTTCGTACTGTAAATAATGATAACCTGCCCGGGGCCCACTGTAAATAATGATATACTACCCAGGGACCACTGTAAATAATGATATACTACCCAGGAACCACTGTAAATAATGATATACTACCCAGGAACCACTGTAAATAATGATATACTGCCCAGGGCCCACTGTAAATAATGATATACTCCCCAGGGCCCACTGTAAATAATGATATACTACCCAGCAACCACTGTAAATAATGATATACACCCCAGGGACCACTGTAAACAATGAAATACTGCCCAGGGCCCACGGAAATAATGATATACTACCCAGAGACCACTGTAAATAATGATATGTTACCCAGGGACCACTGTAAATAATGATATACTGCCCAGGGACCACTGTAAATAATGATATACTACACAGGAACCACAGTAAATAATGATATACTGCCCAGGGATAACAATAAATATGGACATATTACCCGGGAACCACTGTCACTAATGAAATACTACCCAATCACCACTGCAATTGATGATACCTATCCAAGGCCACTATAAATAATGGTATACTACCCAGGAACCACTGTAAATAATGATATACTGACTACGGGCGACTGTAAATAATGACATACTGCCCCGGGACCACTGTCACTAATGAAATAGTATCCAGTGAAAACTGTAAATGATGATAACTACCCAAGGCCCCTGTAAATAATGATATACTACCCAGGGACAAGTATAAATAATGATTTACTAACTAGGGACCACTGTATATAATGTTATTCTCCCCAGGGACCACTGTGCATAATGATATACTACACAGGGAAGACGGTAAATAACGATATGCTTCCAAGGGCCCAGAGTAAATAATGAGATACTACTCAGGGACCCGTGTAAAAAATGCTATACTAACAAAGGATCACTGCAAATGATAATAATCTACCCAGGGATCACTGTAAATAATGATATACTGCCCAGGGACCACAGTAAATAATGATATTCTACCCAGTGGCCACTGTAAATAATGAAATACTACCCAGGGACCACTGTAAATAATGATATTCTACCCAGGGATCGCTGTAAATAATGATATACTACCCAGGGACACTGTAAATAATGATATACTACCCAGGGACCACAGTAAATAATGACATACTGCCCAGGGACCACTGTAACTAATGAAATACTTCCCAGGGACCACTGCAACTAATGAAGTACTGCCCAGGGACCACTGTAACTAATGAAATACGATCCAGTGGCCACTGTAAATGATGCTACCTCCCCAAGGCCACTGTAAATAATGATATACTGCCCAGGGCCCACTGTAACTAATGAAATACGATCCAGTGGCCACTGTAAATGATGCTAACTCCCCAGGGACCACTGTAACTAATGAAATACTGCCCAGGGACCACTGTAAATAATGATATTCTACCCAGGGACCACTGCAAATAATCATATACTACCCAGGGACCACTGTAAATAATGATATACAACCCAAGGAACGCAGTAAAAAATTATATTCTACCCAGGGAATACTGCAAATAATGATATACTGCCCAGGGACCACTGTAAATTATTCCCTGGAAACACTGTGACAAATGGGGCGAGTTTCTGGTATACGCTAGACGATTCTACAATGAGGGGGCAGGTGGAAGGCCTGGCCCTGCCGAATCTTCTGTTGTATCACTGGGCAGTCAGCGTGGAGAGGGTGAAGGGATGTGTAAGGGAGCTGGAGGTGAACTGGGCCTGACTGGAGGAGGCCTCCTGCGCGGGTAACTCTTCCTGCTGGCTGACTACCAGGCTACTCCCGGCCAGCCCACACACTCTCCAGGGCCACTCCCGGCCAGCCCACACACACACTCCAGGCCACTCCAGGGCAGCCCAGACACACACTCCAGGCCACTCCCGGGCAGCCCACACACACACTCCAGGCCATCCCGGCCAGCCCACACACAGACTCCAGGCTACTCCCGGCCAGCCCACACACACACTCCAGGCCACTCCCGGCCAGCCCACACACACACTCCAGGCCACTCCCGGCCAGCCCACATACACACTCCAGGCCACTCCCGGCCAGCCCACACACACACTCCAGGCCACTCCCGGCCAGCCCACACACACACTCCAGGCAACTCCCGGGCAGCCCAAACACACTCCAGGCCACTCCCGGCCAGCCCACACACACACTCGAGGCCACTCCCGGCCAGCCCACACACAGACTCCAGGCCACTCCCGGCCAACACACACACACACTCCAGGCCACTCCCGGCCAGCCCACACACACACTCCAGGCCACTCCCGGCCAGCCCACACACACACTCCAGGCCACTCCCGGCCAGCCGACACACACACTCCAGGCCACTCCCGGCCAGCCCACACACAGACTCCAGGCCACTCCCGGCCAGCCCACACACACACTCCAGGCCACTCCCGGCCAGCCCACACACACACTCCAGGCCACTCCCGGCCAGCCCACACACACAGTCCAGGCCAGGCCACTCCCGGCCAACCTGGTTATAACTCTATATGCTATTGGCAAAGTATTAGAAAGTGGGATTCAAATACTCAGGTGGTTGTTTTTGACCTGCCCTGTCCAGATGGACCGAATGGCCTTTCTGTGCTCTGGACCTCGATGACTCTATGATCCTAACATCCTTCTTTTCGGAGTCTCCGCCTCTATTGATCAAGTTAAATATCTTCTGAGGATTTTCCAATCTTATCACCATGACCTTCCATTGCAAAGTGTGGACATATCCCCGCTCCCTTCCTGTACTCTTTTTAAACTTCTCCCGTTTAGTTTATATTTCCTGTCCTCAGCCCTCCTCCCTAATGCATCACCCACACGACACTGATTTAAATTTACTTTCCCCGTGACCCTCCCTTTCACAGATCTGGGAACATGCTGCTGAAGATTGCTGCTACCCTGCTCACTGTGTCATTGCTGAGTGTCTGTCATTTGTGAATGTTGAAATTCTTTCCATTGAAGCCTATCGCAGTGAATTGTATCTTGAAGAGCAATTCTCCTCATGTGGACCCCAAGTGAACATCAGTGTCTCCTCCCCTCCTGTCTGAATAACTATCATTCACCGCTTCTCTCTGCTTTCTGTTTCTTAGCCAATATCACATTCTCACTGTCACAGACCCTTTAATCCACGGCTTTGGGACTCGAGAACATCTCTAATAAATGACATTTGATCACAATATGTCCCAGTACATAAATTCATATCAGTTCCCTCATTAATCCTGCAGTTATTTTGAAATATAACTGCAATAACAACATGCGATATGATTTCCCACGAATATCGCCGTGTTTCTGGTCACATAACACCATTTCCTCGCGAAGGAGCAATATTCCTGTTGCCCAGTCTGCCCTAGAAATGTCCTGGTGACTAACATTATACTGACTGCTTTGTCACTCCAGGGTTTATCCCTCTCTCTCATTTTATAAACAGGATGGGACAGTGAAAATGCCCCAGTCCCCTGGAACCACTCAGATATCAATGAGGATTGAGTATCAGGGTCAGTGTGTCCACTATTTCCACACTCCATCCCTCAGTCACTGTCACACAACCGATCCAGACCCGGCTAATCTTCTATTTCATTGTGATAGAAAAAGTATTGGATTGAAAGGGGTTAACTGAGCCTGTTTGTTTAGTGACTGTGATTAATGTCAGTCTCTATGGATCTAACCGTGTCACTGGAGGGTTTGTCTCTGCTATTAATAAGCGATTCCTTTCATTGAGTTATCCCAAACTGTCAGCGGGAGCGTCAATTCCAACACTGCCAGAGGTCAGCGGCTCCAGAGAGGCCCAGAGGAGGGAGCAGAATCTGGGAACTACCCACAGGAACGTTACAGCAATGGAGCAGAATCTGGGAACTACCCACAGGAACGTTACAGCAATGGATCAGAATCTGGGAACTATCCACAGGAACGTTACAGCAATGGATCAGAATCTGGGAACTACCCACAGGAACGCTACAGCAATGGATCAGAATCTGGGAACTACCCACAGGAACGTTACAGCAATGGATCAGAATCTGGGAACTACCCACAGGAACGTTACAGCAATGGATCAAAATCTGGGGACTACCCACAGGAACGTTACAGCAATGGATCAGAATCTGAGAACTACCCACAGGAACGTTACAGCAATGGATCAGAATCTGGGAACTACCCACAGGAACGTTACAGCAATGGACAGGAGTTTATCCTGGGGTATTAACTATATGTCTTGGCCGCCTTTACAAATGCGGATCTACGGCGCACTGATGATAATTCAGGCGGGTTACTATCCCCTCCTGGCTGTTGTCGGTGTCCCTGGTAAGTCTCCCTGTCCAGTTATTTATTGTATAAACCACTTTAAGTGTATTATTGCTCTGGTCATTTGCATCTTGGAAAGATTGAATCCACGTTCTTCATTTCAGAAGTTTGTAAGTTTTCAGGTCCAGGAGCAGAATGAGGCTATTTGGCCACTCGCGTCTGCTCCGTCATTCGGTCTTGGCTGATCTCATCCTCGGCTTAACGCTGCCGCCCTGACCATTATCCAAAATTCTCAACCCTATTCCCAATTCAAAATCTATATAACTGCTCCTTAAATGTACTCACTGTCCCAGCATGCCCCGCACTCTGGATAGCGAATTCCAAGATTCACATCCCATTGGGAGAAGTAGTTTCTCCTCTGCTCTGATTCACATTTGCTGCCTGTTATCCTGAGATCCTGACCTCTCGTTCTAGAACGCCCCACAAGAGGAAGCATCGGCTCCACTTCCACTTTACCCACACCTTTTATCATCTTATAAAGACCAATTTGATCTCTACTCCTTCTTAACAACTCTCTTGATAAGACAAAGCCCTCATCTCTGCGATCACTCTAGTCAACCTCCTATGAACTGCCTCTAAAGCCCCTACATCTTTCCTCAAATCAGGGGCCAGAACTGTGCAATGCTCCAGGTGCGATCTGACCAACATCTGGAATAATGGTAATAACACTTCCTTAGGTTGAAGCTCTGTGCCTTTAGCTATAAATATCAACATCGATTCCAGTCACTGAGGTCATTCCCTATCCAGTAACTCCACTCGCTCTCTGGTTAATATCGGAGGCTGTTCACAATCCCTGCTCTCCCTTTGACAGTAAAGTTATTATACCCAGACGCTCTCTCCATTCCCAATCCTGCTCACTTGCCATCGCCACCTCTGCTTCATCTCAGCTGCAGAATAAATAATCATCTGTGTCTTTGTTAAATCCACACTCGACTAATCCAATGATATTCTGTCACACAATTTCTGATACAAATCTTCATGAAGCGCAGCTCATCTCCAACTCTACTGCCATATCCTAACTCTCACCCAATCCCAGTCACCCATCATCCCTGTGCTCACTGATGTAGATTGGTTCCCAGTCTGGGTCCTAACCCTCAACCAATTCCAGTCACCTATCATCCCTGTGCTCACTGATGTAGATTGGTTACCAGTCTGGGAGCATCACACTATCTGAATTCTCATTCAGTTATTGAAATTCTTCACAGTCTCACTCATCAAATTAGACCAAGCCCATGTCCATTTTCAATGAATGTGGAAATGAGTTATTTTTCATCACTTTTACAATTCTGTAATTGGGAGGTGAGTGAAAAGGCTCAGAATGGTTTTCTGCAGGTTGTGTTATTGGAAGGTGAGTGGAGATGCTGAGGATGGGTTTCTGCAGGTTGTGTTATTGGGAGGTGAGTGAACATGCTGAGGATGGGTTTCTGCAGGTTGTATTACTGGGAGGTTAGTGGAGATGCTGAGGATGGGTTTCTGCAGGTTGTGTTACTGGGAGGTTAGTGGAGATGCTGAGGATGGGTTTCTGCAGGTTTTGTTATTGGGAGGTGAGTGGAGATGCTGAGGATGGGTTTCTGCAGGTTGTGTTATTGGAAGGTGAGTGAACATGCTGAGGATGGGTTTCTGCAGGTTGTATTACTGAGAGGTTAGTGGAGATGCTGAGGATGGGTTTCTGCAGGTTGTGTTACTGGGAGGTTAGTGGAGATGCTGAGGATGGGTTTCTGCAGGTTTTGTTATTGGGAGGTGAGTGGAGATGCTGAGGATGGGTTTCTGCAGGTTGTGTTATTGGAAGGTAACTGAAGATGCTGAGGATGGGTTTCTGCAGGTTGTGTTACTGGGAGGTTAGTGGAGATGCAGAGGATGAGTTTCTGCGGTTGTGCTTTTGGGAGGTGAGTGAGGATGCTGAGGATGGGTTTCTGCAGGTTGTGTTATTGGGAGGTGAGTGGAGATGCTGAGGATGGCTTTCAGCAGGTTGTGTAATTGGAAGTTGAGTGAAGATGCTGAGGATGGGTCCCTGCAGGTTGTGTTATTGGGCGGTGAGTGAAGTTGCTGAGAATGGGTCTGTGCAGGTTGTGTACTTGGGAGATGAGTGGAGATGCTGAGGATGGGTTTCTGCAGGTTGTGTTGTTGGGAGTTGCGTGAAGATGCTGAGGGTGGGATTCTGCAGGTTGTGTAATTGGAAGGTGAGTGAAGATGCTGAGGATGGGTTTCTGCAGGTTGTGTTATTGGGAGGTGAGTGGAGATGCTGAGGATGGGTTTCTGCAGATTGTGTTACTGGCAGGTGAGTACAGATGCTGAGGGTGGGTTTCTGCAGGTTGTGTTATTGGGAGGTGAGTGGAGATGCTGAGAATGGGTATCTGCAGGTTGTGTTATTGGGAGGTGAGTGGAGATGCTGAGGATGGGTTTCTGCAGGTTGTGTGATTGGAAGGTGAGTGAAATTGCTGAGGATGGGTTTCTGCAGGTTGTATTACTGGGAAGTTAGTGGAGATGCTGAGGATGGGTTCTGCAGGTTGTGTTATTGGAAGGTTAGTGAAGATGCTGAGGATGTGTTTCTGCAGGTTGTGTTATTGGGAGGTGAGTTGAGATGTTGAGGATGGGTTTCTGCAGGTTGTATTATTGAGAGGTGAGTGAAGATGCTGAGGATGTGTTTCTGTAGGTTGTGTTATTGGGAGGTGAGTGGAGATGCTGAGGATGGGTTCCTGTAGGTTGTGTTATTGGGAGGTTAGTGGAGATGCTGAGGATGGGTTTCTGCAGGTTGTGTTATTGGGAGGTGAGTGAAGATGCTGAGGATGGGTTTCTGCAGGTTGCGTTATTGGGAGGTGAGTGGAGATGCTGTGGATGTGTTTCTGCAGATTGTGTTGTTGGGAGGTGAGTGAAGATGCTGAGGATGGGTTTCTGCAGGTTGTATTATTGAAAGGTTACTGGAGATGCTAACGATGGGTTTCTGCAGGTTGTGTTATTGGGAGGTGAATGAAGATGCTGAGGATGGATTTCTGCAGGTTGTGTTATTGGAGGTGAGTGGAGATGTTGAGGATGGGTTTCTGCAGGTTGTTTTATTGGGAGGTGAATGAAGATGCTGAGGATGTGTTTCTGCAGGTTGTGTTATTGGGAGGTGAGTGGAGATGCTGAGAATTAATTTCTGCAGGTTGTGTTATTGGAAGGTTATTGAAGATGCTGAGGATGTGTTTCTGTAGAAAGTGTCATTGGGAGGTTAGTGGAGATGCTGAGGATGGGTTTCTGCAGGTTGTGTTATTGGGAGGTGAGTGAAGATGCTGAGGATGGGTTTCTGTAGGTTGTGTTATTGGGAGGTGAGTGGAGATGCTGTGGATGTGTTTCTGCAGATTGTGATATTGGGATGTGAGTGAAGATGCTGAGGATGGGTTTCTGCAGGTTGAGTTATTGAAAGGTGACTGGAGATGCTGAGGATAAGTTTCTGCAGTTGTGTTATTGGGAGGGGAGTGGAGATGCTGAGGATGGGTTTCTGCAGGTTGCATTATTGGGAAGTTAGTGGAGATGCTGAGGATGGGTTTCTGCAGGTTGTGTTATTGGAAGGTTATTGAAGATGATGAGGATGGGTTTCTGCAGGTTGTGTTATTGGGAGGTGAGAGTAGATGCTAAGGATGGGTTTCTGCAGGTTGTGTTATTGGGAGGTGAGTGGAGATGCTGAGGATGGGTTTCTGCAGGTTGTGTCATTGGGAGGTTAGTGGAGATGCTGAGGATGGGTTTCTGCAGGTTGTTTTATTCGGAGGTGAATGAAGATGCTGAGGATGTGTTTCTGCAGGTTGTGTTATTGGGAGGTGAGTGGAGATGCTGAGAATTAATTTCTGCAGGTTGTGTTATTGGAAGATTATTGAAGATGCTGCGGATGGGTTTCAGCAGGTTGTGTAATTGGGAGGTAAGTGGAGATGCTGAGGATGTGTTTCAGCAGGTTGTGTAATTGGGAGGTGAGTGGAGATGCTGAGGATGTGTTTCTGCAGTTTGCATTATTGGGAATTTACTGGAGATGCTGAGGATGGGTTTCGGCAGGTTGTGTGATTAGAAGGTTCTTGAAGATGATGAGGATGGTTTTCTGCAGGTTGTGTTTTTGGGAGGTGAGTGAAGATGCTGAGGATGGGTTTCTGTCGGTTGTGTTATTGGGAGATGAGTGGAGATGCTGTGGATGCGTTTCTGCAGATTGTGTTATTGTGATGTGAATGAACATGCTGAGGATGGGTTTCTGCAGGTTGAGTTATTGAAAGGTGACTGGAGATGCTGAGGATAGGTTTCTGCAGGTTGTGTTATTGGGAGGTGAGTGGAGAAGCTGAGGATGGGTTTCTGCAGGTTGTGTTATTGGAAGGTTATTGAAGATGCTGAGGATGGGTTTCTGCAGGTTGTGCTTTTGGGAGGAGAGTGAGCATGCTGAGGATGGGTTTCTGCAGGTTGTGTTATTGGGAGGTTATTGAAGATGCTGAGGATGGGTTTCTGCAGCTTATGTTATTGGGAGGATAGTGAAGATGCTGAGGATGGGTTTCTGCAGTTGTGTTATTGGAAGTTTAGTGGAGATGCTGAGGATGGGTCCCTGCAGGTTGTGTTATTGGGCGGCGAGTGAAGTTGCTGAGAATGGGTCTGTGCAGGTTGTGTACTTGGGAGATGAGTGGAGATGCTGAGGATGGGTTTCTGCAGGTTGTGTTGTTGGGAGTTGCGTGAAGATGCTGAGGGTGGGTTTCTGCAGGTTTTGTTATTGGAAGGTTATTGAACATGCTGAGGATGGGTTTCTGCAAGTTGTGTTATTGGGAGGTGAGTGAAGATGCTGAGGATTGGTTTCTGCAGGTTGTGTTCTTGGGAGGTGAGTGAAGGATGGGTCTCTGCAGGTTGTGTTATTGGAAGGTTAGTGGAGATGCTGAGGATGGGTTTCTGCATGTTGTGTGATTGGAAGGTGAGTGAAATTGCTGAGGATGGGTTTCTGCAGGTTGTGTTATTGGGAGGTGAGTGGAGATGCTGAGGATAGGTTTCTGCAGGTTGTGTTATCGGGAGCTGAGTGAAGATGCTGAGAATGATTTTCTGCAGGTTGTGTTATTGGAAGGTTAGTGAAGATGCTGAGGATGGGTTCCTGTAGGTTGTGTTATTGGGAGGTTAGTGGAGATGCTGAGGATGGGTTTCTGCAGGTTGTGTTGTTGGGAGGTGAGTGAAGATGCTGAGGATGGGTTTCTGCAGGTTGGGTTATTGGGAGGTGAGTGGAGATGCTGTGGATGTGTTTCTGCAGATTGTGTTGTTCGGAGGTGAGTGAAGATGCTGAGGATTGGTTTCTGCAGGTTGTATTATTGAAAGGTTACTGGAGATGCTGAGGATGGGTTTCTGCAGGTTGTGTTATTGGGAGGTGAGTGGAGATGCTGAGGATGGGTTTCTGCAGGTTGCATTATTGGGAAGTTAGTGGAAATGCTGAGGAAGGGTTTCTGCAGGTTGTGTTATTGGAAGGTTATTTAAGATGAGGAGGATGGGTTTCTGCAGGTTGTGTTATTGGGATGTGAGTTTAGATGCTGAGGATGGGTTTCTGCAGGTTGTGTTATTGGGAGGTGAGTGGAGATGCTGAGGATGGGTTTCTGCAGGTTGTGTTATTGGGAGGTGAATGAAGATGCTGAGGATGTGTTTCTGCAGGTTGTGTTATTGGGAGGTGAGTGGAGATGCTGAGAATTAATTTCAGCATGTTGTGTTATTGGAAGGTTATTGAAGATGCTGAGGATGTGTTTCTGTAGGTAGTGTTATTGGGAGGTTAGTGGGGATGCTGAGGATGGGTCTCTGCAGGTTGTGTTATTGGAAAGTTAGTGGAGATGCTGAGGATGGGTTTCTGCATGTTGTGTGATTGGAAGGTGAGTGAAATTGCTGAGGATGGGTTTCTGCAGGTTGTGTTATTGGAAGGTTAGTGGAGATGCTGAGGATGGGTTTCTGCATGTTGTGTGATTGGAAGGTGAGTGAAATTGCTGAGGATGGGTTTCTGCAGGTTGTGTTATTGGAAGGTTAGTGGAGATGCTGAGGATAGGTTTCTGCAGGTTGTGTTATTGGGAGGTGACTGGAGATGATGAGGATGGGTTTCTGCAGGTTGTGTTATCGGGAGCTGAGTGAAGATGCTGAGGATGGGTTTCTGCAGGTTGTGTTATTGGGAGGTGAGTGGAGATGCTGAGAATGATTTTCTGCACGTTGTGTTATTGGAAGGTTAGTGAAGATGCTGAGGATGGGTTCCTGTAGGTTGTGTTATTAGGAGGTTACTGGAGATGCTGAGGATGGGTTTCTGCAGGTTGTGTTATTGGGAGGTGAGTGGAGATGCTGAGGATGGGTTTCTGCAGGTTGCATTATTGGGAAGTTAGTGGAAATGCTGAGGATGGGTTTCTGCAGGTTGTGTTATTGGAAGGTTATTTAAGATGATGAGGATGGGTTTCTGCAGGTTGTGTTATTGGGATGTGAGTGTAGATGCTGAGGATGGGTTTCTGCAGGTTGTGTTATTGGGAGGTGAATGAAGATGCTGTGGATGGATTTCTGCAGGTTGTGTTATTGGAGGTGAGTGGAGATGTTGAGGATGGGTTTCTGCAGGTTGTTTTATTGGGAGGTGAATGAAGATGCTGAGGATGTGTTTCTGCAGGTTGTGTTATTGGGAGGTGAGTGGAGATGCTGAGAATTAATTTCTGCAGGTTGTGTTATTGGAAGGTTATTGAAGATGCTGAGGATGTGTTTCTGTAGAAAGTGTCATTGGGAGGTTAGTGGAGATGCTGAGGATGGGTTTCTGCAGGTTGTGTTATTGGGAGGTGAGTGAAGATGCTGAGGATGGGTTTCTGTAGGTTGTGTTATTGGGAGGTGAGTGGAGATGCTGTGGATGTGTTTCTGCAGATTGTGATATTGGGATGTGAGTGAAGATGCTGAGGATGGGTTTCTGCAGGTTGAGTTATTGAAAGGTGACTGGAGATGCTGAGGATAAGTTTCTGCAGTTGTGTTATTGGGAGGGGAGTGGAGATGCTGAGGATGGGTTTCTGCAGGTTGCATTATTGGGAAGTTAGTGGAGATGCTGAGGATGGGTTTCTGCAGGTTGTGTTATTGGAAGGTTATTGAAGATGATGAGGATGGGTTTCTGCAGGTTGTGTTATTGGGCGGTGAGTGAAGAGGCTGAGGATAGGTTTCTGCAGGTTGTGTTACTGGGAGGTGAGTGAAGATGCTGAGGATCGGTTTCTGCAGGTTGTGTTATTGGAAGTTCAGTGAAGATGCTGGGGATGGGTTTCTGCAGGTTGTGTTATTGGAAGGTTAGTGGAGATGCTGAGGATGGGTTCCTGTAGGTTGTATTATTGGGAGGTTAGTGGAGATGCTGAGGATGGGTTTCTGCAGGTTGTGTTATTGGGAGGTGAGTGAAGATGCTGAGGATGGGTTTCTGCAGGTTGTGTTATTGGGAGGTGAGTGGAGATGCTGAGGATGGGTTTCTGCAGGTTGTGTTATTGGGCGGTGAGTGGAGATGCTGAGGATGGGTTTCTGCAGGTTGTGTTATTGGGAGGCGAGTGGAGATGCTGAGGATGTGTTTCTGCAGGTTGCATTACTGGGAATTTAGTGGAGATGCTGAGGATGGGTTTCTGCAGATTGTGTTGTTGGAAGGTTATTGAAGATGATGAGGATGGGTTTCTGCAGGTTGTGTTATGGGGAGGTGAGTGTAGATGCTGTGGATGGGCTTCTGCAGGTTGTTTTATTGGGAGGTGAATGAAGATGCTGAGGATGTGTTTCTGCAGGTTGTGTTATTGGGAGGTGAGTGGAGATGCTGAGAATTAATTTCTGCAGGTTGTGTTATTGGAAGGTTATTGAAGATGCTGAGGATGTGTTTCTGTAGAAAGTATTATTGGGAGGTTAGTGGAGATGCTGAGGATGGGTTTCTGCAGGTTGTGTTATTGGGAGGTGAGTGAAGATCCTGAGGATGGGTTTATGTAGGTTGTGTTATTGGGAGGTGAGTGGAGATGCTGTGGATGTGTTTCTGCAGATTGTGTTATTGGGATGTGAGTGAAGATGCTGAGGATGAGTTTCTGCAGGTTGAGTTATTGAAAGGTGACTGGAGATGCTGAGGATAGGTTTCTGCAGTTGTGATATTGGGAAGTGAGTGGAGATGCTGAGGATGGGTTTCTGAATGTTGCATTATTGGGAAGTTAGTGGAGATGCTGAGGATGGGTATCTGCAGGTTGTGTTAATGGAAGGTTATTGAAGATGATGAGGATGGGTTTCTGCAGGTTGTGTTATTGGGAGGTGAGTGGAGATGCTGAGGATGTGTTTCTGCAGGTTGTGTTTTTGGAAGGTGAGTGAAGTTGCTGAGGATGTGTTTCTGCATGTTGTGTTATTGGGAGGTGAGTGAAGAGGCTGAGGATGGGTTTCTGAAGGTTGTGTTACTGGGATGTGAGTGAAGATGCTGAGGATGGGTTTCTGCAGGTTGTGTTATTGGAAGTTCATTGAAGATGCTGAGGATGGGTTTCTGCAGGTTCTTTTATTGGGAGGTGAGTGAAGATGCTGAGGATGGGTTTCTGCAGGTTGTGTTATTGGGAGGTGAGTGAAGGATGGGTTTCTGCAGGTTGTGTTATTGGAAGGTTAGTGGAGATGCTGAGGATGGGTTTCTGCATGTTGTGTGATTGGAAGGTGAGTGAAGTTGCTGAGGATGGGTTTCTGCAGGTTGCGTTATTGAGAGGTTAGTGAAGCTGCTGAGGATGGTTTCCGCAGGTTGTGTTATTGGGAGGTGAGTGAAGGATGTTTTTCCGCAGGTTGTGTAATTGAAAGTTATTGGAGATGCTGAGGATGGGTTTCAGCAGGTTGTGTTATTGAGAGGTGACTGGAGATGCTGAGGATGGGTTTCTGCAGGTTGTGTTATTGGGAGGTGAGTGGAGATGCTGAGGATGGATTTTCTGCAGGTTGTGTTATTGGGAGGTGAGTGGAGATGCTGAGGATGGGTTTCTGCAGGTTGTGTTGTTTGGAGTTGCGTGAAGATGCTGAGGGTGGGTTTCTGCAGGTTTTGTTATTGGAAGGTTATTGAAGATGCTGAGGATGGGTTTCTGCAGGTTGTGTTAGTGGGAGGTGAGTGAAGATGCTGAGGATGGGTTTCTGCAGGTTGTGTTCTTGGGAGGTGAGTGAAGGATGGGTTTCTGCAGGTTGTGTTATTGGAAGGTGAGTGAAATTGCTGGGGATGGGTTTCTGCAGGTTGCGTTATTGGAAGGTTAGTGAAGATGCTGAGGGTGGTTTCTGCAGGTTGTGTTATTGGGTGGTGAGTGAAAGATGGGTTTCTGCAGGTTGTGTTATTGAAGATGCTGAGGATGGGTTTCTGCAGGTTGTGTTATTGGGAGGTGAGTTGAGATGTTGAGGATGTGTTTCTGCAGGTTGTGTTATTGAGAGGTGAGTGAAGATGCTGAGGATGTGTTTCTGCAGGTTGTGTTATTGGGAGGTGAGTGGAGATGCTGAGGATGGGTTTCTGCAGGTTGTGTTATTGGAAGGTTACTGAAGATGCTGAGGATGGATTTCTGCAGGTTGTACTTTTGGGAGGAGATTGAGGATGCTGAAGATGGGCTTCTGCAGGTTGTGTTATTGGGAGGTGAGTGGAGATGCTGAGGATGGGTTTCTGCAGGTTGTGTAATTGGAAGATGTGTGAAGATGCTGAGGATGGGTTTCTGCAGGTTGTGTTATTGGGAGGTGAGAGGAGATGCTGAGGATGGGTTTCAGCAGGTTGTGTTATTGAAAGGTGAGTGAAGATGCTGAGGATGTGTTTCTGCAGGTTGTGTTATTGAAAGGTGAGTGAAGATGCTGAGGATGTGTTTCTGTAGGTTGTGTGATTGTGAGGTGAGTGGAGATGCTGTGGATGTGTTTCTTCAGATTGTGTTATTGGGATGTGAGTGAAGATGCCGAGGATGGGTTTCTGCAGGTTGTGTTATTGGAAGGTTATTGAAGATGCCGAGGATGGGTTACTGCAGCTTGTGTTATTGGGAGGATAGTGAAGATGCTGAGGATGGGTTCTGCAGTTGTGTTATTGGGAGATGGGTGGAGTTGCTGAGGATGGGATTCTGCAGGTTGTGTTGTTGTGAGTTGCGTGAAGATGCTGAGGGTAGGTTTCTGCAGGTTTTATTATTGGAAGGTTATTGAAGATGCTGAGGATGGGTTTCTGCAGGTTGTGCTTTTGGGAGGAGAGTGAGGATGCTGAGGATGGGTTTCTGCAGGTTGTGTTATTGGGAGGTGAGTGGAGATGCTGAGGATGGGTTTCTGCAGGTTTTGTTATTGGAAGGTTATTGAAGATGCTGAGGATGGGTTTCTGCAGGTTGTTATTGGGAGGTGAGTGAGGATGCTGAGGATGTGTTTCTGCAGGTTGTGTTATTGGAAGGTTAGTGGAGATGCTGAGGATGGGTTTCTGCATGTTGTGTGATTGGAAGGGGAGTGAAATTGCTGAGGATGGGTTTCTGCAGGTTGTGTTATTGCGAGGTGAGTGAAGGAAGGGTTTCTGCAGGTTGTGTTATTGGAAGGTTAGTGGAGATGCTGAGGATAGGTTTCTGCAGGTTGTGTAATTTTGAGGTGACTGGAGATGATGAGGATGGGTTTCTGCAGGTTGTGTTATTAGGAGCTGAGTGAAGATGCTGAGGATGTGTTCCTGCAGGTCGTGTTATTGGGAGGTGAGTGGAGATGCTGAGGATGGGTTCCTGTAGCTTGTGTGATTGGAAGGGGAGTGAAAATGCTGAGGATGGGTTTCTGCAGGTTGTGTTATTGGGAGGTGAGTGAAGGAAGGGTTTCTGCAGGTTGTGTTATTGGAAGGTTAGTGGAGATGCTGAGGATGGGTTTCTGCAGGTTGTGTTACTGGGAGGGGAGTAGAGATGCTGAGGATGGGTTTCAGCAGGTTGTGTTATTGGAAGGTGAGTGAAGATGCTGAGGATGGGTTTCTGCAGGTTGTTATTGGGAGGTGAGTTGAGATGTTGAGGATGGGTTTCTGCAGGTTGCGTTATTGGAAGGTTAGTGAAGATGCTGAGTGTGGTTTCTGCAGGTTGTGTTATTGGGAGGTGTGTGAAGGATGGGTTTCTGCAGGTTGTGTTATTGGAAGGTTAGTGGAGATGTTGAGGATGGGTTTCTGCAGGTTGTGTTATTGAGAGGTGAGTGAAGATGCTGAGGATGTGTTTCTGCAGGTTGTGTTATTGGGAGGTGAGTGGAGATGCTGAGAATGATTTTCTGCAGGTTGTGTTATTGGAAGGTTAGTGAAGATGCTGAGGATGGGTTCCTGGAGGTTGTGGTATTGGGAGGTTAGTGGAGATGCTGAGGATGGGTTTTTGCAAGTTGTGTTATTGGGAGGTGAGTGAAGATGCTGAGGATGGGTTTCTGCAGTTGTGTTATTGGAAGTTTAGTGGAGATACTGAGGATGGGTTTCTGCAGGTTGTGTTATTGGAAGGTGAGTGTAGATGCTAAGGATGGGATTCTGCATGTTGTGTGATTGGAAGGTGAGTGAAATTGCTGAGGATGGGTTTCTGCAGGTTGCGTTATTGGAAGGTTAGTGAAGATGCTGAGGGTGGTTTCTGCAGGGTGTGTTATTGGGAGGTGAGTGGAGATGCTGTGGATGTGTTTCTGCAGGTTGCATTATTGGGAAGTTAGTGGAAATGCTGAGGATGGGTTTCTGCAGGTTGTGTTATTGGAAGGTCATTTAAGATGATGAGGATGGGTTTCTGCAGGTTGTGTTATTGGGAGGTGAGTGTAGATGCTGAGGATGGGTTTCTGCAGGTTGTGTTATTGGGAGGTGAGTGGAGATGCTGAGGATGGGTTTCTGCAGGTTGTGTCATTGGGAGGTTAGTGGAGATGATGAGGATGGGTTTCTGCAGGTTGTGTTATTGGGAGGTGAGTGGAGATGCTGAGGATGGGTTTCTGCAGGTTGTTTTATTGGGAGGTGAATGAAGATGCTGAGGATGTGTTTCTGCAGGTTGTGTTATTGGGAGGTGAGTGGAGATGCTGAGAATTAATTTCTGCAGGTTGTGTTATTGGAAGTTTACTGGAGATGCTGAGGATGGGTTTTTGCAGTTTGTGCAATTGGGAGGTGAGTGGAGATGCTGAGGATGTGTTTCTGCAGGTTGTGTTATTGGGAGCTGAGTGGAGATGCTGAGGATGGGTTTTCTGCAGATTGTGTTATTGGGAGGTCAGTGAAGATGCTGAGGATGGGTTTCTGCAGGTTGTGTTATTGGAAGTTGAGTAAAGATACTGAGGATGGGTCCCTGCAGGTTGTGTTATTGGGCGGTGAGTGAAGTTGCTGAGAAGGGGTCTGTGCAGGCTGTGTACTTGGGAGATGAGTGGAGTTGTTGAGGATGGGTTTCTGCAGGTTGTGTTGTTGGGAGTTGCGTGAAGATGCTGAGGGTGGGTTTCTGCAGGTTTTGTTATTGGAAGGTGAGTGAAGATGCTGAGGATGGGTTTCTGCAGCTTGTGCTTTTGGGAGGTGAGTGAGGATGGGTTTCTGCAGGTTGTGTTATTGGGAGGTGAGTGGAGATGCTGAGGATGGGTTTCTGCAGGTTGTGTAATTGGAAGGTGAGTGAAGATGCTGAGGATGGGTTTCTGCAGGTTGTGTTAGTGGGAGGTGAGTGGAGATGCTGAGGATGGGTTTCTGCAGGTTGTGTTACTGGGATGTGAGTAGAGATGCTGAGGTTGGGTTTCTGCAGGTTGTGTTACTGGGAGATGAGTGGAGATACTGAGAATGGGTTTCTGCAGGTTGTGTTATTGGGAGGTTAGTGGAGATGCTGAGGATGGGTTTCTGCAGTTTGTGTTATTGGGAGATGAGTGAAGATGCTGAGGATGGGTGCCTGCACGTTGTGTTACTGGGAGGTGAGTGGAGATGCTGAGAATTAATTTCTGCAGGTTGTGTTATTGGAAGATTATTGAAGATGCTGAGGATGTGTTTCTGTAGGTAGTGTTATTGGGAGGTTAGTGGGGATGCTGAGGATGGGTTTCTGCAGGTTGTGTTATTGAAAGTTTACTGGAGATGCTGAGGATGGGTTTTTGCAGGTTGTGTAATTGGGAGGTGAGTAGAGATGCTGAGGATGGGTTTCAGCAGGTTGTGTTATTGGGAGGTGAGTGGAGATGCTGAGGATGGGTTTCTGCAGGTTGTGTAATTGGAAGGTGAGTGAAGATGCCGAGGATGGGTTTCTGCAGGTTGTGTTATTGGGAGGTGAGTGGAGGTGCTGAGGATGGGTTTCTGCAGGTTGTGTTACTGGGAGGTGAGTAGAGATGCTGAGGTTGGGTTTCTGCAGGTTGTGTTATTGGGAGATGAGTGAAGATGCTGAGGATGGGTTCCTGCACGTTGTGTTATTTCGAGGTGAGTGAAGATGCTGAGGATGGGTTTCTGCAGGTTGTGTTATGGGGAGGTGAGTGTAGATTCTGAGGATGGGTTTCTGCAGGTTGTGTTATGGGGAGGTGAGTGAAGATGCTGAGGATGCATTTCTGCAGGTTGTGTTATTGGAGGTGAGTGGAGATGTTGTGGATGGGTTTCTGCAGGTTGTTTTATTGGGAGGTGAATGAAGATGCTGAGGATGTGTTTCTGCAGGTTGTGTTATTGGAGGTGAGTGGAGATGCTGAGGATGTGTTTCTGCAGATTGTGTTATTGGGAGGTGAGTGAAGATGCTGAGGATGGGTTTCTGTAGGTTGTGATATTGGGAGGTGAGTGGAGATGCTGAGGATGGGTTTCTGCAGGTTGTGTTATTGGAAGGTTATTGAAGATGCTGAGGATGGGTTTCTGCAGTTGTGTTATTGGAAGTTTAGTGGAGATGCTGAGGATGGGTTTCTGCAGGTTGCGTTACTGGAAGGTGAGTGAAGATGCTGAGGATGGTTTTCTGCAGGTTGTGTTATTGGGAGGTGAGTGGAGATGCTGAGGATGGGTTTTCTGCAGATTGTCTTATTGGGAGGTCAGTGAAGATGCTGAGGATGGATTTCTGCAGGTTTTGTTATTGGAAGTTGAGTGAAGATACTGAGGATGGGTCCCTGCAGGTTGTGTTATTGGGCGGTGAGTGAAGTTGCTGAGAAGGGGTCTATGCAGGCTGTGCACTTGGGAGATGAGTGGAGTTGCTGAGGATGGGTTTCTGCAGGTTCAGCTGTTGGATGTTGCGTGAAGATGCTGAGGGTGGGTTTCTGCAGGTTTTGTTATTGGAAGGTGAGTGAAGATGCTGAGGATGGGTTTCTGCAGGTTGTGCTTTTGGGAGGTGAGTGGAGATGCTGAGGATGGGTTTCTGCAGGTTGTGTAATTGGAAGGTGAGTGAAGATGCTGAGGATGGGTTTCTGCAGGTTGTGTTATTGGGAGGTGAGTGGAGATGGTGAGGATGGGTTTCTGCAGGTTCTGTTACTGGGAGGTGAGTGGAGATGCTGAGTGTGGTTTCTGCAGGTTGTGTTATTGGGAGGTGAGTGAAGGATGGGTTTCTGCAGGTTGTGTTATTGGAAGTTTAGTGGAGATGCTGAGGATAGGTTTCTGCAGGCTGTGTTATTGGGAGGTGACTGGAGATGATGAGGATGGGTTTCTACAGGTTGTGTTATTGGGAGCTGAGTGGAGATGCTGAGAATGATTTTCTGCAGGTTGTGTTATTGGAAGGTTAGTGAAGATGCTGAGGATGGGTTCCTGTAGGTTGTGGTATTGGGAGGTTAGTGGAGATGCTGAGGATGGGTTTCTGCAAGTTGTGTTATTGGGAGGTGAGTGAAGATGCTGAGGATGGGTTTCTGCAGTTGTGTTATTGGAAGTTTAGTGGAGATACTGAGGATGGGTTTCTGCAGGTTGTGTTATTGGAAGGTGAGTGAAGATGCTGAGGATGGGTTTCTGCAGGTTGTGTTATTGGAAGGTGAGTGAAGATGCTGAGGATGGGATTCTGCAGGTTGTGTTATTTGAAGTTGAGTGAAGATACTGAGGATGGGTCCCTGCAGGTTGTGTCATTGGGCGGTGAGTGAAGTTGCTGAGAATGGGTCTGTGCAGGTTGTGTACTTGGGAGATGAGTGGAGTTGCTGAGGATGGGTTTCTGCAGGTTGTGTTATTGGAAGGTTAGTGAAGATGCTGAGGGTGGGTTTCTGCAGGTTTTGTTATTGGAAGGTTATTGAAGATGCTGAGGATGGGTTTCTGCAGGTTGTGTTATTGGGAGATGAGTGGAGTTGCTGAGGATGGGTTTCTGCAGGTTGTGTTATTGGAAGGTTAGTGGAGATGCTGAGGATGGGTTTCTGCAGGTTGCGTTATTGGAAGGTTAGTGAAGATGCTGAGTGTGGTTTCTGCAGGTTGTGTTATTGGGAGGTGAGTGAAGGATGGGTTTCTGCAGGTTATGTTATTGGAATGTTAGTGGAGATGCTGAGGATAGGTTTCTGCAGGTTGTGTTATTGGGAGGTGACTGGAGATGATGAGGATGGGTTTCTGCAGGTTGTGTTATTGGGAGCTGAGTGAAGATGCTGAGGATGGGTTTCTGCATGTTGTGTTATTGGGAGGTGAGTTGAGATGTTGATGATGGGTTTCTGCAGGTTGTGTTATTGAGAGGTGAGTGAAGATGCTGAGGATGTGTTTCTGCAGGTTGTTTTATTGGGAGGTGAGTTGAGATGTTGAGGGTGGGTTTCTGCAGGTTGTGTTATTGAGAGGTGAGTGAAGATGCTGAGGATGTGTTTCTGCAGGTTGTGTTATTGGGAGGTGAGTGGAGATGCTGAGAATGATTTTCTGCAGGTTGTGTTATTGGAAGGTTAGTGAAGATGCTGAGGATGGGTTCCTCTAGGTTGTGTTAGTGGGAGGTAAGTGGAGATGCTGAGGATGGGTTTCTGCAGGTTGCATTATTGGGAAGTTAGTGGACATGCTGAGGATGGGTTTCTGCAGGTTGTGTTATTGGGAGGTTAGTGGAGATGCTGAGGATGGGTTTCTGCAGGTTGTTTTATTGGGAGGTGAATGAAGATGCTGAGGATGTGTTTCTGCAGGTTGTGTTATTGGGAGGTGAGTGCAGATGCTGAGGATGGGTTTCTGCAGGTTGTTTTATTGGGAGGTGAATGAAGATGCTGAGGATGTGTTTCTGTAGGTAGTGTTATTGGGAGGTTAGTGGGGATGCTGAGGATGGGGTTCTGCAGGTTGTTTTACTGAAAGGTTACTGGAGATGCGGAGGATGGGTTTCTGCAGGTTGTGTTATTGGGAGGTGAGTGAAGATGCTGAGGATGGACTTCTGCAGGTTGTGTTATTGGAGGTGAGTGGAGATGTTGAGGATGGGTTTCTGCAGTTGTGTTATTGGGAGGTGAGTAGAGATGCTGAGGATGGGTTTCTGCAGGTTGTGTTTTTGGAAGTTGAGTGAAGTTGCTGATCATGTGTTTCTGCAGGTTGTGTTATTGGGAGGTGAGTGAAGAGGCTGAGGATGGGTTTCTTCAGGTTGTGTTACTGGGAGGTGAGTGAAGATGCTGAGGATGGGTTTCTGCAGGTTGTGTTATTGGAAGTTCATTGAAGATGCTGAGGATGGGTTTCTGCAGGTTGTGTTATTGGGAGGTGAGTGAAGATGCTGAGGATGGATTTCTGCAGGTTGTGTTATTGGAGGTGAGTGGAGATGTTGAGGATGGGTTTCTGCAGTTGTGTTATTGGGAGGTGAGTGGAGATGCTGAGGATGGGTTTCTGCAGGTTGTGTTTTTGGAAGGTGAGTGAAGTTGCTGAGGATGTGTTTCTGCAGGTTGTGTTATTGGAGGTGATTGAAGATGCTGAGGATGGGTTTCTGCAGGTTGTATTATTGAAAGTATACTGGAGATGCTGAGGATGGGTTTCTGCAGGTTGTGT
This sequence comes from Scyliorhinus torazame, assembly GCF_047496885.1. Classification (NCBI taxonomy): domain Eukaryota; kingdom Metazoa; phylum Chordata; class Chondrichthyes; order Carcharhiniformes; family Scyliorhinidae; genus Scyliorhinus; species Scyliorhinus torazame. Next base: position 11,596,884 of record NC_092729.1, on the reverse strand, counting down.
TATTGGGCGGTGAGTGGAGATGCTGAGGATGGGTGTCTGCAGGTTGTGTTATTGGGAGGTGAGTGGAGATGCTGAGGATGGGTTTCTGCAGGTTGTGTTTTTGGAAGGTGAGTGAAGTTGCTGAGGATGTGTTTCTGCAGGTTGTGTTATTGGGAGGTGAGTGAAGAGGCTGAGGATGGGTTTCTTCAGGTTGTGTTACTGGGAGGTGAGTGAAGATGCTGAGGATGGGTTTCTGCAGGTTGTGTTATTGGAAGTTCATTGAAGATGCTGAGGATGGGTTTCTGCAGGTTGTGTAATTGGGAGGTGAGTGAAGGATGGGTTTCTGCAGGTTGTGTAATTGGAAGGTGTGTGAAGATGCTGAGGATGGGTTTCTTCAGGTTGTGTTATTGGGAGGTGAGTGGAGATGCTGAGGATGGGTTTCTGCAGGTTGTGTTACTGGGAGGGGAGTAGAGATGCTGAGGATGGGTTTCAGCAGGTTGTGTTATTGGAAGGTGAGTGAAGATGCTGAGGATGGGTTTCTGGATTTTGTGTGATTGGAATGTGAGTGAAATTGCTGAGGATGGGTTTACTGCATGTTGCGTTATTGGAAGGTGAGTGAAGATGCTGAGGGTGGTTTCTGCAGGTTGTGTTATTGGGAGGTGAGTGAAGGATGGGTTTCTGCAGGTTGTGTTATTGGGAGGTGAGTGAAGATGCTGAGGATGGGTTTCTGCAGGTTGTGTTTATCATAGATTATCATAGAATTTACAGTGCAGAAGGTGGCCATTCGGCCCATCGAGTCTGCACCGGCTCTTGGAAAGAGCACCCTACCCAAGGTCAACACCTCCCCCTATCCCCATAGCCCAGTAACCCCACCCAACACTAAGGGGAATTTTGGACACGAAGGGCAATTTTATTATGGCCAATCCACCTAACCTGCACATATTTGGTCTGTGGGAGGAAACCGGAGCACCCAGAGGAAACCCACGCACACACGGGGAGGATGTGCAGACTCCGCACAGACAGTGACCCAAGCCGGAATCGAACCTGGGACTCTGGAGCTGTGAAGCAATTGTGCCAACCACTATGCTACCGTGCTGCCCCGGTGTTATTGGGAGGTGAGTTGAGATGTTGAGGATGTGTTTCTGCAGGTTGTGTTATTGAGAGGTGAGTGAAGATGCTGAGGATGTGTTTCTGCAGGTTGTGTTATTGGGAGGTGAGTGAAGATGCTGAGAATGATTTTCCGCAGGTTGTGTTATTGGAAGGTTAGTGAAGATGCTGAGGATGGGTTTCCGTAGGTTGTGTTATAGGGAGGTTAGTGGAGATGCTGAGGATGGGTTTCTGCAGGTTGTGTTATTGGGAGGTGAGTGAAGATGCTGAGGATGGGTTTCTTCAGGTAGGGTTATTGGGATGTGAGTGGAGATGCTGTGGATGTGTTTCTGCAGATTGTGTTGTTGGGAGGTGAGTGAAGATGCTGAGGATGGGTTTCTGCAGGTTGTATTATTGAAAGGTTACTGGAGATGCTGAGGATGGGTTTCTGCAGGTTGTTTTATTGTGAGGTGAATGAAGATGCTGAGGATGTGTTTCTGCAGGTTGTGTTATTGGGAGGTGAGTGGAGATGCTGAGAATTAATTTCTACAGGTTGTGTTATTGGAAGGTTATTGAAGATGCTGAGGATGTGTTTCTGTAGGTAGTGTTATTGGGAGGTTAGTGGAGATGCTGAAGATGGGTTTCTGCAGGTTGTGTTATTGGAAGGTGAGTGAAGATGCTGAGGATGGGTTTCTGTAGGTTGTGTTATTGGGAGGTGAGTGGAGATGCTGAGGATGGGTTTCTGCAGGTTGAGTTATTGAAAGGTGACTGGAGATGCTGAGGATAGGTTACTGCAGGTTGTGTTATTGGGAGGTGAGTGAAGGATGGGTTTCTGCAGGTGTGTTATTGGAAGGTTAGTGGAGATGCTGAGGTGGGTTTCTGCATGTTGTGTGATTGGAAGGTGAGTGAAGTTGCTGATGATGGGTTTCTGCAGGTTGCGTTATTGAGAGGTTAGTGAAGCTGCTGTGGATGGTTTCCGCAGGTTGTGTCATTGGCAGGTGAGTGAAGGATGGTTTTCCGCAGGTTGTGTTATTGGAAGGTTAGTGGAGATGCTGAGGATGGGTTTCAGCAGGTTGTGTTATTGAGAGGTGACTGGAGATGCTGAGGATGGGTTTCTGCAGGTTGTGTTATTGGAAGTTATTGAAGATGCTGAGGATGGATTTCTGCAGGTTGTGTTATTGGGAGGTGAATTGAGATGCTGAGGATGGGTTTCTGCAGGTTGTGTAATTGGAAGGTGTGTGAAGATTCTGAGGATGGGTTTCTGTAGGTTGTGTTATTGGGAGGTGAGTGGAGATGCTTTGGATGGGTTTTCTGCAGGTTGTGTTATTGGGAGGGTAGTGAAGATGCTGAGGATGGGTTTCTGCAGGTTGTGTAATTGGAAGGTGTGTGAAGATACTGAGGATGGGTTGCTGAAGGTTGTGTTACTGGGAGGGGAGTAGAGATGCTGAGGATGGGTTTTAGCAGGTTGTGTTATTGGAAGGTGAATGAAGATGCTGAGGATGGGTTTCTGCAGGTTGTGTTATTGGGAGCTGAGTGGAGATGCTGAGGATGGGTTTTCTGCAGGTTGTGTTATTGGAAGGTTAGTGGAGATGCTGAGGATGGGTTTCAGCAGTTTGTGTTATTGAGAGGTGACTGGAGATGCTGAGGATGGGTTTCTGCAGGTTGTGTTATTGGAAGGTTACTGAAGATGCTGAGGATGGGTTTCTGCAGGTTGTGTTATTGGAAGTTATTGAAGATGCTGAGGATGGATTTCTGCAGGTTGTGTTATTGGGAGGTGAATTGAGATGCTGAGGATGGGTTTCTGCAGGTTGTGTTATTGGGAGGTGAGTTGAGATGCTGAGGATGGGTTTCTGCAGGTTGTGTTATTGGGAGGTGAGTGGAGATGCTGAGGATGGGTTTCTGCAGGTTGTGTAATTGGAAGGTGTGTGAAGATACTGAGGATGGGTTGCTGAAGGTTGTGTTATTGGGAGGTGAGTGGAGATGCTGAGGATGGGTTTCTGCAGGTTGTGTTGTTGGGAGTTGCGTGAAGATGCTGAGTGTGGGTTTCTGCAGGTTTTGTTATTGGAAGATTATTGAAGATGCTGAGGATGTGTTTCTGCAGGTTGTGTTATTGAGGGGTGAGTGAAGATGCTGAGGATGGGTTTCTGTAGGTTGTGTTATTGGGAGGTGAGTGGAGATGCTGTGGAAGTGTTTCTGCAGATTGTGTTATTGGGATGTGAGTGAAGATGCTGAGGATGATTTTCCGCAGGTTGTGTTATTGGAAGGTTAGTGAAGATGCTGAGGATGGGTTTCCGTAGGTTGTGTTATAGGGAGGTTAGTGGAGATGCTGAGGATGGGTTTCTGCAGGTTGTGTTATTGGGAGGTGAGTGAAGATGCTGAGGATGGGTTTCTTCAGGTTGGGTTATTGGGATGTGAGTGGAGATGCTGTGGATGTGTTTCTGCAGATTGTGTTGTTGGGAGGTGAGTGAAGATGCTGAGGATGGGTTTCTGCAGGTTGTATTATTGAAAGGTTACTGGAGATGCTGAGGATGGGTTTCTGCAGGTTGTTTTATTGTGAGGTGAATGAAGATGCTGAGGATGTGTTTCTGCAGGTTGTGTTATTGGGAGGTGAGTGGAGATGCTGAGAATTAATTTCTACAGGTTGTGTTATTGGAAGGTTATTGAAGATGCTAAGGATGTGTTTCTGTAGGTAGTGTTATTGGGAGGTTAGTGGAGATGCTGAAGATGGGTTTCTGCAGGTTGTGTTATTGGAAGGTGAGTGAAGATGCTGAGGATGGGTTTCTGTAGGTTGTGTTATTGGGAGGTGAGTGGAGATGCTGAGGATGGGTTTCTGCAGGTTGAGTTATTGAAAGGTGACTGGAGATGCTGAGGATAGGTTACTGCAGGTTGTGTTATTGGGAGGTGAGTGAAGGATGGGTTTCTGCAGGTGTGTTATTGGAAGGTTAGTGGAGATGCTGAGGTGGGTTTCTGCATGTTGTGTGATTGGAAGGTGAGTGAAGTTGCTGATGATGGGTTTCTGCAGGTTGCGTTATTGACAGGTTAGTGAAGCTGCTGTGGATGGTTTCCGCAGGTTGTGTCATTGGCAGGTGAGTGAAGGATGGTTTTCCGCAGGTTGTGTTACTGGAAGGTTAGTGGAGATGCTGAGGATGGGTTTCAGCAAGTTGTGTTATTGAGAGGTGACTGGAGATGCTGAGGATGGGTTTCTGCAGGTTGTGTTATTGGAAGGTTACTGAAGATGCTGAGGATGGGTTTCTGCAGGTTGTGTTATTGGAAGTTATTGAAGATGCTGAGGATGGATTTCTGCAGGTTGTGTTATTGGGAGGTGAATTGAGATGCTGAGGATGGGTTTCTGCAGGTTGTGTAATTGGAAGGTGTGTGAAGATTCTGAGGATGGGTTTCTGTAGGTTGTGTTATTGGGAGGTGAGTGGAGATGCTTTGGATGGGTTTTCTGCAGGTTGTGTTATTGGGAGGGTAGTGAAGATGCTGAGGATGGGTTTCTGCAGGTTGTGTAATTGGAAGGTGTGTGAAGATACTGAGGATGGGTTGCTGAAGGTTGTGTTACTGGGAGGGGAGTAGAGATGCTGAGGATGGGTTTTAGCAGGTTGTGTTATTGGAAGGTGAGTGAAGATGCTGAGGATGGGTTTCTGCAGGTTGTGTTATTGGGAGCTGAGTGGAGATGCTGAGGATGGGTTTTCTGCAGGTTGTGTTATTGGAAGGTTAGTGGAGATGCTGAGGATGGGTTTCAGCAGGTTGTGTTATTGAGAGGTGACTGGAGATGCTGAGGATGGGTTTCTGCAGGTTGTGTTATTGGAAGGTTACTGAAGATGCTGAGGATGGCTTTCTGCAGGTTGTGTTATTGGGAGGTGAATTGAGATGCTGAGGATGGGTTTCTGCAGGTTGTGTTATTGGGAGGTGAGTTGAGATGCTGAGGATGGGTTTCTGCAGGTTGTGTTATTGGGAGGTGAGTGGAGATGCTGAGGATGGGTTTCTGCAGGTTGTGTAATTGGAAGGTGTGTGAAGATACTGAGGATGGGTTGCTGAAGGTTGTGTTATTGGGAGGTGAGTGGAGATGCTGAGGATGGGTTTCTGCAGGTTGTGTTGTTGGGAGTTGCGTGAAGATGCTGAGTGTGGGTTTCTGCAGGTTTTGTTATTGGAAGATTATTGAAGATGCTGAGAATGTGTTTCTGCAGGTTGTGTTACTGAGGGGTGAGTGAAGATGCTGAGGATGGGTTTCTGTAGGTTGTGTTATTGGGAGGTGAGTGGAGATGCTGTGGAAGTGTTTCTGCAGATTGTGTTATTGGGATGTGAGTGAAGATGCTGAGGATGCGTTTCTGCAGGTTGAGTTATTGAAAGTTGACTGGAGATGCTGAGGATAGGTTTCTGCAGTTGTGTTATTGGGAGGTGTGTTCTGATGCTGAGGATGGGTTTCTGCAGGTTGCATTATTGGGAAGTCAGTAGAGATGCTGAGGATGGGTTTCTGCAGGTTGTGTTATTGGAAGGTTATTGAAGATGAATGGGATGGGTTTCTGCAGGTTGTTATTGGGAGGTGAGTGTAGATGCTGAGGATGGGTTTCTGCAGGTTGTGTTATTGGGAGGTGAGTGGAGATGCTGAGGATAGGTTTCTGCAGGTTGTGTCATTGGGAGGTTAGTGGAGATGCTGAGGATGGGTTTCTGCAGGTTGTGTTATTGGGAGGTGAGTGTAGATGCTGAGGATGGGTTTCTGCAGGTTGTGTTATTGGGAGGTGAGTGGAGATGCTGAGGATAGGTTTCTGCAGGTTGTGTCATTGGGAGGTTAGTGGAGATGCTGAGGATGGGTTTCTGCAAGTTGTTTTATTGGGAGGTGAATGAAAATGCTGAGGATGTGTTTCTGCAGGTTGTGTTATTGGGAGGTGAGTGGAGATGATGAGAATTAATTTCTGCAGGTTGTGTTATTGGAAGGTTATTGAAGATGCTGAGGATGTGTTTCTGTAGGTAGTGTTATTGGGAGGTTAGTGGAGATGCTGAGGGTGGGTTTCTGCAGGTTGTGTTATTGGAAGGTTATTGAAGATAATGAGGATGGGTTTCTGCAGGTTGTGTTATTAGGAGGTGAATGTAGATGCTGAGGATGGGTTTCTGCAGGTTGTGTTATTGGGAGGTGAGTGAAGATGCTGAGGATGGGTTTCTGCAAGTTGTGTTATTGGAAGGTGAGTGGAGATGTTGAGGATGGGTTTCTGCAGATTGCGTTATAGGGATGTGAGTGAACAATGGGTTTCTGCAGGTTGAGTTATTGAAAGGTGACTGGAGATGCTGAGGATAGGTTTCTGCAGGTTGTGTTATTGGGAGGTGAGTGGAGATGCTGAGGATGGGTTTCTGCAGGTTGCATTATTGGGAAGATAGTGGAGATGCTGAGGATGGGTTTCTGCAGGTTGTGTTATTGGAAGGTTATTGAAGATGATGAGGATGGATTTATGCAGGTTGTGTTATTGGGAGGTGAGTGGAGATGCTGAGGATGGGTTTCTGCAGGTTGTGTTATTGGGAGGTGAGTGAAGTTGCTGAGGATGGGTTTCTGCAGGTTGTGTTATTGGGAGGTGAGTGAAGATGCTGAGGATGGGTTTCTGCAGGTTGTGTTATTGGGAGGTGAATGAAGTTGCTGAGGATGGGTTTCTGCAGGTTGCGTTATTGGGAGGTTAGTGAAGCTGCTGAGGATGGTTTCCGCAGGTTGTGTTATTGGGAGGTGAGTGCAGGATGTTTTTCCGCAGGTTGTGTTATTGGAAGGTTAGTGGAGATGCTGAGGATGGGTTTCAGCAGGTTGTGTTATTGAGAGGTGACTGGAGATGCTGAGGATGGGTTTCTGCAGGTTGTGTTATTGGGAGGTGAGTGGAGATGTTGAGGATGTGTTTCTGCAGGTTGTGTTATTGGGAGGTGAGTGAAGATACTGAGGATGGGTTCTGCAGGTTGTGTTATTGGAAGGTTATTGAAGATGCTGAGGATGGGTTTCTGCAGGTTGTGTTATTGAAAGGTTACTGGAGATGCTGAGGATGGGTTTCTGCAGGTTGTGTTATTGGGAGGTGAGTGGAGATGCTGAGGATGTGTTTCTGCAGGTTGCATTATTGGGAATTTAGTGGAGATGCTGAGGATGGGTTTCTGCAGGTTGTGTTATTAGGAGGTGAGTGTAGATGCTGAGGATGGGTTTCTGCAGGTTGTGTTATTGGAAGGTTACTGAAGATGCTGAGGATGGGTTTCTGCAGGTTGTGTTATTGAAAGGTTATGGAGATGCTGAGGATGGGTTTCTGCAGGTTGTGTTATTGGGAGGTGAGTGGAGATGCTGAGGATGTGTTTCTGCAGGTTGCATTATTGGGAATTTAGACGAGATGCTGCGGATGGGTCTGCAGGTTGTGTTATTAGGAGGTGAGTGTAGATGCTGAGGATGTGTTTCTGCAGGTTGTGTTATTGGGAGGTGAGTGAAGATGCTGAGGATGGGTTTCTGCAGGTTGTGTCATTGGGAGGTGAGTGAAGTTGCTGAGGATGGGTTTCTGCAGGTTGTGTTATTGGGAGGTGAGTGAAGATGCTGAGGATGGGTTTCTGCATTTTGTGTTATTGGAAGTTCATTGAAGATGCTGAGGATGGGTTTCTGCTGGTTGTGTTATTGGGAGGTGAATGAAGGATGGGTTTCTGCAGGTTGTGTTATTGGAAGGTTAGTGGAGATGCTGAGGCTGGGTTTCTGCATGTTGTGTGATTGGAAGGTGAGTGAAGTTGCTGAGGATGGGTTTCTGCAGGTTGCGTTATTGGGAGGTTAGTGAAGCTGCTGAGGATGGTTTCCGCAGGTTGTGTTATTGGGAGGTGAGTGAAGGATGGTTTTCCGCAGGTTGTGTTATTGAGAGGTGACTGGAGATGCTGAGGATGGGTTTCTGCAGGTTGTGTTATTGGGAGGTGGGTGGAGATGCTGAGGATGGGTTTCTGCAGGTTGTGTTATTGGGAGGTGGGTGGAGATGTTGAGGATGGGTTTCTGCAGGTTGTTTTATTGGGAGGTGAATGAAGATGCTGAGGATGTGTTTCAGCAGGTTGTGTTAATGGGAGGTGAGTGGAGATGCTGAGAATGAATTTCTGCAGGTTGGGTTATTGGAAGGCTATTGAAGATGCTGAGGCTGGGTTTTTGCAGTTTGTGTTATTGGGAGGTTAGTGGAGATGCTGAGGATGGGTTTCTGCAGGTTGTGTTACTGGGAGGTGAGTGAAGGATGGGTTTCTGCAGGTTGTGTTATTGGAAGGTTAGTGGAGATGCTGAGGATGGGTTTCTGCATGTTGTGTGATTGGAAGGTGAGTGAGGTTGCTGAGGATGGGTTTCTGCAGGATGCGTTATTGGGAGGCTAGTGAAGCTGCTGAGGATGGGTTTCCGGAGGTTGTGTTATTGGTAGGTTAGTGGAGATGCTGAGGATGGGTTTCAGCAGGTTGTGTTATTGGGAGGTGAGTGGAGATGCTGAGGATGGGTTTCTGCAGGTTGTGTTATTGGGAGGTGAGTGAAGATGCTGAGGATGGGTTTCTGCTGGTTGTGCTTTTGGGAGTTTAGTGGAGATGCTGAGGATGGGTTTCTGCAAGTTGTTTTATTGGGAGGGGAATGAAGATGCTAAGGATGTGTTTCTGCAGGTTGTGTTATTGGGAGGTGAGTGGAGATGCTGAGAATTAATTTCTGCAGGTTGTGTTATTGGAAGGTTATTGAAGATGCTGAGGATGTGTTTCTGTAGGTAGTGTTATTGGGAGGTCAGTGGGAATGCTGAGGATGGGTTTCTGCAGGTTGTGTTATTGAAAGGTTACTGGAGATGCTGAGGATGGGTTTCTGCAGGTTGTGTTACTGGGAGGTGAGTGAAGGATGGGTTTCTGCAGGTTGTGTTATTGGAAGGTTAGTGGAGATGCTGAGGATGGGTTTCTGCATGTTGTGTGATTGGAAGGTGAGTGAGATTGCTGAGGATGGGTTTCTGAAGGATGCGTTATTGGAAGGTTAGTGGAGATGCTGAGGATGGGTTTCAGCTGGTTGTGTTATTGAGAGCTGACTGGAGATGGTGAGGATGGGTTTCTGCAGGTTGTGTTATTGGAATGTTATTGAAGATGCTGAGGATGGGTTTCTGCAGGTTGTGTTATTGGGAGGTGAGTGGAGATGTTGAGGATGGGTTTCTGCAGGTTGTTTTATTGGGAGGTTAGTGGAGATGCTGAGGATGGGTTTCTGCAAGTTGTTTTATTGGGAAGGGAATGAAGATGCTGAGGATGTGTTTCTGCAGGTTGTGTTATTGGGAGATGAGTGGAGATGCTGAGAATTAATTTCTGCAGGTTGTGTTATTGGAAGGTTATTGAAGATGCTGAGGATGGGTTTCTGCAGGTTGTGTTATTAGGAGGTGAATGTAGATGCTGAGGATGGGATTCTGCAGGTTGTGTTATTGGGAGGTGAGTGAAGATGCTGAGGATGGGTTTCTGCAAGTTGTGTTATTGGAAGGTGAGTGGAGATGTTGAGGATGGGTTTCTGCAGGTTGTTTTATTGGGAGGTGAATGAAGATGCTGAGGATGTGTTTCTGCAGGTTGTGTTATTTAGAGGTGAGTGGAGATGCTGAGAATTAATTAATGCAGGTTGTGTTATTGGAAGTTTATAGAGGATGCTGAGGATGTGTTTCTGTAGGTTGTGTTATTGGGAGGTGAGTGGAGATGCTGAGGATGGGTTTCTGCAGGTTGTGTTATTGGGATGTGAGTGGAGATGCTGTGGATGTGTTTCTGCAGATTGCGTTATTGGGATGTGAGTGAACATGCTGAGGATGGGTTTCTGCAGGTTGAGTTATTGAAAGGTGACTGGAGATGCTGAGGATAGGTTTCTGCAGGTTGTGTTATTGGGAGGTGAGTGGAGATGCTGAGGATGGGTTTCTGCAGGTTGCATTATTGGGAAGATAGTGGAGATGCTGAGGATGGGTTTCTGCAGGTTGTGTTATTGGAAGGTTATTGAAGATGATGAGGATGGATTTCTGCAGGTTGTGTTATTGGGAGGTGAGTGGAGATGCTGAGGATGGGTTTCTGCAGGTTCTGTTATTGGGAGGTGAGTGGAGATGCTGAGGATGGGTTTCTGCAGGTTGTGTCATTGTTAGGTTAGTGGAGATGCTGAGGATGGGTTTCTGCAATTTGTTTTATTGGGAGGTGAATGAAGATGCTGAGGATGTGTTTCTGCATGTTGTGTTATTGGGAGGTGAGTGGAGATGCTGAGAATTAATTTCTGCAGGTTGTGTTATTGGAAGGTTATTGAAGATGCTGAGGATGTGTTTCTGTAGGTAGTGTTATTTGGAGGTTAGTGGGGATGCTGAGGATGGGTTTCTGCAGGTTGTGTTATTGGGAGGTGAGTAAAGATGCTGAGGATGGGTTTCTGCAGGTTGTGTTATTGGAAGTTGAGTGAAGATACTGAGGATGGGTTCCTGCAGGTTGTGTTATTGGAAGGTTATTGAAGATGCTGAGGATGTGTTTCTTTAGGTAGTGTTATTTGGAGGTTAGTGGGGATGCTGAGGATGGGTTTCTGCAGGTTGTGTTATTGGGAGGTGAGTGACGATGCTGAGGATGGGTTTCTGCAGGTTGTGTTATTGGAAGTTGAGTGAAGATACTGAGGATGGGTTCCTGCAGGTTGTGTTATTGGGCGGTGAGTGAAGTTGCTGAGAATGGGTCTGTGCAGGTTGTGTACTTGGGAGATGAGTGGAGATGCTGAGGATGGGTTTCTGCAGGTTGTGTTATTGGGGGGTGAGTGAAGATGCTGAGGATGGGTTTCTGCAGGTTGTGTTCTTGTGAGGTGAGTGAAGGATGGGTTTCTGCAGTTTGTGTTATTGGGAGGTTAGTGGAGATGCTGAGGATGGGTTTCTGCATTTTGTGTGATTGGAAGGTGAGTGAAATTGCTGAGGATGGTTTTCTGCAGGTTGTGTTATTGGAAGGTTATTGAAGATGCTGAGGATGGATTTCTGCAGGTTGTGTTATTGGGAGGTGAGTTGAGATGCTGAGGATGGGTTTCTGCAGGTTGTGTTATTGGGATGTGAGTTGAGATGCTGAGGATGAGTTTCTGCAGGTTGTGTAATTGGAAGGTGTGTGAAGATACTGAGGATGGGTTTCTGCAGGTTGTGTTACTGGGAGGGGAGTAGAGATGCTGAGGATGGGTTTCAGCAGGTTGTGTTATTGGGAGGTGAGTGGAGATGCTGAGGATGGGTTTTCGGCAGGTTGTGTTATTGGGAGGTTCGTGAAGATGCTGAGGATGGGTTTCTGCAGGTTGTGATATTGGAAGTTGAGTGAAGATACTGAGGATGGGTTCCTGCAGCTTGTGTTATTGGGCGGTGAGTGAAGTTGCTGAGAATGGCTCTGTGCAGGTTGTGTACTTGGGAGATGAGTGGAGATGCTGAGGATGGGTTTCTGCAGGTTGTGTTGTTGGGAGTTGCGTGAAGATGCTGAGTGTGGGTATCTGCAGGTTTTGTTATTGGAAGATTATTGAAGATGCTGAGGATGGGTTTCTGCAGGTTGTGTTATTGGGGGGTGAGTGAAGATGCTGAGGATGGGTTTCTGCAGGTTGAGTTGTTGGGAGGTGAGTGAAGGATGGGTTTCTGCAGGTTGTGTTATTGGAAGGATAGTGGAGATGCTGAGGATTGGTTTCTGCATTTTGTGTGATTGGAAAGTGAGTGAAATTGCTGAGGATGGGTTTCTGCAGGTTGCGTTATTGGAAGGTTAGTGAAGATGCTGAGGGAAGTTTCTGCAGGTTTTGTTATTGGGAGGTGAGTGAAGGATGGGTTTCTGCAGGTTGTGTTTATCATAGATTATCATAGAATTTACAGTGCAGAAGGAGGCCATTCGGCCCATCGAGTCTGCACCGGCTCTTGGAAAGAGCACCCTACCCAATGTCAACACCTCCCCCTATCTCCATAGCCCAGTAACCCCACCCAACACTAAGGGGAATTTTGGACAATAAGGGCAATTTTATTATGGCAAATCCACCTAACATGCACATCTTTGGACTGTGGGAGGAAACCGGAGCACCCGGAGGAAACCCACGCACACATGGGGAGGATGTGCAGACTCCGCACAGACAGTGACCCAAGCCGGAATCGAACCTGGGACTCTGGAGCTGTGAAGCAATTGTGCTAACCACTATGATACCGTGCTGCCCCGGTGTTATTTGGAGGTGAGTTGAGATGTTGAGGATGTGTTTCTGCAGGTTGTTTTATTGAGAGGTGAGTGAAGATGCTGAGGATGTGTTTCTGCAGGTTGTGTTTCGGGAGGTTAGTGGAGATGCTGAGGATGGGTTTCTGCAGGTTGTGTTATTGGGAGGTGAGTGAAGATGCTGAGGATGGGTTTCTTCAGAGTGGGTTATTGGAAGGTGAGTGGAGATGCTGTGGATGGGATTCTGCAGATTGTGTTGTTGGGAGGTGAGTGGAGATGCTGAGGATGGGTTTCTGCAGGTTCCATTATTGGGAAGTTAGTGGAGATGCTGAGGACGGGTTTCTGCAGGTTGTGTTATTGAAAGGTTATTGAAGATGAATGGGATGGGTTTCTGCAGGTTGTTTTATTGGGAGGTGAGTATAGATGCTGAGGATGGGTTTCTGCAGGTTGTGTTATTGGGAGGTGAGTGGAGATGCTGAGGATAGGTTTCTGCAGGTTGTGTCATTGGGAGGTTAGTGGAGATGCTGAGGATGGGTTTCTGCAAGTTGTTTTATTGGGAGGTGAATGAAGATGCAGAGGATGTGTTTCTGCAGGTTGTGTTATTGGGAGTTGAGTTGAGATGCTGAGAATTAATTTCTGCAGGTTGTGTTATTGGAAGGTTATTGAAGATGCTGAGGATGTGTTTCTGTAGGTAGTGTTATTGGGAGGTTAGTGGGGATGCTGAGGATGGGTTTCTGCAGGTTGTGTTATTGGGAGGTGAGTGGAGATGCTGAGGATGGGTTTCTGTAGGTTGTGTTATTGGGAGGCGAGTGAAGATGCTGACGATGGGTTTCTGCAAGTTGTGTTATTGGGAGGTGAGTGGAGATGTTGAAAATTAATTTCTGCAGGTTGTGTTATTGGAAGGTTATTGAAGATGCTGAGGATGTGTTTCTGTAGGTAGTGTTATTGGGAGGTTAGTGGGGATGCTAAGGATGGGTTTCTGCAGGTTGTGTTATTGAAAGGTTACTGGAGATGCTGAGGATGGGTTTCTGCAGGTTGTGTTATTGGGAGGTGAGTGGAGATGCTGAGGATGGGTTTCTGCAGGTTGTGTTATTGGGAGGCGAGTGAAGATGCTGACGATGGGTTTCTGCAAGTTGTGTTATTGGGAGGTGAGTGGAGATGTTGAGGATGAGTTTCTGCAGATTGTTTTATTGGGAGGTGAATGAAGATGCTGAGGATGTGTTTCTGCAGGTTGTGTTATTGGGAGGTGAGTGCAGCTGCTGAGGATGTGTTTCTGCAGGTTGTGTTATTGGGAGGTGAGTGGAGATGCTGAGAATTAATTTCTGCAGGTTGTGTTATTGGAAGGTTATTGAAGATGCGGAGTATGTGTTTCTGTAGATAGTGTTATTGGGAGGTTAGTGGAGATTATGAGGATGGGTTTCTGCAGGTTGTGTTATTGGGAGGTGAGTGAAGATGCTGAGGATGGGTTTCTGTAGGTTGCGTTATTGGGAGGTGAGTGGAGATGCTGAGGATGGGTTTCTGCGGGTTGAGTTATTGAAAGGTGACTGGAGATGCTGAGGATAGATTTCTGCAGTTGTGTTATTGGGAGGTGAGTGGAGATGCTGAGTATGGGTTTCTGCAGGTTGCATTATTGGGAAGTTAGTGGAGATGCTGAGGATGAGTTTCTGCAGGTTGTGTTATTGGATGGTTATTGAAGATGATGAGGATGGATTTCTGCAGGTTGTGTTATTGGGAGGTGAGTGGAGATGCTGAGGATGGGTTTCTTCAGGTTGTGTTTTTGGAACGTGAGTGAAGTTGCTGAGGATGGGTTTCTGCAGGTTGTGTTATTGGGAGGTGAGTGAAGAGGCTGAGGATGGGTTTCTGCAGGTTGTGTTACTGGGAGGTGAGTGAAGGATGGGTTTCTGCAGGTGTGTTATTGAAAGGTTAGTGGAGATGCTGAGGATGGGTTTCTGCAGGTTGTGTTATTGGAAGGTTACTGAAGATGCTGAGGATGGGTTTCTGCAGGTTATGTTATTGGAAGGTTATTGAAGATGCTGAGGATGGATTTCTGCAGGTTGTGTTATTGGGAGGTGAATTGAGATGCTGAGGATGGGTTTCAGCGGGTTGTGTTATTGGGAGGTGAGTTGAGATGCTGAGGATGGGTTTCTGCAGGTTGTGTTATTGGGAGGTGAGTGGAGATGCTGAGGATGGGTTTCTGCAGGTTGTGTAATTGGAAGGTGTGTGAAGATACTGAGGATGGGTTTCTGCAGGTTGTATTATTGGGAGGTGAGCGGAGATGCTGAGGATGGGTTTCTGCAGGTTGTGTTACTGGGAGGGGAGTAGAGATGCTGAGGATGGGTTTCAGCAGGTTGTGTTATTGGAAGGTGAGTGAAGATGCTGAGGATGGGTTTCTGCAGGTTGTGTTTATCATAGATTATCATAGAATTTACAGTGCAGAAGGAGGCCATTCGCCCCATCGAGTCTGCACCGGCTCTTGGAAAGAGCACCCTACCCAAGGTCAACACCTCCCCCTATCCCCATAGCCCAGTAACCCCACCCAACACTAAGGGGAAGTTTGGACACTAAGGGCAATTTTATTATGGCCAATCCTCCTAACCTGCACATCTTTGGACTGTGGGAGGAAACCGGAGCACCCGGAGGAAACCCACGAACACACGGGGAGGATGTGCAGACTCCGCACAGACAGTGACCCAAGCCGGAATCGAACCTGGGACTCTGGAGCTGTGAAGCACGTGTGCTAACCACTATGCTACCGTGCTGCCCCGGTGTTATTGGGAGGTGAGTTGAGATGTTGAGGATGTGTTTCTGCAGGTTGTGTTATTGAGAGGTGAGTGAAGATGCTGAGGATGTGTTTCTGCAGGTTGTGTTATTGGGAGGTAAGTGAAGATGCTGAGAATGATTTTCGGCAGGTTGTGTTATTGGAAGGTTAGTGAAGATGCTGAGGATGGGTTTCCGTTGGTTGTGTTATTGGGAGGTTAGTGGAGATGCTGAGGATGGGTTTCTGCAGGTTGTATTATTGAAAGGTTACTGGAGATGCTGAGCATGGGTTTCTGCAGGTTGTGTTATGGGGAGGTGAGTGGATATGCTGAGGATGTGTTTCTGCAGGTTGTGTTATTGGGAGGTGAGTGAAGATGCTGAGGATGGGTTTCTGCAGGTTGTGTTATTGGGAGGTGAGTGGAGATGCGGATGATGGGTTTCTGCAGGTTGCATTATTGGGAATTTAGTGGAGATGCTGAGGATGGGTTTCTGCAGGTTGTGTTATTGGAAGGTTAGGGAAGATGCTGAGGATGTGTTTCTGCAGGTTGTGTTATTGGGAGGTGAGTGGAGATGCGGATGATGGGTTTCTGCAGGTTGCATTATTGGGAATTTAGTGGAGATGCTGAGGATGGGTTTCTGCAGGTTGTGTTATTGGAAGGTTATTGAAGATAATGAGGATGGGTTTCTGCAGGTTGTGTTATTAGGAGGTGAATCTAGATGCTGAGGATGGGTTTCTGCAGGTTGTGTTATTGGAAGGTTAGGGAAGATGCTGAGGATGTGTTTCTGTAGGTTGTGTTATTGGGATGTGAGTGAAGATGCAGTGGATGTGTTTCTGCAGATTGCGTTATTGGGATGTGAGTGAAGATGCTGAGGATGGGTTTCTGCAGGTTGAGTTATTGAAAGGTGACTGGAGATGCTGAGGATAGGTTTCTGCAGGTTGTGTTATTGGGAGGTGAGTGGAGATGCTGAGGATGGGTTTCTGCAGGTTGCATTATTGGGAAGATAGTAGAGATGCTGAGGATGGGTTTCTGCAGTTTGTGTTATTGGACGGTTATTGAAGATGATGAGGATGGGTTTCTGCAGGTTGTGTTATTGGGAGGTGAGTGAAGTTGCTGAGGATGGGTTTCTGCAGGTTGTGTTATTGGGAGGTGAGTGGAGATGCTGAGGATGGGTTTCTGCAGGTTGTGTTATTGGGAGGTGAGTGAAGTTGCTGAGGATGGGTTTCTGCAGGTTGTGTTATTGGGAGGTGAGTGAAGATGCTGAGGATGTGTTTCTGTAGGTAATGTTATTGGGAGGTGAGTGGAGATGCTGAGAATGAATTACTGCAGGTTGTGTTATTGGAAGGCTATTGAAGATGCTGAGGATGTGTTTCTGTAGGTAGTGTTATTGGGAGGTTAGTGGAGATGCTGAGGCTGGGTTTTTGCAGTTTGTGTTATTGGGCGGTTAGTGGAGATGCTGAGGATGGGTTTCTGCAGGTTGTGTTATTGGGAGGTTATTCAAGATGCTGAGGATGGGTTTCTGCAGGTTGTGTTATTGGAAGGTGAGTGGAGATGCTGAGGATGGGTTTCTGCAGGTTGTGTTACTGGGAGGTGAGTGAAGTATGGGTTTCTGCAGGTTGTGTTATTGGAAGGTTAGTGGAGATGCTGAGGATGGGTTTCTGCATGTTGTGTGATTGTAGGGTGAGTAAGGTTGCTGAGGATGGCTTTGTGCAGGATGCGTTATTGGGAGGTTAGTGAAGCTGCTGAGGATGGTTTCCGGAGGTTGTGTTATTGGTAGGTTAGTGGAGGTGCTGAGGATGGGTTTCAGCAGGTTGTGTTATTGGGAGGTGAGTGGAGATGCTGAGGATGGGTTTCTGCACGTTGTGTTATTGGGAGGTGAGTGAAGATGCTGAGGATGGGTTTCTGCAGGTTGTGTTATTGGGAGGTTAGTGGAAATGCTGAGGATGGGTTTCTGCAAGTTGTTTTATTGGGAGGGGAATGAAGATGCTGAGGATGGGTTTCTGCAGGTTGTGTTATTGAGAGGTGAGTGGAGATGCTGAGGATGGGTTTCTGCAGGTTGTGTTATTGGGAGGTGAGTGAAGATGCTGAGGATGGGTTTCTGCAGGTTGTGTTATTGGGAGGTTAGTGGAGATGCTGAGGATGGGTTTCTGCAAGTTGTTTTATTGGGAGGGGAATGAAGATGCTGAGGATGGGTTTCTGCAGGTTGTGTTATTGAGAGGTGAGTGGAGATGCTGAGGATGGGTTTCTGCAGGTTGTGTTATTGGGAGGTGAGTGAAGATGCTGAGGATGGGTTTCTGCAGGTTGTGTTATTGGGAGGTGAGTGGAGATGCTGAGAATTAATTTCTGCAGGTTGTGTTATTGGAAGTTTATTGAAGATGCTGAGGATGTGTTTCTGTAGGTAGTGTTATTGGGAGGTTAGTGGGAATGCTGAGGATGGGTTTCTGCAGGTTGTGTTATTGAAAGGTTACTGGAGATGCTGAAGATGGGTTTCTGCAGGTTGTGTTATTGGGAGGTGAGTGGAGATGCTGAGGATGTGTTTCTGCAGGTTGCATTATTGGCAATTTAGTGGAGATGCTGAGGATGGATTTCTGCAGGTTGTGTTATTGGAAGGTTATTGAAGATGATGAGGATGGGTTTCTGCAGGTTGTGTTATTAGGAGGTGAGTGTAGATGCTGAGGATGGGTTTCTGCAGGTTGTGTTATTGGGAGGTGAGTGAATATGCTGAGGATGGGTTTCTGCAAGTTGTGTTATTGGGAGGTGAGTGGAGATGTTGAGGATGGGTTTCTGCAGGTTGTTTTATTGGGAGGTGAATGAAGATGCTGAGGATGTGTTTCTGCAGGTTGTGTTATTGGGAGGTGAGTGGAGATGCTGAGAATTAATTTCTGCAGGTTGTGTTATTGGAAGGTTATTGAAGATGCTGAGGATGTGTTTCTGTAGGTAATGTTATTGGGAGGTTAGTGGAGATGCTGAGGATGGGTTTATGCAGGTTGTGTTACTGGGAGGTGAGTGAAGATGCTGAGGATGGGTTTCTGCAGGTTGTGTTATTGGAAGTTCATTGAGGATGCTGAGGATGGGTTTCTGCAGGTTCTGCTTTTGGGAGGTGAGTGAAGATGCTGTGGATGGGTTTCTGCAGGTTATGTTATTGGGAGGTGAGTGAAGGATGGGTTTCTGCAGGTTGTGTTATTGGAAGGTTAGTGGAGATGCTGAGGATGGGTTTCTGCATGTTGTGTGATTGGAAGGTGAGTAAAGTTGCTGAGGATGGGTTTCTGCAGGTTGCGTTATTGAGAGATTATTGAAGCTTCTGAGGATGGTTTCCGCAGGTTGTGTTATTGGGAGGTGAGTGAAGGATGGTTTTCCGCAGGTTGTGTTATTGGAAGGTTAGTGGAGATGCTGAGGATGGGTTTCAGCAGGTTGTGTTATTGAGAGGTGACTGGAGATGCTGAGGATGGGTTTCTGCAGGTTGTGTTATTGGAAGGTTACTGAAGATGCTGAGGATGGGTTTCTGCAGTTTGTGTTATTGGAAGGTTAGTGGAGATGCTGAGGATGGGTTTCAGCAGGTTGTGTTATTGAGAGGTGACTGGAGATGCTGAGGATGGGTTTCTGCAGGTTGTGTTATTGGAAGGTTACTGAAGATACTGAGGATGGGTTCCTGCAGGTTGTGTTATTGGGCGGCGAGTGAAGTTGCTGAAAATGGGTCTGTGCAGGTTGTGTACTTGGGAGATGAGTGGAGATGCTGAGGATGGGGTTCTGCAGGTTTTGTTATTGGAAGGTTTTGATGATGCTGAGGATGTGTTTCTGTAGGTAGTGTTATTGGAAGGTTAGTGGAGATGCTGAGGATGGTTTCCTGCATTTTGTGTGATTGGAAGATGAGTGAAATTGCTGAGGATGGGTTTCTGCAGGTTGCGTTATTGGATGGTTAGTGAAGATGCTGAGGATTTGTTTCTGCAGGTTGTGTTATTGGGAGGTGAGTTGAGATGTTGATAATGTGTTTCTGCAGGTTGTGTTATTGAGAGGTGAGTGAAGATGCTGAGGATGTGTTTCTACAGGTTGTGTTATTGGGAGGTGAGTGAAGATGCTGAGAATGATTTTCTGCAGGTTGTGTTATTGGAAGGTTAGTGAAGATGATGAGGATGGGTTTCCGTCGGTTGTGTTGTTGGGAGGTTAGTGGAGATGCTGAGGATGGGTTTCTGCAGGTTGTGTTATTGGGAGGTGAGTGAAGATGCTGAGGATGGGTTTCCGTAGGTTGTGTTGTTGGGAGGTTAGTGGAGATGCTGAGGATGGGTTCTTCAGGTTGCGTTATTGGGAGTTGAGTGGAGATGCTGTGGATGTGTTTCTGCAGATTGTGTTGTTGGGAGGTGAGTGAAGATGCTGAGGATGGGTTTCTGCAGGTTGTATTATTGAAAGGTTACTGGAGATGCTGAGGATGGGTTTATGCAGGTTGTGTTATTGGGAGGTGAGTGGAGATGCTGAGGATGGGTTTCTGCAGGTTGCATTATTGGGAAGTTAGTGGAGATGCTGAGGATGGGTATCTGCAGGTTGTGTTATTGGAAGGTTATTGATGATGAATGGGTTGGGTTACTGCAGGTTGTGTTATTGGGAGGTCAGTGTAGATGCTGAGGATGGGTTTCTGCAGGTTGTGTTATTGGGAGGTGAGTGGAGATGCTGAGGATGGGTTTCTGCAGGTTGTGTCATTGGGAGTTCAGTGGAGATGCTGTGGATGGGTTTCTGCAAGTTGTTTTATTGGGAGGTGAATGAAGATGCTGAGGATGTGTTTCTGCAGGTTGTGTTATTGGGAGGTGAGTGGAGATGCTGAGGATGTGTTTCTGTAGGTAGTGTTATTTGGAGGTTAGTGGGGATGCTGAGGATGGGTTTCTGCAGGTTGTGTTGTTGGGAGTTGCGTGAAGATGCTGAGGGTGGGTTTCTGCAGGTTTTGTTATTGGAAGGTTATTGAAGATGCTGAGGATGGGTTTCTGCAGGTTGTGTTATTGGGGGGTGAGTGAAGATGCTGAGGATGGGTTTCTGCAGGTTGTGTTCTTGGGAAGTGAGTGAAGGATGGGTTTCTGCAGGTTGTGTTATTGGGAGGTTAGTGGAGATGCTGAGGATGGGTTTCTGCATTTTGTGTGATTGGAAGGTGTGTGAAATTGCTGAGGATGGTTTTCTGCAGGTTGCGTTATTGGAAGGATAGTGAAGATGCTGAGGATGGGTTTCTGCAGGATGTGTTATTGGAAGGTTATTGAAGATGCTGAGGATGGATTTCTGCAGGTTGTGTTATTGGGAGGTGAGTTGAGATGCTAAGGATGGGTTTCTGCAGGTTGTGTTATTGGGAGGTGAGTTGAGATGCTGAGGATGGGTTTCTGCAGGTTGTGTTATTGGGAGGTGAGTGGAGATGCTGAGGATGGGTTTCTGCAGGTTGTGTAATTGGAAGGTGTGTGAAGATACTGAGGATGGGTTTCTGCAGGTTGTGTTATTGGGAGGTGAGTGGTGATGCTGAGGATGGGTTTCTGCAGGTTGTGTTACTGGGAGGGGAGTAGAGATGGTGAGGATGGGTTTCAGCAGGTTTTGTTATTGGAAGGTGAGTGAAGATGCTGAGGATGGGTTTCTGCAGGTTGTGTTATTGAGAGGTGAGTGGAGATGCTGAGGATGGGTTTTCTGCAGGTTGTGTTATTGGGAGGTTAGTGAAGATGCTGAGGATGGGTTTCTGCAGGTTGTGATATTGGAAGTTGAGTGAAGATGCTGAGGATGGGTTTCTGCAGGTTGTGTTTATCATAGATTATCATAGAATTTACAGTGCAGAAGGAGGCCATTCGGCCCATCGAGTCTGCACCGGCTCTTGGAAAGAGCACCCTACCCAAGGTCAACACCTCCCCCTATCTCCATAGCCCAGTAACCCCACCCAACACTAAGGGGAATTTTGGACACTAAGGGCAATTTAATTATGGCCAATCCACCTAACCTGCACATCTTTGGACTGTGGGAGGAAACCGGAGCACCCGGAGGCAACCCACGCACACACGGGGAGGATGTGCAGACTCCGCACAGACAGTGACCCAAGCCGGAATCGAACCTGGGACACTGGAGCTGTGAAGCAATTGTGCTAACCACTATGCTAACGTGCTGCCCCGGTGTTATTGGGAGGTGAGTTGAGATGTTGAGGATGTGTTTCTGCAGGTTGTGTTATTGAGAGGTGAGTGAAGATGCTGATGATGTGTTTCTGCAGGTTGTGTTATTGGGAGGTGAGTGAAGATGCTGAGAATGATTTTCTGCAGGTTGTGTTATTGGAAGGTTAGTGAAGATGCTGAGGATGGGTTTCCGTAGGTTGTGTTATTGGGAGGTTAGTGGAGATGCTGAGGATGGGTTTCTGCAGGTTGTGTTATTGGGAGGTGAGTGAAGCTGCAGAGGATGGGTTTCTTCAGATTGGGTTATTGGGAGGTGAGTGGAGATGCTGTGGATGTGTTTCTGCAGATTGTGTTGTTGGGAGGTGAGTGAAGATGCTGAGGATGGGTTTCTGCAGGTTGTATTATTGAAAGGTTACTGGAGATGCTGAGGATGGGTTTCTGCAGGTTGTGTTATTGGGCGGTGAGTGGAGATGCTGAGGATGGGTTTCTGCAGGTTGCATTATTGGGAAGTTAGTGGAGATGCTGAGGATGGGTTTCTGCAGGTTGTGTTATTGGAAGGTTATTGAAGATGAATGGGATGGGTTTCTGCAGGTTGTGTTATTGGGAGGTGAGTGTAGATGCTGAGGATGGGTTTCTGCAGGTTGTGTTATTGGGAGGTGAGTGGGGATGCTGAGGATAGGTTTCTGCAGGTTGTGTCATTGGGAGGTTAGTGGAGATGCTGAGGATGGGTTTCTGCAAGTTGTTTTATTGGGAGGTGAATGAAGATGCTGAGGATGTGTTTCTGCAGGTTGTGTTATTGGGAGGTGAGTGGAGATGCTGAGAATTAAGTTCTGCCGGTTGTGTTATTGGAAGGTTATTGAAGATGCTGAGGATGTGTTTCTGTAGGTAGTGTTATTGGGAGGTTAGTGGGGATGCTGAGGATGGGTTTTTGCAGGTTGTGTTATTGAAAGTTTACTGGAGATGCTGAGGATGGGTTTCAGCAGGTTGTGTTATTGGGAGGTGAGTGGAGATGCTGAGGATGTGTTTCTGGAGATAGTGTTATTGGGAGGTTAGTGGAGATGCTGAGGATGGGTTTCTGCAGGTTGTGTTATTGGAAGGTTATTGAAGATGATGAGAATGGGTTTCTGCAGGTTGTGTTATTGGAAGGTTATTGAAGATGCTGAGGATGTGTTTCTGGAGATAGTGTTATTGGGAGGTTAGTGGAGATGCTGAGGATGGGTTTCTGCAGGTTGTGTTATTGGAAGGTTATTGAAGATGATGAGAATGGGTTTCTGCAGGTTGTGTTATTGGGAGGTGAGTGTAGATGCTGGGGATGGGTTTCTGCAGGTTGTGTTATTGGGAGGTGAGTGAAGATGCTGAGGATGGGTTTCTGCAAGTTGTGTTATTGGGAGGTGAGTGGAGATGTTGAGGATTGGTTTCTGCAGGTTGTTTTATTGGGAGGTGAATGAAGATGCTGAGGATGTGTTTCTGCAGGTTGTGCTATTGGGAGGTGAGTGGAGATGCTGAGAATTAATTTCTGCAGGTTGTGTTATTGGAAGGTTATTGAAGATGCTGAGGATGTGTTTCTGTAGGTAATGTTATTGGGAGGTTAGTGGAGATGCTGAGGATGGGTATCTGCAGGTTGTGTTATTGGGAGGTGAGTGAAGATTCTGAGGATGCGTTTCTGCAGGTTGAGTTATTGAAAGGTGACTGGAGATGCTGAGGATAGGTTTCTGCAGGTTGTGTTATTGGGAGGTGAGTGGAGATGCTGAGGATGGGTTTCTGCAGGTTGCATTATTGGGAAGATAGTGGAGATGCTGAGGATGGGTTTCTGCAGTTTGTGTTATTGGAAGGTTATTGAAGATGATGAGGATGGGTTTCTGCAGGTTGTGTTATTGGAAGGTTATTGAAGATGATGAGGATGGGTTTCTGCAGGTTGTGTTATAGAATCATAGAATCATAGAAGTTTACAGCATGGAAACAGGCCCTTCGGCCCAACCAGCCCATGCCGCCCAGTTTTTACCATTAAGCTAGTCCCAGTTGCCCGCACTTGGCCCATAACCCTCTATACCCATCTTACCCATGTAACCATCCAAATGCTTTTTGAAAGACAATTGTACCCGCTTCTACTACTACCTCTGGCAGCCCATTCCAGACACTCACTACCCTCTGAGTGAAGAAATTGCCCCTCTGGGCCCTTCTGAATCTCTCCCCTCTCACCTTAAACCTATGCCCTCTAGTTTTAGACTCCCCTACCTTTGGGAAAAGATGTTGACTATCTACCTTATCTATGCCCCTCATTATTTTATAGACCTCTATAAGATCACCCCTAAGCCTCCTACGCTCCAGGGAAAAAAGTCCCAGTCTATCCAGCCTCTCCTTATAACTCAAACCATCAAGTCCCGGCAACATCCTAGTAAATCTTTTCTGCACTCTTTCCAGTTTAATAATATCCTTTCTATAATAGGGTGACCAGAACTGCACACAGTATTCCAAGTGTGGCCGTACCAATGTCTTGTACAACTTCAACAAGACGTCCCAACTCCTATATTCAATGTTCTGACCAATGAAACCAAGCATGCCGAATGCCTTCTTCACCACCCTGTCCACCTGCGACTCCACCTTCAAGGAGCTATGAACCTGTACTCCTAGATCTCTTTGTTCTATAACTCTCCCCAACGCCATACCATTAACGGAGTAGGTCCTGGCCTGATTCGATCTGCCAAAATGCATCACCTCACATTTATCTAAATTAAACTCCATCTGCCATTCGTCGGCCCACTGGCCTAATTGATCAAGATCCCGTTGCAATCCTAGATAACCTTCTTCACTATCCACTGTGCCACCAATCTTCGTGTCATCTGCAAACTTACTAACCATGCCTCCTAAATTCTCATCCAAATCATTAATATAAATCACAAATAACAGTGGACCCAGCACCGATCCCTGAGGCACACCACTGGTCACAGGCCTCCAGTTTGAAAAACAACCCTCTACAACCACCCTCTGCCTTCTGTCGTCCAGCCAATTTTGAATCCAATTGGCAACCTCACCCTGGATCCCGTGAGCTTTAACCTTCTGCAACAACCTACCATGCGGTACCTTGTCAAAGGCTTTGCTAAAGTCCATGTAGACAACGTCTACTGCACTGCCCTCATCTACCTTCTTGGTCACTCCCTCAAAAAACTCAATCAAATTTGAGAGACATGATTTTCCACGCACAAAGCCATGCGGACTGCCCCGAATCAGTCCTTGCCTCTCTAAATGCTTGTAGATCCTGTCTCTCATAATACCTTCTAGCAACTTACCTACTACAGACGTTAGGCTCACCGGTCTGTAGTTCCCAGGCTTTTCCCTGCTGCCCTTCTTAAACAAGGGCACAACATTCGCCACTCTCCAATCTTCAGGCACCTCACCTGTGGCTGCCGATGATTCAAATATCTCGGTTAGGGGACCCGCAATTTCCTCCCTAGCCTCCCACAACATCCTGGGATACATTTCATCAGGTCCCGGGGATTTATCTACCTTGATGCGCTTTAAGACTTCCAGCACCTCCTCCTCTGTAATATGCACACTTCTCAAGACATCACTATTTATTTCCCTTAGTTTCCTAACCTCCATGCCTTTCTCCACCGTGAATACCGATGAGAAATATTCATTCAGGATCTCACCCAACTCTTGTGGCTCTGCACATAGATGCCCTTGTTGATCCTTAAGAGGCCCTACTCTGTCCCTAGTTACTCTTTTCCCCTTTATGTATCTGTAGAATCTCTTTGGATTCTCCCTTGCATTATTTGCCAAAGCAATTTCATGTCCCCTTTTTGCCCTCCTGATTTCCCTCTTAACTCTATTTCGACAATCTCTATACTCTTCAAGGGATCTACTTGATCCCAGTTGCTTATGTACGTCATATGCCTCCTTCTTCTTTTTGACCAGAGTCTCAATATCTCGAGTCATCCAGGGTTCCCTACTTCTACCAGCCTTGCCCTTCACTCTAAAGGGAATGTGCTTACCCTGCACCCTGGTTAACACATTTTTAAAAGCCTCCCATTTACCAGCCGTCCCTTTGTCTGCCAATAGTCTCCCCCAATCTACCTCTGCAAGTTCCTGTCTGATACCATCAAAATTGGCCTTGCCCCAATTAAGAATTTTAACTCTTGGGCCAGACCTATCATTCTCCATAGCTATCTTAAAACTAATGGAATTATGGTCACTTGTCCCAAAGTGATCCCTCACTAGCACTTCTATCACTTGCTCTTCCTTATTTTCCAAGACGAGGTCAAGTTTTGCCCCCTCTCTAGTCGGTCCATCCACATACTGACTGAGAAATTCCTCCTGAATACACTCAACAAATTTCCCTCCATCCAAGCCCCTAATGCTATGGCTGTCCCAGTCAATGTTGGGAAAGTTAAAGTCCCCTACTACTACCACCCTATTATACTTGCAGCGATCTGTAATCTCCTTACATATTTGCTCCTCAATTTCCCGCTGACTATTTGGGGGCCTGTAGTACAGTCCTACCAAGGTGATCTCTCCCTTCTTATTTTTCAGTTCCACCCATATAGACAGTGGGCGAACCCTTGGATATATCCCCTCTAAGTACTGCCGTGATGTTCTCCCTAATCAAAAACGCCACTCCCCCTCCTCTCTTACCTCCTGTTCTATCCTTTCTATAGCATCTGTACCCCGGAACATTGAGCTGCCAGTCCTGCCCCTCCCTTAGCAATGTTTCAGTCATAGCTATAATATCCCAGTCCCATGTGCCCGTCCATGCCCTGAGTTCATCCGCTTTGCCCGTCAGGCCCCTTGCATTGAAATAAATGCAGTTTAATGTAGACCTTCCTTGCTCTCTTCCCTGCTTTCTCTGGTCATGCTTTACACACTCTCCCTTCCTGCCTTTTGTTTCTGTCTCTACTGACTTCCTACATCGGTTCCCATCCCCCTGGCACATTAGTTTAAACCCTCCCCAACTGCACTAGCAAACACCCCCCCGAGAACATTGGTTCCGGTCCCACCCAGATGCAGACCGTCCGATTTGTACAGGTCCCACCTCCCCCAGAATCGGTCCCAATGTCCCAGGAATTTGAAACCCTCCCTCTTGCACCATCTCTCAAGCCACGTATTCATCCTAGCTATCCTGTCATTCCTACTCTGACTATCACGTGGCACTGGTAGCAATCCTGAGATTATTACCTTTGAGGTCCTACTTTTTAGTTTAACTCCTAACTCCATAAATTCAGCTTGTAGGACCTCATCCCGTTTTTTACCTATATCGTTGGTGCCTATATGCACCACGACAGCTGGCTGTTCACCCTCCCCCTCCAGAATGCCCTGCAGCCGCTCCGAGACATCCTTGACCCTTGCACCAGGGAGGCAACATACCAACCTGGATTCTCGTTTGCGTCCGCACAAACGCCTGTCTATTCCCCTTACAATTGAATCCCCTATCACTATAGCTCTGCCACTCTTTTTCCCGCCCTTCTGTGCAGCAGAGCCAGCCACGGTGCCATGAGCCTGGCTGCTGCCACCTTCCCCTGGTGAGCCATCTCCCCCAACAGTTTCCAAAACGGTAAATCTGTTTTGGAGGGAGATGACCGCAGGGGATCCCTGCACTGCCTTCCTACTCTTCCTCTGTCTGTTGGTCACCCTTTCCCTATCTGCCTCAGTAACTTTAATCTGCGGTGTGACCAACTCACTGAATGTGCTTTCCACAACTTCCTCAGCATCGCGGATGCTCCAAAGTGTGTCCATCCGCAGCTCCAGAGCCGTCAAGCGGTCTAACAGGAGCTGCAGTTGGACACACTTCTTGCAGATGAAGGAGTCAGGGACACCAGAAGGGTCCCTGACTTGCCACATCTCACAAGAGGAGCATGACACGGGTCTGAGCTCTCCTGCCATGACTTAAACCTGAAGTTAAATTTGAACTACACTACACAGCTAAGAGAAAGTCAAAGAGAGAGAGAAATCACTTATCAGTTACAAGCCAATGACTTACCTGCTGGCTGTGATGCAATTGCTCCAGAGACTCCCTCACAGGTCTGCTTCTCTGCACCTCCTTCAGGTGAGCACCAAATTCCCTTAACTAGTTAATTAATTTACTTAATTAACTTGATTTTTTTTTTTGTCACTCCCCTCTTACCCGAACTCAGCCTTACCCAAACTCAGATACACTCTGTTTGCCTTCAGCACTCTGTTTCTATAGGCACTTCAGCCACACCCTTTGTATCCTTCCTGATTTACAGTCAGCCAATAGGCCTGCTCCCAAAACTGATCTCTCTCCCGAACAGCTGACCTGCAAGGTAAGGAAGTGGTTAATCAGTACTTACCTCACCCACAGCGCGCCCTTTTAAACTGTCCCCTCTGCCTCGCAGCTCCCGCGCTTTTTGAAACTCCCGCGCTGTTTCCAAGGTCCTGGCTCCCTCTCTCTCCCGAACAGCTGACCTGCAAGGTAAGGAAGTGGTTAAGCAGTACTTACCTCACCCACAGCGCGCCCTTTTAAACTGTCCCCTCTGCCTCGCAGCTCCCGCGCTTTTTGAAACTCCCGCGCTGTTTCCAAGGTCCTGGCTCCCTCTCTCTCCCGAACAGCTGACCTGCAAGGTAAGGAAGTGGTTAAGCAGTACTTACCTCACCCACAGCGCGCCCTTTTAAACTGTCCCCTCTGCCTCGCAGCTCCCGCGCTTTTTGAAACTCCCGCGCTGTTTCCAAGGTCCTGGCTCCCTCTCTCTCCCGAACAGCTGACCTGCAAGGTAAGGAAGTGGTTAATCAGTACTTACCTCACCAACAGCGCGCCCTTTTAAACTGTCCCCTCTGCCTCGCAGCTCCCGCGCTTTTTGAAACTCCCGCGCTGTTTCCAAGGTCCTGGCACCCTCTCTCTCCCGAACAGCTGACCTGCAAGGTAAGGAAGTGGTTAAGCAGTACCAATTATTAATAACACCCAGTGTTATTGGGAGGTGAGTGGAGATGCTGAGGATGGGTTTCTGCAGGTTGTGTTATTGGGAGGTGAGTGAAGTTGCTGAGGATGGGTTTCTGCAGGTTGTGTTATTGGGAGGTGAGTGAAGATGCTGAGGATGGGTTTCTGCAGGTTGTGTTATTGGGAGGTGAGTGAAGATGCTGAGGATGGGTTTCTGCATTTTGTGTTATTGGAAGTTCATTGGAGATGCTGAGGATGGGTTTCTGCAGGTTCTGTTATTGAGAGGTGAGTGAAGATGCTGAGGATGGGTTTCTGCAGGTTGTGTTATTGGGAGGTGAATGAAGGATGTGTTTCTGCAGGTTGTGTTATTGGAAGGTTAGTGGAGATTCTGAGGATGGGTTTCTGCATGTTGTGTGATTGGAAGGTGAGTGAAATTGCTGAGGATGGGTTTCTGCAGGTTGCGTTATTGGGAGGTTAGTGAAGCTGCTGAGGATGGTTTCCGCAGGTTGTGTTATTGGGAGGTGAGTGAAGGATGGTTTTCCGCAGGTTGTGTTATTGGAAGGTTAGTGGAGATGCTGAGGATGGGTTTCAGAAGGTTGTGTTATTGGGAGGTGAGTGAAGATGCTGAGGATGGGTTTCTGCAGGTTGTGTTATTGGGAGGTGAGTGGAGATGCTGAGAATGAATTTCTGCAGGTTGTGTTATTGGAAGGCTATTGAAGATGCTGAGGATGGGTTTTTGCAGTATGTGTTATTGGGAGGTTAGTGGAGATGCTGACGATGGGTTTCTGCAGGTTGCATTATTGGGAATTTAGTGGAGATGCTGAGGATGGTTTTCTGCAGGTTGTGTTATCGGAAGGTTATTGAAGATGCTGAGGATGGGTTTCTGCAGGTTGTGTTATTGAAAGGTTACTGGAGATGCTGAGGATGGGTTTCTGCAGGTTGTGTTATTGGGAATTTAGTGGAGATGCTGAGGATGGGTTTCTGCAGGTTGCGTTATTAGGAGGTGAGTGGAGATGCTGAGGATGGGTTTCTGCAGGTTGTGTTATTGGGAGGTGAGTGAAGATGCTGAGGATGGGTTTCTGCAAGTTGTGTTATTGGGAGGTGAGTGGAGATGCTGAGGATGGGTTTCTGCATTTTGTGTTATTGGAAGTTCATTGAAGATGCTGAGGATGGGTTTCTGCATGTTGTGTTATTGGGAGGTGAGTGGAGATGCTGAGAATAAATTTCTGCAGGTTGTGTTATTGGAAGGTTATTGAAGATGCTGAGGATGTGTTTCTATAGGTAATGTTATTGGGAGGTTAGTGGAGATGGTGAGGATGGGTATCTGCAGGTTGTGTTATTGGGAGGTGAGTGAAGATGCTGAGGATGCGTTTCTGCAGGTTGAGTTATTGAAAGGTGACTGGAGATGCTGAGGATAGGTTTCTGCAGGTTGTGTTATTGGGAGGTGAGTGGAGATGCTGAGAATGGGTTTCTGCAGGTTGCATTATTGGGAAGATAGTGGAGATGCTGAGGATTGGTTTCTGCAGGTTGTGTTATTGGAAAGTTATTGAAGATGATGAGGATGGGTTTCTGCAGGTTATGTTATTGGGAGGTGAGTGGAGATGCTGAGGATGGGTTTCTGCAGGTTGTGTTATTGGGAGGTGAGTGAAGTTGCTGAGGATGGGTTTATGCAGGTTGTGTTATTGGGAGGTGAGTGAAGATGCTGAGGATGGGTTTCTGCAGGTTGTGTTACTGGGAGGTGAGTGAAGATGCTGAGGATGGGTTTCTGCATTTTGTGTTATTGGAAGTTCATTGAAGATGCTGAGGATGGGTTTCTGCAGGTTGTGTTATTGGGAGGTGAGTGAAGATGCTGAGGATGGGTTTCTGCAGGTTGTGTTCTTGGGAGGTGAGTGAAGGATGGGGTTCTGCAGGTTGTGTTATTGGAAGGTTAGTGGAGATGCTGAGGATGGGTTTCTGCATTTTGTGTGATTGGAAGGTGAGTGTAATTGCTGCGGATGGGTTTCTGCAGGTTGCGTTATTGGAAGGTTAGTGAAGATGCTGAGGGTGGTTTCTGGAGGTTGTGTTATTGGGAGGTGAGTGAAGGATGGGTTTCCGCAGGTTATGTTATTGGGAGGTGAGTGAAGATGCTGAGGATGTGTTTCTGCAGGTTGTGTTATTGGGAGGTGAGTTGAGATGTTGAGGATGTATTTCTGCAGGTTGTGTTATTGAGAGGTGAGTGAAGATGCTGAGGATGTGTTTCTCCAGGTTGTGTTATTGGGAGGTGAGTGAAGATGCTGTGAATGATTTTCTGCAGGTTGTGTTATTGGAAGGTTAGTGAAGATGCTGAGGATGGGTTTCCGTAGGTTGTGTTATTGGGAGGTTAGTGGAGATGCTGACGATGGGTTTCTGCAGGTTGTGTTATTGGGAGGTGAGTGAAGATGCTGAGGATGGGTTTCTTCAGGTTGGGTTATTGGGAGTTGAGTGGAGATGCTTGGATGTGTTTCTGCAGATTGTGTTGTTGGGAGGTGAGTGGAGATGCTGAGGATGGGTTTCTGCAGTTTGTGTCATTGGGAGGTTAGTGGAGATGCTGAGGATGGGTTTCTGCAAGTTGTTTTATTGGGAGGTGAATGAAGATGCTCAGGATAAGTTTCTGCAGGTTGTGTTATTGGGAGGTGAGTGGAGATGCTGAGAATTAATTTCTGCAGGTTGTGTTATTGGAAGGTTATTGAAGATGCTGAGGATGTGTTTCTGTAGGTAGTGTTATTTGGAGGTGAGTGGGGATGCTGAGGATGTGTTTCTGCAGTTTGAGTTATTGGAAGTTGAGTGAATATACTGAGGCTGGGTTCCTGCAGGTTGTGTTATTGGGCGGTGAGTGAAGTTGCTGGGAATGGGTCTGTGCAGGTTGTGTACTTGGGAGATGAGTGGACATGTTGAGGATGGGTTTCTGCAGGTTGTGTTATTGGGAGGTTAGTGGAGATGCTGAGGATGGGTTTCTGCAGGTTGTGTTATTGGGAGGTGAGTGAAGATGCTGAGGATGGGTTTCTTCAGGTTGGGTTATTGGGAGTTGAGTGGAGATGCTGTGGATGTGTTTCTGCAGATTGTGTTGTTGGGAGGTGAGTGAAGATGCTGAGGATGGGTTTCTGCAGGTTGTATTATTGAAAGGTTACTGGAGATGCTGAGGATGGGTTTCTGCAGGTTGTGTTATTGGGAGGTGAGTGGAGATGCTGTGGATGGGTTTCTGCAGGTTGCATTATTGGGAAGTTAGTGGAGATGCTGAGGATGGGTATCTGCAGGTTGTGTTATTGGAAGGTTATTGATGATGAATGGGTTGGGTTTCTGCAGGTTGTGTTATATGGAGGTGAGTGTAGATGCTGAGGATGGGTTTCTGCAGGTTGTGTTATTGGGAGGTGAGTGTAGATGCTGAGGATGGGTTTCTGCAGTTTGTGTCATTGGGAGGTTAGTGGAGATGCTGAGGATGGGTTTCTGCAAGTTGTTTTATTGGGAGGTGAATGAAGATACTGAGGATAAGTTTCTGCAGGTTGTGTTATTGGGAGGTGAGTGGAGATGCTGAGAATTAATTTCTGCAGGTTGTGTTATTGGAAGGTTATTGAAGATGCTGAGGATGTGTTTCTGTAGGTAGTGTTATTTGGAGGTTAGTGGGGATGCTGAGGATGGGTTCCTACAGTTTGAGTTATTGGAAGTTGAGTGAAGATACTGAGGCTGGGTTCCTGCAGGTTGTGTTATTGGGCGGTGAGTGAAGTTGCTGGGAATGGGTCTGTGCAGGTTGTGTACTTGGGAGATGAGTGGACATGGTGAGGATGGGTTTCTGCAGGTTGTGTTATTTCGAGGTGAGGGAAGATGCTGAGGATGGGTTTTCTGCAGGTTGTGTTATTGGGAGGTGAGTGAAGATGCTGAGGATGGGTTTCTGCAGGTTGTGTTATTGGAAGGTGAGTGAAGATGCTGAGGATGGGTTACTGCAGGTTGTGTTATTGGGAGGTGAGTGAAGATGCTGAGGATGGGTTTCTGCAGGTTGTGTTATTGGGCGGTGAGTGAAGTTGCTGAGAATGGGTCTGTGCAGGTTGTGTACTTGGGAATTGAGTGGAGATGCTGAGGATGGGTTTCTGCAGGTTGTGTTGTTGGGAGTTGCGTGAAGATGCTGAGGGTGGGTTTCTGCAGGTTTTGTTATTGGAAGATTATTGAAGATGCTGAGGATGGGTTTCTGCAGGTTGTGTTCTTGGGAGGTGAGTGAAGGATGGGTTTCTGCAGGTTGTGTTATTGGAAGTTTAGTGAAGATGCTGAGGATGGGTTTCCGCAGGTTGTGTTATTGGAAGGTTATTGAAGATGCTGAGGATGGATTTCTGCAGGTTGTGTTATTGGGAGGTGAGTTGAGATGCTGAGGATGGGTTTCTGCAGGTTGTGTTATTGGGAGGTGAGTGGAGATGCTGAGGATGGGTTTCTGCAGGTTGTGTTACTGGGAGGGGAGTAGACATGCTGAGGATGGGTTTCAGCAGGTTGTGTTATTGGAAGGTGAGTGAAGATGCTGAGGATGGGTTTTCTGCAGGTTGTGTCATTGGGAGGTTAGTGAAGATGCTGAGGATGGGTTTCTGCAGGTTGTGATATTGAAAGTTGAGTGAAGATACTGAGGATGGGTTCCTGCAGGTTGTGTTATTGGGCGGTGAGTGAAGTTGCTGAGAATGGGTTTCTGCAGGTTGTGTACTTGGGAATTGAGTGGAGATGCTGAGGATGGGTTTCTGCAGGTTGTGTTATTGGGCGGTGAGTGAAGTTGCTGAGAATGGGTTTCTGCAGGTTGTGTACTTGGGAATTGAGTGGAGATGCTGAGGATGGGTTTCTGCAGGTTGTGTTGTTGGGAGTTGCGTGAAGATGCTGAGTGTGGGTTTCTGCAGGTTTTGTTATTGGAAGATTATTGAAGATGCTGAGGATGGGTTTCTGCAGGTTGTGTTATTGGGGGGTGAGTGAAGATGCTGAGGATGGGTTTCTGCAGGTTGTGTTCTTGGGAGGTGAGTGAAGGATGGGTTTCTGCAGGTTGTGTTTTTGGAAGGTTAGTGGAGATGCTGAGGATGGGTTTCTGCATTTTGTGTGATTGGAAGGTGAGTGAAATTGCTGAGGATGGGTTTCTGCAGGTTGCGTTATTGGAAGGTTAGTGAAGATGCTGAGGGTGGTTTCTTCAGGTTGTGTTATTGGGAGGTGAGTGAAGATGCTGAGGATGGGTTTCTGCAGGTTGTGTTTATCATAGATTATCATAGAATTTACAGTGCAGAAGGAGGCCATTCGGCCCCTCGAGTCTGCACCGGCTCTTGGAAAGAGCACCCAACCGAAGGTCAACACCTGCCCCTATCCCCATAGCCCAGTAACCCCACCCAACACTAAGGGGAATTTTGGACACTAAGGGCAATTTTATTATGGCCAATCCACCTAACCTGCACATCTTTGGACTGTGGGAGGAAACCGGAGTACCCGGAGGAAACCCACGCACACACGGGGAGGATGTGCAGACTCCGCACAGACAGTGACCCAAGCCGGAATCGAACCTGGGACTCTGGAGCTGTGAAGCAATTGTGCTAACCACTATGCTACCGTGCTGCCCCGGTGTTATTGGGAGGTGAGTTGAGATGTTGAGAATGTGTTTCTGCAGGTTGTGTTATTGAGAGGTGAGTGAAGATGCTGAGGATGTGTTTCTGCAGTTTGTGTTATTGGGAGGTGAGTGAAGATGCTGAGAATGATTTTCTGCAGGTTGTGTTATTGGAATGTTAGTGAAGATGCTGAGGATGGGTTTCTGCAGGTTGTGTTATTGGGAGGTGAGTGGAGATGCTGAGGATGGGTTTCTAAAGGTTGCATTATTGGGAAGTTAGTGGAGATGCTGAGGATGGGTTTCTGCAGGTTGTGTTATTGGAAGGTTATTGTAGATGAATGGGATGGGTTTCTGCAGGTTGTGTTATTGGGAGGTGAGTGTAGATGCTGAGGATGGGTTTCTGCAGGTTGTGTTATTGGGAGGTGAGTGGAGAT
This sequence comes from Scyliorhinus torazame, assembly GCF_047496885.1. Taxonomy (NCBI): domain Eukaryota; kingdom Metazoa; phylum Chordata; class Chondrichthyes; order Carcharhiniformes; family Scyliorhinidae; genus Scyliorhinus; species Scyliorhinus torazame. Next base: position 11,562,922 of record NC_092729.1, on the reverse strand, counting down.
GCTGAGGATAGGTTTCTGCAGGTTGTGTCATTGGGAGGTTAGTGGAGATGCTGAGGATGGGTTTCTGCAAGTTGTTTTATTGGGAGGTGAATGAAGATGCTGAGGATGTGTTTCTGCAGGTTGTGTTATTGGGAGATGAGTGGAGATGCTGAGGATAGGTTTCTGCAGGTTGTGATTATATTGAAAGGTGACTGGAGATGCTGAGGATGGGTTTCTGCAGGTTGTGTTATTGGGAGGTGAGTGGAGATGCTGAGGATGGGTTGCTGCAGGTTGCATTATTGGGAATTTAATGGAGATGCTGAGGATGGGTTCATGCAGGTTGTGTTATTGGATGGTTAATGAAGATGATGAGGATGGGTTTCTGCAGGTTGTGTTATTGGGTGGTGAGTGGAGATGCTGAGGATGGGTTTGCAAGTTGTGTTCTTGGGAGGTTAGTGAAGATGCTGAGGATGGGTTTCTGCAGGTTGTGTTATTGGGAGGTGAGTGAAGTTGCTGAGGATGGGTTTCTGCAGGTTGTGTTACTGGGAGGTGAGTGAAGATGCTGAGGATGGGTGTCTGCAGGCTGTGTTATTGGAAGGTTATTCAAGATGCTGAGGATGAGTTTCTGCAGGTTGTGTTATTGGAAGGTGAGTGAAGATACTGAGGATGGGTTCCTGCAGGTTGTGCAATTGGAAGGTGAGTGAAAATGCTGAGGATGGGTTTCTGCAGGTTGTGTTATTGGAAGCTTATTGAAGGTGCTGAGGATGGGTTTCTGCAGCTCGTGTTATTGGGAGGTTAGTGAAGATGCTGAGGATGGGTTTCTGCAGGTTGTGTTCTTGGGAGGTGAGTGGAGATGCTGTGGATGTGTTTCTGTAGAATGTGCTATTGGGAGGTGAGTGAAGATGCTGAGGATGGGTTTCTGCAGTTTGTGTTATTGGGAGGTGAGTGGAGATGCTGTGGATGGGTTTCTGCAGGTTGTGTTATTGGGATGTGAGTGAAGATGCTGATGATGGGTTTCTGCAGGTTGGGTTATTGGGAGGTGAGTTGAGATGCTGAGGATGGGTTTCTGCAGGTTGCGTAATTAGGAGGTGAGTGAAGATGCTGAGGATGGGTTTCTGCAGGTTGTGTTATTGGGAGGTGAGTGGAGATGCTGACGATGGGTTTCTGCAGGTTGTGTTATTGGGAGGTGAGTGGAGATGCTGAGGATGTGTTTCTGCAGGTTGTGTTACTGGGAGGTGAGTAGAGATGCTGAGGATGGGTTTCTGCAGGTTGTGTTATTGGGCGGTTAGTGGAGATGCTGAGGATTCGTTTCTGCAGGTTGAATTATTGGAAGGTGAGTGAAGATACTGAGGATGGGTTCCAGCAGGCTGTGTATTTCGAGGTGAGTCAAGATGCTGAGGATGGGTTTCTGCAGGTTGTTTTATTGTGAGATGAGTGGAGATGCTGAGGATGGGTTTTCTGCAGGTTGTGTTATTGGGAGGATAGTGAAAATGCTGAGGATGGGTTCCTGCAGGTTGTGTTATTGGGCGGTGAGTGAAGTTGCTGAGAATGGGTCTGTGCAGGATGTGTACTTGGGAGATGAGTGGAGATGCTGAGGATGGGTTTCTGCAGGTTGTGTTGTTGGGAGTTGCGTGAAGATGCTGAGGGTGGGTTTCTGCAGGTTTTGTTATTGGAAGGTTATTGAAGATGCTGAGAATGGGTTTCTGCAGGTTGTGTTATTGGGATGTGAGAGAAGATGCTGAGGATGAGTTTCTGCAGGTTGTGTTCTTGGGAGGTGAGTGAAGGATGGGTTTCTGCAGGTTGTGTTATTGGAAGGTTAGTGCAGATGCTGAGGATGGGTTTCTTCATGTTGTGTGATTGGAAGGTGAGTGCATTTGCTGAGGATGGGTTTCTGCAGGTTGCGTTATTGGAAGGTGAGTGAAGATACTGAGGATGGGTTCCTGCAGGTTGTGCAATTGGAAGGTGAGTGAAAATGCTGAGGATGGGTTTCTGCAGGTTGTGTTATTGGAAGCTTATTGAAGATGCTGAGGATGGGTTTCTGCAGCTCGTGTTATTGGGAGGTTAGTGAAGATGCGGAGGATGGGTTTCTGCAGGTTGTGTTCTTGGGAGGTGAGTGGAGATGCTGTGGATGTGTTTCAGTAGAATGTGCTATTGGGAGGTGAGTGAAGATGCTGAGGATGGGTTTCTGCAGTTTGTGTTATTGGGAGGTGAGTGGAGATGCTGTGGATGGGTTTCTGCAGGTTGTATTATTGGGATGTGAGTGAAGATGCTGAGGATGGGTTTCTGCAGGTTGTGTTATTGGGAGGTGAGTGAAGATGCTGATGATGGGTTTCTGCAGGTTGTGTTATTGGGAGGTTAGTGAAAATGCTGAGGATGGGTTCCTGCAGATTGTGTTATTGAGCGGTGAGTGAAGTTGCTGAGAATGGGTCTGTGCAGGATGTGTACTTGGGAGATGAGTGGACATGCTGACGATGGGTTTCTGCAGGTTTTGTTATTGGAAGGTTATTGAAGATGCTGAGGATGGGTTTCTGCAGGTTGTGTTATTGGGATGTGAGAGAAGATGCTGAGGATGAGTTTCTGCAGGTTGTGTTATTGGAAGGTTAGTGCAGATGCTGAGGATGGGTTTCTGCATGTTGTGTGATTGGAAGGTGAGTGCAATTGCTGAGGATGGGTTTCTGCAGGTTGCGTTATTGGAAGGTTAGTGAAGATGCTGAGGGTGGTTTCTGCAGGTTGTGTTATTGGGAGGTGAGTGAAGGATGGGTTTCTGCAGGTTGTATTATTGGAAGGTTAGTGGAGATGCTGAGGATGTGTTTCTGCAGGTTGTGTTATTGGGAGGTGAGTGGAGATGCTGAGAATGATTTTCTGCAGGTTGAGTTATTGAAAGGTTAGTGAAGATGCTGAGGATGGGTTTCTGTCGGTTGTGTTATTGGGAGGTTAGTGGAGATGCTGAGGATGGGTTTCTGCAGGTTGTGCTATTGGGAGGTGAGTGAAGATGCTGAGGATGGGTTTCTGCAGGTTGGGTTATTGGGAGGTGAGTGGAAATGCTGTGGATGTGTTTCTGTAGATTGTGTTGTTGGGAGGTGAGTGAAGATGCTGAGGATGGGTTTCTGCAGGTTGTATTATTGAAAGGTTACTGGAGATGCTGAGGATGGGTTTCTGCAGGTTGTGTTATTGGGAGGTGAGTAGAGATGCTGAGGATGGGGTTCTGCAGGTTGCATTATTGGGTAGTTAGTGGAGATGCTGAGGATGGGTTTCTGCAGGTTGTGTCATTGGGAGGTTAGTGGAGTTGCTGTGGATGGGTTTCTGCAGGATGTTTTATTGGGAGGTGAATGAAGATGCTGAGGATGTGTTTCTGCAGGTTGTGTTATTGAGAGGTGAGTGGAGATGCTGAGAATTAATTTTTGCAGGTTGTGTTATTGGAAGATTATTGAAGATGCTGAGGATGTGTTTCAGTAGGTAGTGTTATTGGGAGGTTAGTGGGGATGCTGAGGATGGGATTATGCAGGTTGTGTTATTGAAAGGTTACTGGAGATGCTGAGGATGGGTTTCTGCAGTTTGTGTTATTGGAAGGTTATTGAAGATGATGAGGATTGGTTTCTGCAGGTTGTGTTATTGGGAGGTGAGTCGAGATGCTGAGGATGGGATTCTGCAGGTTGTGTTATTGGGAGGTGAGTGAAGTTGCTCAGGATGGGTTTCTGCAGGTTGTGTTATTGGGAGGTGAGTGAAGATGCTGAGGATGGGTTTCTGCAGGTTGTGTTACTGGGAGGTGAGTAAAGATGCTGAGGATGGGTTTCTGCAGGTTGTGTTATTGGAAGTTCATTGAAGATGCTGAGGATGTGTTTCTGCAGGTTCTGTTATTGGGAGGTGAGTGAAGATGCTGAGGATGGGTTTCAGCAGGTTGTGTTATTGGGAGGTGAGTGAAGCATTGGTTTCTGCAGGTTCTGTTATTGGAAGGTTAGTGGAGATGCTGAGGATGGGTTTCTGCATGTTGTGTGATTGGAAGGTGAGTGAAGTTGCTGAGGATGGGCTTCTGCAGGTTGCGTTATTGGGAGGTTAGTGAAGCTGCTGAGGATGGTTTCCGCAGGTTGTGTTATTGGGAGGCGAGTGAAGGATGGTTTTCCGCAGGTTGTGTTATTGGAAGGTTAGTGAAGATGCTGAGGATGGGTTTCTGCAGGTCGTGCTTTTGGGAGGAGAGTGAGGTTGCTGAGGATGGGTTTCTGCAGGTTGTGTTATTGGGAGGTGAGTGGAGATACTGAGGATGGGTTTCTGCAGGTTGTGTTACTGGGAGGTGAGTAGAGATGCTGAGGATGGGTTTCTGCAGCTTGTGTTATTGGAAGGTGAGTGAAGATGCTGAGGATGTGTTTCTGCAGGTTGTGTTATTGGGAGGTGAGTGGAGATGCTGAGGATGGGTTTTCTGCAGGTTGTGTTATTGGGAGGTTAGTGAAAATGCTGAGGATGGGTTTCTGCAGGTTGTGTTATTGGGAGGTGAGTGGAGATGCTGAGAATGATTTTCTGCAGGTTGTGTTATTGGAAGTTTAGTGAAGATGCTGAGGATGGGTTTCTGTCGGTTGTGTTATTGGGAGGTTAGTGGAGATGCTGAGGATGGGTTTCTGCAGGTTGGGTTATTGGGAGGTGAGTGGAGATGCTGTGGATGTGTTTCTGCAGGTTGTATTATTGAAAGGTTACTGGAGATGCTGAGGATGAGTTTCTGCAGGTTGTGTTATTGGGAGGTGAGTGGAGATGCTGAGGATGGGTTTCTGCAGGTTGCAATATTGGGAAGTTAGTGATGATGAGGATAGGTTTATGCACGTTGTGTTATTGGAAGGTTATTGAAGATGATGAGGATGGGTTTCTGCAGGTTGGGTTATAGGGAGGTGAGTGTAGATGCTGAGGATGGGTTTCTGCAGGTTGTGTTATTGGGAGGTGAGTGGAGATGCTGAGGATGTGTTTCTGCAGGTTGTGTAATTGGGAGGTTAGTGGAGATGCTGAGGATGGGTTTCTGCAGGTTGTTTTATTGGGAGGTGAATGAAGATGCTGAGGATGTGTTTCTGCAGGTTGTGTTATTGGGAGGTGAGTGGAGATGCTGAGGATGGGTTTTCTGCAGGTTGTGTTATTGGGAGGTTAGTGAAGATGCTGAGGATGGGTTTCTGCAGGTTGTGTTATTGGGAGGTGAGTGGAGATGCTGAGAATGATTTTCTGCAGGTTGTGTTATTGGAAGTTTAGTGAAGATGCTGAGGATGGGTTTCTGTCGGTTGTGTTATTGGGAGGTTAGTGGAGATGCTGAGGATGGGTTTCTGCAGGTTGGGTTATTTGGAGGTGAGTGGAGATGCTGTGGATGTGTTTCTGCAGGTTGTATTATTGAAAGGTTACTGGAGATGCTGAGGATGAGTTTCTGCAGGTTGTGTTATTGGGAGGTGAGTGAAGATGCTGAGGATGGGTTTCTGCAGGTTGCATTATTGGGAAGTTAGTGGAGATGATGAGGATGGGTTTCTGCAGGTTGTGTTATTGGAAGGTTATTGAAGATGATGAGGATGGTTTTCTGCAGGTTGGGTTATAGGGAGGTGAGTGTAGATGCTGATGATGGGTTTCTGCAGGTTGTGTTATTGGGAGGTTAGTGGAGATGCTGAGGATGGGTTTCTGCAGGTTGTTTTATTGGGAGGTGAATGAAGATGCTGAGGATATGTTTCTGCAGGTTGAGTTATTGGGAGGTGAGTGGAGATGCTGAGAATAAATTTCTGCAGGTTGTGTTATTGGAAGGTTATTGAATATGCTGAGGATGTGTTTAGGTAGGTAGTGTTATTGGGAGGTTAGTGGAGATGCTGAGGATGGGTTTCTGCATGTTGTGTTATTGCAAGGTTATTGAAGATGATGACGATGGGTTTCTGCAGGTTGTGTTATTGGAAGGTGAGTGTCGATGCTGAGGATGGGTTTCTGCAGGTTGTGTTATTGCAAGGTTATTGAAGATGATGAGGATGGGTTTCTGCAGGTTGTGTTATTGGGAGGTGAGTGTAGATGCTGATGATGGGTTTCTGCAGGTTGTGTTATTGGGAGGTGAGTGAAGATGCTGAGGATGGATTTCTGCAGGTTGTGTTATTGGGAGGTGAGTGGAGATGTTGAGGATGTGTTTCTGCAGGTTGTGTAATTGGGAGGTGAGTGGAGATGCTGAGAATTAATTTCTGCAGATTGTGTTATTGGGATGTGAGTGAAGATGCTGAGGATGGGTTACTGCAGGTTGAGTTATTGAAAGGTGAATGGAGATGCTGAGGATGGGTTTCTGCAGGTTGCATTATTGGGAAGTTAGTGGAGATGATGAGGATGGGTTTCTGCAGGTTGTGTTATTGGAAGGTTATTGAAGATGATGAGGATGGGTTTCTGCAGGTTGAGTTATTGGCAGGTGATTGTAGATGCTGAGGATGGGTTTCTGCAGGTTGAGTTATTGGGAGGTGAGTGAAGTTGCTGAGGATGGGTTTCTGCAGGTTGCGTTATTGGGAGGTTAGTGAAGCTGCTGAGGATGGTTTCCGCAGGTTGTGTTATTGGGAGGTGAGTGAAGGATGGCTTTCCGCAGGTTGTGTTATTGGAAGGTTAGTGGAGATGCTGAGGATGGGTTTCAGCAGGTTGTGTTATTGAGAGGTGACTGGAGATGCTGAGGATGGGTTTCTGCAGGTTGTGTGATTGGATGGTTACTGAAGATGCTGAGGATGGGTTTCTGCAGGTTGTGTTATTGGAAGGTGAGTGAAGATGCTGAGGATGGGTTTCTGCAGGTTGTGCTTTCGGGCGGAGAGTGAGGATGCTGAGGATGGGTTTCTGCAGGTTCTGTTATTGGGAGGTGAGTGGAGATGCTGAGGATGTGTTTCTGCAGATTGTGTTGTTGGGAGGTGTGTGAAGATGCTGAGGATGGGTTTCTGCAGGTTGTATTATTGAAAGGTTACTGGAGATGCTGAGGATGGCTTTCTGCAGGTTGTGTTATTGGGAGATGAGTGGAGATGCTGAGGATGGGTTTCTGCAGGTTGCATTATTGGGAAGTTAGTGGAGATGCTGAGGATGGGTTTCTGCAGGTTGTCTTATTGGAATGTTATTGAAGATGATGAGGATGGGTTTCTGCAGGTTGTGTTATTGGGAGGTGAGTGTAGATGCTGAGGATGGGTTTCTGCAGGTTGTGTTATTGGGAGGTGAGTGGAGATGCTGAGGATGGGTTCCTGTAGGTAGTGTTATTGGGAGGTTAGTGGAGATGCTGAGGATGGGTTTCTGCATGTTGTGTTATTGCAAGGTTATTGAAGATGATGAGGATGGGTTTCTGCAGGTTGTGTTATTGGAAGGTGAGTGTAGATGCTGAGGATGGGTTTCTGCAGGTTGTGTTATTGCAAGGTTATTGAAGATGATGAGGATGGGTTTCTGCAGGTTGTGTTATTGGGAGGTGAGTGTAGATGCTGAGGGTGGGTTTCTGCAGGTTGTGTTATTGGGAGGTTAGTGGAGATGCTGAGGATGGGTTTCTGCATGATGTGTTATTGCAAGGTTATTGAAGATGATGAGGATGGGTTTCTGCAGGTTGTGTTATTGGAAGGTGAGTGTAGATGCTGAGGATGGGTTTCTGCAGGTTGTGTTATTGCAAGGTAATTGAAGATGCTGAGAATGGATTTCTGCAGATTGTGTTATTGGGAGGTGAGTGGAGATGTTGAGGGTGTGTTTCTGCAGGTTGTGTTATTAGGAGGTGAGTGGAGATGCTGAGAATTAATTTCTGCAGGTTGTGCTATTGGAAGGTTATTGAAGATGCTGAGGATGTGTTTCTGTAGGTAGTGTTATTGGGAGGTTAGTGGAGATGCTGAGGATGGGTTTCTGCAGGTTGTGTTATTGGGAGGTGAGTGAAGATGCTGAGGATGGGTTTCTGTAGGTTGTGTTATTGGGAGGTGAGTGGAGATGCTGTGGATGTGTTTCTGCAGATTGTGTTATTGGGATGTGAGTGAAGATGCTGAGGATGGGTTTCTGCAGATTGAGTTATTGAAAGGTGAATGGAGATGCTGAGGTTAGGTTTCTGCAGGTTGTGTTATTGGGAGGTGAGTGTAGATGCTGAGGATGGGTTTCTGCAGGTTGTTTTATTGGGAGGTGAATGAAGATGCTGAGGATGTGTTTCTGCAGGTTGTGTTATTGGGAGGTGAGTGGAGATGCTGATGATGGGTTTTCTGCAGGTTGTGTTATTGGAAGGTTAGTGAAGATGCTGAGGATGGGTTTCTGCAGGTTGGGTTATTGGGAGATGAGTGGAGATGCTGTGGATGTGTTTCTGCAGGTTGTATTATTGAAAGGTTACTGGAGATGCTGAGGATGAGTTTCTGCAGGTTGTGTTATTGGGAGGTGAGTGAAGATGCTGAGGATGGGTTTCTGCAGGTTGCATTATTGGGAAGATAGTGGAGATGATGAGGATGGGTTTCTGCAGGTTGTGTTATTGGAAGGTTATTGAAGATGATGAGGATGGTTTTCTGCAGGTTGGGTTATAGGGAGGTGAGTGTAGATGCTGAGGATGGGTTTCTGCAGGTTGTGTTATTGAAAGGTTACTGGAGATGCTGAGGATGAGTTTCTGCAGGTTGTGTTATTGGGAGGTGAGTGAAGATGCTGAGGATGGGTTTCTGCAGGTTGCATTATTGGGAAGTTAGTGGAGATGATGAGGATGGGTTTCTGCAGGTTGTGTTATTGGAAGGTTATTGCAGATGATGAGGATGGTTTTCTGCAGGTTGGGTTAAAGGGAGGTGAGTGTAGATGCTGAGGATGAGTTTCTGCAGGTTGTGTTATTGGGAGGTTAGTGGAGATGCTGAGGATGGGTTTCTGCAGGTTGTTTTATTGGGAGGTGAATGAAGATGCTGAGGATATGTTTCTGCAGGTTGTGTTATTGGAAGGTTATTGAAGATGCTGAGGATGTGTTTAGGTAGGTAGTGTTATTGGGAGGTTAGTCGAGATGCTGAGGATGGGTTTCTGCATGTTGTGTTATTGCACGGTTATTGAAGATGATGACGATGGGTTTCTGCAGGTTGTGTTATTGCAAGGTTATTTAAGATGATGAGGATGGGTTTCTGCAGGTTGTGTTATTGGGAGGTGAGTGTAGATGCTGATGATGGGTTTCTGCAGGTTGTGTTATTGGGAGGTGAGTGAAGATGCTGAGGATGGATTTCTGCAGGTTGTGTTATTTGGAGGTGAGTGGAGATGTTGAGGATGTGTTTCTGCAGGTTGTGTAATTGGGAGGTGAGTGGAGATGCTGAGAATTAATTTCTGCAGGTTGTGTTTTTGGAAGGTTATTGAAGATGCTGAGGATGTGTTTCTGTAGGTAGTGTTATTGGGAGGTTAGTGGAGATGCTGAGGATGGGTTTCTGCAGGTTGTGTTATTGGGAGGCGAGTGAAGATGCTGAGGATGGGTTTCTGTAGGTTGTGTTATTGGGAGGTGAGTGGAGATGCTGTGGATGTGTTTCTGCAGATTGTGTTATTGGGATGTGAGTGAAGATGCTGAGGATGGGTTTCTGCAGGTTGAGTTATTGAAAGGTGAATGGAGATGCTGAGGATAGGTTTCTGCAGGTTGTGTTATTGGGAGGTGAGTGGAGATGCTGAGGATGGGTTTCTGCAGGTTGCATTATTGGGAAGTTAGTGGAGATGATGAGGATGGGTTTCTGCAGTTTGTGTTATTGGAAGGTTATTGAAGATGATGAGGATGGGTTTCTGCAGGTTGTGTTATTGGCAGGTGATTGTAGATGCTGAGGATGGTTTCTGCAGGTTGAGTTATTGGGAGGTGAGTGAAGTTGCTGAGGATGGGTTTCTGCAGGTTGTGTTATTGTGAGGTGAGTGAAGATGCTGAGGATCGGTTTCTGCAGTGTGTTATTGGGAGGTGAGTGAAGGATGGGTTTCAGCAGGTGGTGTTATTGGAAGGTTAGTGGAGATGCTGAGGATGGGTTTCTGCATGTTGTGTGATTGGAAGGTGCGTGAAGTTGCTGAGAATGGGTTTCTGCAGGTTGCGTTATTGCGAGGTTAGTGAAGCTGCTGAGGATGGTTTCCGCAGGTTGTGTTATTGGGAGGTGAGTGAAGGATGGTTTTCCGCAGGTTGTGTTATTGGAAGGTTAGTGGAGACGCTGAGGATGGGTTTCAGCAGGTTGTGTTATTGAGAGGTGACTGGAGATGCTGAGGATGGGTTTCTGCAGGTTGTGTGATTGGAAGGTTACTGAAGATGCTGAGGATGGGTTTCTGCAGGTTGTGTTATTGGAAGGTGAGTGAATATGCTGAGGATGGGTTTCTGCAGGTTGTGTTATTGCAAGGTAATTGAAGATGCTGAGAATGGATTTCTGCAGATTGTGTTATTGGGAGGTGAGTGGAGATGTTGAGGGTGTGTTTATGCAGGTTGTGTTATTAGGAGGTGAGTGGAGATGCTGAGAATTAATTTCTGCAGGTTGTGCTATTGGAAGGTTATTGAAGATGCTGAGGATGTGTTTCTGTAGGTAGTGTTATTGGGAGGTTAGTGGAGATGCTGAGGATGGGTTTCTGCAGGTTGTGTTATTGGGAGGTGAGTGAAGATGTTGAGGATGGGTTTCTGTAGGTTGTGTTATTGGGAGGTGAGTGGAGATGCTGTGGATGTGTTTCTGCAGATTGTGTTATTGGGATGTGAGTGAAGATGCTGAGGATGCGTTTCTGCAGATTGAGTTATTGAAAGGTGAATGGAGATGCTGAGGTTAGGTTTCTGCAGGTTGTGTTATTGGGAGGTGAGTGGAGATGCTGAGGATGGGTTTCTGCAGGTTGCATTATTGGGAAGTTAGTGGAGATGATGAGGATGGGTTTCTGCATGTTGTGTTATTGGAAGGTTATTGAAGATGATGAGGATGGGTTTCTGCAGGTTGTGTTATTGGGAGGTGATTGGAGATGCTGAGGATGGGTTTCAGCAGATAGTGTTACTGGGAGGTGAGTGAAGATGCTGACGATGGGTTTCTGCAGGTTGTGTTATTGGAAGTTCATTGAAAATGCTGAGGATGGGTTTCTGCAGTTTCTGTTATTGGCAGGTGAGTGAAGATGCTGAGGATCGGTTTCTGCAGGTTGTGTTATTGGGAGGTGAGTGAAGGATGGGTTTCAGCAGGTGTTGTTATTGGAAGGTTAGTGGAGATGCTGAGGATGGGTTTCTGCAGGTTGTGTTATTGGGAGGTGAGTGAAGATGTTGAGGATGGGTTTCTGTAGGTTGTGTTATTGGGAGGTGAGTGGAGATGCTGTGGATGGGTTTCTGCAGATTGTGTTATTGGGATGTGAGTGAAGATGCTGAGGATGGGTTTCTGCAGATTGAGTTATTGAAAGGTGAATGGAGATGCTGAGGTTAGGTTTCTGCAGGTTGTGTTATTGGGAGGTGAGTGGAGATGCTGAGGATGGGTTTCTGCAGGTTGCATTATTGGGAAGTTAGTGGAGATGATGAGGATGGGTTTCTGCAGGTTGTGTTATGGGAAGGTTATTGAAGATGATGAGGATGGGTTTCTGCAGGTTGTGTTATTGGGAGGTGATTGGAGATGCTGAGGATGGGTTTCAGCAGGTAGTGTTACTGGGAGGTGAGTGAAGATGCTGACGATGGGTTTCTGCAGGTTGTGTTATTGGAAGTTCATTGAAAATGCTGAGGATGGGTTTCTGCAGTTTCTGTTATTGGCAGGTGAGTGAAGATGCTGAGGATCGGTTTCTGCAGGTTGTGTTATTGGGAGGTGAGTGAAGGATGGGTTTCAGCAGGTGGTGTTATTGGAAGGTTAGTGGAGATGCTGAGGATGGGTTTCTGCATGTTGTGTGATTGGAAGGTGCGTGAAGTTGCTGAGGATGGGTTTCTGCAGGTTGCGTTATTGGGAGGTTAGTGAAGCTGCTGAGGATGGTTTCCGCAGGTTGTGTTATTGGGAGGTGAGTGAAGGATGGTTTTCCGCAGGTTGTGTTATTGGAAGGTTAGTGGAGATGCTGAGGATGGGTTTCTGCAGGTTGTGTTATTGGAAGGTTACTGAAGATGCTGAGGATGGGTTTCTGCAGGTTGTGTTATTGGAAGGTGAGTGATGATGCTGAGGATGGGTTTCTGCAGGTTGTGCTTTTGGGCGGAGAGTGAGGTTGCTGAGGATGGGTTTCTGCAGGTTCTGTTATTGGGAGGTGAGTGGAGATGCTGAGGATGGGTTTCTGCAGGTTGTATTATTGAAAGGTTACTGGAGATGCTGAGGATGGGTTTCTGCAGGTTGTGTTATTGGGAGGTGAGTGGAGATGCTGAGGATGGGTTTCTGCAGGTTGCAATATTGGGAAGTTAGTGGAGATGCTGAGGATGGGTTTCTGCAGGTTGTCTTATTGGAATGTTATTGAAGATGATGAGGATGGGTTTCTGCAGGTTGTGTTATTGGGAGGTGAGTGTAGATGCTGAGGATGGGTTTCTGCAGGTTGTGTTATTGGGAGGTGAGTGGAGATGCTGAGGATGGGTTTCTGCAGGTTGTGTAATTGGGAGGTTAGTGGAGATGCTGAGGATGGGTTTCTGCAGGTTGTTTTATTGGGAGGTGAATGAAGATGCTGAGGATGTGTTTCTGCAGGTTGTGTTATTGGGAGGTGAGTGGAGATGCTGAGAATTAATTTCTGCAGGTTGTGTTATTGGAAGGTTATTGATTATGCTGAGAATGTGTTTCTGTAGGTACTGTTATTGGGAGGTTAGTGGAGATGCTGAGGATGGGTTTCTGCATGTTGTGTTATTGCAAGAGTATTGAAGATGATGAGGATGGGTTTCTGCAGGTTGTGTTATTGGAAGGTGAGTGTAGATGCTGAGGATGGGTTTCTGCAGGTTGTGTTATTGCAAGGTTATTGAAGATGATGAGGATGGGTTTCTGCAGGTTGTGTTATTGGGAGGTGAGTGTAGATGCTGAGGGTGGGTTTCTGCAGGTTGTGTTATTGGGAGGTGAGTGAAGATGCTGAGGATGGATTTCTGCAGGTTGTGTTATTGGGAGGTGAGTGGAGATGTTGAGGATGTGTTTCTGCAGGTTGTGTTATTAGGAGGTGAGTGGAGATGCTGATAATTAATTTCTGCAGGTTGTGCTATTGGAAGGTTATTGAAGATGCTGAGGATGTGTTTCTGTAGGTAGTGTTATTGGGAGGTTAGTGGAGATGCTGAGGGTGGGTTTCTGCAGGTTGTGTTATTGGGAGGTGAGTGAAGATGCTGAGGATGGGTTTCTGTAGGTTGTGTTATTGGGAGGTGAGTGGAGATGCTGTGGATGTGTTTCTGCAGATTGTGTTATTGGGATGTGAGTTAAGATGCTGAGGATGGGTTTCTGCAGATTGAGTTATTGAAAGGTGAATGGAGATGCTGAGGTTAGGTTTCTGCAGGTTGTGTTATTAGGAGGTGAGTGGAGATGTTGAGGATGGGTTTCAGCAGGTAGTGTTACTGGGAGGTGAGTGAAGATGCTGACGATGGGTTTCTGCAGGTTGTGTTATTGAGAGGTGACTGGAGATGCTGAGGATGGATTTCTGCAGGTTGTGTTATTGGAAGGTTATTGAAGATGATGAGGATGGGTTTCTGCAGGTTGTGTTATTGGGAGGTGATTGGAGATGCTGAGGATGGGTTTCAGCAGGTAGTGTTACTGGGAGGTGAGTGAAGATGCTGACGATGGGTTTCTGCAGGTTGTGTTATTGAGAGGTGACTGGAGATGCTGAGGATGGATTTCTGCAGGTTGTGTTATTGGAAGGTTACTGAAGATGCTGAGGATGGGTTTCTGCAGGTTGTGTTATTGGAAGGTGAGTGAAGATGCTGAGGATGGGTTTCTGCAGGTTGTGCTTTTGGGCGGAGAGTGAGGATGCTGAGGATGGGTTTCTGCAGGTTCTGTTATTGGGAGGTGAGTGGAGATGCTGAGGATGGGTTTCTGCAGGTTGTATTATTGAAAGGTTACTGGAGATGCTGAGGATGGGTTTCTGCAGGTTGTGTTATTGGGAGGTGAGTGGAGATGCTGAGGATGGGTTTCTGCAGGTTGCATTATTGGGAAGTTAGAGGAGATGCTGAGGATGGGTTTCTGCAGGTTGTCTTATTGGAATGTTATTGAAGATGATGAGGATGGGTTTCTGCAGGTTGTGTTATTGGGAGGTGAGTGTAGATGCTGAGGATGGGTTTCTGCAGGTTGTGTTATTGGGAGGTGAGTGGAGATGCTGAGGATGGGTTTCTGCAGGTTGTGTAATTGGGAGGTTAGTGGAGATGCTGAGGATGGGTTTCTGAAGGTTTTTTTTATTGGGAGGTGAATGAAGATGCTGAGGATGTGTTTCTGCAGGTTGTGTTATTGGGAGGTGAGTGGAGATGCTGAGAATTAATTTCTGCAGGTTGTGTTATTGGAAGGCTATTGATTATGCTGAGAATGTGTTTCTGTAGGTACTGTTATTGGGAGGTTAGTGGAGATGCTGAGGATGGGTTTCTGCATGGTGTGTTATTGCAAGGTTATTGAAGATGATGAGGATGGGTTTCTGCAGGTTGTGTTATTGGAAGGTGAGTGTAGATGCTGAGGATGGATTTCTGCAGGTTGTGTTATTGGGAGGTGAGTGGAGATGTTGAGGATGTGTTTCTGCAGTTTGTGTTATTGGGAGGTGAGTGGAGATGCTGAGAATTAATTTCTGCAGGTTGTGTTATTGGAAGGTTATTGAAGATGCTGAGGATGTGTTTCTGTAGGTAGTGTTATTGGGAGGTTAGTGGAGATGCTGAGGTTGGTTTTCTGCAGGTTGTGTTATTGGGAGGTGAGTGAAGATGCTGAGGATGGGTTTCTGTAGGTTGTGTTATTGGGAGGTGAGTGGAGATGCTGTGGATGTGTTTCTGCAGATTGTGTTATTGGGATGTGAGTGAAGATGCTGAGGATGGGTTTCTGCAGGTTGAGTTATTGAAAGGTGAATGGAGATGCTGAGGATAGGTTTCTGCAGGTTGTGTTATTGGGAGGTGAGTGGAGATGCTGAGGATGGGTTTCTGCAGGTTGCATTATTGGGAAGTTAGTGGAGATGATGAGGATGGGTTTCTGCAGGTTGTGTTATTGGAAGGTGATTGGAGATGCTCAGGATGGGTTTCTGCAGGTTGAGTTATTGGGAGGTGAGTGAAGTTGCTGAGGATGGGTTTCTGCAGGTTGTGTTATTGAGAGGTGAGTGAAGATGCTGAGGATGGGTTTCTGCAGGTTGTGTTATTGGAAGTTCATTGAAGATGCTGAGGATAGGTTTCTGCAGGTTCTGTTATTGGGCGGTGAGTAAAGATGCTGAGGATCGGTTTCTGCAGGTTGTGTTATTGGGAGGTGAGTGAAGGATGGGTTTCAGCAGATGGTGTTATTGGAAGGTTAGTGGAGATGCTGAGGATGGGTTTCTGCATGTTGTGTGATTGGAAGGTGCGTGAAGTTGCTGAGGATGGGTTTCTGCAGGTTGCGTTATTGGGAGGTTAGTGAAGCTGCTGAAGATGGTTTCCGCAGGTTGTGTTATTGGGAGGTGAGTGAAGGATGGTTTTCCGCAGAATGTGTTATTGGAAGGTTAGTGGAGATGCTGAGGATGGGTTTCAGCAGGTTGTGTTATTGAGAGGTGACTGGAGATGCTGAGGATGGTTTTCTGCAGGTTGTGTTATTGGAAGGTTACTGAAGATGCTGAGGATGGGTTTCTGCAGGTTGTGTTATTGGAAGGTGAGTGAAGATGCTGAGGATGGGTTTCTGCAGGTTGTGCTTTTGGGCGGAGAGTGAGGATGCTGAGGATGGGTTTCTGCAGGTTCTGTTATTGGGAGGTGAGTGGAGATGCTGAGGATGTATTTCTGCAGGTTGTGTAATTGGAAGGTGAGTGAAGATGCTGAGGATGGGTTTCTGCAGGTTGTGTTATTGGGAGGTGAGTGGAGATGCTGAGGATGGGTTTCTGCAGGTTGTGTTACTGGGAGGTGAGTAGAAATGCTGAGGATGGGTTTCTGCAGGTTGTGTTATTGGAAGGTGAGTGAAGATGCTGAGGATGGTTTCTGCAGTTTGTGTTATTGGGAGGTGAGTGGAGATGCTGAGGATGGGTTTTCTGCAGGTTGTGGTATTGGGAGGTTAGTGAAGATGCTGAGGATGGGTTTCTGCAGATTGTGTTATTGGAAGTTGAGTGAAGATACTGAGGATGGGTTCCTGCAGGTTGTGTTATTGGGAGGTGAGTGAAGATGCTGAGGATGGGTTTCTGCAGATTGTGTTATTGGGAGGGGAGTGGAGATGCTGAGGATGGGTTTCTGCTGGTTGTGTCATTGGGAGGTTAGTGGAGATGCTGAGGATGGTTTCCGCAGGTTGTGTTATTGGGAGGTGAGTGAAGGATGGTTTTTCGCAGGTTGTGTTATTGGAAGGTTAGTGGAGATGCTGAGGATGGGTTTCAGCAGGTTGTGTTATTGAGAGGTGACTGGAGATGCTGAGGATGGGTTTCTGCAGGTTGTGTTATTGGTAGGTTACTGAAGATGCTGAGGATGGGTTTCTGCAGGTTGTGTTACATAGAACATAGAACATAGAAAATACAGCACAGAACAGGCCCTTCGGCCCACGATGTTGTGCCGAACCTTTGTCCTAGATTAATCATAGATTATCATTGAATTTACAGTGCAGAAGGATGCCATTCGGCCCTTTGAGTCTGCACCGGCTCTTGGAAAGAGCACCCTACCCAAACTCAACACCTTCACCCAACACCAAGGGCAATTTGGACATTAAGGGCAATTTACCATTGGCCAATTCACCTAACCTGCACATCTTTGGATTGTGGGAGGAAACCGGAGCACCCGGAGGAAACCCACGCAGACACGGGGAGGATGTGCAGACTCCGCACAGTCAGTGACCCAAGCCGGAATCGAACCTGGGACCCTGGAGCTGTGAAGCAATTGTGCTATCCACAATGCTACCGTGCTGCCCTTGAGAACAAATAAATCTACACTATATCATTTAACCGTAATCCATGTACCTATCCAATAGCTGCTTGAAGGTCCCTAATGTTTCCGACTCAACTACTTCCACAGGCAGTGCATTCCATGCCCCCACTACTCTCTGGGTAAAGATCCTACCTCTGATATCCCTCCTATATCTTCCACCTTTCACCGTAAATTTATGTCCCCTTGTAATGGTTTGTTCCACCCGGGGAAAAAGTCTCTGACTGTCTACTCTATCTATTCCCCTGATCATCTTATAAACCTCTATCAAGTCGCCCCTCATCCTTCTCCGTTCTAATGAGAAAAGGCCTAGCACCCTCAACCTTTCCTCGTAAGATCTACTCTCCATTCCAGGCAACATCCTGGTAAATCTTCTTTGCACCTTTTCCAAAGCTTCCACATCCTTCCTAAAATGAGGCGACCAGAACTGTACACAGTACTCCAAATGTGGCCTTACCAAAGTTTTGTACAGCTGCATCATCACCTCACGGCTCTTAAATTCAATCCCTCTGTTAATGAACGCGAGCACACCACAGGCCTTCTTCACAGCTCTATCCACTTGAGTGGCAACTTTCAAAGATGTATGAACATAGACCCCAAGATCTCTCTGCTCCTCCACATTGCCAAGAACTCTACCGTTAACCCTGTATTCCGCATTCATATTTATTCTTCCAAAATGGACAACCTCACACTTTTCAGGGTTAAACTCCATCTGCCACTTCTCAGCCCAGCTCTGCATCCTATCTATGTCTCTTTGCAGCCGACAACAGCCCTCCTTACTATCCACAACTCCACCAATCTTCGTATCATCTGCAAATTTACTGACCCACCCTTCAACTCCCTCATCCAAGTCATTAATGAAAATCACAAACAGCAGAGGACCCAGAACTGATCCCTGCGGTACGCCACTGGTAACTGGGATCCAGGCTGAATATTTGCCATCCACCACCACTCTCTGACTTCTATCGCTTAGCCAGTTCGTTATCCAACTGGCCAAATTTCCCACTATCCCATGCCTCCTTACTTTCTGCATAAGCCTACCATGGGGAACTTTATCAAATGCCTTACTAAAATCCATGTACACTACATCCACTGCTTTACCTTCATCCACATGCTTGGTCACCTCCTCAAAGAATTCAATAACATTTGTAAGGCAAGACCTACCCCTCACAAATCCGTGCTGACTATCCCTAATCAAGCAGTGTCTTTCCAGATGCTCAGAAATCCTATCCTTCAGTACCCTTTCCATTACTTTGCCTACCACCGAAGTAAGACTAACTGGCCTGTAATTCCCAGGGTTATCCCTAGTCCCTTTTTTGAACAGGGGCACGACATTCGCCACTCTCCAATCCCCTGGTACCACCCCTGCTGACAGTGAGGACGAAAAGATCATTGCCAACGGCTCTGCAATTTCACCTCTTGCTTCCCATAGAATCCTTGGATATATCCCGTCAGGCCCGGGGGACTTGTCTATCCTCAAGTTTTTCAAAATGCCCAACACATCTTCCTTCCTAACAAGTATTTCCTCGAGCTTACCAATCTGTTTCACACTGTCCTCTCCAACAATATCGCCCCTCTCATTTGTAAATAAAGAAGAAAAGTACTCGTTCAAGACCTCTCCTATCTCTTCAGACTCAATACACAATCTCCCGCTACTGTCCTTGATCGGACCTACCCTCGCTCTAGTCATTCTCATATTTCTCACATATGTGTAAAAGGCCTTGGGGTTTTCCTTGATCCTACCCGCCAAAGATTGTTCATGCCCTCTCTTAGCTCTCCTAATCCCTTTCTTCAGTTCCCTCCTGGCTACCTTGTATCCCTCCAATGCCCTGTCTGAACCTTGTTTCCTCAGCCTTACATAAGTCACCTTTTTCCTCTTAACAAGACATTCAACCTCTCTTGTCAACCATGGTTCCCTCACTCGACCATCTCTTCCCTGCCTGACAGGGACATACATATCAAGGACACGTAGCACCTGTTCCTTGAACAAGTTCCACATTTCATTTGTGTCCTTCCCTGCCAGCCTATGTTCCCAACTTATGCACTTCAATTCTTGTCTGACAACATCGTATTTACCCTTCCCCCAATTGTAAACCTTGCCCTGTTGCACGTACCGATCCCTCTCCATTACTAAAGTGAAAGTCACAGAATTGTGGTCACTATCTCCAAAATGCTCCCCCACTAACAAATCTATCACTTGCCCTGGCTCATTACCCAGTACTAAATCCAATATTGCCCCTCCTCTGGTCGGACAATCTACATACTGCGTTAGAAAAGCTTCCTGGACACACTGCACAAACACCACCCCATCCAAACTATTTGATCTAAAGAGTTTCCACTCAATATTTGGGAAGTTAAAGTCGCCCATGACTACTACCCTATGACTTCTGCACCTTTCCAAAATCTGTTTCCCAATCTGTTCCTCCACATCTCTGCTACTATTGGGGGGCCTATAGAAAACTCCTAACAAGGTTATTGGAAGGTTATTGAAGATGCTGAGGATGGGTTTCTGCAGGTTGTGCTTTTGGGAGGAGAGTGAGGATGCTGAGGATGGGTTATTCGGAGGTTAGTGGAGATGCTGATGATTGGTTTCTGCAGGTTGTGTTATAGGAAGGTGAGTGAAGATACTGAGGATGGGTTCCAGCAGGTTGAGTATTTCGAGGTGAGTCAAGATGCTGAGGATGGGTTTCTGCAGGTTGTGTTATTGGGAGGTGAGTGGAGATGTTGAGGATGGGTTTCAGCAGGTAGTGTTACTGGGAGGTGAGTGAAGATGCTGACGATGGGTTTCTGCAGGTTGTGTTATTGAGAGGTGACTGGAGATGCTGAGGATGGATTTCTGCAGGTTGTGTTATTGGAAGGTTATTGAAGATGATGAGGATGGGTTTCTGCAGGTTGTGTTATTGGGAGGTGATTGGAGATGCTGAGGATGGGTTTCAGCAGGTAGTGTTACTGGGAGGTGAGTGAAGATGCTGACGATGGGTTTCTGCAGGTTGTGTTATTGAGAGGTGACTGGAGATGCTGAGGATGGATTTCTGCAGGTTGTGTTATTGGAAGGTTACTGAAGATGCTGAGGATGGGTTTCTGCAGGTTGTGTTATTGGAAGGTGAGTGAAGATGCTGAGGATGGGTTTCTGCAGGTTGTGCTTTTGGGCGGAGAGTGAGGATGCTGAGGATGGGTTTCTGCAGGTTCTGTTATTGGGAGGTGAGTGGAGATGCTGAGGATATGTTTCTGCAGATTGTGTTGTTGGGAGGTGTGTGAAGATGCTGAGGATGGGTTTCTGCAGGTTGTATTATTGAAAGGTTACTGGAGATGCTGAGGATGGGTTTCTGCAGGTTGTGTTATTGGGAGGTGAGTGGAGATGCTGAGGATGGGTTTCTGCAGGTTGCATTATTGGGAAGTTAGAGGAGATGCTGAGGATGGGTTTCTGCAGGTTGTCTTATTGGAATGTTATTGAAGATGATGAGGATGGGTTTCTGCAGGTTGTGTTATTGGGAGGTGAGTGTAGATGCTGAGGATGGGTTTCTGCAGGTTGTGTTATTGGGAGGTGAGTGGAGATGCTGAGGATGGGTTTCTGCAGGTTGTGTAATTGGGAGGTTAGTGGAGATGCTGAGGATGGGTTTCTGAAGGTTTTTTTTATTGGGAGGTGAATGAAGATGCTGAGGATGTGTTTCTGCAGGTTGTGTTATTGGGAGGTGAGTGGAGATGCTGAGAATTAATTTCTGCAGGTTGTGTTATTGGAAGGCTATTGATTATGCTGAGAATGTGTTTCTGTAGGTACTGTTATTGGGAGGTTAGTGGAGATGCTGAGGATGGGTTTCTGCATGGTGTGTTATTGCAAGGTTATTGAAGATGATGAGGATGGGTTTCTGCAGGTTGTGTTATTGGAAGGTGAGTGTAGATGCTGAGGATGGATTTCTGCAGGTTGTGTTATTGGGAGGTGAGTGGAGATGTTGAGGATGTGTTTCTGCAGTTTGTGTTATTGGGAGGTGAGTGGAGATGCTGAGAATTAATTTCTGCAGGTTGTGTTATTGGAAGGTTATTGAAGATGCTGAGGATGTGTTTCTGTAGGTAGTGTTATTGGGAGGTTAGTGGAGATGCTGAGGTTGGTTTTCTGCAGGTTGTGTTATTGGGAGGTGAGTGAAGATGCTGAGGATGGGTTTCTGTAGGTTGTGTTATTGGGAGGTGAGTGGAGATGCTGTGGATGTGTTTCTGCAGATTGTGTTATTGGGATGTGAGTGAAGATGCTGAGGATGGGTTTCTGCAGGTTGAGTTATTGAAAGGTGAATGGAGATGCTGAGGATAGGTTTCTGCAGGTTGTGTTATTGGGAGGTGAGTGGAGATGCTGAGGATGGGTTTCTGCAGGTTGCATTATTGGGAAGTTAGTGGAGATGATGGGGATGGGTTTCTGCAGGTTGTGTTATTGGAAGGTGATTGGAGATGCTCAGGATGGGTTTCTGCAGGTTGAGTTATTGGGAGGTGAGTGAAGTTGCTGAGGATGGGTTTCTGCAGGTTGTGTTATTGAGAGGTGAGTGAAGATGCTGAGGATGGGTTTCTGCAGGTTGTGTTATTGGAAGTTCATTGAAGATGCTGAGGATAGGTTTCTGCAGGTTCTGTTATTGGGCGGTGAGTAAAGATGCTGAGGATCGGTTTCTGCAGGTTGTGTTATTGGGAGGTGAGTGAAGGATGGGTTTCTGCAGGTTATGTTATTGGAATGTTAGTGGAGATGCTGAGGATAGGTTTCTGCAGGTTGTGTTATTGGGAGGTGACTGGAGATGCTGAGGATGGGTTTCTGCATGTTGTGTGATTGGAAGGTGCGTGAAGTTGCTGAGGATGGGTTTCTGCAGGTTGCGTTATTGGGAGGTTAGTGAAGCTGCTGAAGATGGTTTCCGCAGGTTGTGTTATTGGGAGGTGAGTGAAGGATGGTTTTCCGCAGAATGTGTTATTGGAAGGTTAGTGGAGATGCTGAGGATGGGTTTCAGCAGGTTGTGTTATTGAGAGGTGACTGGAGATGCTGAGGATAGTTTTCTGCAGGTTGTGTTATTGGAAGGTTACTGAAGATGCTGAGGATGGGTTTCTGCAGGTTGTGTTATTGGAAGGTGAGTGAAGATGCTGAGGATGGGTTTCTGCAGGTTGTGCTTTTGGGCGGAGAGTGAGGATGCTGAGGATGGGTTTCTGCAGGTTCTGTTATTGGGAGGTGAGTGGAGATGCTGAGGATGTATTTCTGCAGGTTGTGTAATTGGAAGGTGAGTGAAGATGCTGAGGATGGGTTTCTGCAGGTTGTGTTATTGGGAGGTGAGTGGAGATGCTGAGGATGGGTTTCTGCAGGTTGTGTTACTGGGAGGTGAGTAGAAATGCTGAGGATGGGTTTCTGCAGGTTGTGTTATTGGAAGGTGAGTGAAGATGCTGAGGATGGTTTCTGCAGTTTGTGTTATTGGGAGGTGAGTGGAGATGCTGAGGATGGGTTTTCTGCAGGTTGTGGTATTGGGAGGTTAGTGAAGATGCTGAGGATGGGTTTCTGCAGATTGTGTTATTGGAAGTTGAGTGAAGATACTGAGGATGGGTTCCTGCAGGTTGTGTTATTGGGAGGTGAGTGAAGATGCTGAGGATGGGTTTCTGCAGATTGTGTTATTGGGAGGGGAGTGGAGATGCTGAGGATGGGTTTCTGCTGGTTGTGTCATTGGGAGGTTAGTGGAGATGCTGAGGATGGTTTCCGCAGGTTGTGTTATTGGGAGGTGAGTGAAGGATGGTTTTTCGCAGGTTGTGTTATTGGAAGGTTAGTGGAGATGCTGAGGATGGGTTTCAGCAGGTTGTGTTATTGAGAGGTGACTGGAGATGCTGAGTATGGGTTTCTGCAGGTTGTGTTATTGGTAGGTTACTGAAGATGCTGAGGATGGGTTTCTGCAGGTTGTGTTACATAGAACATAGAACATAGAAAATACAGCACAGAACAGGCCCTTCGGCCCACGATGTTGTGCCGAACCTTTGTCCTAGATTAATCATAGATTATCATTGAATTTACAGTGCAGAAGGATGCCATTCGGCCCTTTGAGTCTGCACCGGCTCTTGGAAAGAGCACCCTACCCAAACTCAACACCTTCACCCAACACCAAGGGCAATTTGGACATTAAGGGCAATTTACCATTGGCCAATTCACCTAACCTGCACATCTTTGGATTGTGGGAGGAAACCGGAGCACCCGGAGGAAACCCACGCAGACACGGGGAGGATGTGCAGACTCCGCACAGTCAGTGACCCAAGCCGGAATCGAACCTGGGACCCTGGAGCTGTGAAGCAATTGTGCTATCCACAATGCTACCGTGCTGCCCTTGAGAACAAATAAATCTACACTATATCATTTAACCGTAATCCATGTACCTATCCAATAGCTGCTTGAAGGTCCCTAATGTTTCCGACTCAACTACTTCCACAGGCAGTGCATTCCATGCCCCCACTACTCTCTGGGTAAAGATCCTACCTCTGATATCCCTCCTATATCTTCCACCTTTCACCGTAAATTTATGTCCCCTTGTAATGGTTTGTTCCACCCGGGGAAAAAGTCTCTGACTGTCTACTCTATCTATTCCCCTGATCATCTTATAAACCTCTATCAAGTCGCCCCTCATCCTTCTCCGTTCTAATGAGAAAAGGCCTAGCACCCTCAACCTTTCCTCGTAAGATCTACTCTCCATTCCAGGCAACATCCTGGTAAATCTTCTTTGCACCTTTTCCAAAGCTTCCACATCCTTCCTAAAATGAGGCGACCAGAACTGTACACAGTACTCCAAATGTGGCCTTACCAAAGTTTTGTACAGCTGCATCATCACCTCACGGCTCTTAAATTCAATCCCTCTGTTAATGAACGCGAGCACACCACAGGCCTTCTTCACAGCTCTATCCACTTGAGTGGCAACTTTCAAAGATGTATGAACATAGACCCCAAGATCTCTCTGCTCCTCCACATTGCCAAGAACTCTACCGTTAACCCTGTATTCCGCATTCATATTTGTCCTTCCAAAATGGACAACCTCACACTTTTCAGGGTTAAACTCCATCTGCCACTTCTCAGCCCAGCTCTGCATCCTATCTATGTCTCTTTGCAGCCGACAACAGCCCTCCTTACTATCCACAACTCCACCAATCTTCGTATCATCTGCAAATTTACTGACCCACCCTTCAACTCCCTCATCCAAGTCATTAATGAAAATCACAAACAGCAGAGGACCCAGAACTGATCCCTGCGGTACGCCACTGGTAACTGGGATCCAGGCTGAATATTTGCCATCCACCACCACTCTCTGACTTCTATCGCTTAGCCAGTTCGTTATCCAACTGGCCAAATTTCCCACTATCCCATGCCTCCTTACTTTCTGCATAAGCCTACCATGGGGAACTTTATCAAATGCCTTACTAAAATCCATGTACACTACATCCACTGCTTTACCTTCATCCACATGCTTGGTCACCTCCTCAAAGAATTCAATAACATTTGTAAGGCAAGACCTACCCCTCACAAATCCGTGCTGACTATCCCTAATCAAGCAGTGTCTTTCCAGATGCTCAGAAATCCTATCCTTCAGTACCCTTTCCATTACTTTGCCTACCACCGAAGTAAGACTAACTGGCCTGTAATTCCCAGGGTTATCCCTAGTCCCTTTTTTGAACAGGGGCACGACATTCGCCACTCTCCAATCCCCTGGTACCACCCCTGCTGACAGTGAGGACGAAAAGATCATTGCCAACGGCTCTGCAATTTCACCTCTTGCTTCCCATAGAATCCTTGGATATATCCCGTCAGGCCCGGGGGACTTGTCTATCCTCAAGTTTTTCAAAATGCCCAACACATCTTCCTTCCTAACAAGTATTTCCTCGAGCTTACCAATCTGTTTCACACTGTCCTCTCCAACAATATCGCCCCTCTCATTTGTAAATAAAGAAGAAAAGTACTCGTTCAAGACCTCTCCTATCTCTTCAGACTCAATACACAATCTCCCGCTACTGTCCTTGATCGGACCTACCCTCGCTCTAGTCATTCTCATATTTCTCACATATGTGTAAAAGGCCTTGGGGTTTTCCTTGATCCTACCCGCCAAAGATTGTTCATGCCCTCTCTTAGCTCTCCTAATCCCTTTCTTCAGTTCCCTCCTGGCTACCTTGTATCCCTCCAATGCCCTGTCTGAACCTTGTTTCCTCAGCCTTACATAAGTCACCTTTTTCCTCTTAACAAGACATTCAACCTCTCTTGTCAACCATGGTTCCCTCACTCGACCATCTCTTCCCTGCCTGACAGGGACATACATATCAAGGACACGTAGCACCTGTTCCTTGAACAAGTTCCACATTTCATTTGTGTCCTTCCCTGCCAGCCTATGTTCCCAACTTATGCACTTCAATTCTTGTCTGACAACATCGTATTTACCCTTCCCCCAATTGTAAACCTTGCCCTGTTGCACGTACCTATCCCTCTCCATTACTAAAGTGAAAGTCACAGAATTGTGGTCACTATCTCCAAAATGCTCCCCCACTAACAAATCTATCACTTGCCCTGGCTCATTACCCAGTACTAAATCCAATATTGCCCCTCCTCTGGTCGGACAATCTACATACTGCGTTAGAAAAGCTTCCTGGACACACTGCACAAACACCACCCCATCCAAACTATTTGATCTAAAGAGTTTCCACTCAATATTTGGGAAGTTAAAGTCGCCCATGACTACTACCCTATGACTTCTGCACCTTTCCAAAATCTGTTTCCCAATCTGTTCCTCCACATCTCTGCTACTATTGGGGGGCCTATAGAAAACTCCTAACAAGGTTATTGGAAGGTTATTGAAGATGCTGAGGATGGGTTTCTGCAGGTTGTGCTTTTGGGAGGAGAGTGAGGATGCTGAGGATGGGTTATTGGGAGGTTAGTGGAGATGCTGAGGATGGGTTTCTGCAGGTTGTGTTATTGGGAGGTGAGTGGAGATGCTGAGGATGGGTTTCTGCAGTTTGTGTAATTGGAAGGTGAGTGAAGATGCCGAGGATGGGTATCTGCAGGTTGTGTTATTGGGAGGTGAGAGGAGATGCTGAGGATGGGTTTCTGCAGGTTGTGTTACTGGGAGGTGAGTAGAGATGCTGAGGGTGGGTTTCTGCAGGTTGTGTTACTGGAAGGTGAGTGAAGATGCTGAGGATGTGTTTCTGCAGGTTGTGTTATTGGGAGGTGAGTGGAGATGCTGAGGATGGGTTTTCTGCAGGTTGTGTTATTGGGAGGTTAGTGAAGATGCTGAGGATGGGTTTCTGCAGGTTGTGTTATTTGGAGGTGAGTGGAGATGCTGAGAATGAGTTTCTGCAGGTTGTGTTATTGGAAGGTTAGTGAAGATGCTGAGGATGGGTTTCTGTCGGTTGTGTTATTGGGAGGTTAGTGGAGATGCTGAGGATGGGTTTCTGCAGGTTGTGTTAATGGGAGGGGAGTGAAGATGCTGAGGATGGGTTTCTGCAGCTTGTATTATTGAAGGGTTACTGGAGATGCTGAGGATGGGTTTCTGCAGGTTGTGTTATTGGGAGGTGAGTGGAGATGTTGAGGATGGGTTTCTGCAGGTTGCATTATTGGGAAGTTAGTGGAGATGCTGAGGATGGGTTTCTGCAGGTTGTGTTATTGGAAGGTTAATGAAGATGATGAGAATGGGTTTCTGCAGGTTGTGTTACTGGGAGGTGAGTGAACATGCTGAGAATGATTTTCTGCAGGTTGTGTTATTGGAAGGTTATTGAAGATGCTGAGGATGGGTTTCTGTAGGTTGTGTTATTGGGAGGTTAGTGGAGATGCTGTGGATGTGTTTCTGTAGGTAGTGTTATTGGGAGGTTAGTGGGGATGTTGAGGATGGGTTTCTGCAGGTTGTGTTATTGAAAGGTTACTGGACATGCTGAGGATGGGTTTCTGCAGGTTGTGTTATTGGTAGGTGAGTGTAGATGCTGAAGATGGGTTTCTGCAGGTTGTGTTATTGGGAGGTGAGTGAAGATGTGGTGGATGGGTTTCTGCAGGTTGTGTTATTGGGAGGTGAGTGAAGATGCTGAGGATGGGTTTCTGCAGGTTGTGTTATTGGGAGGTGAATGAAGATGCTGAGGATGTGTTTCTGCAGGTTGTGTTATTGGGAGGTGAGTGGAGATGCTGAGAATTAATTTCTGCAGGTTCTGTTCTTGGAAGGTTATTGAAGATGCTGAGGATGTGTTTCTGCAGGTTGTGTTACTGGGAGGTGAGCGAAGGATGGTTTCTGCAGGTTGTGTTATTGGAAGGTTAGTTGAGATGCTGAGGATGGGTTTCTGCATGTTGTGTGATTGGAAGGGGAGTGAAGTTGCTGAGGATGAATTTCTGCAGGTTGCGTTACTGGCAGGTTAGTGATGCTGCTGAGGATGGGTTCCGCAGGTTGTGTTATTGGGAGGTGAGTGAAGATGCTGAGAATGGGTTTCTGCAGGTGGTGTTATTGGAATGTTATTGAAGATGCTGAGGATGCGTTTCTGTAGGTAGTGTTACTGGGACGTTAGTGGAGATGCTGAGGATGGGTTTCTGCAGGTTGTGTTATTGGGAGGTGAGTGAAGATGCTGAGGATGGGTTTCTGCAGGTTGTTTTATTGGGAGGTGAGTGGAGATGTTGAGGATCTGTTTCTGCAGGTTGTTTTATTGGGAGGTGAATGAAGATGCTGAGGATGTGTTTCTGCAGGCTGTGTTATTGGGAGGTGAGTGGAGATGCTGATAATGAATTTCTGCAGGTGGTGTTATTGGAATGTTATTGAAGATGCTGAGGATGTGTTTCTGTAGGTAGTGTTATTGGGAGGTTAGTGGAGATGCTGAGGATGGGTTTCTGCAGGTTGTGATATTGGGAGGTGAGTGAAGATGCTGAGAATGGGTTTCTGCAGGTTGTGTTACTGGGATTTGAGTGAAGATGCTGAGGATAGGTTTCTGCAGGTTGTGTTATTGGAAGGTTATTCAAGATGCTGATGATGGGTTTCTGCAGGTTGTGTTATTGGGAGGTGAGTGGAGATGCTGAGGATGGGTTTCAGCAGGTTGTGTTCCTGGGAAGTGAGTGAAGATGCTGAGGATGGGTTTCTGCAGGTTGTGTTATTGGGAGGTGAGTGGAGATGCTGAGGTGGGTTTCTGCAGGTTGTGTTACTGGAAGGTTAGTGAAGATGCTGAGGATGGGTTTCTCCAGGTTGTTTTATTGGAAAGTGAGTGGAGATGCTGAGAATGATTTTCTGCAGGTTGTGTTATTGGAAGGTTAGTGAAGATGCTGAGGATGGGTTTCTGCACATTGTGTTACTGGGAGCTGAGTACAGATGCTGAGGATTGGTTTCTGCAGGTTGTGTTATTGGGAGGTGAGTGGAGATGCTGAGGATGGGTTTCTGCACATTGTGTTACTGGGAGCTGAGTACAGATGCTGAGGATTGGTTTCTGCAGGTTGTGTTATTGGGAGGCGAGTGAAGATGCTGAGGATGGGTTTCTGCAGGTTGTGTTATTGGGAGGTGAGTGGAGATGCTGAGGATGGGTTTCTGCACATTGTGTTACTGGGAGCTGAGTACAGATGCTGAGGATTGGTTTCTGCAGGTTGTGTTATTGGGAGGCGAGTGAAGATGCTGAGGATGGGTTTCTGCAGGTTGAGTTATTGGGAGGTGAGTGGAGATGCTGAGAATGATTTTCTGCAGGTTGTGTTATTGGAAGGTTAGTGAAGATGCTGAGGATGGGTTTCTCCAGGTTGTTTTATTGGAAAGTGAGTGAAGATAGTGAGGATGGGTTCCTGCAGGTTGTGTTATTGGGAGGTGAGTGGAGATGCTGAGGATGGATATCTGCAGCTTGTTTATTGGGAGGTGACTGAAGATGCTGAGGATGGGTTTCTGCAGGTTGTGTTATTGGGAGGTGAGTGGAGATGCTGAGGATGGGTTTCTGCAGATTGTGTTACTGGGAGCTGAGTACAGATGCTGAGGATGGGTTTCTGCAGGTTGTGTTATTGGGAGTTGAGTGAAGATGCTGAGGATGTGTTTTCTGCAGTTTGTGTTATTGGGAGGTTAGTGAAGATGCTGAGGATGGGTTTCTGCAGGTTGTGCTATTGAGAGGTGAGTGGAGATGCTGAGATTGATTTTCTGCAGGTTGTGTTATTGGAAGGTTAGTGAAGAGTCTGAGGATGGATTTCTGTCGGTTGTGTTATTGGGAGGTTAGTGGAGATGCTGAGGATGGGTTTCTGCAGGTTGTGTTATTGGGAGGTGAGTGAAGATGCTGAGGATGGGATTCTGCAGGTTGGGTTATTGGGAGGTGAGTGGAGATGCTGTGGATGTGATTCTGAAGATTGTGTTGTTGGGAGGTGAGTGAAGATGCTGAGGATGGGTTTCTGCAGGTTGTATTATTGAAAGGTTACTGGAGATGCTGAGGATGGGTTTCTGCAGGTTGTGTTATTGGGCGGTGAGTGGAGATGCTGAGGATGGGTTTCTGCAGGTTGCATTATTGGGAAGTTAGTGGAGATGCTGAGGATGGGTTTCTGCAGGTTGTGTTATTGGAAGGTTATTGAAGATGATGAGGATGGGTTTCTGCAGGTTTTGTTACTGGGAGGTGAGTGAAGATGCTGAGGATGGGTTTCTGCATGTTGTGTTATTGGAAGTTCATTGAAGATGCTGAGGAAGGGTTTCTGCAGGTTCTGTTATTGGGAGGTGAGTGAAGATGCTGAGGATCGGTTTCTGCAGGTTGTGTTATTGGAAGGTAAGTGGAGATGCTGAGGATGGGTTTCTGCATGTTGTGTGAGTGGAAGGTGAGTGAAGATGCTGAGGATGGGTTTCTGCAGGTTGCGGTATTCTGAGGTTAGTGAAGCTGCTGAGGATGGTTTCCGCAGGTTGTGTTATTGGGAGGTGAGTGAAGGATGGTTTTCCGCAGGTTGTGTTATTGGAAGGTTAGTGGAGATGCTGAGGATGGGTTTCAGCAGGTTGTGTTATTGAGAGGTGACTGGAGATACTGAGGATGGGTTTCTGCAGGTTGTGTTATTGGAAGGTTACTGAAGATGCTGAGGATGGGTTTCTGCAGGTTGTGTTATTGGAAGGTTATTGAAGATGCTGAGGATGGGTTTCTGCAGGTTGTGCTTTTGGGCGGAGAGTGAGGATGCTGAGGATGGGTTTCTGCAGGTTGTGTTATTGGGAGGTGAGTGGTGATGCTGAGGATGGGTTTCTGCAGGTTGTGTAATTGGAAGGTGAGTGAAGATGCTGAGGATGGGTTTCTGCAGGTTGTGTTACTGGGAGGTGAGTAGAGATGCTAAGGATGAGATTCTGCAGGTTGTGTTATTGGAAGGTGAGTGAAGATGCTGAGGATGGGTTTCTGCAGTTTGTGTTACTGGGAGGTGAGTGGAGATGCTGAGGATGGGTTTTCTGCAGGTTGTGTTATTGGGAGGTTAGTGAAGATGCTGAGGATGGGTTTCTGCAGGTTGTGTTATTGGAAGTTGAGTGAAGATACTGAGGATGGTTTTCCGTCGGTTGTGTTATTGGGAGGTTAGTGGAGATGCTGAGGATGGGTTTCTGCAGGTTGTGTTATTGGGAGGTGAGTGAAGATGCTGAGGATGGGTTTCTGCAGGTTGGGTTATTGGGTGGTGAGTGGAGATGCTGTGGATGTGTTTCTGCAGATTGTGTTGTTGGGAGGTGAGTGAAGATGCTGAGGATGGGTTTCTGACGGTTGTATTATTGAAAGGTTACTGAAGATGGTGAGGATGGGTTTCTGCAGGTTGTGTTATTGGGAGGTGAGTGGAGATGCTGAGGATGGGTTTCTGCAAGTTGCATTATTGGGAAGTTAGTGGAGATGCTGAGGATGGGTTTCTGCAGGTTGTGTTATTGGGAGGTGAGTGTAGATGCTGAGGATGGGTTTCTGCAGGTTGTGTTATTGGGAGGTGAGTGGAGATGCTGAGGATGGGTTTCTCCAGGTTGTGTCATTGGGAAGTTAGTGGTGATGCTGAGGATGGGTTTCTGCAGGTTGTTTTATTGGGAGGTGAATGAAGATTCTGAGGATGTGTTTCTGCAGGTTGTGTTATTGGGAGGTGAGTGGAGATGCTGAGAATTAATTTCTGCAGGTTGTGTTATTGTAAGGTTATTGAAGATGCTGAGGATGTGTTTCTGCAGGTTGTGTTATTGGGAGGTTAGTGGGGATGCTGAGGATGGGTTTCTGCAGGTTGTGTTATTGAAAGGTTACTGGAGATGCTGAGGATGGGTTTCTGCAGGTTGTGTTATTGGGAGGTGAGTGGAGATGCTGAGGATGTGTTTCTGCAGGTTGCATTATTGGGAATTTAGTGGAGCTGCTGAGGATGGGTTTCTGCAGTTTGTGTTATTGGGAGGTGAGTGAAGATGCTGAGGATGGGTTTCTGCAGGTTGTGTTATTGGGAGGTGAGTGAAGATGCGGAGGATGGGTTTCTGTAGGTTGTGTTATTGGGAGGCGAGTGGAGATGCTGTGGATGTGTTTCTGCAGATTGTGTTGTTGGGAGGTGAGTGAAGATGCTGAGGATGGGTTTCTGCAGGTTGTATTATTGAAAGATTACTGGAGATGCTGAGGATGGGTTTCTGCAGGTTGTGTTATTGGGAGGTGAGTGGAGATGCTGAGGATGGGTTTCTGCAAGTTGCATTATTGGGAAGTTAGTGGAGATGCTGAGGATGGGTTTCTGCAGGTTGTGTTATTGGAAGGTTATTGAAGATGATGGGGATGGATTTCTGCAGGTTGTGTTAATGGGAGGTGAGTGTAGATGCTGAGGATGGGTTTCTGCAGGTTGTGTTATTGGGAGGTGAGTGGAGATGCTGAGGATGGGTTTCTGCAGGTTGTTTTATTGGGAGGTGAATGAAGATGCTGAGGATGTGTTTCTGCAGGTTGTGTTATTGGGAGGTGAGTGGAGATGCTGAGAATTAATTTCTGCAGGTTGTGTTATTGGAAGGTTATTGAAGATGCTGAGGATGTGTTTCTGTAGGTTGTGTTATTGGGAGGTTAGTGGGGATGCTGAGGATGGGTTTCTGCAGGTCGTGTTATTGAAAGGTTACTGGAGATGCTGAGGATGGGTTTCTGCAGGATGTGTTATTGGGAGGTAAGTGGGGATGCTGAGGATGGGTTTCAGCAGGTTGTGTTATTGAAAGGTTACTGGAGATGCTGAGGATGGGTTTCTGCAGGTTGTGTTATTGGGAGGTGAGTGGAGATGCTGAGGATGTGTTTCTGCAGGTTGCATTATTGGGAATTTAGTGGAGCTGCTGAGGATGGGTTTCTGCAGTTTGTGTTATTGGGAGGTGAGTGAAGATGCTGAGGATGTATTTCTGCAGGTTGTGTTATTGGGAGGTGAGTGGAGATGTTGAGGACGTGTTTCTGCAGGTTGTTTTATTGGGAGGTGAATGAAGATGCTGAGGATGGGTTTCTGCAGGTTGTGTTATTGGGAGGTGAGTGAAGATGCTGAGGATGGGTTTCTGTAGGTTGTGTTATTGGGAGGCGAGTGGAGGTGCTGTGGATGTGTTTCTGCAGATTGTGTTGTTGGGAGGTGAGTGAAGATGCTGAGGATGGGTTTCTGCAGGTTGTATTATTGAAAGATTACTGGAGATGCTGAGGATGGGTTTCTGCAGGTTGTGTTATTGGGAGGTGAGTGGAGATGCTGAGGATGGGTTTCTGCAAGTTGCATTATTGGGAAGTTAGTGGAGATGCTGAGGATGGGTTTCTGCAGGTTGTGTTATTGGAAGGTTATTGAAGATGATCGGGATGGGTTTCTGCAGGTTGTGTTAATGGGAGGTGAGTGTAGATGCTGAGGATGGGTTTCTGCAGGTTGTGTTATTGGGAGGTGAGTGGAGATGCTGAGGATGTGTTTCTGCAGGTTGCATTATTGGGAATTTAGTGGAGCTGCTGAGGATGGGTTTCTGCAGTTTGTGTTATTGGGAGGTGAGTGAAGATGCTGAGGATGGGTTTCTGCAGGTTGTGTTATTGGGAGGTGAGTGAAGATGCTGAGGATGGGTTTCTGTAGGTTGTAGTATTGGGAGGCGAGTGGAGATGCTGTGGATGTGTTTCTGCAGATTGTGTTGTTGGGAGGTGATTCAAGATGCTGAGGATGGGTTTCTGCAGGTTGTATTATTGAAAGATTACTGGAGATGCTGAGGATGGGTTTCTGCAGGTTGTGTTATTGGGAGGTGAGTGGAGATGCTGAGGATGGGTTTCTGCAAGTTGCATTATTGGGAAGTTAGTGGAGATGCTGAGGATGGGTTTCTGCAGGTTGTGTTATTGGAAGGTTATTGAAGATGATGGGGATGGGTTTCTGCAGGTTGTGTTAATGGGAGGTGAGTGTAGATGCTGAGGATGGGTTTCTGCAGGTTGTGTTATTGGGAGGTGAGTGGAGATGCTGAGGATGGGTTTCTGCAGGTTGTGTCATTGGGAAGTTAGTGGAGATGCTGAGGATGGGTTTCTGCAGGTTGTTTTATTGGGAGGTGAATGAAGATGCTGAGGATGTGTTTCTGCAGGTTGTGTTATTGGGAGGTGAGTGGAGATGCTGAGAATTAATTTCTGCAGGTTGTGTTATTGGAAGGTTATTGAAGATGCTGAGGATGTGTTTCTGTAGGTAGTGTTATTGGGAGGTTAGTGGGGATGCTGAGGATGGGTTTCTGCAGGTCGTGTTATTGAAAGGTTACTGGAGATGCTGAGGATGGGTTTCTGCAGGTTGTGTTATTGGGAGGTGAGTGGGGATGCTGAGGATGGGTTTCTGCAGGTTGTGTTATTGAAAGGTTACTGGAGATGCTGAGGATGGGTTTCTGCAGGTTGTGTTATTGGGAGGTGAGTGGAGATGCTGAGGATGTGTTTCTGCAGGTTGCATTATTGGGAATTTAGTGGAGCTGCTGAGGATGGGTTTCTGCAGTTTGTGTTATTGGGAGGTAAGTGAAGATGCTGAGGATGTATTTCTGCAGGTTGTGTTATTGGGAGGTGAGTGGAGATGTTGAGGACGTGTTTCTGCAGGTTGTTTTATTGGGAGGTGAATGAAGATGCTGAGGATGGGTTTCTGCAGGTTGTGTTATTGGGAGGTGAGTGAAGATGCTGAGGATGGGTTTCTGTAGGTTGTGTTATTGGGAGGCGAGTGGAGATGCTGTGGATGTGTTTCTGCAGATTGTGTTGTTGGGAGTTGAGTGAAGATGCTGAGGATGGGTTTCTGCAGGTTGTATTATTGAAAGATTACTGGAGATGCTGAGGATGGGTTTCTGCAGGTTGTGTTATTGGGAGGTGAGTGGAGATGCTGAGGATGGGTTTCTGCAAGTTGCATTATTGGGAAGTTAGTGGAGATGCTGAGGATGGGTTTCTGCAGGTTGTGTTATTGGAAGGTTATTGAAGATGATGGGGATGGGTTTCTGCAGGTTGTGTTAATGGGAGGTGAGTGCAGATGCTGAGGATGGGTTTCTGCAGGTTGTGTTATTGGGAGGTGAGTGGAGATGCTGAGGATGGGTTTCTGCAGGTTGTGTCATTGGGAAGTTAGTGGAGATGCTGAGGATGGGTTTCTGCAGGTTGTTTTATTGGGAGGTGAATGAAGATGCTGAGGATGTGTTTCTGCAGGTTGTGTTATTGGGAGGTGAGTGGAGATGCTGAGAATTAATTTCGGCAGGTTGTGTTATTGGAAGGTTATTGAAGATGCTGAGGATGTGTTTCTGTAGGTAGTGTTATTGGGAGGTTAGTGGGGATGCTGAGGATGGGTTTCTGCAGGTCGTGTTATTGAAAGGTTACTGGAGATGCTGAGGATGGGTTTCTGCAGGTTGTGTTATTGGGAGGTGAGTGGAGATGCTGAGGATGTGTTTCTGCAGGTTGTTTTATTGGGAGGTGAATGAAAATGCTGAGGATGGGTTTCTGCAGGTTGTGTTATTGGGAGGTGAGTGAAGATGCTGAGGATGGGTTTCTGTAGGTTATGTTATTGGGAGGCGAGT
Organism: Scyliorhinus torazame; assembly: GCF_047496885.1. NCBI lineage: Eukaryota > Metazoa > Chordata > Chondrichthyes > Carcharhiniformes > Scyliorhinidae > Scyliorhinus > Scyliorhinus torazame. Next base: position 11,528,155 of record NC_092729.1, on the reverse strand, counting down.
GGAGATGCTGTGGATGTGTTTCTGCAGATTGTGTTATTGGGATGTGAGTGAAGATGCTCAGGATGGTTATCTGCAGGTTGAGTTATTGAAAGGTGAATGGAGATGCTGAGGATGGGTTTCTGCAGGTTGCATTATTGGGAAGTTAGTGGAGATGCTGAGGATGGGTTTCTGCAGGTTGTGTTATTGGAACGTTATTGAAGATGATGAGGATGGGTTTCTGCAGGTTGTGTTATTGGGAGGTGATTGGAGATGCTGAGGATGGGTTTCAGCAGGTTGTGTTATTGGAAGGTGAGTGAAGTTGCTGAAGATGGGTTTCTGCAGGCTGTGTTATTGGGAGGTGAGTGAAGATGCTGAGGATGGGTTTCTGGAGGTTGTGTTACTGGGAGGTGAGTGAAGATGCTGAGGATGGGTTTCTGCAGGTTGCGTTATTGGAAGGTGAGTGAAGATGCTGAGGATGGGTTTCTGCAGGTTGCGTTATTGGGAGGTTAGTGAAGATGCTGAGGATGGTTTCTGCAAGTTGTGTTATTGGGAGGTGAGTGGAGATGCTGAGGATGGGTTTCTGAAGGTTGTGTTACTGGGAGGTGAGTGAAGATGCTGAGGATGTGTTTCTGCAGGTTGTGTTATTGGGAGGTGAGTGGAGATGCTGAGGACGGGTTTCTGCAGGTTGTGTTATTGGGAGGTGAGTGAAGATGCTGAGGATGGCTTTTCTGCAGATTGTGTTATTGGGAGGAGTGAAGATGCTGAGGATAGGTTTCTGCCGGTTGTGTTATTGGAAGGTGAGTGAAATTGCTGAGGATGGTTTTCTGCAGGTTCTGTTATTAGGAGGTGAGTGGAGATGCTGAGGATGGGTTTCTGCAGGTTGTGTTGCTGGGAGGTGAGTAGAGATGCTGAGGATGGGTTTCTGCAGGTTGTGTTATTGGGAGGTTAGTGGAGATGCTGAGGATTGGTCTCTGCAGGTTGTGTTATTGGAAGGTGCGTGAAGATACTGAGGATGGGTTCCAACAGGTTGTGTTATTTCGAGTAGAGTCAAGATGCTGAGGATGTATTTCTGCAGGTTGTGTTATTGGACGTTGAGTGAAGATACTGAGGATGGGTTCCTGCAGGTTGTGTTATTGGGAGTTGCGTGAAGATGCTGAGGATGGGTTTCTGCAGGTTTTGTTATTGGAAGGTTAGTGGAGATGCTGAGGATGGGTTTCTGCATGTTGTGTGATTGGAAGGTGAGTGAAGTTGCTGAGGATGGGTTTCTCAGGTTGCGTTATTGGGAGGTTAGTGAAGATGCTGAGGATGGTTTCTGCAGGTTGTGTTATTGGGAGATGAGTGGTGATGCTGAGGATGGGTTTCTGCAGGTTGTGTTATTGGGAGTTGCGTGAAGATGCTGAGGATGGGTTTCTGCAGGTTGTGTTATTGGAAGGTGAGTGGAGACGCTGAGAATGGGTTTCTGCAGGTTGTGTCAGTGGGTGGTTAGTGGAGATGCTGAGGATGGGTTTTCTGCAGGTTGTGTTATTGGGAGGTTAGTGAAGATGCTGAGAATTGATTTCTGTAGGTTGTGTTATTGGAAGGTGAGTGAAGATACTGAGGATGGGTTTCTGCAGGTTGTGTTATAGGAAGGTTATTGAAGATGGTGAGGATGGGTTTCTGCATCTCGTGTTATTGGGAGGTTCGTGAAGATGATGAGGATGGTTTTCTGCAGGTTGTGTTCTTGGGAGCTGAGTGAAGATGCTGAGGATGGGTTTCTGCAGGTTGTTTAATTGGGAGGTGAGTGAGAATGATGAGGATGGGTTTCTGCAGGTTGTGTTATTGGGAGGTGAGTGGAGATGCTGGGGATGGGTTTCTGCAGGTTGTGTTACTGGGAGGTGAGTAGAGATGCTGAGGATGGGTTTCTGCAGGTTGTGTTATTGGGAGGTGAGTGGAGAATCTGAGGATGGGTTTCTGCAGGTTATGTTACTGGAAGTTGAGTGAAGATACTGAGGATGGGTTCCTGCAGGTTGTGTTATTGGGTGGTGAGTGGAGATGCTGATGATTGGTTTCTGCAGGTTGTGTTATAGGAAGGTGAGTGAAGATACTGAGGATGGGTTCCAGCAGGTTGTGTATTTCGAGGTGAGTCAAGATGCTGAGGATGGGTTTCTGCAGGTTGTGTTATTGGGAGGTGAGTGGAGATGCTGAGGATGGTTTTCTGCAGGTTGTGCTATTGGAAGGTTAGTGAAGGTGCTGAGGATGGGCTTCTGCAGGTTGTGTTATTGGGAGGTTAGTGAAGGTGCTGAGGATGCGTTTCTTCAGGTTGTGTTATTGGACCTTTAGTGGAGATGCTGAGGATGGGTTTCTGCAGGTTGTGTTATTGGAAGGTGAGTGAAGATGCTGAGGATGGGTTTCTGCAGGTTGCGTTATTGGGAGGTTAGTGAAGATGCTGAGGATGGTTTCTGCAAGTTGTGTTATTGGGAGGTGAGTGGAGATGCTGAGGATGGGTTTCTGAAGGTTGTGTTACAGGGAGGTGAGTGAAGATGCTGAGGATGTGTTTCTGCAGGTTGTGTTATTGGGAGGTGAGTGGAGATGCTGAGGACGGGTTTCTGCAGGTTGTGTTATTGGGAGGTGAGTGAAGATGCTGAGGATGGCTTTTCTGCAGATTGTGTTATTGGGAGGAGTGAAGATGCTGAGGATAGGTTTCTGCAGGTTGTGTTATTGGAAGGTGAGTGAAATTGCTGAGGATGGTTTTCTGCAGGTTCTGTTATTGGGAGGTGAGTGGAGATGCTGAGGATGGGTTTCTGCAGGTTGTGTTGCTGGGAGGTGAGTAGAGATGCTGAGGATGGGTTTCTGCAGGTTGTGTTATTGGGAGGTGAGTGGAGAATCTGAGAATGGGTTTCTGCAGGTTGTGTTATTGGGAGGTTAGTGGAGATGCTGAGGATTGGTCTCTGCAGGTTGTGTTATTGGAAGGTGGGTGAAGATACTGAGGATGGGTTCCAACAGGTTGTGTTATTTCGAGTAGAGTCAAGATGCTGAGGATGTGTTTCTGCAGGTTGTGTTATTGGACTTTGAGTGAAGATACTGAGGATGGGTTCCTGCAGGTTGTGTTATTGGGAGTTGCGTGAAGATGCTGAGGATGGGTTTCTGCAGGTTTTGTTATTGGAAGGTTAGTGGAGATGCTGAGGATGGGTTTCTGCATGTTGTGTGATTGGAAGGTGAGTGAAGTTGCTGAGGATGGGTTTCTCAGGTTGCGTTATTGGGAGGTTAGTGAAGATGCTGAGGATGGTTTCTGCAGGTTGTGTTATTGGGAGATGAGTGGTGATGCTGAGGATGGGTTTCTGCAGGTTGTGTTATTGGGAGTTGCGTGAAGATGCTGAGGATGGGTTTCTGCAGGTTTTGTTATTGGAAGGTTATTGAACATGCTGAGGATGGGTTTCTGCAGGTTGTGTTATTGGAAGGTGAGTGAAGATACTGAGGATGGGTTCCTGCAGGTTGTGTTATTGGGAGTTGCGTGAAGATGCTGAGGATGGGTTTCTGCATGTTGTGTGATTGGAAGGTGAGTGAAGTTGCTGAGGATAAGTTTCTCAGGTTGCGTTATTGGGAGGTTAGTGAAGATGCTGAGGATGGTTTCTGCAGGTTGTGTTATTGGGAGGTGAGTGAAGGATGGGTTTCTGCAGGTTGTGTTATTGGAAGGTTAGTGGAGATGCTAAAGGTGGGTTTCTGCAGGTTGTGTTATTGGTAGGTGACTGGAGATGCTGAGGATGGGTTTCTGCAGGTTGTGTTATTGGGAGGTGAGTGGAGATGCTGAGAATGATTTTCTGCAGGTTGTGTTATTGGAAGGATAGTGAAGATGCTGAGGATGGGTTTCTGCAGGTTGTGTTATTCGGAGGTTAGTGGAGATGCTGATGATTGGTTTCTGCAGGTTGTGTTATAGGAAGGTGAGTGAAGATACTGAGGATGGGTTCCAGCAGGTTGAGTATTTCGAGGTGAGTCAAGATGCTGAGGATGGGTTTCTGCAGGTTGTGTTATTGGGAGGTGAGTGGAGATGCTGAGGATGGTTTTCTGCAGGTTGTGCTATTGAAAGGTTAGTGAAGGTGCTGAGGATGGGTTTCTGCAGGTTGTGTTATTGGACGTTTAGTGGAGATGCTGAGGATGGATTCCTGCAGGTTGTGTTATTGTGAGGTGAGTGAAGTTGCGGAGCCTGGGTTTCTGCAGGTTGTGTTATTGGGAGATGAGTGGAGATGCTGAGGATGGGTTTCTGCAGGTTGTGTTATTGGATGTTGCGTGAAGATGCTGAGGATGGGTTTCTGCAGGTTTTGTTATTGGAAAGTTATTGAAGATGCTGAGGATGGGTTTCTGCAGGTTGTGTTACTGGGAGGTGAGTGAAGATGCTGAGGATGGGATTCTGCAGGTTGTGTAATTGGGAGGTGAGTGAAGGATGGGTTTCTGCAGGGTGTGATATTGGATGGTTAGTGGAGATGCTGAGGATGGGTTTCTGCATGTTGTGTGATTGGAAGGTGAGTGATGTTTCTGAGGATGGGTTTCTGCAGATTGCTTTATTGGGAGGTTATTGAAGATGCTGGGGATGGTTTCTGCAGGTTGTGTTATTGGGAGGTGAGTGAAGATGCTGAGGATGGGTTTCTGCAGGTTGTGTTATTAGAAGGTTATTGAAGATGCTGAGGATGGGTTTCTGCAAGTTGTGTTATTGGGAGGTGACTGGAGATGATGAGGATCTGTTTCTGCAGGTTGTGCTATTGGGAGGTTAGTGGAGATGCTGAGGATACGTTTCTGCAGGTTGTGTTATTGGGAGGTGAGGGAAGATGCTGAGGATGGGTTTCTGCAGGTTGTGTTACTGGGAGATGAGTGAAGATGCTGAGGATGGGTTTCTGCAGGTTGTATTATTGGAAGTTTATTGAAGATGCTGAGGATGGGTTTCTGCAGGTTGTTTTATTGGAAGGTGATTGGAGAAGCTGAGGATGGGTTTCTGCAGGTTGTGTTACTGGGAGGTGAGTGAAGATGCTGAGGATGGGTTTCTGCAGGTTGTGTTATTGGGAGGTGAGTGGAGACGCTGAGAATGGGTTTCTGCAGGTTGTGTTAGTGGGTGGTTAGTGGAGATGCTGAGGATTGGTTTCTGCAGGTTGTTTTATTGGGAGGTGAGTGAAGATACTGAGGATGGGTTCCTGCAGGTTGTGGAATTGGGAGGTGAGTGAAGATGCTGAGGATGGGTTTCCGCAGGTTGTGTTATTGGAAGGTTATTGAAGATGCTGAGGATGGGTTTCTGCATCTCGTGTTATTGGGAGGTTCGTGAAGATGATGAGGATGGTTTTCTGCAGGTTGTGTTCTTGGGAGGTGAGTGGAGATGCTGAGGATGTGTTTCTGCAGATTGTGTTATTGTGAGCTGAGTGAAGATGCTGAGGATGGGTTTCAGCAGGTTGTATTATTGGGAGGTGAGTGGAGATGCTTTGGATTTGTTTCTGCAGATTGTGTTATTGGGAGGTGAGTGAAAATGCTGAGGATGGGTTTCATCAGGTTGTGTTATTGGGAGGTGATTGGAGATGCTGGGGATGGGTTTCTGCAGGTTGTGTTACTGGGAGGTGAGTAGAGATGCTGAGCATGGGTTTCTGCAGGTTGTGTTATTGGGAGGTGAGTGGAGAATCTGAGGATGGGTTTCTGCAGGTTGTGTTATTGGAAGTTGAGTGAAGATACTGAGGATGGGATCCTGCAGGTTGTGTTATTGGGTGGTGAGTGGAGATGCTGATGATTGGTTTCTGCAGGTTGTGTTATAGGAAGGTGAGTGAAGATACTGAGGATGGGTTCCAGCAGGTTGTGTATTTCGAGGTGAGTCAAGATGCTGAGGATGGGTTTCTGCAGGTTTTGTTATTGGGAGGTGAGTGGAGATGCTGAGGATGGTTTTCTGCAGGTTGTGCTATTGGAAGGTTAGTGAAGGTGCTGAGGATGGGTTTCTGCAGGTTGTGTTATTGGGAGGTGAGTGAAAATGCTGAGGATGGCTTTCTGCAGCTCGTGTTATTGGGAGGTTATTGGAGATGCTGGGGATGGGTTTCTGCAGGTTGTGTTACTGGGAGGTGAGTGAAAATGCTGAGGATGGGTTTCTGCAGGTTGTGTTATTGGGAGGTGATTGGAGATGCTGGGGTTGGGTTTCTGCAGGTTGTGTTACTGGGAGGTGAGTAGAGATGCTGAGGATGGGTTTCTGCAGGTTGTGTTATTGGAAGTTGAGTGAAGTTACTGAGGATGCGTTCCTGCAGGTTGTGTTATTGTGAGGTGAGTGAAGTTGCCGAGCATGGGTTTCTGCAGGTTGTGTTATTGGGAGATGAGTGGAGATGCTGAGGATGGGTTTCTGCAGGTTGTGTTATTGGCAGTTGCGTGAAGATGCTGAGGATGGGTTTCTGCAGGTTTTGTTATTGGAAATTTATTGAAGATGCTGAGGATGGGTTTCTGCAGGTTGTGTTATTGGGAGGTGAGTGAAGATGCTGAGGATGGGTTTCTGCAGGTTTTGTTACTGGGAGGTGAGTAGAGATGCTGAGGATGGGTTTCTGCAGGTTGTGATATTGGGAGGTGAGTGGAGAATCTGAGAATGGGTTTCTGCAGGTTGTGTTATTGGGAGGTTAGTGGAGATGCTGAGAATTGGTCTCTGCAGGTTGTGTTATTGGAAGGTGGGTGAAGATACTGAGGATGGGTTCCAGCAGGTTGTGTTATTTCGAGGTGAGTCAAGATGCTGAGGATGGGTTTCTGCAGGTTGTGTTATTGGAAGTTGAGTGAAGATACTGAGGATGGGTTCCTGCAGGTTGTGGTATTGGGAGGTGAGTGAAGTTGCTGAGGATGGGTTTCTGCAGGTTGTGTTATTGGGAGTTGCGTGAGGATGCTGAGGATGGGTTTCTGCAGGTTTTGTTATTGGAAGGTTCGTGAAGATGCTGAGGATGCGTTTCTGCATGTTGTGTGATTGGAAGGTGAGTGAAGTTGCTGAGGATGGGTTTCTCAGGTTGCGTTATTGGGAGGTTAGCGAAGATGCTGAGGATGGTTTCTGCAGGTTGTGTTATTGGGAGGTGAGTGAAGGATGGGTTTCTGCAGGTTGTGTTATTGGAAGGTTAGTGGAGATGCTAAAGATGGGTTTCTGCAGGTTGTGTTATTGGGAGGTGACTGGAGATGCTGAGGAAGGGTTTCTGCAGGTTGTGTTATTGGGAGGTGAGTGAAGATGCTGAGGATGTGTTTCTGCAGGTTGTGTTATTGGGAGGTGAGTGGAGATGCTGAGAATGATTTTCTGCAGGTTGTGTTATTGGAAGGTTATTGAATGTGCTGAGGATGTGTTTCTGTAGGTTGCGTTATTGGGAGGTTAGTGGAGATGCTGAGGATGGGTTTCTGCAGGTTGTGTTATTGGAAGTTGAGTGAAGATACTGAGGATGGCATCCTGCAGGTTGTCTTATTGGGTGGTGAGTGGAGATGCTGATGATTGGTTTCTGCAGGTTGTGTTATAGGAAGGTGAGTGAAGATACTGAGGATGGGTTCCAGCAGGTTGTGTATTTCGAGGTGAGTCAAGATGCTGAGGATGGGTTTCTGCAGGTTGTGTTATTGGGAGGTGAGTGGAGATGCTGAGGATGGTCTTCTGCAGGTTGTGCTATTGGAAGGTTAGTGAAGGTGCTGAGGATGGGTTTCTGCAGGTTGTGTTATTGGGAGGTGAGTGAAAATGCTGAGGATGGCTTTCTGCAGCTCGTGTTATTGGGAGGTTATTGGAGATGCTGGGGATGGGTTTCTGCAGGTTGTGTTACTGGGAGGTGAGTGAAAATGCTGAGGATGGGTTTCTGCAGGTTGTGTTATTGGGAGGTGATTGGAGATGCTGGGGTTGGGTTTCTGCAGGTTGTGTTACTGGGAGGTGAGTAGAGATGCTGAGGATGGGTTTCTGCAGGTTGTGTTATTGGAAGTTGAGTGAAGATACTGAGGATGCGTTCCTGCAGGTTGTGTTATTGTGAGGTGAGTGAAGTTGCCGAGCATGGGTTTCTGCAGGTTGTGTTATTGGGAGATGAGTGGAGATGCTGAGGATGGGTTTCTGCAGGTTGTGTTATTGGCAGTTGCGTGAAGATGCTGAGGATGGGTTTCTGCAGGTTTTGTTATTGGAAAGTTATTGAAGATGCTGAGGATGGGTTTCTGCAGGTTGTGTTATTGGGAGGTGAGTGAAGATGCTGAGGATGGGTTTCTGCAGGTTTTGTTACTGGGAGGTGAGTAGAGATGCTGAGGATGGGTTTCTGCAGGTTGTGATATTGGGAGGTGAGTGGAGAATCTGAGAATGGGTTTCTGCAGGTTGTGTTATTGGGAGGTTAGTGGAGATGCTGAGAATTGGTCTCTGCAGGTTGTGTTATTGGAAGGTGGGTGAAGATACTGAGGATGGGTTCCAGCAGGTTGTGTTATTTCGAGGTGAGTCAAGATGCTGAGGATGGGTTTCTGCAGGTTGTGTTATTGGAAGTTGAGTGAAGATACTGAGGATGGGTTCCTGCAGGTTGTGTTATTGGGAGGTGAGTGAAGTTGCTGAGGATGGGTTTCTGCAGGTTGTGTTATTGGGAGTTGCGTGAGGATGCTGAGGATGGGTTTCTGCAGGTTTTGTTATTGGAAGGTTCGTGAAGATGCTGAGGATGCGTTTCTGCATGTTGTGTGATTGGAAGGTGAGTGAAGTTGCTGAGGATGGGTTTCTCAGGTTGCGTTATTGGGAGGTTAGCGAAGATGCTGAGGATGGCTTCTGCAGGTTGTGTTATTGGGAGGTGAGTGAAGAATGGGTTTCTGCAGGTTGTGTTATTGAAAGGTTAGTGGAGATGCTAAAGATGGGTTTCTGCAGGTTGTGTTATTGGGAGGTGACTGGAGATGCTGAGGAAGGGTTTCTGCAGGTTGTGTTATTGGGAGGTGAGTGAAGATGCTGAGGATGTGTTTCTGCAGGTTGTGTTATTGGGAGGTGAGTGGAGATGCTGAGAATGATTTTCTGCAGGTTGTGTTATTGGAAGGTTATTGAATATGCTGAGGATGTGTTTCTGTAGGTTGCGTTATTGGGAGGTTAGTGGAGATGCTGAGGATGGGTTTCTGCAGGTTGTGTTATTGGAAGTTGAGTGAAGATACTGAGGTTGGGATCCTGCAGGTTGTGTTATTGGGTGGTGAGTGGAGATGCTGATGATTGGTTTCTGCAGGTTGTGTTATAGGAAGGTGAGTGAAGATACTGAGGATGGGTTCCAGCAGGTTGTGTATTTCGAGGTGAGTCAAGATGCTGAGGATGGGTTTCTGCAGGTTGTGTTATTGGGAGGTGAGTGGAGATGCTGAGGATGGTTTTCTGCAGGTTGTGCTATTGGAAGGTTAGTGAAGGTGCTGAGGATGGGTTTCTGCAGGTTGTGTTATTGGAAGGATAGTGAAGATGCTGAGGATGGGTTTCTGCAGGTTGTGTTATTCGGAGGTTAGTGGAGATGCTGATGATTGGTTTCTGCAGGTTGTGTTATAGGAAGGTGAGTGAAGATACTGAGGATGGGTTCCAGCAGGTTGAGTATTTCGAGGTGAGTCAAGATGCTGAGGATGGGTTTCTGCAGGTTGTGTTATTGGGAGGTGAGTGGAGATGCTGAGGATGGTTTTCTGCAGGTTGTGCTATTGAAAGGTTAGTGAAGGTGCTGAGGATGGGTTTCTGCAGGTTGTGTTATTGGACGTTTAGTGGAGATGCTGAGGATGGATTCCTGCAGGTTGTGTTATTGTGAGGTGAGTGAAGTTGCGGAGCCTGGGTTTCTGCAGGTTGTGTTATTGGGAGATGAGTGGAGATGCTGAGGATGGGTTTCTGCAGGTTGTGTTATTGGATGTTGCGTGAAGATGCTGAGGATGGGTTTCTGCAGGTTTTGTTATTGGAAAGTTATTGAAGATGCTGAGGATGGGTTTCTGCAGGTTGTGTTACTGGGAGGTGAGTGAAGATGCTGAGGATGGGATTCTGCAGGTTGTGTAATTGGGAGGTGAGTGAAGGATGGGTTTCTGCAGGGTGTGATATTGGATGGTTAGTGGAGATGCTGAGGATGGGTTTCTGCATGTTGTGTGATTGGAAGGTGAGTGATGTTTCTGAGGATGGGTTTCTGCAGATTGCTTTATTGGGAGGTTATTGAAGATGCTGGGGATGGTTTCTGCAGGTTGTGTTATTGGGAGGTGAGTGAAGATGCTGAGGATGGGTTTCTGCAGGTTGTGTTATTAGAAGGTTATTGAAGATGCTGAGGATGGGTTTCTGCAAGTTGTGTTATTGGGAGGTGACTGTAGATGATGAGGATCTGTTTCTGCAGGTTGTGCTATTGGGAGGTTAGTGGAGATGCTGAGGATACGTTTCTGCAGGTTGTGTTATTGGGAGGTGAGGGAAGATGCTGAGGATGGGTTTCTGCAGGTTGTGTTACTGGGAGATGAGTGAAGATGCTGAGGATGGGTTTCTGCAGGTTGTATTATTGGAAGTTTATTGAAGATGCTGAGGATGGGTTTCTGCAGGTTGTTTTATTGGAAGGTGATTGGAGAAGCTGAGGATGGGTTTCTGCAGGTTGTGTTACTGGGAGGTGAGTGAAGATGCTGAGGATGGGTTTCTGCAGGTTGTGTTATTGGGAGGTGAGTGGAGACGCTGAGAATGGGTTTCTGCAGGTTGTGTTAGTGGGTGGTTAGTGGAGATGCTGAGGATTGGTTTCTGCAGGTTGTTTTATTGGGAGGTGAGTGAAGATACTGAGGATGGGTTCCTGCAGGTTGTGGAATTGGGAGGTGAGTGAAGATGCTGAGGATGGGTTTCCGCAGGTTGTGTTATTGGAAGGTTATTGAAGATGCTGAGGATGGGTTTCTGCATCTCGTGTTATTGGGAGGTTCGTGAAGATGATGAGGATGGTTTTCTGCAGGTTGTGTTCTTGGGAGGTGAGTGGAGATGCTGAGGATGTGTTTCTGCAGATTGTGTTATTGTGAGCTGAGTGAAGATGCTGAGGATGGGTTTCAGCAGGTTGTATTATTGGGAGGTGAGTGGAGATGCTTTGGATTTGTTTCTGCAGATTGTGTTATTGGGAGGTGAGTGAAAATGCTGAGGATGGGTTTCATCAGGTTGTGTTATTGGGAGGTGATTGGAGATGCTGGGGATGGGTTTCTGCAGGTTGTGTTACTGGTAGGTGAGTAGAGATGCTGAGCATGGGTTTCTGCAGGTTGTGTTATTGGGAGGTGAGTGGAGAATCTGAGGATGGGTTTCTGCAGGTTGTGTTATTGGAAGTTGAGTGAAGATACTGAGGATGGGATCCTGCAGGTTGTGTTATTGGGTGGTGAGTGGAGATGCTGATGATTGGTTTCTGCAGGTTGTGTTATAGGAAGGTGAGTGAAGATACTGAGGATGGGTTCCAGCAGGTTGTGTATTTCGAGGTGAGTCAAGATGCTGAGGATGGGTTTCTGCAGGTTTTGTTATTGGGAGGTGAGTGGAGATGCTGAGGATGGTTTTCTGCAGGTTGTGCTATTGGAAGGTTAGTGAAGGTGCTGAGGATGGGTTTCTGCAGGTTGTGTTATTGGGAGGTGAGTGAAAATGCTGAGGATGGCTTTCTGCAGCTCGTGTTATTGGGAGGTTATTGGAGATGCTGGGGATGGGTTTCTGCAGGTTGTGTTACTGGGAGGTGAGTGAAAATGCTGAGGATGGGTTTCTGCAGGTTGTGTTATTGGGAGGTGATTGGAGATGCTGGGGTTGGGTTTCTGCAGGTTGTGTTACTGGGAGGTGAGTAGAGATGCTGAGGATGGGTTTCTGCAGGTTGTGTTATTGGAAGTTGAGTGAAGTTACTGAGGATGCGTTCCTGCAGGTTGTGTTATTGTGAGGTGAGTGAAGTTGCCGAGCATGGGTTTCTGCAGGTTGTGTTATTGGGAGATGAGTGGAGATGCTGAGGATGGGTTTCTGCAGGTTGTGTTATTGGCAGTTGCGTGAAGATGCTGAGGATGGGTTTCTGCAGGTTTTGTTATTGGAAATTTATTGAAGATGCTGAGGATGGGTTTCTGCAGGTTGTGTTATTGGGAGGTGAGTGAAGATGCTGAGGATGGGTTTCTGCAGGTTTTGTTACTGGGAGGTGAGTAGAGATGCTGAGGATGGGTTTCTGCAGGTTGTGATATTGGGAGGTGAGTGGAGAATCTGAGAATGGGTTTCTGCAGGTTGTGTTATTGGGAGGTTAGTGGAGATGCTGAGAATTGGTCTCTGCAGGTTGTGTTATTGGAAGGTGGGTGAAGATACTGAGGATGGGTTCCAGCAGGTTGTGTTATTTCGAGGTGAGTCAAGATGCTGAGGATGGGTTTCTGCAGGTTGTGTTATTGGAAGTTGAGTGAAGATACTGAGGATGGGTTCCTGCAGGTTGTGGTATTGGGAGGTGAGTGAAGTTGCTGAGGATGGGTTTCTGCAGGTTGTGTTATTGGGAGTTGCGTGAGGATGCTGAGGATGGGTTTCTGCAGGTTTTGTTATTGGAAGGTTCGTGAAGATGCTGAGGATGCGTTTCTGCATGTTGTGTGATTGGAAGGTGAGTGAAGTTGCTGAGGATGGGTTTCTCAGGTTGCGTTATTGGGAGGTTAGCGAAGATGCTGAGGATGGTTTCTGCAGGTTGTGTTATTGGGAGGTGAGTGAAGGATGGGTTTCTGCAGGTTGTGTTATTGGAAGGTTAGTGGAGATGCTAAAGATGGGTTTCTGCAGGTTGTGTTATTGGGAGGTGACTGGAGATGCTGAGGAAGGGTTTCTGCAGGTTGTGTTATTGGGAGGTGAGTGAAGATGCTGAGGATGTGTTTCTGCAGGTTGTGTTATTGGGAGGTGAGTGGAGATGCTGAGAATGATTTTCTGCAGGTTGTGTTATTGGAAGGTTATTGAATGTGCTGAGGATGTGTTTCTGTAGGTTGCGTTATTGGGAGGTTAGTGGAGATGCTGAGGATGGGTTTCTGCAGGTTGTGTTATTGGAAGTTGAGTGAAGATACTGAGGATGGCATCCTGCAGGTTGTCTTATTGGGTGGTGAGTGGAGATGCTGATGATTGGTTTCTGCAGGTTGTGTTATAGGAAGGTGAGTGAAGATACTGAGGATGGGTTCCAGCAGGTTGTGTATTTCGAGGTGAGTCAAGATGCTGAGGATGGGTTTCTGCAGGTTGTGTTATTGGGAGGTGAGTGGAGATGCTGAGGATGGTCTTCTGCAGGTTGTGCTATTGGAAGGTTAGTGAAGGTGCTGAGGATGGGTTTCTGCAGGTTGTGTTATTGGGAGGTGAGTGAAAATGCTGAGGATGGCTTTCTGCAGCTCGTGTTATTGGGAGGTTATTGGAGATGCTGGGGATGGGTTTCTGCAGGTTGTGTTACTGGGAGGTGAGTGAAAATGCTGAGGATGGGTTTCTGCAGGTTGTGTTATTGGGAGGTGATTGGAGATGCTGGGGTTGGGTTTCTGCAGGTTGTGTTACTGGGAGGTGAGTAGAGATGCTGAGGATGGGTTTCTGCAGGTTGTGTTATTGGAAGTTGAGTGAAGATACTGAGGATGCGTTCCTGCAGGTTGTGTTATTGTGAGGTGAGTGAAGTTGCCGAGCATGGGTTTCTGCAGGTTGTGTTATTGGGAGATGAGTGGAGATGCTGAGGATGGGTTTCTGCAGGTTGTGTTATTGGCAGTTGCGTGAAGATGCTGAGGATGGGTTTCTGCAGGTTTTGTTATTGGAAAGTTATTGAAGATGCTGAGGATGGGTTTCTGCAGGTTGTGTTATTGGGAGGTGAGTGAAGATGCTGAGGATGGGTTTCTGCAGGTTTTGTTACTGGGAGGTGAGTAGAGATGCTGAGGATGGGTTTCTGCAGGTTGTGATATTGGGAGGTGAGTGGAGAATCTGAGAATGGGTTTCTGCAGGTTGTGTTATTGGGAGGTTAGTGGAGATGCTGAGAATTGGTCTCTGCAGGTTGTGTTATTGGAAGGTGGGTGAAGATACTGAGGATGGGTTCCAGCAGGTTGTGTTATTTCGAGGTGAGTCAAGATGCTGAGGATGGGTTTCTGCAGGTTGTGTTATTGGAAGTTGAGTGAAGATACTGAGGATGGGTTCCTGCAGGTTGTGTTATTGGGAGGTGAGTGAAGTTGCTGAGGATGGGTTTCTGCAGGTTGTGTTATTGGGAGTTGCGTGAGGATGCTGAGGATGGGTTTCTGCAGGTTTTGTTATTGGAAGGTTCGTGAAGATGCTGAGGATGCGTTTCTGCATGTTGTGTGATTGGAAGGTGAGTGAAGTTGCTGAGGATGGGTTTCTCAGGTTGCGTTATTGGGAGGTTAGCGAAGATGCTGAGGATGGCTTCTGCAGGTTGTGTTATTGGGAGGTGAGTGAAGAATGGGTTTCTGCAGGTTGTGTTATTGAAAGGTTAGTGGAGATGCTAAAGATGGGTTTCTGCAGGTTGTGTTATTGGGAGGTGACTGGAGATGCTGAGGAAGGGTTTCTGCAGGTTGTGTTATTGGGAGGTGAGTGAAGATGCTGAGGATGTGTTTCTGCAGGTTGTGTTATTGGGAGGTGAGTGGAGATGCTGAGAATGATTTTCTGCAGGTTGTGTTATTGGAAGGTTATTGAATATGCTGAGGATGTGTTTCTGTAGGTTGCGTTATTGGGAGGTTAGTGGAGATGCTGAGGATGGGTTTCTGCAGGTTGTGTTATTGGAAGTTGAGTGAAGATACTGAGGTTGGGATCCTGCAGGTTGTGTTATTGGGTGGTGAGTGGAGATGCTGATGATTGGTTTCTGCAGGTTGTGTTATAGGAAGGTGAGTGAAGATACTGAGGATGGGTTCCAGCAGGTTGTGTATTTCGAGGTGAGTCAAGATGCTGAGGATGGGTTTCTGCAGGTTGTGTTATTGGGAGGTGAGTGGAGATGCTGAGGATGGTTTTCTGCAGGTTGTGCTATTGGAAGGTTAGTGAAGGTGCTGAGGATGGGTTTCTGCAGGTTGTGTTATTGGGAGGTGAGTGAAAATGCTGAGGATGGCTTTCTGCAGCTCGTGTTATTGGGAGGTTATTGGAGATGCTGGGGATGGGTTTCTGCAGGTTGTGTTACTGGGAGGTGAGTGAAAATGCTGAGGATGGGTTTCTGCAGGTTGTGTTATTGGGAGGTGATTGGAGATGCTGGGGTTGGGTTTCTGCAGGTTTTGTTACTGGGAGGTGAGTAGAGATGCTGAGGATGGGTTTCTGCAGGTTGTGTTATTGGAAGTTGAGTGAAGATACTGAGGATGCGTTCCTGCAGGTTGTGTTATTGTGAGGTGAGTGAAGTTGCCGAGCATGGGTTTCTGCAGGTTGTGTTATTGGGAGATGAGTGGAGATGCTGAGGATGGGTTTCTGCAGGTTGTGTTATTGGCAGTTGCGTGAAGATGCTGAGGATGGGTTTCTGCAGGTTTTGTTATTGGAAAGTTATTGAAGATGCTGAGGATGGGTTTCTGCAGGTTGTGTTATTGGGAGGTGAGTGAAGATGCTGAGGATGGGTTTCTGCAGGTTTTGTTACTGGGAGGTGAGTAGAGATGCTGAGGATGGGTTTCTGCAGGTTGTGATATTGGGAGGTGAGTGGAGAATCTGAGAATGGGTTTCTGCAGGTTGTGTTATTGGGAGGTTAGTGGAGATGCTGAGAATTGGTCTCTGCAGGTTGTGTTATTGGAAGGTGGGTGAAGATACTGAGGATGGGTTCCAGCAGGTTGTGTTATTTCGAGGTGAGTCAAGATGCTGAGGATGGGTTTCTGCAGGTTGTGTTATTGGAAGTTGAGTGAAGATACTGAGGATGGGTTCCTGCAGGTTGTGTTATTGGGAGGTGAGTGAAGTTGCTGAGGATGGGTTTCTGCAGATTGTGTTATTGGGAGTTGCGTGAGGATGCTGAGGATGGGTTTCTGCAGGTTTTGTTATTGGAAGGTTCGTGAAGATGCTGAGGATGCGTTTCTGCATGTTGTGTGATTGGAAGGTGAGTGAAGTTGCTGAGGATGGGTTTCTCAGGTTGCGTTATTGGGAGGTTAGCGAAGATGCTGAGGATGGTTTCTGCAGGTTGTGTTATTGGGAGGTGAGTGAAGGATGGGTTTCTGCAGGTTGAGTGATTGGAAGGTTAGTGGAGATGCTAAAGATGGGTTTCTGCAGGTTGTGTTATTGGGAGGTGACTGGAGATGCTGAGGAAGGGTTTCTGCAGGTTGTGTTATTGGGAGGTGAGTGAAGATGCTGAGGATGTGTTTCTGCAGGTTGTGTTATTGGGAGGTGAGTGGAGATGCTGAGAATGATTTTCTGCAGGTTGTGTTATTGGAAGGTTATTGAATATGCTGAGGATGTGTTTCTGTAGGTTGCGTTATTGGGAGGTTAGTGGAGATGCTGAGGATGGGTTTCTGCAGGTTATGTAATTGGGTTGTGAGTGAAGATGCTGAGGATGGGTTTCTGCAGGTTGTGTTATTGGGAGGTGAGTGGAGATGCTGTGGATGTGTTTCTGCAGATTGTGTTATTGGGATGTGAGTGAAGATGCTGAGGATGGGTTTCTGCAGGTTGTGTTATTGGGAGGTGAGTGGGGATGCTGAGGGTGGGTTTCTGCAGGTTGTGTCATTTCGAGGTGATTGCAGGATGGGTTTCTGTAGGTTGTGTTATTGGAAGGTTAGTGGAAATGCTGAGGATGTGTTTCTGCATTTTGTGTTATTGGGAGGTGAGCGAAGATGCTGAGGATGTGTTTCAGCAGGTTGTGTTATTGGGAGGTGAGTGGAGATGCTGAGGATGGGTTTCTGCAGGTTGTGTTATTGGAAGGTTATTGAAGATGCTGAGGATGGGTTTCTGCAGGTTGTGTTATTGGTAGGTGAGTGGAGATGCTGAGGATGGGTTTCTGAAGGTTGTGTTACTGGGAGGTGAGTGAAGATGCTGAGGATGGGTTTCTGCAGGTTGTGTTATTGGAAGGTTATTGAAGATGCTGTGGATGGGTTTCTGCAGGTTGTGTTATTGGTAGGTGAGTGGAGATGCTGAGGATGGGTTTCTGAAGGTTGTGTTACTGGGAGATGAGTGAAGATGCTGAGGATGTGTTTCTGCAGGTTGTGTTATTGGGAGGTGAGTGGAGATGCTGAGGACGGGTTTCTGCAGGTTGTGTTATTGGGAGGTGAGTGAAGATGCTGAGGATGGCTTTTCTGCAGGTTGTGTTATTGGGAGGAGTGAAGATGCTGAGGATTGGTTTCTGCAGGTTGTGTTATTGGAAGGTGAGTGAAGTTGCTGAGGATGGGTTTCTGCAGGTTGTGTTATTGGGAGGTTAGTGGAGATGCTGAGAATTGGTCTCTGCAGGTTGTGTTATTGTAAGGTGGGTGAAGATACTGAGGATGGGTTCCAGCTGGTTGTGTTATTTCGAGGTGAGTCAAGATGCTGAGGATGGGTTTCTGCAGGTTGTGTTATTGGAAGTTGAGTGAAGTTACTGAGAATGGGTTCCTGCAGGTTGTGTTATTGGGAGGTGAGTGAAGTTGCTGAGGATGGGTTTCTGCAGGTTGTGTTATTGGGAGTTGCGTGAGGATGCTGAGGATGGGTTTCTGCAGGTTTTGTTATTGGAAGGTTCGTGAAGATGCTGAGGATGCGTTTCTGCATGTTGTGTGATTGGAAGGTGAGTGAAGTTGCTGAGGATGGGTTTCTCAGGTTGCGTTATTGGGAGGTTAGCGAAGATGCTGAGGATGGTTTCTGCAGGTTGTGTTATTGGGAGGTGAGTGAAGGATGGGTTTCTGCAGGTTGTGTTATTGGAAGGTTAGTGGAGATGCTAAAGATGGGTTTCTGCAGGTTGTGTTATTGGGAGGTGACTGGAGATGCTGAGGAAGGGTTTCTGCAGGTTGTGTTATTGGGAGGTGAGTGAAGATGCTGAGGATGTGTTTCTGCAGGTTGTGTTATTGGGAGGTGAGTGGAGATGCTGAGAATGATTTTCTGCAGGTTGTGTTATTGGAAGGTTATTGAATATGCTGAGGATGTGTTTCTGTAGGTTGCGTTATTGGGAGGTTAGTGGAGATGCTGAGGATGGGTTTCTGCAGGTTGTGTTATTGGGAGGTGAGTGAAGATGCTGAGGAAGGGTTTCTGCAGGTTGTGTTATTGGGAGGTGAGTGGAGATGCTGTGGATGGGGTTCTGCAGATTGTGTTATTGGGATGTGAGTGAAGATGCTGAGGATGGGTTTCTGCAGGTTGTGTTATTGGGAGGTTACTGGAGATGCTGAGGATGTGTTTCTGCAGGTTGTGTTATTGGGAGGTGAGTGGGGATGCTGAGGGTGGGTTTCTGCAGGTTGGATTATTGGGAAGTTAGTGGAGATGCTGAGGATTGGTTTCTGCAGGTTGTGTTATTGGAAGGATATTGAAGATGATGAGGATGGGTTTCTGCAGGTTGTGTTATTGGGTGGTGAGTGGAGATGCTGTGGATGTGTTTCTGCAGATTGTGTTATTGGGAGGTGAGTGAAGATGCTGAGGATGGTCTTCTGCAGGTTGTGTTATTGGGATGTGAGTGAAGATGTTGATGATGGGTTTCTGCAGGTTGTGTTATTGGGAGGTGAGTGGAGATGCTGGGATGGGTTTCTGCAGGTTGTGTTACTGGGAGGGGAGTCGGGATGCTGAGGATGGTTTTCTGCAGGTTGTGTAATTGGGAGGTGAGTGGAGAATCTGAGAATGGGTTTCTGCATGTTGTGTTATTGGGAGGTTAATGGAGATGCTGAGGATTGGTCTCTGCAGGTTGTGTTAATGGAAGGTGGGTGAATAAACTGAGGATAGGATCCAGCAGGTTGTGTTATTTCGAGATGAGTCAAGATGCTGAGGATGGGTTTCTGCAGGTTTTGTTATTGGAAGGTTATTGAAGGTGCTGAGGATGGGTTTCTGCAGGTTGTATTATTGGAAGTTTATTGAAGATGCTGAGGATGGGTTTCTGCAGGTTGTGTTATTGGAAGGTGAATGGAGAAGCTGAGGATGGGTTTCTGCAGGTTGTGTTACTGGGAGGTGAGTGAAGATGCTGAGGATGGGTTTCTGCAGGTTGTGTTATTGGGAGGTGAGTGGAGACGCAGAGAATGGGTTTCTGCAGGTTGTGTTAGTGGGTGGTTAGTGGAGATGTTGAGGATTGGTTTCTGCAGGTTGTTTTATTGGGAGGTGAGTGAAAATGCTGAGGATGGGTTTTCTGCAGGTTGTGTTATTGGGAGGTTAGTGAAGATGCTGAGAATTGATTTCTGTAGGTTGTTTTATTGGAAGGTGAGTGAAGATACTGAGGATGGGTTCCTGCAGGTTGTGGAATTGGGAGGTGAGTGAAGATGCTGAGGATGGGTTTCCGCAGGTTGTGTTATTGGAAGGTTATTGAAGATGCTGAGGATGGGTTTCTGCATCTCGTGTTATTGGGAGGTTCGTGAAGATGATGAGGATGGTTTTCTGCAGGTTGTGTTCTTGGGAGGTGAGTGGAGATGCTGAGGATGTGTTTCTGCAGATTGTGTTAATGGGAGCTGA
Organism: Scyliorhinus torazame; assembly: GCF_047496885.1. Lineage (NCBI taxonomy): Eukaryota > Metazoa > Chordata > Chondrichthyes > Carcharhiniformes > Scyliorhinidae > Scyliorhinus > Scyliorhinus torazame. Next base: position 11,508,768 of record NC_092729.1, on the reverse strand, counting down.
GTGAAGATGCTGAGGATAGGTTTCAGCAGGTTGTGTTATTGGGAGGTGAGTGGAGATGCTTTGGATTTGTTTCTGCAGATTGTGTTATTGGGAGGTGAGTGAAGATGCTGAGGATGGGTTTATGCAGGTTGTGTTATTGGGAGGTGATTGGAGATGCTGGGGATGGGTTTCTGCAGGTTGTGTTACTGTTAGGTGAGTAGAGATGCTGAGGATGGGTTTCTGCAGGTTGTGTTATTGGGAGGTGAGTGGAGAATCTGAGGATGGGTTTCTGCAGGTTGTGTTATTGGAAGTTGAGTGAATATACTGAGGATGGGATCCTGCAGGTTGTGTTATTGGGTGGTGATTGGAGATGCTGATGATTGGTTTCTGCAGGTTGTGTTATAGGAAGGTGAGTGAAGATACTGAGGATGGGTTCCAGCAGGTTGTGTATTTCGAGGTGAGTCAAGATGCTGAGGATGGGTTTCTGCAGGTTGTGTTATTGGGAGGTGAGTGTAGATGCTGAGGATGGTTTTCTGCAGGTTGTGCTATTGGAAGGTTAGTGAAGGTGCTGAGGATGGGTTTCTGCAGGTTGTGTTATTGGGAGGTGAGTGAAAATGCTGAGGATGGCTTTCTGCAGCTCGTGTTATTGGGAGGTTATTGGAGATGCTGGGGATGGGTTTCTGCAGGTTGTGTTACTGGGAGGTGAGTGAAAATGCTGAGGATGGGTTTCTGCAGGTTGTGTTATTGGGAGGTGATTGGAGATGCTGGGGTTGGGTTTCTGCAGGTTGTGTTACTGGGAGGTGAGTAGAGATGCTGAGGATGGGTTTCTGCAGGTTGTGTTATTGGAAGTTGAGTGAAGATACTGAGGATGCGTTCCTGCAGGTTGTGTTATTGTGAGGTGAGTGAAGTTGCCGAGCATGGGTTTCTGCAGGTTGTGTTATTGGGAGATGAGTGGAGATGCTGAGGATGGGTTTCTGCAGGTTGTGTTATTGGCAGTTGCGTGAAGATGCTGAGGATGGGTTTCTGCAGGTTTTGTTATTGGAAAGTTATTGAAGATGCTGAGGATGGGTTTCTGCAGGTTGTGTTATTGGGAGGTGAGTGAAGATGCTGAGGATGGGTTTCTGCAGGTTTTGTTACTGGGAGGTGAGTAGAGATGCTGAGGATGGGTTTCTGCAGGTTGTGATCTTGGGAGGTGAGTGGAGAATCTGAGAATGGGTTTCTGCAGGTTGTGTTATTGGGAGGTTAGTGGAGATGATGAGAATTGGTCTCTGCAGGTTGTGTTATTGGAAGGTTGGTGAAGATACTGAGGATGGGTTCCAGCAGGTTGTGTTATTTCGAGGTGAGTCAAGATGCTGAGGATGGGTTTCTGCAGGTTGTGTTATTGGAAGTTGAGTGAAGATACTGAGGATGGGTTCCTGCAGGTTGTGTTATTGGGAGGTGAGTGAAGTTGCTGAGGATGGGTTTCTGCAGGTTGTGTTATTGGGAGTTGCGTGAGGATGCTGAGGATGGGTTTCTGCAGGTTTTGTTATTGGAAGGTTCGTGCAGATGCTGAGGATGCGTTTCTGCATGTTGTGTGATTGGAAGGTGAGTGAAGTTGCTGAGGATGGGTTTCTCAGGTTGCGTTATTGGGAGGTTAGCGAAGATGCTGAGGATGGTTTCTGCAGGTTGTATTATTGGGAGGTGAGTGAAGGATGGGTTTCTGCAGGTTGTGTTATTGGAAGGTTAGTGGAGATGCTAAAGATGGGTTTCTGCAGGTTGTGTTATTGGGAGGTGACTGGAGATGCTGAGGAAGGGTTTCTGCAGGTTGTGTTATTGGGAGGTGAGTGAAGATGCTGAGGATGTGTTTCTGCAGGTTGTGTTATTGGGAGGTGAGTGGAGATGCTGAGAATGATTTTCTGCAGGTTGTGTTATTGGAAGGTTATTGAATATGCTGAGGATGTGTTTCTGTAGGTTGCGTTATTGGGAGGTTAGTGGAGATGCTGAGGATGGGTTTCTGCAGGTTGTGTTATTGGGTTGTGAGTGAAGATGCTGAGGATGGGTTTCTGCAGGTTGTGTTATTGGGAGGTGAGTGGAGATGCTGTGGATGTGTTTCTGCAGATTGTGTTATTGGGATGTGAGTGAAGATGCTGAGGATGGGTTTCTGCAGGTTGTGTTATTGGGAGGTGAGTGGGGATGCTGAGGGTGGGTTTCTGCAGGTTGTGTCATTTCGAGGTGATTGCAGGATGGGTTTCTGCAGGTTGTGTTATTGGAAGGTTAGTGGAAATGCTGAGGATGGGTTTCTGCATTTTGTGTTATTGGGAGGTGAGCGAAGATGCTGAGGATGTGTTTCTGCAGGTTGTGTTATTGGGAGGTGAGTGGAGATGCTGAGGATGGGTTTCTGCAGGTTGTGTTATTGGAAGGATATTAAAGATGGTGAGGATGGGTTTCTGCAGGTTGTGTTATTGGGTGGTGAGTGAAGATGCTGAGGATGGGTTTCTGCAGGTTGTGTTATTGGGAGGTGAGTGAAGATGCTGAGGATGGGTTTCTGCAGGTTGTGTTACTGGGAGGTGATTGAAGATGCTGAGGATGGGTTTCTGAAGGTTGTGTTATTGGAAGGTTATTGAAGATGCTGAGGATGGTTTTCTGCAGGTTGTGTTATTGGTAGGTGAGTGGAGATGCTGAGGATGGGTTTCTGAAGGTTGTGTTACTGGGAGATGAGTGAAGACGCTGAGGATGTGTTTCTGCAGGTTGTGTTATTGGGAGGTGAGTGAAGATGCTGAGGATGGCTTTTCTGCAGGTTGTGTTATTGGGAGGAGTGAAGATGCTGAGGATTGGTTTCTGCAGGTTGTGTTATTGGAAGGTGAGTGAAATTGCTGAGGATGGGTTTCTGCAGTTTGTGTTATTGGGAGGTTAGTGGAGAATCTGAGAATGGGTTTCTGCAGGTTGTGTTATTGGGAGGTTAGTGGAGATGCTAAGAATTGGTCTCTGCAGGTTGTGTTATTGGAAGGTGGGTGAAGATACTGAGGATGGGTTTCTGCAGGTTGTGTTATTGGGAGGTTAGTGGAGATGCTGAGAATTGGTCTCTGCAGGTTGTGTTATTGGAAGGTGGGTGAAGATACTGAGGATGGGTTCCAGCTGGTTGTGTTATTTCGAGGTGAGTCAAGATGCTGAGGATGGGTTTCTGCAGGTTGTGTTATTGGAAGTTGAGTGAAGATACTGAGAATGGGTTCCTGCAGGTTGTGTTATTGGGAGGTGAGTGAAGTTGCTGAGGATGGGTTTCTGCAGGTTGTGTTATTGGGAGTTGCGTGAGGATGCTGAGGATGGGTTTCTGCAGGTTTTGTTATTGGAAGGTTCGTGAAGATGCTGAGGATGCGTTTCTGCATGTTGTGTGATTGGAAGGTGAGTGAAGTTGCTGAGGATGGGTTTCTCAGGTTGCGTTATTGGGAGGTTAGCGAAGATGCTGAGGATGGTTTCTGCAGGTTGTGTTATTGGGAGGTGAGTGAAGGATGGGTTTCTGCAGGTTGTGTTATTGGAAGGTTAGTGGAGATGCTAAAGATGGGTTTCTGCAGGTTGTGTTATTGGGAGGTGACTGGAGATGCTGAGGAAGGGTTTCTGCAGGTTGTGTTATTGGGAGGTGAGTGAAGATGCTGAGGATGTGTTTCTGCAGGTTGTGTTATTGGGAGGTGAGTGGAGATGCTGAGAATGATTTTCTGCAGGTTGTGTTATTGGAAGGTTATTGAATATGCTGAGGATGTGTTTCTGTAGGTTGCGTTATTGGGAGGTTAGGGGAGATGCTGAGGATGGGTTTCTGCAGGTTGTGTTATTGGGAGGTGAGTGAAGATGCTGAGGAAGGGTTTCTGCAGGTTGTGTTATTGGGAGGTGAGTGGAGATGCTGTGGATGGGGTTCTGCAGATTGTGTTATTGGGATGTGAGTGAAGATGCTGAGGATGGGTTTCTGCAGGTTGTGTTATTGGGAGGTGAGTGGGGATGCTGAGGGTGGGTTTCTGCAGGTTGGATGATTGGGAAGTTAGTGGAGATGCTGAGGATTGGTTTCTGCAGGTTGTGTTATTGGAAGGATATTGAAGATGATGAGGATGGGTTTCTGCAGGTTGTGTTATTGGGTGGTGAGTGGAGATGCTGTGGATGTGTTTCTGCAGATTGTGTTATTGGGAGGTGAGTGAAGATGCTGAGGATGGTCTTCTGCAGGTTGTGTTATTGGGATGTGAGTGAAGATGTTGATGATGGGTTTCTGCAGGTTGTGTTATTGGGAGGTGAGTGGAGATGCTGAGAATGGGTTTCAGCAGGTTCTTTAATTGGGAGGTGAGTGAAAATGCTGTGGATGGGTTTCTGTAGGTTGTGTTATTGGGAGGTGAGTGGAGATGCTGGGATGGGTTTCTGCAGGTTGTGTTACTGGGAGGGGAGTCGGGATGCTGAGGATGGTTTTCTGCAGGTTGTGTAATTGGGAGGTGAGTGGAGAATCTGAGAATGGGTTTCTGCATGTTGTGTTATTGGGAGGTTAATGGAGATGCTGAGGATTGGTCTCTGCAGGTTGTGTTAATGGAAGGTGGGTGAAGAAACTGAGGATAGGATCCAGCAGGTTGTGTTATTTCGAGATGAGTCAAGATGCTGAGGATGGGTTTCTGCAGGTTGTGTTATTGAAAGTTGAGTGAAGATACTGAGGATTGGTTCCTGCAGGTTGTGTTATTGGGTGGTGAGTGAAGTTGCTGAGGGTGGGTTTCTGCAGGTTGTGTTATTGGGAGTTGCGTGAAGATGCTGAGGATGGGTTTCTGCAGGTTTTGTTATTGGAAGGTTATTGAAGATGCTGAGGATGGGTTTCTGCAGGTTGTGTTATTTCGAAGTGAGTGAAGGATGGGTTTCTGCAGGTTGTGTTATTGGAAGGTTAGTGGAAATGCTGAGGATGGGTTTCTGCATGTAGTGTGATTGGAAGGTGAGTGAAGATGCTGAGGATGGTTTCTGCAGGTTGTGTTATTGGGAGGTGAGTGAAGGATGGGTTTCTGCAGGTTGTGGTATTGGAAGGTTAGTGGAGATGCTGAAGATGAGTTTCTGCAGGTTGTGTAATTGGGAGGTGACTGGAGATGCTGAGGAAGTGTTTCTGCAGGTTGTGTTGTTGGGAGGTGAGCGAAGATGCTGAGGATGTGTTTCTGCAGGTTATGTTATTGGGAGGTGAGTGGAGATGCTGAGGATGGGTTTCTGCAGGTTGTGTTATTGGAAGGATATTGAATATGATGAGGATGGGTTTCTGCAGGTTGTGTTATTGGGTGGTGAGTGAAGTTGCTGAGGATGGGTTTCTGCAGGTTGTGTTATTGGGAGGTGAGTGAAGATGCTGAGGATGGGTTTCTGCGGGTTGTGTTACTGGGAGGTGAGTGAAGATGCTGAGGATGGGTTTCTGCAGGTTTTGTTATTGGAAGGTTCGTGAAGATGCTGAGGATGCGTTTCTGCATGTTGTGTGATTGGAAGGTGAATGAAGTTGCTGAGGATGGGTTTCTCAGGTTGCGTTATTGGGAGGTTAGCGAAGATGCTGAGGATGGTTTCTGCAGGTTGTGTTATTGGGAGGTGAGTGAAGGATGGGTTTCTGCAGGTTGTGTTATTGGAAGGTTAGTGGAGATGCTAAAGATGGGTTTCTGCAGGTTGTGTTATTGGGAGGTGACTGGAGATGCTGAGGAAGGGTTTCTGCAGGTTGTGTTATTGGGAGGTGAGTGAAGATGCTGAGGATGTGTTTCTGCAGGTTGTGTTATTGGGAGGTGAGTGGAGATGCTGAGAATGATTTTCTGCAGGTTGTGTTATTGGAAGGTTATTGAATATGCTGAGGATGTGTTTCTGTAGGTTGCGTTATTGGGAGGTTAGGGGAGATGCTGAGGATGGGTTTCTGCAGGTTGTGTTATTGGGAGGTGAGTGAAGATGCTGAGGAAGGGTTTCTGCAGGTTGTGTTATTGGGAGGTGAGTGGAGATGCTGTGGATGGGGTTCTGCAGATTGTGTTATTGGGATGTGAGTGAAGATGCTGAGGATGGGTTTCTGCAGGTTGTGTTATTGGGAGGTGAGTGGGGATGCTGAGGGTGGGTTTCTGCAGGTTGGATGATTGGGAAGTTAGTGGAGATGCTGAGGATTGGTTTCTGCAGGTTGTGTTATTGGAAGGATATTGAAGATGATGAGGATGGGTTTCTGCAGGTTGTGTTATTGGGTGGTGAGTGGAGATGCTGTGGATGTGTTTCTGCAGATTGTGTTATTGGGAGGTGAGTGAAGATGCTGAGGATGGTCTTCTGCAGGTTGTGTTATTGGGATGTGAGTGAAGATGTTGATGATGGGTTTCTGCAGGTTGTGTTATTGGGAGGTGAGTGGAGATGCTGAGAATGGGTTTCAGCAGGTTCTTTAATTGGGAGGTGAGTGAAAATGCTGTGGATGGGTTTCTGTAGGTTGTGTTATTGGGAGGTGAGTGGAGATGCTGGGATGGGTTTCTGCAGGTTGTGTTACTGGGAGGGGAGTCGGGATGCTGAGGATGGTTTTCTGCAGGTTGTGTAATTGGGAGGTGAGTGGAGAATCTGAGAATGGGTTTCTGCATGTTGTGTTATTGGGAGGTTAATGGAGATGCTGAGGATTGGTCTCTGCAGGTTGTGTTAATGGAAGGTGGGTGAAGAAACTGAGGATAGGATCCAGCAGGTTGTGTTATTTCGAGATGAGTCAAGATGCTGAGGATGGGTTTCTGCAGGTTGTGTTATTGAAAGTTGAGTGAAGATACTGAGGATTGGTTCCTGCAGGTTGTGTTATTGGGTGGTGAGTGAAGTTGCTGAGGGTGGGTTTCTGCAGGTTGTGTTATTGGGAGTTGCGTGAAGATGCTGAGGATGGGTTTCTGCAGGTTTTGTTATTGGAAGGTTATTGAAGATGCTGAGGATGGGTTTCTGCAGGTTGTGTTATTTCGAAGTGAGTGAAGGATGGGTTTCTGCAGGTTGTGTTATTGGAAGGTTAGTGGAAATGCTGAGGATGGGTTTCTGCATGTAGTGTGATTGGAAGGTGAGTGAAGATGCTGAGGATGGTTTCTGCAGGTTGTGTTATTGGGAGGTGAGTGAAGGATGGGTTTCTGCAGGTTGTGGTATTGGAAGGTTAGTGGAGATGCTGAAGATGAGTTTCTGCAGGTTGTGTAATTGGGAGGTGACTGGAGATGCTGAGGAAGTGTTTCTGCAGGTTGTGTTATTGGGAGGTGAGCGAAGATGCTGAGGATGTGTTTCTGCAGGTTATGTCATTGGGAGGTGAGTGGAGATGCTGAGGATGGGTTTCTGCAGGTTGTGTTATTGGAAGGATATTGAATATGATGAGGATGGGTTTCTGCAGGTTGTGTTATTGGGTGGTGAGTGAAGTTGCTGAGGATGGGTTTCTGCAGGTTGTGTTATTGGGAGGTGAGTGAAGATGCTGAGGATGGGTTTCTGCGGGTTGTGTTACTGGGAGGTGAGTGAAGATGCTGAGGATGGGTTTCTGCAGGTTGTGTTATTGGAAGGTTATTGAAGATGCTGAGGATGCTTTTCTGCAGGTTGTGTTATTGGGAGGTGAGTGGAGATGGTGAGGATGGGTTTCTGAAGGTTGTGTTACTGGGAGGTGAGTGAAGATGCTGAGGATGTGTTTCTGCAGGTTGTGTTATTGGGAGGTGAGTGGAGATGCTGAGGACGGGTTTCTGCAGGTTGTGTTATTGGGAGGTGAGTGAAGATGCTGAGGATGTGTTTCTGCAGGTTGTGTTATTGGGAGGTGAGTGGAGATGCTGAGGATGGTTTTCTGCAGGTTGTGTTATTGGAAGGATATTGAAGATGATGAGGATGGGTTTCTGCAGGTTGTGTTATTGGGAGGTGAGTGAAGATGCTGAGGATGGGTTTCTGCAGGTTGTTTTATTGGGAGGTGAGTGAAGATGCTGAGGATGGGTTTCTGCGGGTTGTGTTACTGAGAGGTGAGTGAAGATGCTGAGGATGGGTTTCTGCAGGTTGTGTTATTGGGAGGTGAGTGGAGATGGTGAGGATGGGTTTCTGAAGGTTGTGTTACTGGGAGGTGAGTGAAGATGCTGAGGATGTGTTTCTGCAGGTTGTGTTATTGGGAGGTGAGTGGAGATGGTGAGGATGGGTTTCTGAAGGTTGTGTTACTGGGAGGTGAGTGAAGATGCTGAGGATGTGTTTCTGCAGGTTGTGTTATTGGGAGGTGAGTGGAGATGCTGAGGATGTGTTTCTGCAGGTTGTGTTATTGGGAGGTGAGTGGAGATGCTGAGGACGGGTTTCTGCAGGTTGTGTTATTGGAAGGATATTGAATATGATGAGGATGAGTTTCTGCAGGTTGTGTTATTGGGTGGTGAGTGAAGTTGCTGAGGATGGGTTTCTGCAGGTTGTGTTATTGGGAGGTGAGTGAAGATGCTGAGGATGGGTTTCTGCGGGTTGTGTTACTGGGAGGTGAGTGAAGATGCTGAGGATGGGTTTCTGCAGGTTGTGTTATTGGAAGGTTATTGAAGATGCTGAGGATGCTTTTCTGCAGGTTGTGTTATTGGGAGGTGAGTGGAGATGGTGAGGATGGGTTTCTGAAGGTTGTGTTACTGGGAGGTTATTGAAGATGCTGAGGATGCTTTTCTGCAGGTTGTGTTATTGGGAGGTGAGTGGAGATGGTGAGGATGGGTTTCTGAAGGTTGTGTTACTGGGAGGTGAGTGAAGATGCTGAGGATGTGTTTCTGCAGGTTGTGTTATTGGGAGGTGAGTGGAGATGCTGAGGACGGGTTTCTGCAGGTTGTGTTATTGGGAGGCGAGTGAAGATGCTGAGGATGTGTTTCTGCAGGTTGTGTTAGTGGGAGGTGAGTGGAGATGCTGAGGATGGTTTTCTGCAGGTTGTGTTATTGGAAGGATATTGAAGATGATGAGGATGGGTTTCTGCAGGTTGTGTTATTGGGAGGTGAGTGAAGATGCTGAGGATGGGTTTCTGCAGGTTGTTTTATTGGGAGGTGAGTGAAGATGCTGAGGATGGGTTTCTGCGGGTTGTGTTACTGAGAGGTGAGTGAAGATGCTGAGGATGGGTTTCTGCAGGTTGTGTTATTGGGAGGTGAGTGGAGATGGTGAGGATGGGTTTCTGAAGGTTGTGTTACTGGGAGGTGAGTGAAGATGCTGAGGATGTGTTTCTGCAGGTTGTGTTATTGGGAGGTGAGTGGAGATGCAGAGGACGGGTTTCTGCAGGTTGTGTTATTGGGAGGAGTGAAGATGCTGAGGATAGGTTTCTGCAGGTTGTGTTATTGGAAGGATATTGAATATGATGAGGATGGGTTCCTGCAGGTTGTGTTATTGGGAGGTGAGTGAAGTTGCTGAGGATGCATTTCTGCAGGTTGTGTTATTGGGAGTTGCGTGAAGATGCTGAGGATGGGTGTCTGCAGGTTTTGTTATTGGAAGGTTAGTGGAGATGCTGAGGATGGGTTTCTGCAGGTTGTGTTATTGGGTGGTGAGTGAAGATGCTGAGGATGTGTTTCTGCAGGTTGTGTTATTGGGAGGTGAGTGGAGATGCTGAGGACGGGATTCTGCAGGTTGTGTTATTGGGAGGTGAGTAAAGATGCTGAGGATGGCTTTTCTGCAGGTTGTGTTATTGGGAGGAGTGAAGATGCTGAGGATTGGTTTCTGCAAATTGTGTTATTGGAAGGTGAGTGAAAATGCTGAGGATGGGTTTCTGCAGGTTGTGTTATTGGGAGGTGAGTGGAGATGCTGAGGATGTGTTTCTGCAGGTTGTGTTACTGGGAGGTGAGTAGAGATGCTGAGGATGGGTTTCTGCAGGTTGTGTTATTGGGAGCTGAGTGGAGAATCTGAGAATGGGTTTCTGCAGGTTGTGTTATTGTGAGGTTAGTGGAGATGCTGAGGATTTGTTTCTGCAGATTGTGTTACTGGGAGGTGAGTAGAGAGGCTGAGGATGGGTTTCTGCAGGTTGTGTTATTGGGAGGTGAGTGGAGAATCTGAGAATGGGTTTCTGCAGTTTGTGTTACTGGGAGGTGAGTGAAAATGCTGAGGATGTGTTTCTGCAGGTTGTGTTATTGGGAGGTGAGTGGAGATGCTGAGGACGGGTTTCTGCAGGTTGTGTTATTGGGACGTGAGTGTAGATGCTGAGGATGGCTTTCTGCAGGTTGTGTTATTTTGAGGAGTGAAGATGCTGAGGATAGGTTTCTGCAGGTTGTGTTATTGGAAGGTGAGTGAAATTGCTGAGGATGGGTTTCTGCAGGTTGTGTTATTGGGAGGTGAGTGGAGATGCTGAGGATGGGTTTCTGCAGGTTGTGTTACTGGGAGGTGAGGAGAGATGCTCAGGATGGGTTTCTGCAGGTTGTGTTACTGGGAGGTGAGTAGAGATGCTGAGGATTGGTTTCTGCAGGTTGTGTTATTGGGAGGTGAGTGGAGAATCTGAGAATGGGTTTCTGCAGGTTGTGTTATTGGGAGGTTAGTGGAGAAACTGAGGATTGGTCTCTGCAGGTTGTGTTATTGGAAGGTGGGTGAAGATACTGAGGATGGGTTCCAGCAGGTTGTGTTATTTCGAGGTGAGTCAAGATGCTGAGGATGGGATTCTGCAGGTTGTGTTATTGGAGGGTGAGTGAAGTTGCTGAGGATGGGTTTCTGCAGGTTGTGTTATTGGGAGTTGCGTGAAGATGCTGAGGATGGGTTTCTGCAGGTTTTGTTACTGGAAGGTTAGTGGAGATGCTGAGGATGGGTTTCTGCATGTTGTGTTATTGGGATGTAAGTGAAGATGCTGAGGATGGGTTTCTGCAGGTTTTGTTATTGGAAGGTTCGTGAAGATGCTGAGGAGGCGTTTCTGCATGTTTTGTGATTGGAAGGTGAGTGAAGATGCTGAGGAAGGGTTTCCGCAGGTTGTGTTCTTGGGAGGTGAGTGGAGATGCTGTGGATGTGTTTCTGCAGATTGTGTTCTTGGAAGGTGAGTGAAGATGCTGAGGAAGGGTTTCCGCAGGTTGTGTTATTGGGAGGTTCGTGAAGATGCTGAGGATGGTTTCTGCAGGTTGTGTTATTGGGAGGTGAGCGAAGGATGGGTTTCTGCAGGTTGTGTTATTGGAAGGTTAATGGAGATGCTGAGGATGGGTTTCTGCAGGTTCTGTTATTGGGAGGTGACTGGAGATGCTGAGGAAGGGTTTCTGCAGGTTGTGTTATTGGGAGGTGAGTGAACATGCTGAGGATGGGTTTCTGCAGGTTGTGTTATTGGGAGGTGAGTGGAGATGCTGAGGATGGGATTCTGCAGGTTGTGTTATTTGCAGGTTAGTGGAGATGCTGAAGATCGGTTTCTGCAGGTTGTGTTATTGGGAGGTTTGTGAAGATGCTGAGGATGGTTTCTGCAGGTTGTGTTATTGGGAGGTGAGTGAAGGATGGGTTTCTGCAGGTTGTGTTATTGGAAGGTTAATGGAGATGCTGAGGATGGGTTTCTGCAGGTTCTGTTATTGGGAGGTGACTGGAGATGCTGAGGATTGGTTTCTGCAGGTTGTGTTATTGGGAGGTGAGTGGAGATGCTGAGGATGGGTTTCCGCAGGTTGTGTTATTGGTAGGTGAGTGGGGATGCTGAGGGTGGGTTTCTGCAGGTTGTGTTATTGGGAGGTGAGTGAAGATTCTGAGGATGGGTTTCTGCAGGCTGTATTATTAGGAGGTGAGTGGAATTGTTGTGGATGGGTTTCTGCAGGTTGTTTTATTGGGAGGTGAATGAAAATGCTGAGGATGTGTTTCTGCAGGTTGTGTTATTGGGAGGTGAGTGGAGATGCTGAGAATGATTTTCTGCAGGTTGAGTTATTGGAAGGTTATTGAAGATGCTGAGGATGTGTTTCTGTAGATTGTGTTATTGGGAGGTTAGTGGAAATGCTGTGAATGGCTTTCTGCAGATTGTGTTATTGGGAGGTGAGTGAAGATGCTGTGGATGGTTTTCTGCAGGGTGTGTTATTGGGAGGTGAGTGAAGATGCTGAGAATGGGTTTCTGCAGGTTGTGTTATTGGGAGGTTAGTGGAGAAGCTGAGGATTGGTCTCTGCAGGTTGTGTTATTGGAAGGTGGGTGAAGATACTGAGGATGAGATCCAGCAGGTTGTGTTATTTCGAGGTGAGTCAAGATGCTGAGGATGGGTTTCTGCAGGTTGTGTTATTGGGAGGTGAGTGAAGTTGCTGAGGATGGGTTTCTGCAGGGTGTGTTATTGGGAGTTGCGTGAAGATGCTGAGGATGGGTTTCTGCAGGTTTTGCTATTAGAAGTTTACTGGAGATGCTGAGGATGGGTTTCTGCATGTTGTGTTATTGGGATGTGAGTTAAGATGCTGAGGATGGGTTTCTGCAGGTTGTGTTTTTGGAATGTTATTGAAGATGCTGAGGATGGGTCACTGCATCTCGTGTTATTGGGAGGTTAGTGAAGATGCTGAGGATTGGTTTCTGCAGGTTGTGTTCTTGGGAGGTGAGTGGAGATGGTGTGGATGTGTTTCTGCAGATTGTGTTATTGGAAGGTGAGTGAAGATGCTGAGGATGGGTTTCTGCAGGTTGCGTTATTGGGAGGTTCGTGAAGATGCTGAGGATGGTTTCTGCAGGTTGTGTTATTGGGAGGTGAGTGAAGGATGGGTTTCTGCAGGTTGTGTTATTGGAAGGTTAATGGAGATGCTGAGGATGGGTTTCTGCAGGGTCTGTTATTGGGAGGTGACTGGAGATGCTCAGGATTGGTTTCTGCACGTTGTGTTATTGGGAGGTGAGTGGAGATGCTGAGGATGGGTTTCTGCAGGTTGTGTTATTTGAAGGTCAGTGGAGATGCTGAAGATCGGTTTCTGCAGGTTGTGTTATTGGGAGGTTTGTGAAGATGCTGAGGATGGTTTCTGCAGGTTCTGTTATTGGGAGGTGAGTGAAGGATGGGTTTCTGCAGGTTGTGTTATTGGAAGGTTAATTGAGATGCTGAGGATGGGTTTCTGCAGGTTGTGTTATTGGGAGGTGAGTGGGGATGCTGAGGGTGGGTTTCTGCAGGTTGTGTTATTGGGAGGTGAGTGAAGATGCTGAGGATGGGTTTCTGCAGGTTGTATTATTATGAGGTGAGTGGAATTGTTGAGGATGGGTTCCTGCAGGTTGTGTTATTGGGAGGTGAGTGGAGATGCTGAGAATGATTTTCTGCAGTTTGAGATATTGGAAGCTTATTGAAGATGCTGAGGATGTGTTTCTGTAGATTGTGTTATTGGGAGGTTAGTGGAAATGCTGTGGATGGCTTTCTGCAGGTTGTGTTATTGGGAGGTGAATGACGATGCTGAGAATGGGTTTCTGCAGGTTGTGTTATTGGGAGGTGAGTGGAGATGCTGTGGATGGGTTTCTGCAGGTTGCATTATTGGGAAGTTAGTGGAGATGCTGAGGATGGGTTTCTGCAGGTTGTGTTCTTGAAAGGTTAGTGGAGATGCTGAGGATGGGTTTCTGCATGTTGTGTGATTGGAAGGTGAGTGAAGTTTCTGAGGATGGGTTTCTGCAGGTTGTGTTATTGGGAGGTGAGTGGAGATGCTGAGGATGGGTTTCTGCAGGTTGTGTTATTTGGAGGTGAGTGGAGATGCTGAGGATGGGTTTCTGCAGGTTGCGTTATTGGGAGGTTAGTGAAGATGCTGAGGATGGTTTCTGCATGTTGTGTTATTGGGAGGTGAGTGGAGATGCTGAGGATGGGTTTCTGCAGGTTGTGTTATTAGGAGGTGAGTGAAGATGCTGAGGAAGGGTTTCTGCAGGATGTGTTATTGGAAGGTGAGTGGAGATGCTGAGGATTGGTTTCTGCAGGCTCTGTTATTGGAATGTGAGTGAAGATATTGAGGATGGGTTTCTGCAGGTTGTGTTATTGGGAGGTGAGTTGAGATGCTGAGGATGGGTTTCTGCAAGTTGTGTTATAAGAAGGTTAGTGAAGATGCTGAGGATGGGTTTCTGCAGGTTGTGTTATTGGACGGTTATTGAAGATGCTGAGCATGGTTTTCTGCATGTTGTGTTATTGGGAGGTGAGTGGAGATGCTGAGGATGGGTTTCTGCAGGTTGTGTTATTGGGAGGTGAGTGACGATGCTGTGGATGGGTTTCTGCAGGTTGTGTTATTGGTAGGTGAGTGAAGATGCTGAGGATGGGTTTCTGCAAGTTGTGTTATTGGGAGGTGAGTGAAGATGCTGAGGATGGGTTTCTGCAGGTTGTGTTATTGGGAGGTGAGTGGAGATGCTGTGGATGGATTTCTGCAGGTTGTGTTATTGGGAGGTGAGTGAAGATGCTGAGGATGGATTTCTGCAGGTTGTGTTATTGGTAGGTGAGTGAAGATGCTGAGGATGGGTTTCTGCAGGTTGTGTTATTGGGAGGTGAGTGGAGATGCTGAGGATGGGTTTCTGCAGGTTGTGTTATTGGGAGGTGAGTGGGGATGCTGAGGGTGGGTTTCTGCAGGTTGTGTTATTGGGAGGTGAGTGAAGATGCTGAGGATGGGTTTCTGCAGGTTGTATTATTATGAGGTGAGTGGAATTGTTGAGGATGGGTTCCTGCAGGTTGTGTTATTGGGAGGTGAGTGGAGATGCTGAGAATGATTTTCTGCAGTTTGAGTTATTGGAAGCTTATTGAAGATGCTGAGGATGTGTTTCTGTAGATTGTGTTATTGGGAGGTTAGTGGAAATGCTGTGGATGGCTTTCTGCAGGTTGTGTTATTGGGAGGTGAATGACGATGCTGAGAATGGGTTTCTGCAGGTTGTGTTATTGGGAGGTGAGTGGAGATGCTGTGGATGGGTTTCTGCAGGTTGCATTATTGGGAAGTTAGTGGAGATGTTGAGGATGGGTTTCTGCAGGTTGTGTTCTTGAAAGGTTAGTGGAGATGCTGAGGATGGGTTTCTGCATGTTGTGTGATTAGAAGGTGAGTGAAGTTTCTGAGGATGGGTTTCTGCAGGTTGTGTTATTGGGAGGTGAGTGGAGATGCTGAGGATGGGTTTCTGCAGGTTGTGTTATTGGGAGGTGAGTGGAGATGCTGAGGATGGGTTTCTGCAGGTTGCGTTATTGGGAGGTTAGTGAAGATGCTGAGGATGGTTTCTGCATGTTGTGTTATTGGGAGGTGAGTGGAGATGCTGAGGATGGGTTTCTGCAGGTTGTGTTATTAGGAGGTGAGTGAAGATGCTGAGGAAGGGTTTCTGCAGGATGTGTTATTGGAAGGTGAGTGGAGATGCTGAGGATTGGTTTCTGCAGGCTCTGTTATTGGAATGTGAGTGAAGATATTGAGGATGGGTTTCTGCAGGTTGTGTTATTGGGAGGTGAGTTGAGATGCTGAGGATGGGTTTCTGCAAGTTGTGTTATAGGAAGGTTAGTGAAGATGCTGAGGATGGGTTTCTGCAGGTTGTGTTATTGGACGGTTATTGAAGATGCTGAGCATGGTTTTCTGCATGTTGTGTTATTGGGAGGTGAGTGGAGATGCTGAGGATGGGTTTCTGCAGGTTGTGTTATTGGGAGGTGAGTGAAGATGCTGAGGATGGGTTTCTGCAGGTTGTGTTATTGGGAGGTGAGTGGAGATGCTGAGGATGGGTTTCTGCAGGTTGCGTTATTGGGAGGTTAGTGAAGATGCTGAGGATGGTTTCTGCGTGTTGTGTTATTGGGAGGTGAGTGGAGATGCTGAGGATGGGTTTCTGCAGGTTGTGTTATTTGAAGGTCAGTGGAGATGCTGAAGATCGGTTTCTGCAGGTTGTGTTATTGGGAGGTTTGTGAAGATGCTGAGGATGGTTTCTGCAGGTTCTGTTATTGGGAGGTGAGTGAAGGATGGGTTTCTGCAGGTTGTGTTCTTGGAAGGTGAGTGAAGATGCTGAGGAAGGGTTTCCGCAGGTTGTGTTATTGGGAGGTTCGTGAAGATGCTGAGGATGGTTTCTGCAGGTTGTGTTATTGGGAGGTGAGCGAAGGATGGGTTTCTGCAGGTTGTGTTATTGGAAGGTTAATGGAGATTCTGAGGATGGGTTTCTGCAGGTTCTGTTATTGGGAGGTGACTGGAGATGCTGAGGATTAGTTTCTGCACGTTGTGTTATTGGGAGGTGAGTGGAGATGCTGAGGATGGGATTCTGCAGGTTGTGTTATTTGAAGGTTAGTGGAGATGCTGAAGAACGGTTTCTGCAGGTTGTGTTATTGGGAGGTTTGTGAAGATGCTGAGGATGGTTTCTGCAGGTTGTGTTATTGGGAGGTGAGTGAAGGATGGGTTTCTGCAGGTTGTGTTATTGGAAGGTTAATGGAGATGCTGAGGATGGGTTTCTGCAGGTTCTGTTATTGGGAGGTGACAGGAGATGCTGAGGATTGGTTTCTGCACGTTGTGTTATTGGGAGGTGAGTGGAGATGCTGAGGATGGGTTTCTGCAGGTTGTGTTATTGGGAGGTGAGTGAAGATGCTGAGGATGGGTTTCTGCAGGCTGTATTATTAGGAGTTGAGTGGAATTGTTGTGGATGGGTTTCTGCAGGTTGTTTTATTGGGAGGTGAATGAAAATGCTGAGGATGTGTTTCTGCAGGTTGTGTTATTGGGAGGTGCGTGGAGATGCTGAGAATGATTTTCTGCAGGTTGAGTTATTGGAAGGTTTTTGAAGATGCTGAGGATGTGTTTCTGTAGATTGTGTTATTGGGAGGTTAGTGGAAATGCTGTGGATGGCTTTCTGCAGATTGTGTTATTGGGAGGTGAGTGAAGATGCTGTGGATGGTTTTCTGCAGGGTGTGTTATTGGGAGGTGAGTGAAGATGCTGAGAATGGGTTTCTGCAGGTTGTGTTACTGGGAGGTTAGTGGAGAAGCTGAGGATTGGTCTCTGCAGGTTGTGTTATTGGAAGGTGGGTGAAGATACTGAGGATGGGATCCAGCAGGTTGTGTTATTTCGAGGTGAGTCAAGATGCTGAGGATGGGTTTCTGCATGTTGTGTTCTTGGGAGGTGAGTGAAGTTGCTGAGGATGGGTTTCTGCAGGGTGTGTTATTGGGAGTTGCGTGAAGATGCTGAGGATGGGTTTCTGCAGGTTTTGCTATTGGAAGTTTACTGGAGATGCTGAGGATGGGTTTCTGCATGTTGTGTTATTGGGATGTGAGTGAAGATGCTGAGGATGGGTTTCTGCAGGTTGTGTTTTTGGAATGTTATTGAAGATGCTGAGGATGGGTTACTGCAGCTCGTGTTATTGGGAGGTTAGTGAAGATGCTGAGGATTGGTTTCTGCAGGTTGTGTTCTTGGGAGGTGAGTGGAGATGCTGTGGATGTGTTTCTGCAGATTGTGTTATTGGAAGGTGAGTGAAGATGCTGAGGATGGGTTTCTGCAGGTTGCGTTATTGGGAGGTTCGTGAAGATGCTGAGGATGGTTTCTGCAGGTTGTGTTATTGGGAGGTGAGTGAAGGATGGGTTTCTGCAGGTTGTGTTATTGGAAGGTTAATGGAGATGCTGAGGATGGGTTTCTGCAGGTTCTGTTATTGGGAGGTGACTGGAGATGCTGAGGATTGGTTTCTGCAGGTTGTGTTACTGGGAGGTGAGTGGAGATGCTGAGGATGGGTTTCTGCAGGTTGTGTTATTTGAAGGTCAGTGGAGATGCTGAAGATCGGTTTCTGCAGGTTGTGTTATTGGGAGGTTTGTGAAGATGCTGAGGATGGTTTCTGCAGGTTCTGTTATTGGGAGGTGAGTGAAGGATGGGTTTCTGCAGGTTGTGTTATTGGAAGGTTAATTGAGATGCTGAGGATGGGTTTCTGCAGGTTCTGTTATTGGGAGGTGACTGGAGATGCTGAGGATGGGTTTCTGCAGGTTGTGTTATTGGGAAGTGAGTGGGGATGGTGAGGGTGGGTTTCTGCAGGTTGTGTTATTGGGAGGTGAGTGAAGATGCTGAGGATGGGTTTCTGCAGGTTGTATTATTATGAGGTGAGTGGAATTGTTGAGGATGGGTTCCTGCAGGTTGTGTTATTGGGAGGTGAGTGGAGATGCTGAGAATGGTTTTCTGCAGTTTGAGTTATTGGAAGCTTATTGAAGATGCTGAGGATGTGTTTCTGTATATTGTGTTATTGGGAGGTTAGTGGAGATGCTGAGAATGGGTTTCTGCAGGTTGTGTTATTGGAAGGTAAGTGAAGATGCTGAGGATGGGTTTCTGCAGGTTGTGTTATTGGGAGGTGGCTGGAGATGCTGTGGATGGGTTTCTGCAGGTTGTGTTCTTGAAAGGTTAGTGGAGATGCTGAGGATGGGTTTCTGCATGTTGTGTGATTGGAAGGTGAGTGAAGTTTCTGAGGATGGGTTTCTGCAGGTTGTGTTATTGGGAGGTGAGTGGAGATGCTGAGGATGGGTTTCTGCAGGTTGTGTTATTGGGATGTGAGTGGAGATGCTGAGGATGGGTTTCTGCAGGTTGTGTTCTTGAAAGGTTAGTGGAGATGCTGAGGATGGGTTTCTGCATGTTGTGTGATTGGAAGGTGAGTGAAGTTTCTGAGGATGGGTTTCTGCAGGTTGTGTTATTGGGAGGTGAGTGGAGATGCTGAGGATGGGTTTCTGCAGGTTGTGTTATTGGGAGGTGAGTGGAGATGCTGAGGATGGGTTTCTGCAGGTTGCGTTATTGGGAGGTTAGTGAAGTTGCTGAGGATGGTTTCTGCATGTTGTGTTATTGGGAGGTGAGTGGAGATGCTGAGGATGGGTTTCTGCAGGTTGTGTTATTAGGAGGTGAGTGAAGATGCTGAGGAAGGGTTTCTGCAGGATGTGTTATTGGAAGGTGAGTGGAGATGCTGAGGATTGGGTTCTGCAGGCTCTGTTATTGGAATGTGAGTGAAGATATTGAGGATAGGTTTCTGCAGGTTGTGTTATTGGGAGGTGAGTTGAGATGCTGAGGATGGGTTTCTGCAAGTTGTGTTATAGGAAGGTTAGTGAAGATGCTGAGGATGGGTTTCTGCAGGTTGTGTTATTGGAATGTTATTGAAGATGCTGAGCATGGTTTTCTGCATGTTGTGTTATTGGGAGGTGAGTGGAGATGCTGAGGATGGGTTTCTGCAGGTTGTGTTATTGGAAGGTGAGTGGTGATGCTGAGGATGGGTTTCTGCAGGTTGTGTTATTGGGAGGTGAGTGACGATGCTGTGGATGGGTTTCTGCAGGTTGTGTTATTGGGAGGTGAGTGAAGATGCTGAGGATGGGTTTCTGCAAGTTGTGTTATTGGGAGGTGAGTGGAGATGCTGAGGATGGGTTTCTGCAGGTTGCGTTATTGGGAGGTTAGTGAAGATGCTGAGGATGGTTTCTGCATGTTGTGTTATTGGGAGGTGAGTGGAGATGCTGAGGATGGGTTTCTGCAGGTTGTGTTATTAGGAGGTGAGTGAAGATGCTGAGGAAGGGTTTCTGCAGGATGTGTTATTGGAAGGTGAGTGGAGATGCTGAGGATTGGTTTCTGCAGGCTCTGTTATTGGAATGTGAGTGAAGATATTGAGGATGGGTTCCTGCAGGTTGTGTTATTGGGAGGTGAGTGAAGATGCTGAGGATTGGTTTCTGCAGGTTGTGTTATTTGGAGGTGAGTGAAGATGCTGAGGATGGGTTTCTGCAGGTTGGGTTATTGGGAGGTGAGTGAAGATGCTGAGGATGGGTTTCTGCATGTTGTGTTATTGGAAGGTTAGTGGTGATGCTGAGGATGGGTTTCTGCAGGTTGTGTTATTGGGAGGTGAGTTGAGATGCTGAGGATGGGTTTCTGCAGGTTGTGTTATTGGAAGGTTAGTGGTGATGCTGAGGATGGGTTTCTGCAGGTTGTGTTATTGGGAGGTGAGTGAAGATGCTGAGGAAGGGTTTCTGCAGGATGTGTTATTGGAAGGTGAGTGGAGATGCTGAGGATTGGTTTCTGCAGGCTCTGTTATTGGAATGTGAGTGAAGATATTGAGGATGGGTTTCTGCAGGTTGTGTTATTGGGAGGTGAGTTGAGATGCTGAGGATGGGTTTCTGCAAGTTGTGTTATAGGAAGGTTAGTGAAGATGCTGAGGATGGGTTTCTGCAGGTTGTGTTATTGGAATGTTATTGAAGATGCTGAGCATGGTTTTCTGCATGTTGTGTTATTGGGAGGTGAGTGGAGATGCTGAGGATGGGTTTCTGCAGGTTGTGTTATTGGAAGGTGAGTGGTGATGCTGAGGATGGGTTTCTGCAGGTTGTGTTATTGGGAGGTGAGTGACGATGCTGTGGATGGGTTTCTGCAGGTTGTGTTATTGGGAGGTGAGTGAAGATGCTGAGGATGGGTTTCTGCAAGTTGTGTTATTGGGAGGTGAGTGGAGATGCTGAGGATGGGTTTCTGCAGGTTGCGTTATTGGGAGGTTAGTGAAGATGCTGAGGATGGTTTCTGCATGTTGTGTTATTGGGAGGTGAGTGGAGATGCTGAGGATGGGTTTCTGCAGGTTGTGTTATTAGGAGGTGAGTGAAGATGCTGAGGAAGGGTTTCTGCAGGATGTGCTATTGGAAGGTGAGTGGAGATGCTGAGGATTGGTTTCTGCAGGCTCTGTTATTGGAATGTGAGTGAAGATATTGAGGATGGGTTCCTGCAGGTTGTGTTATTGGGAGGTGAGTGAAGATGCTGAGGATTGGTTTCTGCAGGTTGTGTTATTTGGAGGTGAGTGAAGATGCTGAGGATGGGTTTCTGCAGGTTGGGTTATTGGGAGGTGAGTGAAGATGCTGAGGATGGGTTTCTGCATGTTGTGTTATTGGAAGGTTAGTGGTGATGCTGAGGATGGGTTTCTGCAGGTTGTGTTATTGGGAGGTGAGTTGAGATGCTGAGGATGGGTTTCTGCAGGTTGTGTTATTGGAAGGTTAGTGGTGATGCTGAGGATGGGTTTCTGCAGGTTGTGTTATTGGGAGGTGAGTGACGATGCTGTGGATGGGTTTCTGCAGGTTGGGTTATTGAGAGGTGAGTGAAGATGCTGAGGATAGGTTCCTGCAGGTTGTGTTATTGGGAGGTGAGTGACGATGCTGTGGATGGGTTTCTGCAGGTTGTGTTATTGGGAGGTGAGTGGAGATGCTGAGGATGGGTTTCTGCAGGTTGTGTTATTTGGAGGTGAGTGGAGATGCTGAGAATGGGTTTCTGCAGGTTGTGTTATTGGAAGGTGAGTGGAGATGCTGAGGATGGGTTTCTGCAGGTTGTGTTATTGGAAGGTTAGAGAAGATGCTGAGGATGGGTTTCTGCAGGTTGTGTTATTGGGGGGTGAGTGAAGATGCTGAGGATGGGTTTCTGCAGGTTGTGTTATTGGGAGGTGAGTGGAGATGCTGAGAATGGGTTTCTGCAGGTTGTGTTATTGGGAGGTGAGTGGAGATGCTGAGGATGGGTTTCTGCAGGTTGTGTTATTGGGAGGTGAGTGAAGATGCTGAGGATGGGTTTCTGCAGGTTGTGTTATTGGGAGGTGAGTGGAGATGCTGAGGATGGGTTTCTGCAGGTTGTGTTATTGGGAGGTGAGTGAAGATGCTGAGGATGGGTTTCTGCAGGTTGTGTTATTGGGAGGTGAGTGGAGATGCTGAGAATGGGTTTCTGCAGGTTGTGTTATTGGAAGGTGAGTGGAGATGCTGAGGATGGGTTTCTGCAGGTTGTGTTATTGGAAGGTTAGAGAAGATGCTGAGGATGGGTTTCTGCAGGTTGTGTTATTGGGGGGTGAGTGAAGATGCTGAGGATGGGTTTCTGCAGGTTGTGTTATTGGGAGGTGAGTGGAGATGCTGAGGTTGGGTTTCTGCAGGTTGTTTTATTCGGAGGTGAGTGAAGATGCTGAGGATGGGTTTCTGCAGATTGTGTCATTGTGAGGTGAGTGGAGTTGCTGAGGATGTTTTTCTTCAGGTTGTGTTATTGGGAGGTGAGTGGAGATGCTGAGGGTGGTTTTCTGCAGGTTGCGTTATTGGGAGGTGTGTGGAGATGCTGAGGGTGGGTTTCTGCAGGTTGTGTTATTGGGAGGTTTGTGAAGATGCTGAGGATGGGTTCTGCAGGTTGTGTTATTGGGAGGTGAGGGAATGATGGGTTTCTGCAGGTTGTGTTATTGGAAGGTTAATGGAGATGCT
Organism: Scyliorhinus torazame; assembly: GCF_047496885.1. Classification (NCBI taxonomy): domain Eukaryota; kingdom Metazoa; phylum Chordata; class Chondrichthyes; order Carcharhiniformes; family Scyliorhinidae; genus Scyliorhinus; species Scyliorhinus torazame. The sequence goes on along the minus strand of NC_092729.1, from coordinate 11,486,835 downwards.
GAGGATGGGTTTCTGCAGGTACTGTTATTGGGAGGTGAGTGGAGATGCTGAGAATGGGTTTCTGCAGCTTGTGTTATTGGAAGGCAAGTGAAGATGCTGAGGATGGTTTTCTGAAGGTTGTGTTTTTGGAAAGTGAGTGGAGTTGCTTAGGATGGGTTTTGCAGGTTGTGTTATTGGGAGGTGAGTGGAGATGCTGAGGATGGGTTTCTGCAAGTTGTGTTGTCAGCTGTCTCAGAGATTAAGGCAGAACAGATAATTTGGTGACCCAGCTCTGAACGAGGTCTGGGGACTGTAGTTGCCGTGAATCTGTCTCGGACATGACCAGGAAATGGAGCAAAGACTGCAGAGAGGGAAGAGCTGGATAGATAGAGGAGAATGGTCTCTGTACCAGCATCATAGAATATACAGTGCAGAAGGAAGCCATTCGGCCCATCGAGTCTGCACCGGCTCTTGGAAAGAGCACCCTACCCAAGGTCAACACCTCCACCCGATCCCCATAACCCAGTAACCTCACCCAACACTAAGGGCAATTTTGGACACTAAGGGCAATTTAGCATGGCCTATCCACCTAACCTGCACAACTTTGGGCTGTGGGAGGAAATCGGAGCACCCGGAGGAAACCCACGCACACACGGGGAGGATGTGCAGACTCCGCACAGACAGTCACCAAGCGGGAATCGAACCTGGGATCCTGGAGCTGTGAAGCAATTGTGCTAACCACAATGCTATCGTGAAGCCCTTGGGGAATGTTGGGGAATTACAACAACACTTTACCAACCTACTCCAAACCCAGGAGCAATTTGTGAGGCAATCTGATATAACAAGGAGCTGGTTACAGATCGGTGTCGCATCCTACAGCACGGCCTGGAGCCTGACACCAGGCTGTGGATGGTCCTGTCAAATCTGATGTAACATGGAGCTGGTTACAGAACGGTGTCGCCTCCTTCAGTTCGGCCTGGAGCCTGACACCAGGCTTTGGATGGTCCTGTCAAATCTGATATAACAAGGTGCTGTTTACAGAACGGTGTCACCTCCTTCATCACGGCCTAGAGCCTGACACCAGGCTGTGGATGGTCCTGTCAAATCTGATATCACAAGGTGCTGGTTACAGAACGGCGTCACCTCCTTCAGCACGGTCTGGAGCCTGACACCAGGCTGTGGATGGTCCTGTCAAATCTGATAAAACAAGGAGCTGGTTACAGAACGGTGTCGACTCCTTCAGCACGGCCTGGAGCCTGACAGCAGGCTGTGGATGGTCCTGTCAAATCTGATAAAACAAGGAGCTGGTTACAGAACGGTGTCGACTCCATCAGCACGGCCTGGAGCCTGACACCAGGCTGTGGATTGTCCTGTAAAATCTGATATAACAAGGTGCTGGTTACAGAACGATGTCGCCTCCATCAGCACGGCCTGGAGACTGACACCAGGTTGTGGATGGTCCTGTCAAATCTGATATAACAAGGAGCTGGTTACAGAACTGTGTCACCTCCTTCAGCACGGCCTGGGGCCTGACACCAGGCTGTGGGTGGTCCTGTCAAATCTGATAGAGCAAGGAGCTGGTTACAGAACGGTGTCGCCTCCTTCAGCACGGCCTGGAGCCTGACACCAAGCTGTGGATGGCCCTGTCAAATCTGATACAACAAGGAGCTGGTTACGGAACGGTGTCCCCTCCTTCAGCACGGCCTGGAGCCTGACGCCAGGCTGTTGATGGTCCTGTCAAATCTGATATAACAAGGTGCTGGTTACAGAACGGTGTAACCTCCTTCAGCACGGCCTGGAGCCTGACACCAAGCTGTGGATGGCCCTGTCAAATCTGATACAACAAGGAGCTGGTTACAGAACGGTGTCCCCTCCTTCAGCACGGCCTGGAGCCTGACACCAGGCTGTAGATCGTCCTGTCAAATCTGATATAACAAGGTTCTGGTTGCAAAACGGTGTCACCTCCTTCAGCACGGCCTGGAGCCTGACACCAGGCTGTGGATGGGCCTGTCAAATCTGATATAAAAAGTAGCTGGATACAGAACGGTGTCGCCTCCTTCAGCACGGCCTGGAGCCTGACACCAGGCTGTGGATGGTCCTGTCCAATCTGATATAACAAGGAGCTGGTTACAGAACGGTGTCGCCTCCTTCAGCATGGCCTGGAGCCTGACACCAGGCTGTGGATGGTCCTGTCAAATCTGAGATAACAAGGTGCTGGTCACAGAACGGTGTCGCCTCCTTCAGCACGGCCTGGAGCCTGACACCAGGCTGTGGATGGTCCTGTCAAATCTGATATACCAGAGGAGCTGATTACAGAATGGTTTCACCTCCTTCAGCACGGCCTGGAGCCTGACACCAGGCTGTGGATGGTCCTGTCAAATCTGATATAACAAGGTGCTGGTTACAGAACGGTGTCACCTCCTTCAGCACGGCCTGGAGCCTGACACCAGGCTGTGGATGGTCCTGTCAAATCTGATATAACAAGGAGCTGGTTGCAGAACGGTGTCGCCTCCTTCGGCACGGCCTGGAGCCTGACACCAGGCTGTGGATGGTCCTGTCAAATCTGATACAACAAGGTGCTGGTTATAGAACGGTGTCGCCTCCTTCAGCACGGCCTGGAGCCTTACACCAGGCTGTGGATGGTCCTGTAAAATCTGATACAACAAGGTGCTGGTTATAGAACGGTGTCGCCTCCTTCAGCACGGCCTGGAGCCTTACACCAGGCTGTGGATTGTCCTGTCCAATCTGATATAACAAGGAGCTGGTTGCAGAACGGTGTCGCCTCCTTCAGCACGGCCTGGAGCCTGACACCAGGCTGTGGATGGTCCTGTCAAATCTGATACAAAAAGGTGCTGGTTATAGAGCGGTGTCGCCTCCTTCAGCACGGCCTGGAGCCTGACACCAGGCTGTGGAAGGTCCTGTCAAATCTGATATACCAAGGAGCTGGTTACACAACGGTGTCACCTCCTTCAGCAGGGCCTGGAGCCTGACACCAGGCTGTGGATGGTCCTGTCAAATCTGATATAACAAGGTGCTGGTTACAGAACGGTGTCGCCTCCTTCAGCACGGCCTGGAGCCTGACACCAGGCTGTGGATGGTCCTGTCAAATCTGATACAAAAAGGTGCTGGTTATAGAGCGGTGTCGCCTCCTTCAGCACGGCCTGGAGCCTGACACCAGGCTGTGGGTGGTCCTGTCAAATCTGATACAAAAAGGTGCTGGTTACAGAACGGTGTCGCCTCCTTCAGCACGGCCTGGAGCCTGACACCAGGCTGTGGAAGGTCCTGTCAAATCTGATATACCAAGGAGCTGGTTACACAACGGTGTCACCTCCTTCAGCAGGGCCTGGAGCCTGACACCAGGCTGTGGATGGTCCTGTCAAATCTGATATACCAAGGTGCTGGTTACAGAACGGTGTCGCCTCCTTCAGCACGGCCTGGAGCCTGACACCAGGCTGTGGGTGGTCCTGTCAAATCTGATATAACAATGTGTTGGTTACAGAACGATGTCGCCTCCTTCAGCACTGCCTGGAGCCTGACACCAGGCTGTGGATGGTCCTGTCAAATCTGATATAACAAGGTGCTGGTTACAGAACGGTGTCGCCTCCTTCAGCACGGCCTGGATCCTGACACCAGGCTGTGGATGGTCCTGTCAAATCTGATACAACAAGGAGCTGATTACAGAACAATGTCGCCTCCTTCAGCACGGCCTGGAGCCTGACACCAAGCTGTGGATGGCCCTGTCAAATCTGATAGAACAAGGAGCTATTACAGAACAATGTCGCCTCCTTCAGCACGGCCTGGAGCCTGACGCCAGGCTGTGGATGGTCCTGTCAAATCTGAGAAAACAAGGTGCTGGTCACAGAACGGTGTCGCCTCCTTCAGCACGGCCTGGAGCCTGACACCAGGCTGTGGATGGTCCTGTCAAATCTGATATACCAGAGGAGCTGGTTACAGAATGGTGTCACCTCCTTCAGCACGGCCTGGAGCCTGACACCAGGCTGTGGATGGTCCTGTCAAATCTGATATAACAAGGTGCTGGTTACAGAACGGTGTCGCCTCCTTCAGCACGGCCTGGAGCCTGACACCAGGCTGTGGATGGTCCTGTCAAATCTGATATAACAAGGTGCTGGTTACAGAACGGTGTCGCCTCCTTCAGCACGGCCTGGAGCCTGACACCAGGATGTGGATGGTCCTGTCAAATCTGATATAACAAGGTGCTGGTTACAGAACGGTGTCACCTCCTTCAGCACGGCCTGGAGCCTGACACCAGCCTGTGGATGGTCCTGTCAAATCTGATATAACAAGGAGCTGGTTGCAGAACGGTGTCGCCTCCTTCGGCACGGCCTGTAGCCTGACACCAGGCTGTGGATGGTCCTGTCAAATCTGATACAACAAGGTGCTGGTTATAGAACGGTGTCGCCTCCTTCAGCACGGCCTGGAGCCTTACACCAGGCTGTGGATGGTCCTGTCCAATCTGATATAACAAGGAGCTGGTTGCAGAACGGTGTCGCCTCCTTCAGCACGGCCTGGAGCCTGACACCAGGCTGTGGATGGTCCTGTCAAATCTGATACAAAAAGGTGCTGGTTATAGAGCGGTGTCGCCTCCTTCAGCACGGCCTGGAGCCTGACACCAGGCTGTGGATGGTCCTGTCAAATCTGATATAACAAGGTGCTGGTTACAGAACGGTGTCGCCTCCTTCAGCACGGCCTGGAGCCTGACACCAGGCTGTGGAAGGTCCTGTCAAATCTGATATACCAAGGAGCTGGTTACACAACGGTGTCACCTCCTTCAGCAGGGCCTGGAGCCTGACACCAGGCTGTGGATGGTCCTGTCAAATCTGATATAACAAGGTGCTGGTTACAGAACGGTGTCGCCTCCTTCAGCACGGCCTGGAGCCGGACACCAGGCTGTGGATGGTCCTGTCAAATCTGATATACCAAGGTGCTGGTTACAGAACGGTGTCGCCTCCTTCAGCACGGCCTGGAGCCTGACACCAGGCTGTGGATGGTCCTGTCAAATCTGATATAACAAGGAGCTGGTTACAGTACGGTGTCGCCTCCTTCAGCACGGCCTGGAGCCTGACACCAGGCTGTGGATGGTCCTGTCAAATCTGATATAACAAGGTGCTGGTTACAGAACGGTGTCGCCTCCTTCAGCACGGCCTGGAGACTGACACCAGGCTGTGGATGGTCCTGTCAAATCTGATACAACAAGGAGCTGATTACAGAACGGTGTCGCCTCCTTCAGCACGGCCTGGAGCCTGACGCCAGGCTGTTGATGGTCCTGTCAAATCTGATATAACAAGGTGCTGGTTACAGAACGGTGTCGCCTCCTTCAGCACGGCCTGGAGCCTGACACCAAGCTGTGGATGGTTCCTGTCAAATCTGATATAACAAGGAGCTGGTTACAGAACGGTGTCGCCTCCTTCAGCACGGCCTGGAGCCTGACGCCAGGCTGTTGATGGTCCTGTCAAATCTGATATAACAAGGTGCTGGTTACAGAACGGTGTCGCCTCCTTCAGCACGGCCTGGAGCCTGACACCAAGCTGTGGATGGTTCCTGTCAAATCTGATATAACAAGGAGCTGGTTACAGAACGGTGTCCCCTCCTTCAGCACGGCCTGGAGCCTGACACCAGGCTGTGAATCGTCCTCTCAAATCTGATATAACAAGGTTCTGGTTGCAAAACGGTGTCACCTCCTTCAGCACGGCCTGGAGCCTGACACCAGGCTGTGGATGGGCCTGTCAAATCTGATATAAAAAGTAGCTGGATACAGAACGGTGTCGCCTCCTTCAGCACGGCCGAGAGCCTGACACCAGGCTGTGGATGGTCCTGTCAAATCTGATATAACAAGGAGCTGGTTACAGAACGGTGTCGCCTACTTCAGAACGGCCTGGAGCCTGACACCAGGCTGTGGATGGTCCTGTCAAATCTGATATAACAAGGTGCTGGTTACAGAACGGTGTCGCCTCCTTCAGCACGGCCTGGAGCCTGACACCAGGCTGTGGATGGTCCTGTCCAATCTGATATAACAAGGAGCTGGTTACAGAACGGTGTCGCCTCCTTCAGCACGGCCTTGAGCCTGACACCAGGCTGTGGAAGGTCCTGTCAAATATGATATAACAAGGTGCTGGTTACAGAACGGTGTCGCCTCCTTCAGCACGGCCTGGAGCCTGACACCAGGCTGTGGATGGTCCTGTCAAATCTGATATAACAAGGAGCTCGTTACAGAACGGTGTCGCCTCCTTCAGCACGGCCTGGAGCCTGACACCAGACTGTGGATGGTCCTGTCAAATCTGATATAACACGGAGCTGGTTACAGAACGGTGTCACCTCCTTCAGCACGGCCTGGAGCCTGACACCAGGCTGTGGATGGTCCTGTCAAATCTGATATAACAAGGTTCTGGTTACAGAACGGTGTCGCCTCCTTCAGCACGGCCTGGAGCCTGACACCAGGCTGTGGATGGTCCTGTCAAATCTGAGATAACAAGGTGCTGGTCACAGAACGTTGTCGCATCCTTCAGCACGGCCTGGAGCCTGACACCAGGCTGTGGATGGTCCTGTCAAATCTGATATAACAAGGAGCTGGTTACAGAACGGTGTCACCTCCTTCAGCACGGCCTGGAGCCTGACACCAGGCTGTGGATGGTCCTGTCAAATCTGATATAACAAGGTGCTGGTTACAGAACGGTGTCGCCTCCTTCAGCACGGCCTGGGGCCTGACACCAGGCTGTGGATGGTCCTGTCAAATCTGATATAACAAGGTGCTGGTTACAGAACGGTGTCACCTCCTTCAGCACGGCCTGGAGCCTGACACCAGGCTGTGGATAGTCCTGTCATATCTGATACAACAAGGAGCTGGTAACAGAACGGTGTCACCTCCTTCAGCACGGCCTGGAGCCTGACACCAGGCTGTGGATGGTTCTGTCAAATCTGATATAACAAGGAGCTGGTTACAGAACGGTGTCACCTCCTTCAGCACGGCCTGGAGCCTGACACCAGGCTGTGGATGGTCCTGTCAAATCTGATATAACAAGGAGCTGGTTACAGAACGGTGTCACCTCCTTCAGCACGGCCTGGAGCCTGACACCAGGCTGTGGATGGTCCTGTCAAATCTGATATAACAAGGAGCAGGTTACAGAACGGTGTCGCCTCCTTCAGCACGGCCTGGAGCCCGACACCAGGCTGTGGATGGTCCTGTCAAATCTGATATAACAAGGAGCAGGTTACAGAACGGTGTCGCCTCCTTCAGCACGGCCTGGAGCCCGACACCAGGCTGTGGATGGTCCTGTCAAATCTGATATAACAAGGAGCTGGTTACAGAACGGTGACACCTCCTTCAGCACGGCCTGGAGCCTGACACCAGGCTGTGAATGGTCCTGTCAAATCTGATATAACAAGGAGCTGGTTACAGAACGGTGTCGCCTCCTTCAGCACGGCCTGGAGCCTGACACCAGGCTGTGGATGGTCCTGTCAAATCTGATATAACACGGAGCTGGTTACAGAACGGTGTCGCCTCCTGCAGCACGGCCTGGAGCCTGACACCAGGCTGTGGATGGTCCTGTCAAATCTGATATAACAAGGTGCTGGTTACAGAACGGTGTCACATCCTTCAGCATAGCCTGGAGCCTGACACCAGGCTGTGGATGGTCCTATCAAATCTGATATAACAAGGCGCTGGTTACAGAACGGTGTCACCTCCTTCAGCACGGCCTGGAGCCTGACACCAGGCTGTGGATGGTCCTGTCAAATCTGATATAACAAGGAGCTGGTTACAGAACGGTATCGCCTCCTTCAGCACGGCCTGGAGCCTGACACCAGGCTGTGGATGGTCCTGTCAAATCTGATAAACCAAGGTGCTGGTTACAGAACGGTGTCGCCTCCTTCAGCACGGCCTGGAGCCTGACACCAGGCTCTGGATGGTCCTGTCAAATCTGATATAACAAGGTGCTGGTTACAGAACGGTGTCACCTCCTTCAGCACGGCCTGGAGCCTGACACCAGGCTGTGGATGGTCCTGTCAAATCTGATATAACAAGGAGCTGGTTGCAGAACGGTGTCGCCTCCTTCGGCACGGCCTGGAGCCTGACACCAGGCTGTGGATGGTCCTGTCAAATCTGATACAACAAGGTGCTGGTTATAGAACGGTGTCGCCTCCTTCAGCACGGCCTGGAGCCTGACACCAGGCTGTGGATGGTCCTGTCCAATCTGATATAACAAGGAGCTGGTTGCAGAACGGTGTCGCCTCCTTCAGCACGGCCTGGAGCCTGAAACCAGGCTGTGGATGGTCCTGTCAAATCTGATACAAAAAGTTGCTGGTTATAGAGCGGTGTCGCCTCCTTCAGCACGGCCTGGAGCCTGACACCAGGCTGTGGAAGGTCCTGTCAAATCTGATATACCAAGGAGCTGGTTACACAACGGTGTCACCTCCTTCAGCAGGGCCTGGAGCCTGACACCAGGCTGTGGATGGTCCTGTCAAATCTGATATAACAAGGTGCTGGTTACAGAACGGTGTCGCCTCCTTCAGCACGGCCTGGAGACTGACACCAGGCTGTGGATGGTCCTGTCAAATCTGATACAACAAGGAGCTGGTTACAGAACGGTGTCCCCTACTTCAGCTCGGCCTGGAGCCTAATACCAAGCTGTGGATGGCCCTGTCAAATCTGATACAACAAGGAGCTGGTTACAGAACGGTGTCGCCTCCTTCAGCACGGCCTGGAGACTGACACCAGGCTGTGGATGGTCCTGTCAAATCTGATACAACAAGGAGCTGGTTACAGAACGGTGTCGCCTCCTTCAGCACGGCCTGGAGACTGACACCAGGCTGTGGATGGTCCTGTCAAATCTGATATAACAAGGTGCTGGTTACAGAACGGTGTCGCCTCCTTCAGCACGGCCTGGAGCCTGACACCAAGCTGTGGATGGCCCTGTCAAAACTGATACAACAAGGAGCTGGTTTCAGAACGGTGTCGCCTCCTTCAGCACGGCCTGGAGACTGACACCAGGCTGTGGATGGTCCTGTCAAATCTGATACAACAAGGTGCTGGTTACAGAACGGTGTCGCCTCCTTCAGCACGGCCTGGAGCCTGACACCAAGCTGTGGATGGCCCTGTCAAATCTGATACAACAAGGAGCTGGTTACAGAACGGTGTCGCCTCCTTCAGCACGGCCTGGAGCCTGACACCAGTCTGTGGATGGTCCTGTCAAATCTGATATAACAAGGTTCTGGTTGCAAAACGGTGTCACCTCCTTCAGCACGGCCTGGAGCCTGACACCAGTCTGTGGATGGTCCTGTCAAATCTGATATAACAAGGAGCTGGTTACAGAACGGTGTCGCCTACTTCAGAACGGCCTGGAGCCTGACACCAGGCTGTGGATGGTCCTGTCAAATCTGATATAACAAGGTGCTGGTTACAGAACGGTGTCGCCTCCTTCAGCACGGCCTGGAGCCTGACACCAGGCTGTGGATGGTCCTGTCCAATCTGATATAACAAGGAGCTGGTTACAGAACGGTGTCGCCTCCTTCAGCACGGCCTTGAGCCTGACACCAGGCTGTGGAAGGTCCTGTCAAATATGATATAACAAGGTGCTGGTTACAGAACGGTGTCGCCTCCTTCAGCACGGCCTGGAGCCTGACACCAGGCTGTGGATGGTCCTGTCAAATCTGATATAACAAGGAGCTGGTTACAGAACGGTGTTACCTCCTTCAGCACGGCCTGGAGCCTGACACCAGGCTGTGGATGGTCCTGTCAAATCTGATATAACAAGGTGCTGGTTACAGAACGGTGTCGCCTCCTTCAGCACGGCCTGGAGACTGACACCAGGCTGTGGATGGTCCTGTCAAATCTGATAAAACAAGGTGCTGGTTACAGAACGGTGTCACCTCCTTCAGCACGGCCTGGAGCCTGACACCAGGCTGTGGATAGTCATGTCAAATCTGATACAACAAGGAGCTGGTAACAGAACGGTGTCACCTCCTTCAGCACGGCCTGGAGCCTGACACCAGGCTGTGGATGGTCCTGTCAAATCTGATATAACAAGGAGCTGGTTACAGAACGGTATCGCCTCCTTCAGCACGGCCTGGAGCCTGACACCAGGCTGTGGATGGTCCTGTCAAATCTGATACAACAAGGAGCTGGTTACAGAACGGTGTCGCCTCCTTCAGCACGGCCTGGTGCCTGACACCAGGCTGTGGATGGTCCTGTGAAATCTGATATAACAAGGAGCTGGTTACAGAACGGTGTCGCCTCCTTCAGCACGGCCTGGAGCCTGACACCAGGCTGTGGATGGTCCTGTCAAATCTGATATAACAAGGAGCTGGTTACAGAACGGTATCACCTCCTTCAGCACGGCCTGGAGACTGACACTAGGCTGTGGATGGTCCTGTCAAATCTGATATAACAAGGAGCTGGTTACAGAACGGTGTCGCCTCCTTCAGCACGGCCTGGAGCCTGACACCAGGCTGGGGATGGTCCTGTCAAATCTGGTATAACAAGGAGCTGGTTACAGAACGGTGTCACCTCCTTCAGCACGGCCTGGAGCCTGACACTAGGCTGTGGATGGTCCTGTCAAATCTGATATAACAAGGAGCTGGTTACAGAACGGTGTCGCCTCCTTCAGCACGGCCTGGAGCCTAACACCAAGCTGTGGATGGCCCTGTCAAATCTGATACAACAAGGAGCTGGTTACAGAACGGTGTCGCCTCCTTCAGCACGGCCTGGAGACTGACACCAGGCTGTGGATGGTCCTGTCAAATCTGATACAACAAGGAGCTGGTTACAGAACGGTGTCGCCTCCTTCAGCACGGCCTGGAGACTGACACCAGGCTGTGGATGGTCCTGTCAAATCTGATATAACAAGGTGCTGGTTACAGAACGGTGTCGCCTCCTTCAGCACGGCCTGGAGCCTGACACCAAGCTGTGGATGGCCCTGTCAAAACTGATACAACAAGGAGCTGGTTTCAGAACGGTGTCGCCTCCTTCAGCACGGCCTGGAGACTGACACCAGGCTGTGGATGGTCCTGTCAAATCTGATACAACAAGGTGCTGGTTACAGAACGGTGTCGCCTCCTTCAGCACGGCCTGGAGCCTGACACCAAGCTGTGGATGGCCCTGTCAAATCTGATACAACAAGGAGCTGGTTACAGAACGGTGTCGCCTCCTTCAGCACGGCCTGGAGCCTGACACCAGTCTGTGGATGGTCCTGTCAAATCTGATATAACAAGGTTCTGGTTGCAAAACGGTGTCACCTCCTTCAGCACGGCCTGGAGCCTGACACCAGTCTGTGGATGGTCCTGTCAAATCTGATATAACAAGGAGCTGGTTACAGAACGGTGTCGCCTACTTCAGAACGGCCTGGAGCCTGACACCAGGCTGTGGATGGTCCTGTCAAATCTGATATAACAAGGTGCTGGTTACAGAACGGTGTCGCCTCCTTCAGCACGGCCTGGAGCCTGACACCAGGCTGTGGATGGTCCTGTCCAATCTGATATAACAAGGAGCTGGTTACAGAACGGTGTCGCCTCCTTCAGCACGGCCTTGAGCCTGACACCAGGCTGTGGAAGGTCCTGTCAAATATGATATAACAAGGTGCTGGTTACAGAACGGTGTCGCCTCCTTCAGCACGGCCTGGAGCCTGACACCAGGCTGTGGATGGTCCTGTCAAATCTGATATAACAAGGAGCTGGTTACAGAACGGTGTTACCTCCTTCAGCACGGCCTGGAGCCTGACACCAGGCTGTGGATGGTCCTGTCAAATCTGATATAACAAGGTGCTGGTTACAGAACGGTGTCGCCTCCTTCAGCACGGCCTGGAGACTGACACCAGGCTGTGGATGGTCCTGTCAAATCTGATAAAACAAGGTGCTGGTTACAGAACGGTGTCACCTCCTTCAGCACGGCCTGGAGCCTGACACCAGGCTGTGGATAGTCATGTCAAATCTGATACAACAAGGAGCTGGTAACAGAACGGTGTCACCTCCTTCAGCACGGCCTGGAGCCTGACACCAGGCTGTGGATGGTCCTGTCAAATCTGATATAACAAGGAGCTGGTTACAGAACGGTATCGCCTCCTTCAGCACGGCCTGGAGCCTGACACCAGGCTGTGGATGGTCCTGTCAAATCTGATACAACAAGGAGCTGGTTACAGAACGGTGTCGCCTCCTTCAGCACGGCCTGGTGCCTGACACCAGGCTGTGGATGGTCCTGTGAAATCTGATATAACAAGGAGCTGGTTACAGAACGGTGTCGCCTCCTTCAGCACGGCCTGGAGCCTGACACCAGGCTGTGGATGGTCCTGTCAAATCTGATATAACAAGGAGCTGGTTACAGAACGGTATCACCTCCTTCAGCACGGCCTGGAGACTGACACTAGGCTGTGGATGGTCCTGTCAAATCTGATATAACAAGGAGCTGGTTACAGAACGGTGTCGCCTCCTTCAGCACGGCCTGGAGCCTGACACCAGGCTGGGGATGGTCCTGTCAAATCTGGTATAACAAGGAGCTGGTTACAGAACGGTGTCACCTCCTTCAGCACGGCCTGGAGCCTGACACTAGGCTGTGGATGGTCCTGTCAAATCTGATATAACAAGGAGCTGGTTACAGAACGGTGTCGCCTCCTTCAGCACGGCCTGGAGCCTGACACCAGGCTGGGGATGGTCCTGTCAAATCTGGTATAACAAGGTGCTGGTTACAGATCGGTGTCGCCTCCTTCAGCACGGCCTGGGGCCTGACACCAGGCTGTGGATGGTCCTGTCAAATCTGATCTCACAAGGAGCTGGTTACAGAACGGTGTCACCTCCTTCAGCACGGCCTGGAGCCTGACATCAGGCTGTGGATGGTCCTGTCAAATCTGGTATAACAAGGTGCTGGTTACAGAACGGTATCGCCTCCTTCAGCACGGCCTGGAGCCTGACACCAGGCTGTGGATGGTCCTGTCAAATCTGATCTCACAAGGAGCTGGTTACAGAACGGTGTCACCTCCTTCAGCACGGCCTGGAGCCTGACACCAGGCTGTGGATGGTTCTGTAAGGGGCTCTTAACGTCACAGTTCCATTGTCCGTTTCTGTATCCGGAATTTAAAAACCCGTCTCAGTAATGGTGACCATTACACTGCGGGGGTTTGAGGCAACACTGCAGGGGCCCCTTGTATCACACGAAAGGGGATTATTGAGAAATAGTGAATGGTTAACTATACACAGCACAGAGGACTCTGAAACAGCTTTTTAATTGGGGGCTCCCGAAGCCACACTGCCTGTCCCGTGCTCCCAGGGATTATTGAGCAGTAAATGGTTAACTATACACAGCATAGAGGTCTCTGAAACAGCTTTTTAATTTTCGGCTCCCAGACCACACTGTCTGTCTCCTGCTCCCAGGGATTATTGAGCAGTAAATGGTTAACGATATACAGCACAGAGGTCTCTGAAACAGCTTTTTAATTGGGGGCTCCCGAGGCCACAATGCCTGTCCCTTGCTCCCAGGGATTATTGAGCAGTAAATGGTTAACTAAATACAGCACAGAGGTCTCTGAAACAGCTTTTTAATTGGGGGTTCCCGAGGACACACTGCCTGTCCCCTGCTCCGAGGGATTATTGAGCAGTAAATGGTTAACTATATACAGGCGCAGAGGTCTCTGAAACAGCTTTTTAATTGGGGGCTTGCGGACCACACTGCCTGTCCCGTGCTCCCAGGGATTATTCAGCAGTTAATGGTTAACTATATATAGCACAGAGGTCTCAGAAACAGCTTTTTAATTGGAGGCTCGCGAGGCCACACTGCCAGTCGCCTGCACCCAGGGATTATTGAGCAGTAAATGGTTCAGTATATAAAGCACAGAGGTCTCTGAAACAGCTTTTTCATTGGGGCTCCCGGACCACACTGCCTGTCCCCTGCTCCAAGGGATTATTGAGAAGTAATGGTTAACTATGTACAGCACAGAGGTTTCTGAAACAGCTTTTTAATTGGTGGCTCCTGGAGCCAAACTGCATAATTCCTGCACTCAGGGATTATTGGGCAGTAAATGATCAACTATGTACAGCACAGAGGTCACTGACACAGCTTTTTAATAGGGGGCTCCAGAGGGCACAGTGCCTGTCCCCTGCTCCCAGGGATTATTGAGCAGTAAATGGTTAACTATATACAGCACAGAGGTCACTGAAACAGCTTTTTAATTGGGGGCTCCCGGACCACACTGCCTGTCACCTGCTCCCAGGAATTATTGAGCAGTAAATGGTTAACTATATACAGGCACAGATGTCACTATAGCAGCTTTTTAATTGGGGGCTCCCGAGGCCACACTGCCTGTCCCCTGCTCCAAGGGATTATTGAGCAGTAAATGGTTAACTATATACAGCACCCAGGTCACTGAAATAGCTTTTTATTCGGGGGCTCCCGGAGCCACACTGCCTGTCCCCTACTCCCAGAGTTTATTGAGCAGCAAATGGTTAACTATATACAGCGCAGAAATCTGTGACAAAGCTTTTTAATTGGGGTCTCCCAGAGCCACACTGCCTTTTCCTGCTCCCAGGGATTATTGAGCAGTAAATGGTTAACTATATACAGGCAGGGGACTTGCGGGTGCAGCGTTGACTAGCTAAGTCGCACATTTCGGCACCTCCCGTTTCAACGGACTTTTGGGCTCTTATCGGGAGCCCCAACTGAAATTTTCAAAGGCTAAACCCAGTGTGAGGCGACATAGGAAGGAGTTCCCCTAGATGTGGATGAAAATAAGTGAGAGTAGTGGCCAGATTGCGGAGGATCCTCTGGAGCAGTGGCAAAGAAGGGAATGGAGAAGCAAGATGGCGGCTGAGGGAGCCCAGTTGGTATGGGGCCTGGAACAGCAGGAGTTCCTCCGGCGATGTGTGGAGGAGCTCAAGAAGGAGGTGCAGGCGCCGATGGTGCAGGCGATTGAGGGGCTGAAGGAGACGCAAAATACCCAAGAGATGGAGCTCCGTGGAGTGAAGGCAAAAGCTGCCGAAAATGAGGACGAGATACAGGGCTTGGTGGTGAAGACGGAGACGCACGGGGTTCTACACAAGAGGTGTATGGAGAGATTGGAAGCCCTGGGAAATAGCTCGAGGAGGAAGAACTTAAGGATTTTGGGTCTTCCCCAAGGGGCAGAGGGAGCGGAC
This sequence comes from Scyliorhinus torazame, assembly GCF_047496885.1. Classification (NCBI taxonomy): domain Eukaryota; kingdom Metazoa; phylum Chordata; class Chondrichthyes; order Carcharhiniformes; family Scyliorhinidae; genus Scyliorhinus; species Scyliorhinus torazame. The sequence continues at coordinate 11,471,730 of NC_092729.1, read as the reverse complement.
GTTGGGGCGCACGTGAGCGTGATGCTCCATACCTTAATGGGAGCTGAGGCCCCGACGGGCCCCCTGGAAGTGGAGGGAGCGTACCGGGTCCTCGTGAGAAGACCAAAGGCAGGGGAAACACCGCGAGCAATAGTGGTGAGATTCCACCGCTACAAGGACAGGGAGGTGGTCCTGAGATGGGCTAAGATGACACGGAGCAGCAGATGGGAGAACACGGTGATCCGCGTCTACCAAGATTGGAGTGCGGAGGTGGCGAGAAGGAGGGCGAGTTTCAATCGGGCCAAGGCGGTGCTCCACAGGAAGTAAGTGAAATTCGGAATGTTGCAGCCGGCAAGACTGTGGGTTACACACCAGGGCAAACACCACTACTTCGAGACGGCAGAGGAGGCGTGGGCATTCATTCAAGAGGAGAAGTTGGACTAGATTTGGGAAATAATGTTTGGAATGAAGTAGCGAGGTGGTGGCAAGAAATTGTAAATCAGATGGGGGAATGTTTTCCGTCGAAGGAGGGGGACACGAAGAAATGTGGGCTCTGTTCCCGCGATATGGAAAGTGTGGCGGGAAAAGGGGGCGTAGGAACGAGGGGGCCTCACACGCAGGGAGGCTAAGGATAAACGGGGGAATTTAGGTCAGCCAGAGTTTGCTGACTCCGGGAAGCAATATGGGGGGTGCAATTAAGCTAGAGCGGGATCTAGCGGGGGGGGGGATTAACTGGGTTGCTGCTGATAAGGGGAAGGAGGAGCTGTTATGGGATGGGATGGTCGGGACTGGAGGGTGCTTTCTGGGGGACAAGCGGTTGCGTGGGAACCGGGTGAGGAGCTGGTTTAAAAAAGGGGATGGCTAGTCGACAATCGGGGGCTGGGGGTAAAGAGCCCCCCAACCCGGTTGATCACGTGGAACGTGAGAGGGTTGAATGGGCCGATTAAGAGGGCAAGGGTACTTGCGCACCTAAAGAAGCTAAAGGCAGACGTGGTCATGCTTCAGGAGACGCACCTGAAACTGGCGGATCAGGTCAGATTAAGAAAAGGATGGGTGGGACAGGTATTCCACTCTGGCTTGGATGCGAAAAATAGAGGGGTGGCAATATTGGTGGGGAAATGGGTATCGTTTGAGGCTAAGACCACAGTGGTGGACAGTGGGGGTAGGTACGTGATGGTGAGTGGCAGATTGCAAGGTGAGGCGGTGGTGCTGGTGAACGTATATGCCCCGAACTGGGATGACGTGAACTTTATGAAGCGTATGTTGCGGCGCATCCCGGACTTGGATATGGGAAAGTTGGTAATGGGGGGGGGGGGGGGGACTTCAACATGGTGCTGGACCCAGGGCTAGACCGGTCCAGATCGAGGACCGGCAGTGGCCAAGGTGCTTACGGGCTTTATGGAGCAAATGGGAGGAGTGGATCCCTGGAGATTTACTAGACCGAGGAGTAAAGAGTTTTCCTTCTTCCCCCACGTTCATAGAGTGTACTCCCGGATAGATTTCTTTGCCCTGGGAAGGGCGTTGATCCCGAAGGTGGCAGGAGCGGAGTACTCGGCTTTAGCCATTTCAGATCATACCCCACATTGTGTAGATCTGGAACTAGGGGAGGAAAAGGAGCAACGCCCACTTTGGAGATTGGACATGGGACTGTTGGCGGACGAGGGGTATGTGGAAGGGTGAGGGGATGTATTGAAAGATACCTAGAGGTCAATGATGGCGGAGAGGTCCAGGTGGGAGTAGTCTGGGAGGCGCTGAAGGCGGTGGTGAGAGGGGAGCTGATTTCCATAAGGGCCCATAAGGGGAAACAAGAGGGTAAAGAAAGGGAGAGACTGATTGGGGAGATTCTGAGGGTGGATAGGCAATATGCAGAGGCTCCAGACCAAGGGCTACACAGGGAAAGACGGAGATTGCACACGGACTTTGACTTGTTGACCACGGGTAAGGTGGAGACGCAGTGGAGGAAGGCACAGGGAGTACAGTATGAATACGGAGAGAAGGACTGCTGGCCCAACAACTGAGGAAGATGGGGGCGGCGACAGAGATCGGAGGAGTTAGAGACGAGGAGAGAAGGATGGAATAGAGAGCGGAGTGGGTGAACGGGGTATTTAAGGTATTCTACGAGAGGTTGCATAAGGCCCAACCCCCGGAAGGGAAAGAGGGAATGATGCATTTCCTAGACCAGTTGGATTCCTGAAGATTGAGGAGCAGGAGAGGACAGGACTGGGAGCGCAGATTGAGGTAGAGGAGGTGGTAAAAGGAATCGGGAACATGCAGGCAGGGAAGGCCCCGGGACCAGATGGGTTCCCGGTGGAATTCGATAGGAAACATGTGGACCTGCTGGCCCCACTCTTGACGAGAACCTTCAATGAGGCTAAGGAAAGGGGGACACTACCCCGACGATGTCGGAGGCGACGATATCGCTGATCCTGAAAACAGACAAAGACCCGCTGCAGTGCGTGTCATACAGGCCCATCTCCCTGCTGAACGTAGATGCCAAATTATTGGCCAAAGTGATGGCAACAAGGATAGAGGACTGTGTCCCTGGGGTGGTGCATGGTGACCAAGCAGGATTTGTTAAAGGGAGGCAATTGAATACCAATATACGGAGGTTGTTGGGGGTGATGATGATGCCCCCACCGGAGGGTAAGCGGAAATAGTGGTGGCTATGGATGCAGATAAGGCACTTGATAGAGTGGAGTGGGACTACTTGTGGGAGGTACTGAAGAAATTTGGATTTGGAGAGGGGTTCATTAGATGGATTTGGCTCCTATACGGGGCCCTGGTGGCAAGTGTGATTACGAACAGGCAACGATCCGACTACATTCGACTATATAGGGGCACAAGACAGGGGTGCCCCCTGTCTCCGTTACTGTTTGCGTTGGCAATTGAGCCATTTGCCATAGCGCAGAGGGGCTCTAGGAAGTGGAGAGGGGTACTTAGAGGAGGAGAAGAACATCGGGTGTCATTATACGCGGATAATCTGCTGTTACATGTCGCGGACCCAGTGGAAGGGATGCCTGAGATAATGCAGACACTCAGGGAGTTTGGAGGGTTTTCGGGATACAAACTGAATGTGGGGAAGAGTGAACTGTTTGTGATGCACCCCAGGGAACAGGGCAGGGGAATAGACGAGCTACCGCTGAGGAGGGTAACAAGAGATTTCCGGTATTTAGGGATCCAGGTGGCCAGGGATTGGGGAACCCTGCATAAGCTTAACTTGACACGACTGGTAGTGCAGATGGAGGAGGACTTTAAGAGGTGGGATATGGTGCCCCTGTCATTGGCGGGCAGGGTGCATGCGGTTAAAATGGTGGTCCTCCCGAGGTTTCTTTTTGTGTTTCAGTGCCTCCCCATACTGATTACAAAGACCTTTTTTAAGAAGATGGACAGGAGCATCATGAGCTTTGAGTGGGCTGGAAAGATCCCAAGGGTAAAGAGGGAGTTCCTGCAGCGCAGTAGGGATAGAGGAGGGTGGGCACTGCCGAGTCTGAGTGATTATTATTGGGCCGTTAACGTGTCAATGATAAGAAAGTGGATGAGGGAAGAAGAAGGAGCGGCATGGAAAAGGCTGGAGATGGCGTCCTGTAGGGGAACTAGCTTAAAAGCACTGGCAACGGCGCTGCTGCCGTTCTCCCCGAAAAGGTACACCACAAACCCAGTGGTGGTGGCGACTCTGAAGATTTGGGGGCAGTGGAGACGACATAGGGGAGTGACGGGGGCCTCGCTGTGGTCCCCGATAAGGAACAACCACAGGTTCGTCCCGGGAAGGATAGATGGGGGATTTCAAGCTTGGCAGCGAGCAGGAATTGCCCAACTGAAGGACTTGTTCTTGGATGGGACGTTCGCGAGTCTGGGAGCACTGACAGAAAAATACGGGTTGCCACCTGGGAATGCATTTCGTTATATGCAAGTGAGGGCATTTGTGAGGCAACAGGTGAGGGAATTTCTGCAGCTCCCGGTGCAAGTGATCCAGGACAGCGTGATTGCGGGGGCATGGGTGGGTGATGGTAAGGTGTTCGATATATACAGGGAAATGAGAGACGAGGGGGAGACGATGATAGAGGGACTGAAAGGAAAATGTGAGGAGGAGCTGGGGGAAGAGATTGAGGAAGGGCTGTGGGCAAATGCCCTAAGTAGGGTAAATTCCTCGTCCTCGTGTGCCGGGCTCAGCCTGATCCAATTCAAGGTACTACACAGGGCGCATATGACGGGAGCAAGATTGAGCAGGTTTTTTGGGGTGGAGGATAGGTGCGGGAGGTGCGCGGGAAGCCCTGCGAACCACACCCACATGTTTTGGTCATGTCCGGTATTGCACGGGTTCTGGGTGGGTGTGGCAAAAGTGATTTCAAAGGTGGTGGGGGTCAGGGTCGAACCAAACTGGGGGTTGGCTATATTCGGGGTTGCAGATGAGCCGGGAGTGCAGGAGGCGAGAGAGGCCGATGTTTAGGCCTTTGCGTCCCTAGTAGCCCGACGAAGGATTCCACTTATGTGGAAAGAAGTTAACCCCCGGGCGTGGAGGCCAGGATAAACGACATGGCAGGGTTTATAAAATTGGAGCGGATAAAGTACGCCCTAAGAGGTTCGGCTCAGGGGTTCACCAGGCGGTGGCAACCGTTCCTCGACTATCTCGCAGAGCGATAAGGGAAAACAGGAAAGGCAACAGCAGCAACCCAGGGAGGGGGGGGGGAGGGGGCATTCGGGTCTTTGGGGGATTTTTGTGTGTTGTTACATATGTGTTGTTCATAGTTATCTTCTCAATGTTACTATTTCTTTTCGTTTTTATTTTTATTTGTGTTGGCACTTGCCGTTAGTTAATATATTATTTTAAAAACGATCAATGTATATATTGTTCCAAAGTTGTAGAAATGGAAAATTCTTGCTTGATCGAAAAACTTTAAGAAAATCTTTTTTTTTAAAACTATATACAGGCACAGAGGTCTCTGAAACAGCTTTTTAATTGGGGGCTCCCGAGGCCAACCTGACTGTCCCCAGCTCCCAGGGATTATTGAGCAGTAAATGGTTAACTATATACAGCACAGAGGTCATTGAAACAGCTTTTTAATTGGGGCTCCCGAGGCCACACTGCCTGTCCCCTGATCCCAGGGATTATTGAGAAGTAAATGGTTAACTGTATACAGCACAGAGGTCTCTGAAACAGCTTTTTAATTGGGGGCACCCGGAGCCACACTGCCTGACCCCTGCTCCCAGAGATTATTGAGAAGTAAATGGTTAACTATATACAGCACAGAGGTCTCTGAAACAGCTTTTTAATTGGGGCCTCCCGGAGCCACACTGCCTGACCCCTGCTCCCAGAGATTATTGAGAAGTAAACGGTTAACTATATACAGCACAGAGGTCTCTGAAACAGCTTTTTAATTGGGGGCTCTCGAGACCACACTGCCAGACCCCTGCTCCCAGGGATTATTGAGCAGTAAATGGTTAACCATGTACAGCACAGAGGTCTCTGAAACAGCCTTTTAATTGGGGGCTCCCGGATCACACTGCCTGTCCCCTGCTCCCCGGGATTATTGAGCAGTAAATGGTTAACTATATACAGCACAGAGGTCTCCCAAACAGCTTTTTCATTGGGTGCTGCGAGGCCACACTGCCTGAGGAAGGAGCAGCGCTCCGAAAGCTAATGCCATCGAAACAAACCTGTTGGACTTTAACCTTGTGTTGTAAGACTTCTGACTGTGCTCACCCCAGTCCAACGCCGGCTCCTCCACATCATAACTGTATACAGCACAGAGGTCTCTGAAACAGCTTTTTAATTGGGGGCTCCCGAGGCCACATTGCCTGTCCCCTGCTCCCAGGGATTATTGAGCAGTAAATGGTTAACTCTATACAGGCACTTATGTCTCTGAAACAGCTTTTTAATTGGGGGCTCCCGATGCCACACTGCCTGACCTCTGCTCCCAGGGATTATTGAGCAGTAAATGGTTAACGATATTTAGCACAGAGGTCTCTGAAACAGCTTTTTAATTGGGGGCTCCCGGGCCACACTGCCTGTCCCCTGCTCCCAGGGATAAATGAGCAGTAAATGGTTAACTATATACAGCACAGAGGTCTCTGAGACAGCTTTTTAATAGAGGACTCCCGAGGGCACACTGCCTGTTCGCAGGGATTCTTGAACAGTAAATGATTAACTATATACAGCACAGAAGTCACTGAAACAGCTTATGAATTGGGGGCTACCGGACTACACTGCCTATCCCCTGCTCCCAGGGATTATTGAGCAGTAAATGGTTAACTATATTTAGCACAGAGGTCTCTGAAGCAGCTTTTTAATTGGGGGCTCCCGGACCACACTGCCTGTCCCCTGCTCCCAGGGATTATTGAGCAGTAAATGGTTAACTATATACAGCACAGAGGTCTCTGAAGCAGCTTTTTAATTGGGGGCTCCCGGACCACACTGCCTGTCCCCTGCTCCCAGGGATTATTGAGCAGTAAATGGTTAACTATATACAGCACAGAGGTCTCTGAAGCAGCTTTTTAATTGGGGGCTCCCGGACCACACTGCCTGCCCCCTGCTCCCAGGGATTATTGAGCTGTAAATGGTCAACTATATACAGGCGGACTTCAGGGTGTGGCTGTGCAGAGCTCGATCGCATATTCGGTCGCTCCCGCTTGGAACGGACTTTTGGGCTCTCTTCCAGGGCCTCCATGTCATTTGTTTGACATTTCCCGGTGTGGGTAGAAGACTGCAGCATTCCCCTGACAGTGTCCCCCAGGAATGTTATGTCTTTTGGCTACCAGACCAGGCAGAAACAGTAAAAGATTTGACTGCAACAGGATAAACAGGGCCTCTTCCAGCATGCAGGCGGGGGAAGGGCAAGCCTAAAGCTGCAATCTGACTTGACTCTATCAAAGGTGAATTCTAGCAGCATAGGGAACAACTTTGAAAACTTCTACCAATGCCATTGAAGAAGCGGGGACGAGGCTTCCGCTGGCGGGCATGGAGGAGTAGGTCGCGCATTCGGCAGCTCCCATCCAGAACGTACTCCCAGACCTTTTTCAGGAGTTTCCATAGACATTTTGAGGCAGACTGGTGAAGCGAACACTGCCAAAAGGATTCCCTCTCGTCTTCCAGTTGCGGCTATGTGGAGCTAAGCCGCACGATTCGGTAGCTCCCGCTACCACGGACTTTCGGGCTCGTCAGAGGAGCCCCAACGGAACTTTTTTTTTTTTTGACGCAGCCCGTGGGGAAGGGAAGAGAGAGGACCCCCCCCCCCCCCCCCAACTTCTATGAACGAACCAGAAGTGTAACGGACAAAGGAGCGGCACTGGAGCAACAGGAGAAGCGAGGGGAAGAAAACAAAATGGCGGCGGCCAGGGACAAAGGGGAGCTGCAGGAGTTTATCAAGCGCTGCTTCGAGGAGCAGCGTGAGGAGATGCGCAAGGAGATGTTGGCGCCTAAGCTTTCGGCAATTGAAGGACTCGGGATCACCCAGAAGGCCCACAAAGCTAAGATCCAGGAGGTACAGAAAAGAGTCAGTCAGAACGAGGACGAGCTCGTGGGCCTGGCGGTGAGAGTGGAGCTGAACGAGGCGCTACACAAGAGGTGGGCGGGAAGACTCGAAGACCTGGAGAACAGTTCGAGGAGAAAGCATCTGCGAATCCTGGGTCTCCCTGAGGGAGTGGAGGGGGCTGATGCCAGGGCATTACCGAGCACAATGCTCGAGGTGATGATGGGCACGAAGGCCCCTTCGAGGTCGCTGGAGTTGGACGGGGCACATCGGGTGCTGGTGAAGAAGCCCCAGGCAAATGAGCCGCCAAGGGCGATGGTGGTGAGGTTCCACCGGTTCACGGACAGAGAGTGGGTCCTGAGATGGGCCAAGAAGGAGCGGAGCAGTAAGTGGGACAATGCAGAGACCGAATATACCCGGACTGGAGCGCGGAGGTTGCAAAGCGAAGAGTGGGTTTCAACCGAGCCAAAGTGGCGTTGTACCGGAAAGAAGTGAAATTCGGAATGCTGCAGCCAGCGCGACAGTGGGTCACATACAAGGGCCAACACTATTACTTTGAAACGCCTGAAGAGGCGTGAACCTTTGTACAAGCCGAAAAGTTGGACTCGAACTGAGGGTTTGTGAGGGTGGGGGGGATGTTTTGGGGTTTGATGTGTGATGGTTGTGGTATATAGGGGGTCAATCACACGCAGGAAATGTTACATGGGCTGGGGGAGAGAGACAAGGCCGCGACAGGAGCTGTGCCAGAGGGGGCGGAGCGGGCTTTGGAAAGGTGGGAAGGGGAACGAAGAAATGCTTATGGATTGGGAGACTCCCACACGGGGAGGCCAATGGGACGGCGGGGGAAGCCGGGGTCAGCAGGCGTCAGCTGACTTACGGGAGTGACATGGGGGGAGCAAAAAAGCTAGACAGGGGTCACGCGGGGGGGGGGGGGAGGGAGGGGAGGGGGAGGGGGTGGGAAAGGGGTGCTGCTGCACTGGCCGAAAGGGAATGGGACACAGAAGAGGTGGTCGGGACGGGGGTTCCCCCCTCGAGGGGACTGGAGTGTGAGGGAGGCGTGGAGACGGACTGGCCCAGAAAAGGAGATGGCTAATCGGCGGGGTGTGGGGGGGGGGGGGAGGGGGGGGGGAGGGGGGGGAGAGCCCCTCCAATCCGGCTGATAACGTGGAATGTGAGGGGCCTGAATGGGCCGGTGAAGAGGGCTCGAGTGTTCGCGCACTTAAAGGGACTGAAGGCGGACGTGGCCATGCTCCAAGAGACACACCTGAAGGTGGCGGACCAGGTCAGGCTAAGAAAGGGATGGGTAGGACAGGTATTCCACTCGGGACTGGACGCAAAGAATCGAGGGGTGGCAATATTGGTGGGAAAGCGGGTGTCATTTGGGGCCAAGACTATTGTAGCGGACAATGGAGGGCGATATGTAATGGTGAGCGGTAGGCTGCAAGGGACGTGGGTGGTGTTGGTAAACGTAGACGTCCCGAACTGGGATGATGCAGGATTCATGAAGCGCATGTTGGGGCGCATTCCGGACCTGGAGATAGGAGGTCTGATAATGGGAGGGGACTTCAATACAGTGTTGGATCCAGCACGAGACCACTCCAAATCAAAGACTGGGAAGAGGCCGGCGGCGGCCAAGGCACTTTGGGGGTTTATGGATCAGATGGGGGGAGTGGACCCATGGCGGTTTGCAAGGCCGCAGGCCAGGGAATTACCTTTCTTCTCCCATGTACACAAAGCCTACTCCCGGATAGATTTCTTTGTTCTGGGTAGGGCGTTCATCCCGAGGGTGGAGGGGACGGAGTCTTTGGCTATAGCCGTTTCGCACCATGCCCCACACTGGATGGAACTTGTTGCTCTTTTCAGCCTTAGTCTATTTGCTCTGATTACGTCACCTTTGCTCATGAGTCGCCAGGTATCTTTATGATACCGCCACGTGGTTCAAGTTCAGGTTATGATTAATAATACAGCACACCGCTTAGTAAGGATTAAAACAACGGTCATTTATTATATACAACAAGCAATATTAATACCCTAATACTACTTTCTATATAATAAACCTATCACTACTGGCCAATACTTAACTTAGGAAGAGCCCACCAGGTCAGGGAAACAAATGGCTTGTCCAATCAGATCTGGCCCGCGGGATTCAAAAGGCTGCTACAGATCGGTGGCTAGGTGTCTCTACCGGATAGCGATCGCTGGATTCAAACTTACACTTGCCGGTTGCTGTTCTTCCGAAGGTCTCGAGCAGGCGAAGAGGAGAGAGAGAGAGATCTGAACTTGGCCCCTCACTTTTATAGGGCCCAGGAGCTTCCCGCCTCCTGGGGCGGCCCTTGACCCTGAGTCCCAAGTGATTGGATTTGTTCCCAATCACTGGGTTCGATATGTCCAATAATGGGGCGATTCCTCGATCGGGGGGTGGTCGCTCACCTGTCTTTGTTTTGGCCACTGCAGGCGCCGACAGGTCTGGCCCGGTATTCAATTGCTAATGTGTTGCAATTGTTCCCGGGGATAGCTGATTTAACTGTGGATGTCTGGATAGATGGGCTGCAAACAGTCCTGAATGTAACTGCAAATACCTGGGTTGATGGGCTGTTCATAGCCCTGAGTATCGATCTGGGCTACCTTCCCAGAGCCGAATATGCAAAACTGTCTGCAGCTGCCTGCTTGTGTCTTCTCAGCTGCTTTTCCCAGCAGTCTTTCGGGTTAGCCATTTCAAACTGGGTTTTGGCCAGATTAATCGGGACGCAGCCATTTTACGTGCCTTCCAACCCGCTTTGTGATCCTAACGCGAAGCGTGAAGGATCACATAAATGTTGTCCTCTTCGTTCCCTGACTGGGTGGGGGGGGGGGGGCACCTCCTACATGGCCACTACTCTGACCCTAGCTATGCACAAAAATTTACCTAAACAATTCTTGAGGGCGTTATGTCAGGCAGGGGCATGTATCTATAAAAAAAATAAACTGGGAACCTCTAATTTTACCTAAACAATTTTTCAAGCATTATACAATCTTATCTCTCTAAACATACAATAACAATCACAACATTTAATATATTCTTTCCTGGCTTGGCAGTCAAGCTCAGGATCATACATTTCCATACATTTTCTTTTTAGTTACAGGAAAAACCGCCAGTGCATGTTTTATTATTCATATGTCGCGGGGGTCTGGTCATAGCCGAATATCGGGGACTGGATCCGATAGACCGGGGTTCGAGCGCGGTACGCTCTCCTTTTCCACTTGCGGAGGCGCGTGGTCTGTACTGCAAAACCGAGTATAGCCAATGCCAACAGTGCCTCAATGATGTATGATAGGGAGTACCAAGTTATGAACTTGGCACACCAGGATAATGCAGCGTGGTTGGTGACTGGGCCCTCGGTACTACTGGGCCGTGAAGTGTTAACAGTAAAGGGGTTTGGAGTGATGGGGTCCGCATTCCCACGTAACCAAAAGTCCATAACAAGCATGTTGAGCACGAAGAAGGGAGTCCTCATGGCTGTCTTCTTTCCTTCCTTTTCCTGTGTTTGCTGGTTTTCTCTGGACTTGGAGCTTCTGGAGTTCTGTAAGACAAGCGTAGTGTGTGTAAATACTTCGGTTTAATATCTGGTGTGTTAGTGTGTCTGTCCTTCTTGGGGCAAATTAAGCCCTTATAATTGGTCACAGTATGTGACTCTCCCCCCCATTTTTTTTTTCAAAACAAATGTTTGGACACGGTACACTTCCCAATGGTAGACATTGCTAGGTTTATCATCCAAATGTTCTAGCATGTAAATAGCATGTGGCAGCAACCCAAAGGTTGCCTAAATAAAATAAAACTGTTTTTGAAAGAAAAGTTCGAATGAGGTGCGTGTGGGCCGCGACGGGTAATAATTGGGTGGAGTCCCCGGGTAGGACGGCTACCAATACCGTATCTTCCCTACCCGAGCGTTTTTGAACAACGTGGGGGTCCCCAGGCAGGGTGGGTCTCACGACGTTTCTCCACTGGCTGAGCGACCAAAGAACGGACAAAAATGTAGTCATCATAGAGGGGTTACTGTTCTGATTCTACCAACTCAGAAGAGTAGCTACGATCGGGCGTCTGGTCTGGTGACCACGTATCAGCTGAAAAGCTAGTTCCTCTGAATGGGCATCTGGTCTGGTGACCAGGTATCTGTGAACAAGTTGGCACCGCTGTACAAGCGTCTGGCTTGTCCAATTGGAAAAGAGCTAAAAGGTTCAGGTGAATGGGTGTGGGGCGGTGAGAACATTCTCCTGTCGGACGAACAACATTTAACAAACAGACAGACAACATAAAACATTCTGCAGGTTCCATCAGAAAGGACAACACTTTTCACCAAGTGTCTCCTTTAAATCATCATGTGGACACCTCAGTTCTCGGTCGCTATGGGCTTTGCCTTTTTCTTATTGTGAGTGCCTGTCGGTTGGGCACTCTGTGGTTTCTTCGGGCCATTGTATTCTTTAGCAAAATGTCCCAACTGTCCGTAATTGTAGCATTTTTGCGGTTTTGCTGGGGGGCTGCTCTTTCCCTCGTTTACCCAGGCGGGGTTGTGGAGAGTGGTTCTTACTGCCTGCACATCTGCGGCGGCTTGGTTTTCCTCAGGGGTTCTAGCTGCGGGTTTACCGTGAGCCGCTTGTTCCCAAATGCGGGAAAATCTCTTGACCACCCACTTCTCATTATGAGCCTCCTCCGAGGGGTCATAATTGCTACAGGCATTCTGTCCTGCTTCCGTGGCATGGGAGATAAGGGTGCAGGTCCATTTGGCCATATTGTCTGCGGACAAATGGGCACGATCTACGTTGCTGAAAACGGCTTCAAAGTGAATCCACAAGCGTCCTGCGAACGCTGTGGGGTGTTCAGACTTTTTCTGTCTGCATTTATTCAGACCGTCTACGGGGTCGCCCTGGTTGTACCCGATCGCATCCAGGATCGCGGTATGCATTTCTGCAAGGGTGCCTCCTCCTACATTCTGTGGGTCGGGAAGGGCTGCTGCGACCGATGGGTCTAAGCTGAGGACCGTGAGCTTTACCTGCTCTTTCTCATCCAGGCCGTACACGGTCGCCTGGTGTTTGACGGTGGCAAAGAAATGGTGTGCGTCTGAAGCAGGGAGGAACGGTGTGATTTTGGGACACGCGTCCCGTAATTGGGTCACTGTGAGAGGGGTGGAATATAAGACTTCCGCCTCGTCTGCTGTGGCGGTGCGGTGGGTTGTTAAAGGGTTCATGGGAGCCTGTATTATCTGTTGTGGGGGGGGTGGGGGTGCTTTCCTCCTTTGGGGTTTTCCCTGCGCACATGCTCCCTGAACATATCTCTGCGCTGTCTCTTGCAATTCTTCCCAATCAGGGCCGTCTTCCTGGTCTAAACTTTCCCCAAAGGTTTCTTGAAATCCCTTTTGGACAGAAAGCAGTGCTTTCAAGTCTGCAATCTGCTTTCGGCACTTTGCATGGTCCAAAGTCCTCTGCCTTTGTTCCGTGGTTGTGGCGTGGAGCGCTCTCAAGGCTGCCTTGAGATCACTGCATTGTTTCTGGAGCGTCTCTAACTGGTTTTCTGTTTCTTTCTTTACCAGGACTGCACGCTGCGTGTCCTGATAAGCCTTTTCATATTGTGACTGGAAACTACTCAAGTGTGCTGGACAAGATTGGTGAGCCCGTTTGGCGTCAGCCACCTCTTCGTCCTTTGCTGCTAATTTCCCTTTTATCTCCAAGTTCTCTTTCTCAATTTCGCATACATCGATTTTACTCAACGATGTATGCCTTCTGTTTCCTTGTGGAGTGTCCTGACGACCTCCTCTGTGCCTCGCAATTGTGCCAGACAGGACACAATTGCCATCGGCTTGCGCGCTTTTGCTAAACACTTTTTGTGGATCTCACTCAGGTTCTCCCACCAAGTATGCCCTATACTTCCAGGACCTGAGTCGTCGTTACTGCAGAAATCCTTCCACATGGGCCATCCTTTGCCCTGCAGAATTTTGCGGATTTGCACTTCCCAAACGGGAAACTGTCCCGTTCCTACGCTGCTAACTGGTGCAACAGCAAAATCTTCGGGGTTCATGAGGCGCTGCATCGCTTGCACTGCCTGCATGGCTCTCTCTTATCTGCTCGTTACATTCGAATTTGGAACAGGGGGCTAAGGTGGTGTCGTAGATGTGGGTACGGCTTGCGCTAGTTTCCGAAATACCAACTGCCGATAGTTTTGACGCAACAAAAAATCTATCAGTTTTGCCTTATAACCCTGTTAGTTACGCATGCATATACACACTTCCGAATTGTGAATTATTAACCAGAACCGCTTGAACACGTGTGGGGTTTTTTTTTGTCTCCGATTGGATTCTAATTCAAAATGTTGGGGTTCTCCCGGAGTGGTTTTCCACTTCTAAGTCGGGTCCCGTCAGGATGTCGCCAACTATGTTGCTCTTTTTAGCCTTAGTCTATTTGCTCTGTTTAGGTCACCTTTGCTCACGAGTCTCCAGGTATCTTTATGATACCGCCACGTGGTTCAAGTTCAGGATATGATTAATAACACAGCACACCGCTTAGTAAGGATTAAAACAACGGTCCTATATTATATACAACAAGCAATATTAATACCCTAATACTACTATCTATATAATAAACCTATCACTACTGGCCAATACTTAACTTAGGAAGAGCCCACCAGGTCAGGGAAACGAATGGCTTGTCCAATCAAATCTGGCCCGCGGGATTCAAAAGGCTGCTACAGGTCGGTGGCTAGGTGTCTCTACCAGATAGCGATCGCTGGATTCAAACTTACTGTTGCTGTTCTCCCGAACGTCTCGAGCAGTCAAAGAGGAGAGAGAGAGAGATCTGAACTTGGCCCCTCACTTTTATAGGGCCCAGGGGCTTCCCATCTCCCGGGGCGGCCCTTGACCCTGAGTCCCAAGTGAATGGATTTTTCCGCAATCCCTGGGGTTGATGTGTCCAATGGTGAGGCGATTCCTCGATCGGGGGGTGGTCGCTCACCTGTCTTTGTTTCGGCCACTGCGGCGCCGACAGGTCTGGCCCGGTATTCAATTGCTAATGTGTTGCAATTGACCCCGGGGTTAGCCGATTTAACTGCAGATGTCTGGATAGATGGGCTGCAAACAGTCCTGAATGTAACTGCAAATAACTGGGTTGATGGGCTGTTGATAGCCCTGAGTATCGATCTGGGCTACCTTCCCAGAGCCGAATATGCAATACTGTCTGCAGCTGCCTGCTTGTGTCTTGTTAGCTGCGTTTCCCATCAGCCTTTCGGGTTAGCCATTTCAAACTGGGTTTTGGCCAGATTAATCGGAACGCAGCCATTTTACGTGGCTACAAACTGGAGCTGGGAGAGGAGAGGGACCAACGCCCGCCGTGGCGGCTGGACGTGGGACTGCTGGCTGATGAGGTGGTGTGTGGGAAGGTGAGGGGGTGTTTCATAGAATTTTTCATAGAATTTACAGTGCAGAAGGAGACCATTCGGCCAATCGAGTCTGCACCGACTCTTGGAAAGAGCACCCTACCCAAGGTAAACACCTCCACCCTATCCCCATAACCCAGCAACCCCACCCAACACTAAGGGCAATTTTGGACACTAAGGTCAATTTATCAAGGCCAATCCACCTAACCTGCACATCTTTGGACTGTGGGAGGAAACCGGAGCACCCGGAGGAAACCCACGCACACACGGGGAGGATGTGCAGACTCCGCACAGACAGTGACCCAAGACGGAATCCAGCCTGGGACCCTGGAGCTGTGAAGCAATTGTGCTAACCACTGTGCTACCGTGCTGGCAAGTATCGAAAGTTACTTGGAGGGCAACGACAACGCTCCCCGTTGTCCCCCGGGTGGGGGTGGTATGGGAGGCGTTGAAGGCGGTGATCAGGGGAGAGCTAATTTCCATCAGGGCTCATAGGGAGACGACAGAGGGATGGAAAGGGAGAGGTTAGTGGGGGAGATCTTGCGGGTGGACAGGAGATACGCAGAGGCCCCGGAGGAAAGATTACTTGGGGAAAGACGACGGCTCCAGACGGAGTTTGACTTGTTGACCACAGGGAAGGCGGAGGCACAGTGGAGGAAGGCACAGGGGGCGACCTACGAGTACGGGGAAAAGGCTAGTCGGATGCTGGCACACCAGCTCCATAAGAGGATGGCAGCGAGGGAAATAGGGGGAGTCAAAGATGGAATGGGAGCCACGGTTCGGAGTGCGACGAAAATAAACGAGGTATTCAAGGCCTTTTATGAAGAGCTGTACAGATCCCAGCCCCCAGCGGGGAAAGAGGGGGTGAGACGATTCCTAGATCAGCTGAGATTCCCGAGGGTGGAGGAGCAAGAGGTGGCTGGTTTGGGGGCACCAATTGGGTTGGAGGAGCTGAGGAAGGGTTTGGGGAGCATGCAGGCGGGGAAGGCCCCGGGACCGGACGGATTCCCGGTGGAGTTCTACAGGAAGTACTCATACATGTTGGCCCCGCTACTGGTGAGGACCTTTAATGAGGCAAGTGAGGAGGGGTCCCTGCCCCCGACAATGTCGGAAGCGACAATTTCTTTGATCCTAAAGCGGGACAAGGACCCACTGCAATGTGGATCGTACAGGCCGATCTCGCTCCTCAATGTGGATGCAAAGTTGCTGGCAAAAGTGCTTGGCCACGAGGATCGAGGACTGTGTCCCGGGGGTAATCCACGAGGACCAGACGGGATTTGTAAAGGGCAGGCAACTAAATACCAATGTGCGGTGGCTCTTAAACGTGATAATGATGCCACCAGGGGAGGGAGAGGCGGAGATAGTGGCAGCTATGGATGCGGAGAAGGCCTTTGACTGATTAGAATGGGAGTACCTCTGGGAGGTGCTGCGTAGGTTTGGGTTCGGGGGAGGGTTTATCAACTGGGTTAAGCTCCTTTACAGAGCCCCGATGGTGAGTGTAGTGACGAACCGGCGGAGGTCGGAGTACATTCGACTGTACCGAGGGACGAGGCAGGGGTCTCCCCTGTTGTTCGCATTTGCGATCGAACCATTGGCCATGTCATTGAGGGAGTCTAATAAATGGAAGGGGGTGGTCCGAGGGGGAGAAGAGCATCGGGTGTGGCTATATGCGGATGACCTGTTGCTGTACGTGTCGGATCCAATGGAGGGGATGGTGGGGGTCATGCAGACTCTAAGGGAGTTTGGGGAGTTTTCAGGCTATAAGCTCAATGTAGGGAAGAGTGAGCTCTTTGTATTACAGGCGGGGAACCAAGACAGAGGGATAGGGAACCAACCGCTGAGGAGGGCGGAAGGGAGCTTTCGGTATCTGGGGATCCAGATAGCCAGGAGTTGGGGGACCCTACATAAACTGAATCTGACGAGGTTGGTGGAGCAAATGGAGGAGGATTTCAAAAAATGGGACATGTTACCTCTCTCGCTGGCGGGTAGAGTGCAGTCGGTCAAAATGGTGGTCCTTCCGAGGTTTCTGTTTGTGTTTCAGTGCCTTCCCATCGTGATCACTAAGGCCTTTTATAAGAGAGTAGGCAGGAGTATTATGGGGTTTGTGTGGGCGAATAAGACCCTGAGAGTAAGGAGAGGGTTCCTGGAACGCAGTAGGGACCGAGGAGGGTTGGCGCTGCCAAACCTGGGGAGCTACTACTGGGCAGCAAATGTGGCGATGATCCGCAAGTGGGTTATGGAGGGAGAGGGGGCGGCATGGAAGAGGATGGAGATGGCATCCTCTAAAGGAACGAGCCTAGGGGCGTTGGTAACGGCACCGCTGCCGCTCTCGCCGACAAAGTACACCACGAGCCCGGTGGTGGCCGCAACGCTAAGGATCTGGGGCCAGTGGAGACGGCACCGGAGTGCAATGGGAGCACCGGTGTGGTCTCCGATCAGGGGTAACCACCGGTTTGTCCCGGGGAAGATGGACGGGGGGTTCGAGGGCTGGCATCGGGCAGGGATTGGAAGAATGGGGGACCTGTTCATCGACGGGACGTTTGCGAGCCGAGGGGCACTGGAGGAGAAGTTCGAGTGACGCCCGGGAAATGCCTTTAGATATATGCAGGTGAGGGCTTTTGTGAGGCGACAAGTGAGGGAATTTCCGTTGCTCCCGGCACAAGAAGTTCAAGATAGGGTGATCTCGGGTGTATGGGTCGGGGAGGGCAAGGTGTTCGAAATACACCAGGAGTTGAAAGAAGAGGAGGAAGTGCTGGTAGAAGAGTTGAAGGGTAAATGGGAAGAGGAGCTGGGGGAGGAGATCGAGGAAGCTCTGTGGGCTGATGCCCTAGGTAGGTTTACTTCCTCCTCCTCGTGTGCCAGGCTCAGCCTGATACAATTTAAGGTGGTCCACAGAGCGCACTTGACGGGGGCGAGGTTGAGTAGGTTCTTCGGGGTAGAGGACAGATGTGGAAGGTGCTCAGGGAGCCCGGTGTACCAGGTCCATATGTTTTGGTCATGCCCGGCACTGGAGAGGTTCTGGAGAGGAGTGGCGGGAGCAATATCTCAGGTGGTGAAAGTCCGGGTCAAGCCAAGCTGGGGGCTAGCACTATTTGGAGTAGTGGACGAACCGGGAGTGCAGGAGGCGAAAGAGGCCGGCATTCTGGCATTTGCGTCCCTAGTAGCCCGGCGAAGGATCTTGCGAATGTGGAAGGAGGCGAAGCCCCCCAGTCTGGAGGCCTGGATAAATGATATGGCTGGGTTCATAAAGTTGGAGAGGATTAAGTTCGCCTTGAGAGGGTCTGCGCACGGGTTTAACAGGCGGTGGCAACCGTTCCTAGACTATCTCGCGGAGTGTTAGAGGAAGGGCGGTCAGCAGCAGCAGCAACCTTGGGGGGGGGGGTGGAGGGGACGTCCTGAGAGGGGTGGACAAGGGCGGTGGGAAAGGGGGGACTGCCTGGGAGGGTGGATGAGCAAGAGATAACATGAAGGGTTGGGGAAACTGGCACGTACGGGTGAGGGCCAGTGTACGAAGCTGTGTAAATATATCATTTTGCCATGTATATATCTTGCTCTGCGCGATTTCTCGTTTTTACTTTTGTTCCGGCGGGGGGGGGGGGGGGTTATTGATTGTAAGGGGGGACAAATTGTCTTAAAAAACTTTAATAAATATATATTTTTAAAAAGAGAGTGTGTTAGTGTCTGTGTGTCTGCGAGAGTATGATTTAATGTATCTGTGTGTCTTTGGGTGTGTATATTAGTGTCTCTGCGTGTCTGTGATTGTGTGTATTAGTGTCTCTGTGAGTGTGTGTTAGTGTCTCTCTGTGTCTGTGAGTGTATGTATTAATGTCTCTGTGTGTCTGCGAGTGTGTGTATTAGTGTCTCTGTGTGTCTGTGAGTGTGTGTTAGTGTCTCTCTGTGTCTGTGAGTGTGTGTATTAATGTCTCTGTGTGTCTGTGAGTGTGTGTATTAATGTCTCTGTGTGTCTGTGGGTGAGTGTCTTAGTGTCTCTGTGTGTCTGCGATTGTGTGTATTAGTATCTCGGTGTGTCTGTGAGTGTGTGTTAGTGTCTCTGTGTGTCTGTGGGTGGGTGTATTTCTGTGTCTGCGAGTGTGTGTATTAGTGTCTCTGTGTGTCTGTGAGTGTGTGTATTAATGTCTCTGTGTGTCTGTGGGTGGGTGTCTTAGTGTCTCTGTGTGTCTGCGATTGTGTGTATTAGTATCTCTGTGTGTCTGTGGGTGGGTGTCTTTCTGTGTCTGCGAGTGTGTGTATTAGTGTCTCTGTGTGTCTGTGAGTGTGTGTATTAGTGTCCCTGTTTGTCTGTGGGTGGGTGTTTTTCTGTGTCTGCGAGTGTGTGTATTAGTGTCTCTGCGTGCCTGTGAGTGTGTGTTTGTGTGTTAGTGTCTCTGTGAGTCTGCGAGTGTGTGTTAGTCTCTCTGTGTGTCTGTGAGTGTGTGTTAGTGTATCTGTGTGTCTGCGAGTGTGTGTATTTGTGTGTCTGCGAGTGTGTGTATTAGTGTCTCTGTGTGCCTGTGAGTGTGTGTTTGTGTGTTGGTGTCTCTGTGAGTCTGCGAGTGTGTGTTAGTCTCCCTGTGTGTCTGCGAGTGTGTGTTAGTGTATCTGTTTGTCTGCGAGTGAGGGCCAGTGTACAAAGCTGTGTAAATATATCATTTTGCCATGTATATATCTTGCTCTGCGTGATTTCTCGTTTTTACTTTGTTCCGGCGGAGGGGGGGGGGGTTATTGATTGTAAGGGGGGACAAATTGTCTTAAAAAACTTTAATAAATATATATTTTTTAAAAACAGTATGTTAGTGTCTGTGTGCCTGCGAGAGTGTGATTTAATGTATCTGTGTGTCTTTGGGTGTGTATATTCGTGTCTCTGTGTGTCTGCGATTGTGTGTATTAGTGTCTCTGTGTGTCTGTGAGTGTGTGTTAGTGTCTCTCTGTGTCTGTGAGTGTATGTATTAATGTCTCTGTGTGTCTGTGGGTGGGTGTCTTAGTGTCTCTGTGTGTCTGCGATTGTGTGTATTAGTATCTCTGTGTGTCTGTGAGTGTGTGTTAGTGTCTCTGTGTGTCTGTGGGTGGGTGTATTTCTGTGTCTGCGAGTGTGTGTATTAGTGTCTCTGTGTGTCTGTGAGTGTGTGTATTAGTGTCTCTGTGTGTCTGTGGGTGGGTGTCTTCGTGTCTCTGTGTGTCCGCGATTGTGTGTATTAGTGTATCTGTGTGTCTGTGAGTGTGTGTTAGTGTCTTTGTGTGTCTGTGAGTGTGTGTATTTCTGTGTCTGCGGGTGTGTGTATTAGTGTCTCTGTTTGTCTGTGGGTGTGTGTATTAGTGTCTCTGTGTGTCTGCGTGTGTGTGTGTTAGTGCCTCTGTGTGTCTGTGAGTGTGTGTATGAGTGTCTCTGTGTGTCTGCGATTGTGTGTATTAGTGGCTCTGTCTGCCTGTGAGTGTGTGTATTAGTGTCTCTGTGTGTCTGTGGGTGTGTGCATTTCAGTGTCTGCGAGTGTGTGTATTAGTGTCTGTGTGTGTCTGTGAGTGTATGTATTAGTGTCTCTGTTTGTCTGTGGGTGTGTGAGTTAGTGTCTCTGTGTGCCTGCGAGTGTGTGTATTAGTGTCTCTGTGTGTCTGTGAGTGTGTGTATTAGTGTCTCTGTGTGTCTGCGGGTGTGTCTATTTCTGTGCCTGCGATTGTGTGTATTAGTGTCTCTGTGTGTCTGCGAGTGTGTGTATTAGTGCCTCTGAGAGTCTGTGAGTGTGTGTATTAGTGTCTCTGTGTGCCTGCGATTGTGTGTATTAGTGTCTCTGTGTGTCTGTGAGTGTGTGTTAGTGCCTCTGTGTGTCTGTGAGTGTGAGTAGTTCTGTGTCTGCGAGTGTGTGTATTAGTGTCTCTGTGTGTCTGTGGGTGTGTGTATTAGTGTCTCTGTGTGTCTTCGAGTGTGTGTGTTAGTGCCTCTGTGTGCCTGTGAGTGTGTGTTACTGTATCTGTGTGTCTGCGAGTGTGTGTATTTGTGTGACTGTGAGTGTGTGTATTTGTGTGTGTTAGTGTCTCAATTTGTCTGCGAGTGTGTGTGTTAGTGTCTCTCTGTGTGTCTGCGAGAGTGTGTATTAGAGTCTCTGTGTGTCTGTGAGTGTGTGTTTGTGTGTTAGTGTCTCTGTGTGTCTGCGAGTGTGTGTGTCTGCGAGTGTGTGTATTAGAGCCTCTGTGTGTCTGTGAGTGTGTGTTAGTATCTCTGTGAGTCTGCGAGTGTGTGTATTTATCTGTCTGCGAGTGTGTGTATTAGTGTATCTGTGTGTCTGTGAGTGTGTGTTTGTGTGTTAGTGTCTCTGTGTGTCTGCGAGTGTGTGTTTGTGTCTCTCTGTGTCTGTGAGTGTGTGTTAATGTCCCTGTGTGTCTGCGAGTGTGTGTTACTGTATCTGTGTGTCTGCGAGTGTGTGTATTTGTGTGACTGTGAGTGTGTGTATTTGTGTATCTGTGTCTGCGAGTGTGTGTATTAGTGTTTCTGGGTGTCTGCGAGAGTGTTTATTAGTGTCTCTGTGTGTCTGCGAGTGTGTGTTTTGTGTTAGTGTGTGTATTAGTGCCTCTGTGTGTTTGCAAGTGTGTGTTAGTGTCTCTGTGTGTCTGTGAGTGTGTGCATTAGTGTCTCTGTGTGCCTGCGAGTGTGTGTGTTAGTGTCTCTATGTGTCTCCGAGTGTGTGTATTAGTGTCTCTCTGTGTGTCTGCGAGAGTGTGTATTAGCGTTTCTGTGTGTCTGTGAGTGTGTGTTTGCGTGTTAGTGTCTCTGTGTGTCTGTGAGTGTGTGTATTTCTGTGTATGCGAGTGTGTGTACTAGTGTCTCTGTGTGTCTGTGAGTGTGTGTATTAGTGTCTCTGTGTGTCTGTGAGTGTGTGTATTAGTGTCTCTGTGTGTCTGTGAGTGTGTGTTTGCGTGTTAGTGTCTCTGTGTGTCTGTGAGTGTGTGTACTAGTGTCTCTGTGTGTCTGTGAGTGTGTGTATTAGTGTCTCTGTGTGTCTGTGAGTGTGTGTTTGCGTGTTAGTGTCTCTGTGTGTCTGTGAGAGTGTGTATTTATGTGTATGCGAGTGTGTATTAGTGTCTCTGTGTGTCTGTGAGTGTGTGTACTAGTGTCTATGTGTGTCTGTGGATGTGTGTATTTCTGTGTATGCGAGTGTGTGTATTAGTGTCTCTGTGTGTCTGTGAGTGTGTGTATTAGTGTCTCTGTGTGTCTGCGATTGTATGTATTAGTGTCTCTGTGTGTCTGCGATTGTGTGTATTAGTGTATCTGTGTGTCTCTGAGTGTGTGTTAGCGTCTCTGTGCGTCTGTGTGTGTGTGTATTTCAGTGTCTGCGAGTGTGTTTATTAGTGTCTCTGTGTGTCTGTGAGTGTGTGTATT
Organism: Scyliorhinus torazame; assembly: GCF_047496885.1. Lineage (NCBI taxonomy): Eukaryota > Metazoa > Chordata > Chondrichthyes > Carcharhiniformes > Scyliorhinidae > Scyliorhinus > Scyliorhinus torazame. The sequence goes on along the minus strand of NC_092729.1, from coordinate 11,449,517 downwards.
AGTGTCTCTGTGTGCCTGTGAGTGTGTGTATTCGTGTCTCTGTGTGTCTGTGGGTGTGTGTATTCGTGCCTCTGTGTGTCTGCGAGTGTGTGTTTTCGTGTCTCTGTGTGTCTGTGGGTGTGTGAATGTCTGTGTCTGCGAGTGTGTATATTAGTGTCTCTGTGTGTCTGTGAGTGTATGTATATGTGTCTCTGTGTGTGTGTGTGTGTGTGTTAGTGTCTCTGTGTGTCTGCGAGTGTGTGTATTAGTGTCTCTGTGTGTCTGTGAGTGTGTGTATTCGTGTCTTTGTGTGTATGTGGGTGGGTGTATTTCTGTGTCTGCGAGTGTGTGTATTAGTGTATCTGTGTGTATGTACTCGTGTCTCTGAGTGGCTGTGAGTGTGTGCATTAGTGTCTCTGTGGGTCTGTGAGTGTGTGTATTAGTGTCTCTGTGTGTCTGCGATTGTGTGTATTAGTGTCTCTGTGTGTCTGTGAGTGTGTGTTAGTGTCTCTGTGTGACTGTGAGTGTGTGCATTAGTGTCTCTCTGTGTGTCTGCGAGAGTGTGTATTAGCGTTTCTGTGTGTCTGTGAGTGTGTGTTTGCGTGTTAGTGTCTCTGTGTGTCTGTGAGTGTGTGTATTTCTGTGTATGCGAGTGTGTGTATTAGTGTCTCTGTGTGTCTGTGAGTGTGTGTATTAGTGTCTCTGTGTGTCTGTGTGTGTGTGTATTAGTGTCTCTGTGTGTCTGTGAGTGTGTGTTTGCGTGTTAGTGTCTCTGTGTGTCTGTGAGTGTGTGTACTAGTGTCTCTGTGTGTCTGTGAGTGTGTGTATTAGTGTCTCTGTGTGTCTGTGAGTGTGTGTTTGCGTGTTAGTGTCTCTGTGTGTCTGTGAGTGTGTGTATTCGTGTCTTTGTGTGTATGTGGGTGGGTGTATTTCTGTGTCTGCGAGTGTGTGTATTAGTGTATCTGTGTGTATGTACTCGTGTCTCTGAGTGGCTGTGAGTGTGTGCATTAGTGTCTCTGTGGGTCTGTGAGTGTGTGTATTAGTGTCTCTGTGTGTCTGCGATTGTGTGTATTAGTGTCTCTGTGTGTCTGTGATTGTGTGTTAGTGTCTCTGTGTGTCTGTGAGTGTGTGTATTTCAGTGTCTGTGAGTGTGTGTTAGTGTCTCTGTGTGCCTGTGGGTGTGTGTATTAGTGCCTCTGTGTGTCTGCGAGTGTGTGTGTAAGTGTCTCTGTGTGTCTGTAAGTGTGTGTATTCGTGCCTCTGAGTGTCTGTGAGTGTGTGTATTAGTGTCTCTCTGTGTGTCTGTGAGAGTGTCTATTGGAGTCTCTGTGTGTCTGTGAGTGTGTGTTTGTGTGTTAGTGTCACTGTGAGTCTGCGTGTGTGTGTATTTCTGTGTCTGCGAGTGTGTGTATTAGTGTCTCTGTGTGTCTGCGAGTGTGTGTATTCGTGTCTCTGCGATTGTGTGTATTAGAGTCTCTGTGTGTCTGTGAGTGTGTGTTAGTGTCTCTGTGAGTCTGCGAGTGTGTGTATTTCTGTGTCGGCGTGTGTGTGTATTATTGTCTCTGTGTGCCTGTGAGTGTGTGTATGAGTGTCTCTATGTGTCTGCGATTGTGTGTTTTAGTGTCTCTGTGTGTCTGTGAGTGTGTGTTAGTGTCTCTGTGTGTGATAGTGACTCTGTGTGTCTGTGGGTATGTGTATGTCTGTGTCTGCGAGTGTATATATTAGTGTCTCTGTGTGTCTGTGAGTGTGTGTTTGCGTGTTAGTGTCTCTGTGTGTCTGTGAGTGTGTGTACTAGTGTCTATGTGTGTCTGTGAGTGTGTGTTAGTGACTCTCTGTGTCTGTGAGTGTGTGTATTAGTGTCTCTGTGTGTCTGCGATTGTGTGTATTAGTGTCTCTGTGTGTCTGCGATTGTGTGTATTAGTGTATCTGTGTGTCTCTGAGTGTGTGTTAGCGTCTCTGTGCGTCTGTGTGTGTATTTCAGTGTCTGTGAGTGTGTTTATTAGTGTCTCTGTGTGTCTGTGAGTGTGTGTATTAGTGTCTCTGTGTGTCTGTGAGTGTGTGTATTCGTGTCTCTGTGTGTCTGTGGGTGTGTGCATTCGTGCCTCTGTGGGTCTGCGAATGTGTGTTTTTGTGTCTCTGTGTGTCTGTGAGTGTGTGTATTAGTGTCTTTGTGTGTATGTGGGTGGGTGTATTTCTGGGTCTGCGAGTGTGTGTATTCGTGTATCTGTGTGTATGTACTCGTGCCTCTGAGTGTCTGTGAGTGTGTGTATTAGTGTCTCTGTGTGTCTGTGAGTGTGTGTATTAGTGTCTCTGTGTGTCTGCGATTGTGTGTATTAGTGTCTCTGTGTGTCTGTGAGTGTGTGTTAGTGTCTCTGTGTGTCTGTGAGTGTGTGTATTTCAGTGTCTGTGAGTGTGTGTATTAGTGTCTCTGTGTGTCTGTGGGTGTGTGTATTAGTGCCTCTGTGTGTCTGCGAGTGTGTGTGTAAGTGCCTCTGTGTGTCTGTAAGTGTGTGTATTCGTGCCTCTGAGTGTCGGTGAGTGTGTGTATTAGTGTCTCTGTGTGTCTGCGAGTCTGTGTGTTAGTGTATCTGTGGTCTGCGAGTTTGTGTATTAGTGACTCTCTGTGTGTCTGTGAGAGTGTCTATTGGAGTCTCTGTGTGTCTGTGAGTGTGTGTTTGTGTGTTAGTGTCACTGTGAGTCTGCGAGTGTGTGTATTAATGTGTCTGCGTGTGTGTGTATTATTGTCTCTGTGTGCCTGTGAGTGTGTGTATGAGTGTCTCTATGTGTCTGCGATTGTGTGTTTTAGTGTCTCTGTGTGTCTGTGAGTGTGTGTTAGTGTCTCTGTCTGTCTGCGAGTGTGTGTTAGTGTATCTGTGTGTCTGCGAGTGAGGGCCAGTGTACAAAGCTGTGTAAATATATCATTTTGCCATGTATATATCTTGCTCTGCGTGATTTCTCGTTTTTACTTTGTTCCGGCGGAGGGGGGGGGTTATTGATTGTAAGGGGGGACAAATTGTCTTAAAAAACTTTAATAAATATATATTTTTTAAAAGACAGTATGTTAGTGTCTGTGTGTCTGCGAGAGTGTGATTTAATGTATCTGTGTGTCTTTGGGTGTGTATATTCGTGTCTCTGTGTGTCTGTGATTGTGTGTATTAGTGTCTCTGTGTGTCTGTGAGTGTGTGTTAGTGACTCTCTGTGTCTGTGACTGTATGTATTACAGCCTCTGTGTGTCTGTGGGTGGGTGTATTAGTGTCTCTGTGTGTCTGCGATTGTGTGTATTAGTATATATGTGTGTCTGTGAGTGTGTGTTAGTGTCTCTGTGTTTCTGTGGGTGGGTGTATTTCTGTGTCTGCGAGTGTGTGTATTAGTGTCTCTGTGTGTCTGTGAGTGTGTGTATTAGTGTCTCTGTGTGTCTGTGGGTGGGTGTCTTAGTGTCTCTGTGTGTCCGCGATTGTGTGTATTAGAGTATCTGTGTGTATGTGAGTGTGTGTTAGTGTCTCTGTGAGTCTGACTGTGAATGTGTGTATTAGTGTCTTTGTGTATCTGTGGGTGTGTGTATTTCTGTATCTGCGAGTGTGTGTATTAGTGTCTCTGTATATATGTATTCGTGCCTCTGAGTGTCTGTGAGTGTGTATATTAGTGTCTCTCTGTGACTGTGAGTGTGTGTATTAGTGTCTCTGTGTGTCTGTGGGTGTGTGTATTAGTGTCTCTGTGTGTCTGCGAGTGTGTGTGTTAGTGCCTCTGTGTCTCTGTGAGTGTGTGTATTCGTGCCTCTGAGTGTCTGTGGGTGTGTGTATTAGTGTCTCTGTGTGTCTGCGAGTGTGTGTGTTAGTATCTCTATGTGTCTGCGAGTGTGTGTATTAATGTCTCTCTGTGTGTCTGCGAGAGTGTCTATTAGAGTCTCTGTGTGCCTGTGAATGTGAGTTTGTGTGTTAGTGTCTCTGTGTGTCTACGAGTGTGTGTATGTGTGTGTCTGTGTTGTGTGTATTAGTGCCTCTGTGTGTCTGTGAGTGTGCGTTAGTGTCTCTGTGAGTCTGCGAGTGTGTGTATTTGTGTGTCTGCGAGTGTGTGCATTAGTGTCTCTGTGTGCCTGTGAGTGTGTGTTTGTGTGTTAGTGTCTCTGTGTGTCTGCGAGTGTGTGTTAGTGCCTCTGTGTGTCTGTGAGTGTGTGTTAGTGTCTCTGTGTGTCTGCGAGTGTATGTTAGTGTATCTGTGTGTCTGTGAGTGTGTGTATTTGTGTGTCTGCGAGTGTGTGTATTAGTGTCTCTGAGTCAGCGAGCGTGTGTTTGTGTGTTTGTGTGTTAGTGTCTCTGTGTGTCTGCGAGTGTGTGTTAGTGCCTCTGTGTGTCTGTGAGTGTGTGTTAGTGTCTCTGTGTGTCTGCGAGTGTATGTTAGTGTATCTGTGTGTCTGTGAGTGTGTGTATTTGTGTGTCTGCGAGTGTGTGTATTAGTGTCTCTGAGTCAGCGAGCGTGTGCATTAATGTTTCTGTGTGTCTGCGAGAGTGTTTATTACTGTCTCTGTGTGTCTGCCAGTGTGTGTATTTGTGTGAGTGTGTGTATTAGTGTCTCTGTGTGCCTGTGAGTGAGTGCATTAGTGGCTCTGTGTGTCTGCGAGAGTGTGTATTAGTGTCTCTGTGTGTCTGCGAGTGCGTGTATTTGTGTCTGTGTGAGTGTGTGTATTAGTGCCTCTGTGTGTTTGCGAGTGTGTGTGTTAGTGTCTCGATGTGTCTGCGAGCGTGGGTTAGTGGCTCTGTGCGTCTGTGAGTGTGTGTATTTGTGTGAGTGTGTATTAGTGTCTCTGTGTGTCTGCGAGTGTGTGTGTTAGTGTCTCTATGTAGCTGCGAGTGTGTGTATTAGTGTATCTGTGTGTCTGCGAGTGTGTGTTAGTGTCTCTGTGAGTCTGCGAGTGTGTGAATTTGTGTGTCTGCGAGTGTGTATATTAGTGTCGCTGTGTGACTGCGGGTGTGTGTGTTAGTGTCTCTATGTGTCTCCGGGTGTGTGTATTAGTGTATATCTGTGTGTCTGCGAGAGTGTGTTTGTGTGTTAGTGTCTCTGTGTGTCTATGAGTGTGTGTACTAGTGTCCCTGTGTGTCTGTGGGTGTGTCTGCAAGTGTGTGTATTAGTGTCTCTGTGTGTCTGCCAGTGTGTGTATTAGTGCCTCTGAGTGTCTGTGAGTGCGTGTATTAGTGTCTCTGTGTGTTTGCGATTGTGTGTATTAGTGTCTCTGTGTGTCTGTGAGTGTGTGTTAGTGTCTCTGTGTGTCTGTGAGTGTGTGTATTTCTGTGTCTGCGAGTGTGAGTATTAATGTCACTGTGTGTCTGTGGGTGTGTGTAGTAGTGTCTCTGTGTGTCTGCGAGTGTGTGTTTTAGTGTCTTGGTGTGTCTGTGGGTGGGTGTATTTCTGTGTCAGCGAGTGTGTGTATTAGTGTCTCTGTGTGTATGTATTCGTGCCTCTGAGTGTCTGTGAGTGTGTGTATTAGTGTCTCTGTGTGTCTGTGAGTGTGTGTATTAGTGTCTCTGTGTGTCTGCGATTGTGTGTATTAGTGTCTCTGTGTGTCTGTGAGTGTGTGTTAGTGTCTCTGTGTGTCTGTGAGTGTGTGTATTAGTGTCTCTGTGTGTCTGTGGGTGGGTGTATTAGTGCCTCTGTGTGTCTGCGAGTGTGTGTGTTATTGCCTCGGTGTGTCTGTGAGTGTGTGTATTCGCGCCTCTGAGTGTCTGTGAGTGTGTGTATTAGTGTCTCTGTGTGTCTGCGAGTGTGTGTTAGTGTATCTGTGTGTCTGTGAGTGTGTGTATTAGTGTCTCTGTGTCTCTGCGAGTGTGTGTATCAGTGTCTCTCTGTGTGTCTGCGAGAGTGTCTATTAGAGTATCTGTGAGTGTGTGTTTGTGTGTTAGTGTCTCTGTGTGTCTACGAGTGTGTGTATTTCTGTGTCTGCGAGTGTGTGTATTAGTGTCTCTGTGTGTCTGTGAGTGTGTGGTACTGTCTCTGTGAGTCTGCGAGTGTGTTTATTTCTGTGTCTGCAAGTGTGTGTATTAGTGTCTCTGTGTGCCTGTGAGTGGGTGTTTGTGTATTAGTGTCTCTGTGTGTCTGCGAGTGTCTGTTAGTGCCTCTGTGTGTCTGTGAGTGTGTGTTAGTGTCTCTGTGTGTCTGCGAGTGTATGTTAGTGTAGCTGTGTGTCTGCGAATATGTGTATTTGTGTGTCTGCGAGTGTGTGTATTAGTGTCTCTGTGTGCCTGTGAGTGTGTGTTTGTGTGTTGGTGTCTCTGTGAGTCTGCGAGTGTGTGTATTAGTGTCTCTGTGTGTCTGGGAGAGTGTTTATTAGTGTCTCTGTGTGTCTGAGTGTGTGTGTATTTGTGTGAGTGTGTGTATTAGTGCCTCTGTGTGTTTGACAGTGTGTGTGTTAGTGTCTCTATGTGTCTGCGAGTGTGTGTGTTAGAGTCTCTATGTATCTGCGAGTGTGTGTTAGTGTCACTGGGAGTCTGCGAGTGTGTGTATTTGTGTGTCTGCGAGTGTGTGTATTAGTGTCTCTGTGTGTCTGCGAGTGAGTGTATTATTGGCTCCGTGTGTCTGCGAGAGTGTGTATTAGTGTCTCTGTGTGTCTGCGAGTGTGTGTATTTGTGTCCATGTGAGTGTGTGTATTAGTGCCTCTGTGTGTTTGCGAGTGTGTGTGTTAGTGTCTATATGTGTCTGCGAGCGTGTGTTAGTGGCTTTGTGTGTCTGCGAGTGTATGTATTAGTGCCGCTGTGTGTCTACGAGAGTGTTTATGTCTCTGTGTGTCTGTGAGTGTGTGTATTTGTGTGTGTGTGAGTGTGTATTAGTGTCTCTGTGTGTCTGCGAGTGTGTGTGTTAGTGTCTCTATGTATCTGCGAGTGTGTGTATTAGTGTATCTGTGTGTCTGCGAGTGTGTGTTAGTGTCTCTATGTATCTGCGAGTGTGTGTATTTGTGTGAGTGTGTGTATTAGTGCCTCTGTGTGTTTGCGAGTGTGTGTGTTAATGTCTCTGTGTGTCTGTGGGTGGGTGTCTTAGTGTCTCTGTGTGTCTGCGATTGTGTGTATTAGTATCTCTGTGTGTCTGTGGGTGGGTGTATTTCTGTGTGTATTTGTGTGTCTGCGAGTGTGTGTTAGTGTCTCTGTGAGTCTGCGAGTGTGTGTATTTGTGTGTCTGCGAGTGTGTGTATTAGTGTCTCTGTGTGTCTGCGAGTGTGTGTGTTAGTGTCTCTATGTGTCTGTGAGTGTGTGTATTAATGTCTCTGTGTGTCTGTGGGTGGGTGTCTTAGTGTCTCTGTGTGTCTGCGATTGTGTGTATTAGTATCTCTGTGTGTCTGTGGGTGGGTGTATTTCTGTGTGTATTTGTGTGTCTGCGAGTGTGTGTATTAGTGTCTCTGTGTGTCTGCGAGTATGTGTATTTGTGTCCATGTGAGTGTGTGTATTAGTGCCTCTGTGTGTTTGCGAGTGTGTGTGTTAGTGTCTATATGTGTCTGCGAGCGTGTGTTAGTGGCTTTGTGTGTCTGCGAGTGTATGTATTAGTGCCGCTGTGTGTCTACGAGAGTGTTTATGTCTCTGTGTGTCTGTGAGTGTGTGTATTTGTGTGTGTGTGAGTGTGTATTAGTGTCTCTGTGTGTCTGCGAGTGAGTATGTTAGTGTCTCTATGTGTCTGCGAGTGTGTGTTAGTGTCTCTGTGAGTCTGCGAGTGTGTGTATTTGTGTGTCTGCGAGTGTGTGTATTAGTGTCTCTGTGTGTCTGCGAGTGTGTGTGTTAGTGTCTCTATGTGTCTGTGAGTGTGTGTATTAATGTCTCTGTGTGTCTGTGGGTGGGTGTCTTAGTGTCTCTGTGTGTCTGCGATTGTGTGTATTAGTATCTCTGTGTGTCTGTGGGTGGGTGTATTTCTGTGTGTATTTGTGTGTCTGCGAGTGTGTGTATTAGTGTCTCTCTGTGTGCCTGCGAGAGTGTGTTTGTGTGTTAGTGTCTCTGTGTGTCTGTGAGTGTGTGTACTAGTGTGTCTGTGGGTGTGTCTATTTCTGTGTCTGCGAGTGGGTGTATTAGTGTCTCTGTGTGTCTGCGATTGTGTGTATTAGTGCCTCTGAGTGCCTGTGAGTGTGTGTATTAGTGTCTGTGTGTGTCTGCGATTGTGTGTATTAGTGTCTGTGAGTGAGTGTTAGTGTCTCTGTGTGTCTGTGAGTGTGTGTATTTCTGTGTCTGCGAGTGTGCGTATTAGTGTCTCTGTGTGTATGCGAGTGTGTGTATTAGTGCCTCCGAGTGCCTGTTATTGTGTGTATTAGTGTCTGTGTGTGTCTGCGATTGTGTGTATTAGTGTCTGTGAGTGTGTGTTAGTGTCTCTGTGTGTCTGTGAGTGTGTGTATTTCTGTGTCTGTGAGTGTGTGTATTTGTGTGTCTGTGGTGTGTGTATTAGTGTCTCTGTGTGTCTGCGAGTGTTTGTGTTAGTGCCTCTGTGTGTCTGTGAGTGTGTGTATTAGTGTCTCTGTGTGTCTGCGAGAGTGTGTGTTAGTGTATCTGTCTGTCTGTGAGTGTGTGTATTAGTGTCTCTGTGTGCCTGCGAGAGTGTGTGTTAGTGCCTCTGTGTGTCTGTGAGTGTGTGTATTCGTGCCTCTGAATGTCTGTGAGGGTGTGTATTAGTGTCTCTGTGTGTCTGTGAGTGAGTGGAAGTGTCTCTGTGTGCCTGTGAGTGTGTGTATTTCTGTGAGTGTTTATTAGTGTCTCTCTGTGTCTGTGAGTGTGTGTTAGTGTCTCTGTGTGTCTTTGAATGTGTGTATTAGTGTCTCTGTGTGTCTGCCATTGTGTGTATTAGTGTCTCTGTGTGTCTGTGAGTGTGTGTTAGTGTGTCTGTGAGTGTGTGTATTTCTGTGTCTGTGAGTGTGTGTATTTGTGTGTCTGTGGTGTGTGTATTAGTGTCTCTGTGTGTCTGCGAGTGTTTGTGTTAGTGCCTCTGTGTGTCTGTGAGTGTGTGTATTAGTGTCTCTGTGTGTCTGCGAGAGTGTGTGTTAGTGTATCTGTGTGTCTGTGAGTGTGTGTATTAGTGTCTCTGTGTGCCTGCGAGAGTGTGCGTATTAGTGTCTCTGTCTGTCTGCGAGTGTGTGTATTAGTGCCTCTGAGTGTCTGTGAGTGTGTGTATTAGTGTCTCTGTGTGTCTGTGGGTGTGTGTATTAGTGTCTCTGTGTGTCGGCGAGTGTGTGTGTTAGTGCCTCTGTGTGTCTGCGATTGTGTGTATTAGTATATCTGTGTGTCTGTGGGTGGGTGTATTTCTGTGTGTATTTGTGTGTCTGCGAGTGTGTGTATTAGTGTCTCTGTGTGTCTGTGAGTGTGTGTATTAGTGTCTCTGTGTGTCTGCGATTGTGTGTATTAGTGTCTCTGTGTGTCTGTGAGTGTGTGTTAGTGTCTCTGTGTGTCTGTGAGTGTGTGTATTAGTGTCTCTGTGTGTCTGTGGGTGGGTGTATTAGTGCCTCTGTGTGTCTGCGAGTGTGTGTGTTATTGCCTCGGTGTGTCTGTGAGTGTGTGTATTCGCGCCTCTGAGTGTCTGTGAGTGTGTGTATTAGTGTCTCTGTGTGTCTGCGAGTGTGTGTTAGTGTATCTGTGTGTCTGCGAGTGTGTGTATTAGTGTCTCTGTGTCTCTGCGAGTGTGTGTATCAGTGTCTCTCTGTGTGTCTGCGAGAGTGTCTATTAGAGTATCTTTGAGTGTGTGTTTGTGTGTTAGTGTCTCTGTGTGTCTACGAGTGTGTGTATTTCTGTGTCTGCGAGTGTGTGTATTAGTGTCTCTGTGTGTCTGTGAGTGTGTGGTACTGTCTCTGTGAGTCTGCGAGTGTGTTTATTTCTGTGTCTGCAAGTGTGTGTATTAGTGTCTCTGTGTGCCTGTGAGTGGGTGTTTGTGTATTAGTGTCTCTGTGTGTCTGCGAGTGTCTGTTAGTGCCTCTGTGTGTCTGTGAGTGTGTGTTAGTGTCTCTGTGTGTCTGCGAGTGTATGTTAGGGTAGCTGTGTGTCTGCGAATATGTGTATTTGTGTGTCTGCGAGTGTGTGTATTAGTGTCTCTGTGTGCCTGTGAGTGTGTGTTTGTGTGTTGGTGTCTCTGTGAGTCTGCGAGTGTGTGTATTAGTGTCTCTGTGTGTCTGGGAGAGTGTTTATTAGTTTCTCTGTGTGTCTGAGTGTGTGTGTATTTGTGTGAGTGTGTGTATTAGTGCCTCTGTGTGTTTGACAGTGTGTGTGTTAGTGTCTCTATGTGTCTGCGAGTGTGTGTGTTAGAGTCTCTATGTATCTGCGAGTGTGTGTTAGTGTCACTGGGAGTCTGCGAGTGTGTGTATTTGTGTGTCTGCGAGTGTGTGTATTAGTGTCTCTGTGTGTCTGCGAGTGAGTGTATTATTGGCTCCGTGTGTCTGCGAGAGTGTGTATTAGTGTCTCTGTGTGTCTGCGAGTGTGTGTATTTGTGTCCATGTGAGTGTGTGTATTAGTGCCTCTGTGTGTTTGCGAGTGTGTGTGTTAGTGTCTATATGTGTCTGCGAGCGTGTGTTAGTGGCTTTGTGTGTCTGCGAGTGTATGTATTAGTGCCGCTGTGTGTCTACGAGAGTGTTTATGTCTCTGTGTGTCTGTGAGTGTGTGTATTTGTGTGTGTGTGAGTGTGTATTAGTGTCTCTGTGTGTCTGCGAGTGTGTGTGTTAGTGTCTGTATGTATCTGCGAGTGTGTATATTAGTGTATCTGTGTGTCTGCGAGTGTGTGTTAGTGTCTCTATGTATCTGCGAGTGTGTGTATTTGTGTGAGTGTGTGTATTAGTGCCTCTGTGTGTTTGCGAGTGTGTGTGTTAATGTCTCTGTGTGTCTGTGGGTGGGTGTCTTAGTGTCTCTGTGTGTCTGCGATTGTGTGTATTAGTATCTCTGTGTGTCTGTGGGTGGGTGTATTTCTGTGTGTATTTGTGTGTCTGCGAGTGTGTGTATTAGTGTCTCTGTGTGTCTGCGAGTGTGTGTATTTGTGTCCATGTGAGTGTGTGTATTAGTGCCTCTGTGTGTTTGCGAGTGTGGTTGTTAGTGTCTATATGTGTCTGCGAGCGTGTGTTAGTGGCTTTGTGTGTCTGCGAGTGTATGTATTAGTGCCGCTGTGTGTCTACGAGAGTGTTTATGTCTCTGTGTGTCTGTGAGTGTGTGTATTTGTGTGTGTGTGAGTGTGTATTAGTGTCTCTGTGTGTCTGCGAGTGAGTATGTTAGTGTCTCTGTGAGTCTGCGAGTGTGTGTATTTGTGTGTCTGCGAGTGTGTGTATTAGTGTCTCTGTGTGTCTGCGAGTGTGTGTGTTAGTGTCTCTATGTGTCTGTGAGTGTGTGTATTAATGTCTCTGTGTGTCTGTGGGTGGGTGTCTTAGTGTCTCTGTGTGTCTGCGATTGTGTGTATTAGTATCTCTGTGTGTCTGTGGGTGGGTGTATTTCTGTGTGTATTTGTGTGTCTGCGAGTGTGTGTATTAGTGTCTCTCTGTGTGCCTGCGAGAGTGTGTTTGTGTGTTAGTGTCTCTGTGTGTCTGTGAGTGTGTGTACTAGTGTGTCTGTGGGTGTGTCTATTTCTGTGTCTGCGAGTGGGTGTATTAGTGTCTCTGTCTGTCTGCGATTGTGTGTATTAGTGCCCCTGAGTGCCTGTGAGTGTGTGTATTAGTGTCTGTGTGTGTCTGCGATTGTGTGTATTAGTGTCTGTGAGTGAGTGTTAGTGTCTCTGTGTGTCTGTGAGTGTGTGTATTTCTGTGTCTGCGAGTGTGCGTATTAGTGTCTCTGTGTGTATGCGAGTGTGTGTATTAGTGCCTCTGAGTGCCTGTGAGTGTGTGTATTAGTGTCTGTGTGTGTCTGCGATTGTGTGTATTAGTGTCTGTGAGTGTGTGTTAGTGTCTCTGTGTGTCTGTGAGTGTGTGTATTTCTGTGTCTGTGAGTGTGTGTATTTGTGTGTCTGTGGTGTGTGTATTAGTGTCTCTGTGTGTCTGCGAGTGTTTGTGTTAGTGCCTCTGTGTGTCTGTGAGTGTGTGTATTAGTGTCTCTGTGTGTCTGCGAGAGTGTGTGTTAGTGTATCTGTCTGTCTGTGAGTGTGTGTATTAGTGTCTCTGTGTGCCTGCGAGAGTGTGTGTTTGTGCCTCTGTGTGTCTGTGAGTGTGTGTATTCGTGCCTCTGAATGTCTGTGAGGGTGTGTATTAGTGTCTCTGTGTGTCTGTGAGTGAGTGGAAGTGTCTCTGTGTGCCTGTGAGTGTGTGTATTTCTGTGAGTGTTTATTAGTGTCTCTCTGTGTCTGTGAGTGTGTGTTAGTGTCTCTGTGTGTCTTTGAATGTGTGTATTAGTGTCTCTGTGTGTCTGCCATTGTGTGTATTAGTGTCTCTGTGTGTCTGTGAGTGTGTGTTAGTGTGTCTGTGTGTCTGTGAGTGTGTGTATTTCTGTGTCTGTGAGTGTGTGTATTTGTGTGTCTGTGGTGTGTGTATTAGTGTCTCTGTGTGTCTGCGAGTGTTTGTGTTAGTGCCTCTGTGTGTCTGTGAGTGTGTGTATTAGTGTCTCTGTGTGTCTGCGAGAGTGTGTGTTAGTGTATCTGTGTGTCTGTGAGTGTGTGTATTAGTGTCTCTGTGTGCCTGCGAGAGTGTGCGTATTAGTGTCTCTGTCTGTCTGCGAGTGTGTGTATTAGTGCCTCTGAGTGTCTGTGAGTGTGTGTATTAGTGTCTCTGTGTGTCTGTGGGTGTGTGTATTAGTGTCTCTGTGTGTCGGCGAGTGTGTGTGTTAGTGCCTCTGTGTGTCTGTGAGTGTGCGTATAAGTGTCTCTATGTGTCTGCGATTGTGTGTTTTAGTGTATCTGTGTGTCTGTGAGTGTGTGTTAGTGTCTCTGTGTGTGTTAGTGTCTCTGTGTGTCTGTGGGTGGGTGTATTTCTGTGTCTGCGAGTGAGTATATTAGTATCTCTGTGTGTCTGTGAGTATATGTAATTGTGTCTCTGTGTGTCTGTGGGTGTATGTGTTAGTGTCTCTGTGTGTCTGCGAGTGAGTGTATTAGTGTCTCTGTGTGTCTGTGGGTGTGTGCATTTCAGTGTCTGCGAGTGTGTGTATTAGTGTCTGTGTGTGTCTGTGAGTGTATGTATTAGTGTCTCTGTTTGTCTGTGGGTGTGTGAGTTAGTGTCTCTGTGTGCCTGCGAGTGTGTGTATTAGTGTCTCTGTGTGTCTGTGAGTGTGTGTATTAGTGTCTCTGTGTGTCTGTGGGTGTGTCTATTTCTGTGCCTGCGAGTGTGTGTATTAGTGTCTCTGTGTGTCTGCGAGTGTGTGTATTAGTGCCTCTGAGAGTCTGTGAGTGTGTGTATTAGTGTCTCTGTGTGTCTGTGAGTGTGTGTATTAGTGTCTCTGTGTGCCTGCGATTGTGTGTATTAGTGTCTCTGTGTGTCTGTGAGTGTGTGTTAGTGCCTCTGTGTGTCTGTGAGTGTGAGTATTTCTGTGTCTGCGAGTGTGTGTATTAGTGTCTCTGTGTGTCTGTGGGTGTGTGTATTAGTGTCTCTGTGTGTCTTCGAGTGTGTGTGTTAGTGCCTCTGTGTGCCTGTGAGTGTGTGTATTAGTGTCTCTGTGTATCTGAGAGTGTGTGTGTGTTAGTGTCTCAATTTGTCTGCGAGTGTGTGTGTTAGTGTCTCTCTGTGTGTCTGCGAGAGTGTGTATTAGAGTCTCTGTGTGTCTGTGAGTGTGTGTTTGTGTGTTAGTGTCTCTGTGTGTCTGCGAGTGTGTGTGTCTGCGAGTGTGTGTATTAGAGCCTCTGTGTGTCTGTGAGTGTGTGTTAGTATCTCTGTGAGTCTGCGAGTGTGTGTATTTCTCTGTCTGCGAGTGTGTGTATTAGTGTATCTGTGTGTCTGTGAGTGTGTGTTTGTGTGTTAGTGTCTCTGTGTGTCTGCGAGTGTGTGTTTGTGTCTCTCTGTGTCTGTGAGTGTGTGTTAGTGTCCCTGTGTGTCTGCGAGTGTGTGTTACTGTATCTGTGTGTCTGCGAGTGTGTGTATTTGTGTGACTGTGAGTGTGTGTATTTGTGTATCTGTGTCTGCGAGTGTGTGTATTAGTGTTTCTGGGTGTCTGCGAGAGTGTTTATTAGTGTCTCTGTGTGTCTGCGAGTGTGTGTTTGCGTGTTAGTGTCTCGGTGTGTCTGTGAGAGTGTGTATTTATGTGTATGCGAGTGTGTATTAGTGTCTCTGTGTGTCTGTGAGTGTGTGTACTCGTGTCTATGTGTGTCTGTGGATGTGTGTATTTCTGTGTATGCGAGTGTGTGTATTAGTGTCTCTGTGTGTCTGTGAGTGTGTGTATTAGTGTCTCTGTGTGTCTGTGAGTGTGTGTATTAGTGTCTCTGTGTGTCTGCGATTGTGTGTATTAGTGTCTCTGTGTGTCTGCGATTGTGTGTATTAGTGTATCTGTGTGTCTCTGAGTGTGTGTTAGCGTCTCTGTGCGTCTGTGTGTGTGTGTATTTCAGTGTCTGCGAGTGTGTTTATTAGTGTCTCTGTGTGTCTGTGAGTGTGTGTATTAGTGTCTCCGTGTGTCTGTGAGTGTGTGTATTCGTGTCTCTGTGTGTCTGTGGGTGTGTGTATTCGTGCCTCTGTGTGTCTGCGAGTGTGTGTTTTCGTGTCTCTGTGTGTCTGTGGGTGTGTGAATGTCTGTGTCTGCGAGTGTGTATATTAGTGTCTCTGTGTGTTTGTGAGTGTATGTATATGTGTCTCTGTGTGTCTGTGTGTGTGTGTTAGTGTCTCTGTGTGTCTGCGAGTGTGTGTATTAGTGTCTCTGTGTGTCTGTGAGTGTGTGTATTCGTGTCTTTGTGTGTATGTGGGTGGGTGTATTTCTGTGTCTGCGAGTGTGTGTGTTAGTGTATCTGTGTGTATGTACTCGTGTCTCTGAGTGGCTGTGAGTGTGTGAATTAGTGTCTCTGTGGGTCTGTGAGTGTGTGTATTAGTGTCTCTGTGTGTCTGCGATTGTGTGTATTAGTGTCTCTGTGTGTCTGTGAGTGTGTGTTAGTGTCTCTGTGTGTCTGTGAGTGTGTGTATTTCAGTGTCTGTGAGTGTGTGTTAGTGTCTCTGTGTGTCTGTGGGTGTGTGTATTAGTGCCTCTGTGTGTCTGCGAGTGTGTGTGTAAGTGCCTCTGTGTGTCTGTAAGAGTTTGTATTCGTGCCTCTGAGTGTCTGTGAGTGTGTGTATTAGTGTCTCTCTGTGTGTCTGTGAGAGTGTCTATTGGAGTCTCTGTGTGTCTGTGAGTGTGTGTTTGTGTGTTAGTGTCACTGTGAGTCTGCGAGTGTGTGTATTTCTGTGTCTGCGAGTGTGTGTATTAGTGTCTCTGTGTGTCTGCGAGTGTGTGTATTCGTGTCTCTGCGATTGTGTGTATTAGAATCTCTGTGTGTCTGTGAGTGTGTGTTAGTGTCTCTGTGAGTCTGCGAGTGTGTGTATTTCTGTGTCGGCGTGTGTGTGTATTATTGTCTCTGTGTGCCTGTGAGTGTGTGTATGAGTGTCTCTATGTGTCTGCGATTGTGTGTTTTAGTGTCTCTGTGTGTCTGTGAGTGTGTGTTAGTGTCTCTGTGTGTGATAGTGACTCTGTGTGTCTGTGGGTATGTGTATGTCTGTGTCTGCGAGTGTGTATATTAGTGTCTCTGTGTGTCTGTGAGTGTGTGTTTGCGTGTTAGTGTCTCTGTGTGTCTGTGAGTGTGTGTACTAGTGTCTATGTGTGTCTGTGGATGTGTGTATTTCTGTGTATGCGAGTGTGTGTATTAGTGTCTCTGTGTGTCTGTGAGTGTGTGTATTAGTGTCTCCGTGTGTCTGTGAGTGTGTGTATTCGTGTCTCTGTGTGTCTGTGGGTGTGTGTATTCGTGCCTCTGAGTGTCTGCGAGTGTGTGTTTTCGTGTCTCTGTGTGTCTGTGGGTGTGTGAATGTCTGTGTCTGCGAGTGTGTATATTAGTGTCTCTGTGTGTTTGTGAGTGTATGTATATGTGTCTCTGTGTGTCTGTGTGTGTGTGTTAGTGTCTCTGTGTGTCTGCGAGTGTGTGTATTAGTGTCTCTGTGTGTCTGTGAGTGTGTGTATTCGTGTCTTTGTGTGTATGTGGGTGGCTGTATTTCTGTGTCTGCGAGTGTGTGTGTTAGTGTATCTGTGTGTATGTACTCGTGTCTCTGAGTGGCTGTGAGTGTGTGAATTAGTGTCTCTGTGGGTCTGTGAGTGTGTGTATTAGTGTCTCTGTGTGTCTGCGATTGTGTGTATTAGTGTCTCTGTGTGTCTGTGAGTGTGTGTTAGTGTCTCTGTGTGTCTGTGAGTGTGTGTATTTCAGTGTCTGTGAGTGTGTGTTAGTGTCTCTGTGTGTCTGTGGGTGTGTGTATTAGTGCCTCTGTTTGTCTGCGAGTGTGTGTGTAAGTGCCTCTGTGTGTCTGTAAGAGTTTGTATTCGTGCCTCTGAGTGTCTGTGAGTGTGTGTATTAGTGTCTCTCTGTGTGTCTGTGAGAGTGTCTATTGGAGTCTCTGTGTGTCTGTGAGTGTGTGTTTGTGTGTTAGTGTCACTGTGAGTCTGCGAGTGTGTGTATTTCTGTGTCTGCGAGTGTGTGTATTAGTGTCTCTGTGTGTCTGCGAGTGTGTGTATTCGTG
This sequence comes from Scyliorhinus torazame, assembly GCF_047496885.1. Taxonomy (NCBI): domain Eukaryota; kingdom Metazoa; phylum Chordata; class Chondrichthyes; order Carcharhiniformes; family Scyliorhinidae; genus Scyliorhinus; species Scyliorhinus torazame. The sequence goes on along the minus strand of NC_092729.1, from coordinate 11,432,956 downwards.
TCTCTGCGATTGTGTGTATTAGAGTCTCTGTGTGTCTGTGAGTGTGTGTTAGTGTCTCTGTGAGTCTGCGAGTGTGTGTATTTCTGTGTCGGCGTGTGTGTGTATTATTGTCTCTGTGTGCCTGTGAGTGTGTGTATGAGTGTCTCTATGTGTCTGCGATTGTGTGTTTTAGTGTCTCTGTGTGTCTGTGAGTGTGTGTTAGTGTCTCTGTGTGTGATAGTGACTCTGTGTGTCTGTGGGTATGTGTATGTCTGTGTCTGCGAGTGTGTATATTAGTGTCTCTGTGTGTCTGTGAGTGTGTGTTTGCGTGTTAGTGTCTCTGTGTGTCTGTGAGTGTGTGTACTAGTGTCTATGTGTGTCTGTGGATGTGTGTATTTCTGTGTATGCGACTGTGTGTATTAGTGTCTCTGTGTGTCTGTGAGTGTGTGTATTAGTGTCTCTTTGTGTCTGTGAGTGTGTGTATTAGTGTCTCTGTGTGTCTGCGATTGTGTGTATTCGTGTCTCTGTGTGTCTGCGATTGTGTGTATTAGTGTATCTGTGTGTCTCTGAGTGTGTGTTAGCGTCTCTGTGCGTCTGTGTGTGTATTTCAGTGTCTGTGAGAGTGTTTATTAGTGTCTCTGTGTGTCTGTGAGTGTGTGTATTAGTGTCTCTGTGTGTCTGTGAGTGTGTGTATTCGTGTCTCTGTGTGTCTGTGGGTGTGTGCATTCGTGCCTCTGTGGGTCTGCGAATGTGTGTTTTTGTGTCTCTGTGTGTCTGTGAGTGTGTGTATTAGTGTCTTTGTGTGTATGTGGGTGGGTGTATTTCTGGGTCTGCGAGTGTGTGTATTCGTGTATCTGTGTGTATGTACTCGTGCCTCTGAGTGTCTGTGAGTGTGTGTATTAGTGTCTCTGTGTGTCTGTGAGTGTGTGTATTAGTGTCTCTGTGTGTCTGCGATTGTGTGTATTAGTGTCTCTGTGTGTCTGTGAGTGTGTGTTAGTGTCTCTGTGTGTCTGTGAGTGTGTGTATTTCAGTGTCTGTGAGTGTGTGTATTAGTGTCTCTGTGTGTCTGTGGGTGTGTGTATTAGTGCCTCTGTGTGTCTGCGAGTGTGTGTGTAAGTGCCTCTGTGTGTCTGTAAGTGTGTGTATTCGTGCCTCTGAGATTCGATGAGTGTGTGTATTAGTGTCTCTGTGTGTCTGCGAGTCTGTGTGTTAGTGTATCTGTGGTCTGTGAGTGTGTGTATTAGTGTCTCTGTGTGTCTGCGAGTTTGTGTGTTAGTGTCTCAATGTGTCTGCGAGTGTGTGTATTAGTGACTCTCTGTGTGTCTGTGAGAGTGTCTATTGGAGTCTCTGTGTGTCTGTGAGTGTGTGTTTGTGTGTTAGTGTCACTGTGAGTCTGCGAGTGTGTGTATTTATGTGTCTGCGTGTGTGTGTATTATTGTCTCTGTGTGCCTGTGAGTGTGTGTATGAGTGTCTCTATGTGGTTGCGATTGTGTGTTTTAGTGTATCTGTGTGTCTGTGAGTGTGTGTTAGTGTCTCTGTCTGTCTGCGAGTGTGTGTTAGTGTATCTGTGTGTCTGCGAGTGAGGGCCAGTGTACAAAGTTGTGTAAATATATCATTTTGCCATGTATATATCTTGCTCTGCGTGATTTCTCGTTTTTACTTTGTTCCGGCGGAGGGGGGGGGGGGGGGGTTATTGATTGTAAGGGGGGACAAATTGTCTTAAAAAACTTTAATAAATATATATTTTTTAAAAGACAGTATGTTAGTGTCTGTGTGTCTGCGAGAGTGTGATTTAATGTATCTGTGTGTCTTTGGGTGTGTATATTCGTGTCTCTGTGTGTCTGTGATTGTGTGTATTAGTGTCTCTGTGTGTCTGTGAGTGTGTGTTAGTGACTCTCTGTGTCTGTGACTGTATGTATTACTGCCTCTGTGTGTCTGTGGGTGGGTGTATTAGTGTCTCTGTGTGTCTGCGATTGTGTGTATTAGTATCTCTGTGTGTCTGTGAGTGTGTGTTAGTGTCTCTGTGTTTCTGTGGGTGGGTGTATTTCTGTGTCTGCGAGTGTGTGTATTAGTGTCTCTGTGTGTCTGTGAGTGTGTGTATTAGTGTCTCTGTGTGTCTGTGGGTGGGTGTCTTAGTGTCTCTGTGTGTCCGCGATTGTGTGTATTAGTGTATCTGTGTGTCTGTGAGTGTGTGTTAGTGTCTCTGTGTGTCTGTGAGTGTGTGTATTTCTGTGTCTGCGGGTGTGTGTATTAGTGTCTCTGTTTGTCTGTGGGTGTGTGTATTAGTGTCTCTGTGTGTCTGCGAGTGTGTGTGTTAGTGCCTCTGTTTGTCTGTGAGTGTGTGTATGAGTGTCTCTGTGTGTCTGCGATTGTGTGTATTAGTGGCTCTGTCTGCCTGTGAGTGTGTGTATTAGTGTCTCTGTGTGTATGTGGGTGTGTGCATTTATGTGTCTGCGAGTGTGTGTATTAGTGTCTGTGTGTGTCTGTGAGTGTATGTATTAGTGTCTCTGTTTGTCTGTGGGTGTGTGAGTTAGTGTCTCTGTGTGCCTGCGAGTGTGTGTATTAGTGTCTCTGTGTGACTGCGAGAGTGTGTATTTGTGTGACTGTGAGTGTGTGTATTAGTGTATCTGTGTCTGCGAGTGTGTGTATTAGTGTTTCTGGGTGTCTGCGAGAGTGTTTATTAGTGTCTCTGTGTGTCTGCGAGTGTGTGTTTTGTGTTAGTGTGTGTATTAGTGCCTCTGTGTGTTTGCAAGTGTGTGTGTTAGTGTCTCTGTGTGACTGTCAGTGTGTGCATTAGTGTCTCTGTGTGCCTGGGAGTGTGTGTGTTAGTGTCTCTATGTGTCTCCGAGTGTGTGTATTAGTGTCTCTCTGTGTGTCTGCGAGAGTGTGTATTAGCGTTTCTGTGTGTCTGTGAGTCTGTGTTTGCGTGTTAGTGTCTCTGTGTGTCTGTGAGTGTGTGTATTTCTGTGTATGCGAGTGTGTGTATTAGTGTCTCTGTGTGTCTGTGAGTGTGTGTATTAGTGTCTCTGTGTGTCTGTGAGTGTGTGTATTAGTGTCTCTGTGTGTCTGTGAGTGTGTGTTTGCGTGTTAGTGTCTCTGTGTGTCTGTGAATGTGTGTACTAGTATCTCAGTGTGTATGTGAGTGTGTGTATTAGTGTCTCTGTGTGTCTGAGAGTGTGTGTATTAGTGTCTCTGTGTGTCTGTGAGTGTGTGTTAGTGTCTCTGTGTGTCTGTGAGTGTGTGTATTTCTGTGTCTGTGAGTGTGTGTATTTGTGTGTCTGTGGTGTGTGTATTAGTGTCTCTGTGTGTCTGCGAGTGTTTGTGTTAGTGCCTCTGTGTGTCTGTGAGTGTGTGTATTAGTGTCTCTGTGTGTCTGCGAGAGTGTGTGTTAGTGTATCTGTGTGTCTGTGAGTGTGTGTACTAGTGTCTCTGTGTGCCTGCGAGAGTGTGTGTTAGTGCCTCTGTGTGTCTGTGAGTGTGTGTATTCGTGCCTCTGAATGTCTGTGAGGGTGTGTATTAGTGTCTCTGTGTGTCTGTGAGTGAGTGGAAGTGTCTCTGTGTGCCTGTGAGTGTGTGTATTTCTGTGAGTGTTTATTAGTGTCTCTCTGTGTCTGTGAGTGTGTGTTAGTGTCTCTGTGTGTCTTTGAATGTGTGTATTAGTGTCTCTGTGTGTCTGCCATTGTGTGTATTAGTGTCTCTGTGTGTCTGCGAGTGTTTGTGTTAGTGCCTCTGTGTGTCTGTGAGTGTGTGCATTAGTGTCTCTGTGTGTCTGCGAGAGTGTGTGTTAGTGTATCTGTGTGTCTGTGAGTGTGTGTATTAGTGTCTCTGTGTGCCTGCGAGAGTGTGCGTATTAGTGTCTCTGTCTGTCTGCGAGTGTGTGTATTAGTGTCTCTGTGTGTCTGTGGGTGTGTGTATTAGTGTCTCTGTGTGTCGGCGAGTGTGTGTGTTAGTGCCTCTGTGTGTCTGTGAGTGTGCGTATAAGTGTCTCTATGTGTCTGCGATTGTGTGTTTTAGTGTATCTGTGTGTCTGTGAGTGTGTGTTAGTGTCTCTGTGTGTGTTAGTGTCTCTGTGTGTCTGTGGGTGGGTGTATTTCTGTGTCTGCGAGTGAGTATATTAGTATCTCTGTGTGTCTGTGAGTATATGTAATTGTGTCTCTGTGTGTCTGTGGGTGTATGTGTTAGTGTCTCTGTGTGTCTGCGAGTGAGTGTATTAGTGTCTCTGTGTGTCTGTGAGTGTGTGTATTAGTGTCTTTGTGTGTCTGTGGGTGTTTGTATTTCTGTGTCAGCGAGTGTGTGTATTAGTGTCTCTGTGTGTATGTATTCGTGCCTCTGAGTGTCTGTGAGTGTTTGTATTAGTGTCTCTGTGTGTCTGTGAGTGTGTGTTAGTGTCTGTGTGTCTGTGAGTGTGTGTATTAGTGTCTCTGTGTGTCTCTGAGTGTGTTTATTAGTGTCTCTGTGTGTCTGTGAGTTTGTTTATTAGTGTCTCTCTGTGTCTGTGAGTGTGTGTTAGTGTTTCTGTGTGTCTTTGAATGTGTGTATTAGTGTCTCTGTGTGTCTGCCATTGTGTGTATTAGTGTCTCTGTGTGTCTGTGAGTGTGTGTTAGTGTCTCTGTGTGTCTGTGAGTGTGTGTATTTCTGTGTCTGTGAGTGTGTGTATTTGTGTGTCTGTGGTGTGTGTATTAGTGTCTCTGTGTGTCTGCGAGTATTTGTGTTGGTGCCTCTGTGTGTCTGTGAGTGTGTGTATTAGTGTCTCTGTGTGTCTGCGAGAGTGTGTGTTAGTGTATCTGTGTGTCTGTGAGTGTGTGTATTAGTGTCTCTGTGTGCCTGCGAGAGTGTGTGTTAGTGCCTCTGTGTGTCTGTGAGTGTGTGTATTCGTGCCTCTGAATGTCTGTGAGTGTGTGTATTAGTGTCTCTGTGTGTCTGCGAGTGTGTGTGTTAGTGTCTCTATGTGTCTGCGAGTGTGTGTATTAGTGTCTCTCTGTGTGTCTGCGAAAGTGTCTATTAGAGTCTCTGTGTGTCTGTGAGTGTGTGTTTGTGTGTTAGTGTCTCTGCATATCTACGAGTGTGTGTATTTGTGTGTCTGCGTGTGTGTGTATTAGTGCCTCTGTGTGTCTGTGAGTGTGTGTTAGTGTCTCTGTGAGTCTGCGAGTGTGTGTTTGTGTGTTAGTGTCTCTGTGTGTCTGCGAGCCTGTGGTAGTGTCTCTGTGTGTCTGCGAGTGTATGTTAGTGTATCTGTGTGTCTGCGAGTGTGTATATTTGTGTGTCTGCGAGTGTGTGTATTAGTGTCTCTTTGTCAGCGAGTGTGTGTATTAGTGTTTCTGTGTGCCTGCGAGAGTGTTTATTAGTGTCTCTGTGTGTCTGCGAGTGTGTGTATTTGTGTGAGTGTGGGTATTAGTGCCTCTGTGTGTTTGAGAGTGTGTGTGTTAGTTTCTCTATGTGTCTGCGGGCGTGTGTTAGTGGCTCTGTGTGTCTGCGAGTGTATGTATTACTGCCTCTATGTGTCTGCGAGAGTGTTTGTGTCTCTGTGTGTCTGTGAGTGTGTGCATTTGTGTGTGTGTGAGCGTGTATTTGTGTCTCTGTGTGTCTGCGAGTGTGTGTCTTAGTGTCTCTATGTATCTGCGAGTGTGTGTATTAGTGTATCTGTGTGTCTGCGAGTGTGTGTGTTAGTTTCTCTATATGTCTGCGAGTGTGTGTATTAGTGTCTCTGTGTGTCTGCGAGTGTGTCTATTAGTGTCTCTATGTGTCTGCGAGTGTGTGTATTAGTGTCTCTATGTGTGGGTAGTGTGTGTATTCGTGTCTCTATGTGTCTGCAAGTGTGTGTATTAGTGTCTCTATGTGTCTGCGAGTGTGTGTATTAGTGTCTCTATGTGTCTGCGAGTGTGTCTATTAGTGTCTTTGTGTGTCTGCGAGTGTGTCTATTAGTGTCTCTGTGTTTCTGCGAGTGTGTGTGTTAGTGTCTCTGTGAGACTACGAGTGTTTGTATTTGTGTGTCTGCGAGTGTATGTATTAGTGCCTCTGTGTGTCTGCGAGAGTGTTTGTGTCTCTTTGTGTCTGTGAGTGTGTGTATTTGTGTGTGTGTGAGCGTGTATTTGTGTCTCTGTGTGTCTGCGAGTGTGTGTGTTAGTGTCTCTATGTATCTGCGAGTGTGTGTATTAGTGTATCTGTGTGTCTGCGAGTGTGTGTGTTAGTTTCTCTATATGTCTGCGAGTGTGTGTATTAGTGTATCTGTGTGTCTGCGAGTGTGTGTATTAGTGTCTCTATGTGTGGGTAGTGTGTGTATTCGTGTCTCTGTGTGTCTGCGAGTGTGTGTATTAGTGTCTCTATGTGTCTGCGAGTGTGTGTATTAGTGTCTCTATGTGTCTGCGAGTGTGTCTATTAGTGTCTTTGTGTGTCTGCGTGTGTGTCTATTAGTGTCGCTGTGTGTCTGCGAGTGTGTGTGTTAGTGTCTCTGTGAGACTACCAGTTTTTGTATTTGTGTGTTTGCGAGTGTGTGTGTTAGTGTCTCTATGTCTCTGCGAGTGTGTATGTTAATGTTATGGGCCAGGGTTTAGAGAACCCCAAAGTGTATCATGGAGTTCCCCTGACCCAAAATGTTTAATAGATTGTGTTATGGGGAGCACATGGCCCTCACTACAGGTGTGGGACAGCAGAAACGGAAAAGCACCTTCTAAAGCACAACAATGTTTATTCTATATACTCAAGTTAACCTTTCTAAAATATACAGTGAACAACTTAGGAACCAGAAATTCAAATTCAACCCCCAAAGAATACAACACTAAGTAACCCAAAAGCTGTCCTTTTGACATCCAGAAGACTTAAGAAACACCTTTGACCAGAGGGACAAAGAACAAAGAACAAAGAAATGTACAGCACAGGAACAGGCCCTTCGGCCCTCCAAGCCCGTGCCGACCATGCTGCTCGACTAAACTACAATCTTCTACACTTCCTGGGTCCGTATCCCTCTATTCCCATCCTATTCATGTATTTGCCAAGATGCCCCTTAAATGTCCCTATCGTCCCTGCTTCACCACCTCCTCCGGTAGCGAGTTCCAGGCACCCACTACCCTCTGCGTAAAAAACTTGCCTCGTACATCTACTCTAAACCTTGCCCCTCTCACTTTAAACCTATGCCCCCTAGTAATTGACCCCTCTACCCTTGGGAAAAGCCTCTGACTATCCACTCTGTCTATGCCCCTCATAATTTTGTATACCTCTATCAGGTCTCCCCTCAACCTCCTTCGTTCCAGTGAGAACAAACCGAGTTTATTCATCCGCTCCTCATAGCTAATGCCCTCCATACCAGGCAACATTCTGGTAAATCTCTTCTGCACCCTCTCTAAAGCCTCCACATCCTTCTGGTAGTGTGGCGACCAGAATTGAACACTATACTCCAAGTGTGGCCTAACTAAGGTTCTATACAGCTGCAACATGACTTGCCAATTCTTATACTCAATGCCCCGGCCAATGAATGCAAGCATGCCGTATGCCTTCTTGACTACCTTCTCCACCTGTGTTGCCCCTTTCAATGACCTGTGGACCTGTACTCCTAGATCACTTTGACTTTCAATACTCATGAGGGTTCTATCATTCACTGTATATTCCCTACCTGCATTAGACCTTCCAAAATGCATTTACTCACATTTGTCCGGATTAAACTCCATCTGCCATCTCTCCGCCCAAGTCTCCAGACAATCTAAATCCTGCTGTATCCTCCGACAGTCCTCATCGCTATCCGCAATTCCACCAACCTTTGTATCGTCTGCAAACTTACTAATCAGACCAGTTACATTTTCCTCCAAATCATTTATATATACTACAAAGAGCAAAGGTCCCAGCACTGATCACCGTGGAACACCACTGGTCACAGCCCTCCAATGAGAAAAGCATCCCTCCATTGCTACTCTCTGCCTTCTATGGCCTAGCCAGTTCTGTATCCACATTGCCAGCTCACCCCTGATCCCGTGTGACTTCACCTTTTGTACTAGTCTACCATGAGGGACCTTGCCAAAGGCCTTACTGAAGTCCATGTAGACAACATCCACTGCCCTGCATAGAACATAGAACATAGAAAATACAGCACAGAACAGGCCCTTCGGACCACGATGTTGTGCCGAACATTTGTCCTAGATTAATCATAGATTATCATTGAAATTACAGTGCAGAAGGAGGCCATTGGGCCCTTTGAGTCTGCACCGGCTCTTGGAAAGAGCACCATACCCAAACTCAACACCTCCACCCAACACCAAGGGCAATTTGGACATTAAGGGCAATTTATCATTGGCCAGTACACCTAACCCGCAAATCTTTGGACTGTGGGAGGAAACCGGAGCACCCGGAGGAAACCCACGCAGACACGGGGAGGACGTGCAGACTCCGCACAGACAATGACCCAAGCCGGAATCGAACCTGGGACCATGGAGCTGTGAAGCAATTGCGCTATCCACAATGCTACCGTGCTGCCCTTAAGAACAAATAAATCTACACTATATCATTTTACCGTCATCCATGTACCTATCCAATAGCTGCTTGAAGGTACCTAATGTTTCCGACTCAACTACTTCCACAGGCAGTGCATTCCATGCCCCCACTACTCTCTGGGTAAAGAACCTACCTCTGATATCCCTCCTATATCTTCCACCTTTCACCTTAAATTTATGTCCCCTTGTAATGGTGTGTTCCACCCGGGGAAAAAGTCTCTGACTGTCTACTCTATCTATTCCCCTGATCATCTTATAAACCTCTATCAAGTCGCCCCTCATCCTTCTCCGCTCTAATGAGAAAAGGCCTAGCACCCTCAACCTTTCCTCGTAAGACCTACTCTCCATTCCAGGCAACATCCTGGTAAATCTTCTTTGCACCTTTTCCAGAGCTTCGACATCCTTCCTAAAATGAGGCGACCAGAACTGTACACAATACTCCAAATGTGGCCTTACCAAAGTTTTGTACAGCTGCATCATCACCTCACGGCTCTTAAATTCAATCCCTCTGTTAATGAACGCGAGCACACCATAGGCCTTCTTTACAGCTCTATCCACTTGAGTGGCAACTTTCAAAGATGTATGAACATAGACCCCAAGATCTCTCTGCTCCTCCACATTGCCAAGAACTCTACCGTTAACCCTATATTCCGCATTCATATTTGTCCTTCCAAAATGGACAACCTCACACTTTTCAGCGTTAAACTCCATCTGCCACTTCTCAGCCCAGCTCTGCATCCTATCCATGTATTTTTGTAGCCGACAACAGCCCTCCTTACTACCCACAACTCCACCAATCTTCGTATCGTCTGCAAATTTACTGACCCACCCTTCAACTCCCTCATCCAAGTCATTAATGAAAATCACAAACAGCAGAGGACCCAGAACTGATCCCTGCGGTACGCCACTGGTAACTGGGATCCAGGCTGAATATTTGCCATCCACCACCACTCTCTGACTTCTATCGGTTAGCCAGTTCGTTATCCAACTGGCCAAATTTCCCACTATCCCATGCCTCCTTACTTTCTGCATAAGCCTACCATGGGGAACTTTATCAAATGCCTTACTAAAATCCATGTACACTACATCCACTGCTTTACCTTCATCCACATGCTTGGTCACCTCCTCAAAGAATTCAATAAGATTTGTAAGGCAAGACCTACCCCTCACAAATCCGTGCTGACTATCCCTAATCAAGCAGTGTCTTTCCAGATGCTCAGAAATCCTATCCTTCAGTACCCTTTCCATTACCTTGCCTACCACCGAAGTAAGACTACCTGCATCAATCATCTTAGTGACCTCCTCGAAAAACTCTATCAAGTTATTGAGACACGACCTCCCCTTCACAAAACCGTGCTGCCTCTCACTAATACATCCATTTGCTTCCAAATGGGAGTAGATCCTGTCTCGAAGTATTCTCTCCAGTAATTTCCCTACCACTGAAGTAAGGCTCACCGGCCTGTAGTTCCCGGGATTATCCTTGCTACCTTTCTTAAACAGAGGAACAACATTGGCTATTCTCCAGTCCTCCGGGGCATCCCCTGAAGACAGCGAGGATCCAAAGATTTCTGTCAAGGCCTCAGCAATTTCCTCTCCAGCCTCCTTCAGTATTCTGGGGTAGATCCCATCAGGCCCTGGGGACTTATCTACCTTAATATTTGTTAAGAACCCAACACCTCGTCTTTTTGGATCACAATGTGACCCAGGCTATCTACACCCCCTTCTCCAGACTCAACATCTGCCAATTCCTTCTCTTTTGTGAATACTGATGCAAAGTATTCATTTAGTACCTCGCCCATTTCCTCTGGCTCCACACATAGATTCCCTTGCCTATCCTTCAGAGGGCCAACCCTTTCCCTGGCTACCCTCTTGCTCTTACATTAGGTTTACATTCACTACTGAGAACATTTATAATTATGAATTCACCAAATGATCCAGAGATAGTCTTTTCATGGCAGAGATATCAACAGTACACCTGCTCTGTCTGGCTTCAGCTCCAACACTGACAACAAATCTAAAACACACCCTGGAGCAAACAGCCAAAACGAAAGTAAAAAGCGGACAGACAGCCCATCTCCACCCACTCTCTGACATCACTGCAGTAATAAACACCCATTTCTGTAAGGTACTTCACTATAGATATTTATATACATACCCATTATAAACATCCATTTCTTACAGGTACTCGCACATGACAGTGTCTGTGTGTGTGTGTCTGTGAGTGTGTGCATTAGAGTCTCCATGTGTCTGTGGGTGGGTGTATGTATGTCTTTGTGTCTGTGAGAGTGTGAATACGTGTCTGTGTGTTTGTGTGTATTAGTGTCTCTATGTGTGTCTGTGAGTGTGTGCATTGGTGTTTGTGTGTGAGAGTGTGTGTATGAGTGTGCGCGTGTGACTTTGAGTGTCTGTTTGTGTGTGTATCAGTCTGTGTGTGTGTCTGAGTATTTATTAGTGTATCTGCTTGTCAGTGAGTGTGTGTATTAGTGTATGTGTGTCCTCGAATGTGTGTATTAGTGCCTGTGTATCTGTGTGTGGCTTTGTGTATTTATGAGTTTGTGTATTCGTGCCTCTGTCTGTGTCTTTGTGTGTGTATTCGTGTCTGTGTGTGTGTGTGTGTATTCCTGTCTGTGTGTGATTGTGTGTATTAGTGTCCCTGTGTGTTTGAATGTATCTATCAGTCTATCTGTGTATGTCTGTGTGTGTGAATTGTAGTGTATATGTGTCTGTAAGTGTGTACATTAGTGTCTCTGTGTGTCAGTGAGTGTGTGAATTAGTGTCTCTGGGTGTCTGTAAGTGTCTGTGTTAGTGTCTCTGTGCGTCAGTGAGTGTGTATATTAGTGTTTGTGTGTGTCTGTGAGTGTGTGTATTAGTGCCTGCGTGTGTGAGTGTGTGCATTAGTGTCTGTGTGTCTGCGGTTTTGTGTATTAGTGTCTGTGTGTGTCTGTGAGTGTATGTATCAGTGCCCCTGTGTGTGTGTGTGTGATAGTATTATTGTCTGTGTGCGTCTGTGAGTGTGTTTATTACTGTACCTGTGAGACTGAGAGTGTGTATTAGTGCCTGTGGGTGAGTGTGTGTATTATTGTGACTGTTTCTCTGAGTGTGTATATTACTGACTCTATGTGTCAGTGAGTGTGTGTATTAGTGTATGTGTGTGTGTGTGTGGATTAGCGTGTGTGTGTGTCTGTGAGTGTGTGCATTGGTGTTTGTGTGTGAGAGTGTGTGTATTAGTGTGCGTGTGTGTGTGTCTGAGCGTCTGTTTGTGTGTGTATTAGTCTGTGTGTGTGTCTGAGTATGTATTAGTGTATCTGCTTGTCAATGAGTGTGTGTATTAATATATATGTGTCGTTTTGTGTGTGTATTAGTGTATGTGTATGTCTCTGTGTGTGCACTAGTGTATCTGTGTGTGGCTGTGTGTATTTATGAGTTTGTGTATTCGTGCCTCTGCCTGTGTCTTTGTGTGTGTATTGGTGACTGTGTGTGTGTGTATTCGTGTCTGTGCTTGTGTCTGTGAGTGTGTATTATTGTCTCTGTGTGAGTGTGTGTGTATTCGTGTCTCTGTGTCTGTGAGTGTGAATTAGTGTCCCTGTGTGTGTCTGTTTTGTGTGAGTGTGTGTATTAGTGTTTCTGTGTATGAGTGTGTGTATTGCTCGCTGTGTGTTTGTCTGTGAGTGTGTGTATTAGAGTCTCTGTGTGCCTGTGAGTGTGTGTATTGGTGTATCTGTGTATGTGTATTAGGCAGTGTGTGTGAGTGTGTGTGTGTATTAGAGTCTCTGTTTATGTCTGTGAGTGTATGTGTATTAGTGTATGTGTGTGTGTGTGAGCGTGTGCGCATTGGTGTCTTTGTGTGTGTGAGTGTATGTATTAGGGTCTATCTGTATGTCTGTGAGTGTGTATTTGTGTTTGCGTGTGTGTCTGTGTCTGTGTATTACTTTCTCTGTGTGAGTGTGTATTTGCGTCCCTGTGTGTGTCTGTGAGTGTGTGTATTACTGTCTGTGTGTGAGTGTGTGCATTAGTGTGTGTGTATTACTGTGAGTGTGTGTGTTTGTCTGTGAGTATGTATTAGTGTATCTGCGTGTCATTGCGTGTGTGTATGTGTATCTTTGTGTGTGTGAGTGAATTTGTGCATAAATGCCTTTCTGTGGGGCTGGGAATGATGTGTCTATTAGTTTCTGTGTGTGTATTCGTGTCTCTGTGTGTCTGTGGTGTATGTATTAGTGTCTGCATGTATTAGTGTGTGTGTGTCTGTGAGTTTGTATCAGTGTATCTGCGTGCCAGTGAGTGTGTGTATTACTGTCTCTGTATGCCTTTGAGTGTGTGTGTTAGTGCCTCTGTTTCTGTGAGTGTTTGTATTCGTGTATCTGTGTCAGTGAGTGTGTGTATTTGTGTCTGTTTGTGAGTGTGTGCATTAGTGTCTTTGTGAGTGTGTATTAGTACCTTTGTGCGTGAGTGTATTACTGTCGCTGTGTGTGTGTGTGCGAGTTTTAGTGTCTGTGAGTGTGAGTGTATTACTGTGTGTGTGAGTGTTAGTGTCTGTGTGAGTGTGAGTTTATTACAGTCTCTGTATGTGTGTGTGTATTACTGTCTCTGTATGTGTGTTTGTGAGTGTGTGTCAGTGTCTCTGTGTGTGTGAGTGTTAGTGTCTGTGTGAGTGTGAGTGTATCACTGTCTCTGTCTATGTGTATGTGAGAGTGTGTCAGTTTATGTGTGTGCAAGTGTTAGTGTCTGTGTGAGTGTATAACTGTCTCTGTATTTGTGTGTGAGTGTCTGTGTGTGAGTGTGTTAGTGTCTGTGTGAATGTGAGTGTATTACTGTATGTGTGTTAGTGTCTCTTTGTGTGTGAGTGTATTACTGTATGTGTGTGTGTGAGTGTGCGTCAGTGTGTGTGTGAATGCATTACTGCCCTGTATGTGCGTGTGTGTCAGTGCCTGTGTGTGTGTGAGTTTGTTAGTGTCTGTGTGAGTGTGAGTGTATTACTGTCCCTGTACGTGTGTGTGAGTGCGTGTCAGTGTCTGTATATGTGAGTGTGTTAGTGTCTGTGTGAGTGTGAGGGTATTACTGGCTCTGTCTGTGTGTGTGTGTGTCAGCGTGTGTCAGTGTCTGTGTGTGTCTGTGTGAGTGTATTACTGTCTCTGTCTGCGTGAGTGTGAGTGGATTACTGTCTCTGTATGTGTGCGTGCGTGTTACTGTGTGTGTGAGAGAGTGTGTTACTGTGTCTGTGTGTTAGTGTGTCTGTCTATGTGTGTGTGAGTGTGTGAATGTGTTAGTGTCTGCGTGAGTGTGAGGGCATTACTGTCTCTGTCTGTATGTGAGTGTGTGTGTCAGTGTCTCTGTGTGTGTGAGAGTGTATTACTGTATGTGTGTGTGTGTGTGTGTGTTAGTGTCTGTGTGAGAATAAGTGTATTACTGTCTCTGCCTGTGTGTTTGTGAGTGTGTGTCAGTGTATGTGTGTGTGTGAGTGTATTACTGTCTCTGCGTGTGTGTGTGTTAGTGTGTGTGTGAGTGTGTTTCTGTCTGTGTGTGTGTTAGTGTGTGTGTGAGCGTGTTACTGTCTCTATGTGTATGTGCGAGTGTGTTAGTGTCTCTGTCTCTGTGAGTGTGTGTGTGTGTGTTACTGTCTCTGTGAGTGTGTGTCTGTGTGTGTGTGAGTGTTACGTTCTTTGTTTGTGTGTGCCTGTGTGTGTATTTGTAATTTATTTGACTTCCTCAACACCACACCGACCATACTTGTGATGTCTTTCCCAGGCTGATGTATAATTTCATTGTGTATTTCCCTTCCTCACAGTGAACCTCATCACAATTGTGGTCCTGAAGAGAAGAAACTGTGGGCTGTCCAAATGTGTGACTTGTTACCTGTTGGCCATGGCAGTGGGGGATCTACTGGTCGTTATTCTCGACCTGATATTCAGACACATTCCCATTGTATTTATTGAACAGTTTAATTTCCTGGAGTCCATCCCCGTGTGTAATATCCACGCCGCCCTGCTTTATGCAGCCACTGACTGTTCTGTCTGGTTCACCGTCACTTTCACCTTTGATCGATTTGTGGCCATTTGTTGCCCGAGGCTGAAAAGTAAACATTGCAGCGAGAAAACGGCGGCTGTGGTTCTGGGGACAGTGACTGTGCTGAGCTGTCTGAAGGACATTTCCTGGGGGTTCATGATGACCGGTGGGTATTGGTTGGGGAACAACCCCTGGTTTTGTTTCGTCACAAAGGATGTTGAGTCCTCTCCGGTCTGGGGAACAATCGAGTTCCTCCACAACATTCTAACCCCGGGTGTTCCATTCGCCCTGATTCTGCTGCTCAATGTTCTCACCGTCAGACACATTGTCCTGAGCAGCAGGGCCCGCAGGAGACTCCGGGCTCACAGCAGTGGGCACAGTGCCAGAGACCCAGAGATGGAGAGTCGGAGCAAATCCGTCATTTTACTCTTCATTATCTCCGCCAATTTCATTCTATTATGGTCAACGTTAATGTTTTATTCTATATGGTACCGGATGTGGTGGCTGGGGTATATGTCTATATGGTTAGATTCTTATGTTCAGGAATTGGGCTTCATGCTGCAGCTCCTGAGTTGCTGCACAAACACCGCGATTTACGCCGTGACACAGACTCAGTTCAGGCAGCAGTTGAAAAATGTGCTGAAAGTTCCCTTTAGTTCAATTCTTCAATTCATTAAATTCTGAGAGGAAACCCCACACACTCGGCATCTCTCTCCTCGCACTGCCGGTAAAACGCACCATCCCCAGCCAGCCTCACCCTGACTTACCATGCTGCATTACCAGGACTATCAGTGGGTGGGTGTGACTCCCCCCATTGCCGATCAGCTGGGTGTGTGCTTCCGCACATTGCCCATCAGCTGGGCGTGTCCTTCCCCCCCCCATTGCCGATCAGCTGGGTGTGTGCTTCTCCGCATTGCCGATCAGCTGGGTGTGTGCTTCTCCGCATTGCCGATCAGCTGGGTGCGTGCTTCCCCGCATTGCCGATCAGCTGGGAGAGTCCTTCCCCGCATTGCCGATCAGCTGGGTCTTTCCTTCCCCCCATTGCCGATCAGCTGGGTGTGTGCTTCCCCCCCATTGCCGATCAGCTGGGTGTGTCCTTCCCCCCATTACCGATCAGATGGGTCTGTTCTTTCCCCCATTGCCGAACAGCTGGGTGTGTGCTTCCCCCATTGCGGATCAGCTGGATCTGTCCTTCCCCCCATTGCCGATCAGGTGGAAGTGTGTGCTTCCCCCATTGCCGATCAGCTGGGTCTGTCCTTCCCCCCATCGCCGATCAGCTGGGTGTCTGCTTCCCCCATTGCCGATCAGCTGGGTCTGTCCTTCCCCCATTGCCGATCAGGTGAGAGTGTGCTTCCCCCATTGCCGATCAGCTGGGTCTGTCCTTCCCCCATTGCCGATCAGCTTGGACTGTGCTTCCCCCATTGCATATCAGCTGGGTGTGTGCTTCCCCGCATTGCCGATAAGCTGGGTGTGTGCTTCCCCGCAGTGCCGATCAGCTGGGTGTGTGCTACCCCCCATTGCCGATCAGCTGGGTCTGTCCTTCCTCCCATT
This sequence comes from Scyliorhinus torazame, assembly GCF_047496885.1. Lineage (NCBI taxonomy): Eukaryota > Metazoa > Chordata > Chondrichthyes > Carcharhiniformes > Scyliorhinidae > Scyliorhinus > Scyliorhinus torazame. The sequence continues at coordinate 11,416,949 of NC_092729.1, read as the reverse complement.
GCCGATCAGCTCGGTTTGTCCTTCCCCCCATTGCTGATCAGCTGGGTGTGTGCCTCCCCCTATTGCCGATCAGCTGGGTGTGTGCTACCCCCCATTGACGATCAGCTGGGACTATCCTTCCCCCCATTGCCGATCAGCTGGGGGTGTGCTTCCCCCATTGCCGATCAGCTGGGAGTGTGCGTCCCCCCATTGCCGATCAGCTAGGTGCGTGCTTCCCCCATTGCCGATCAGCTGGCTGTGTCCTTCCCCCATTGACGATCAGCTGGGACTGACCTTCCCCCCATTGCCGATCAGCTGGCTGTGTCCTTCCCCCATTGACGATCAGCTGGGACTGACCTTCCCCCCATTGCCGATCAGCTGGGTGTGTCCTTCCCCACATTTCCGATCAGCTGGATCTGTCCTTCCCCCCATTGCCGATCAGTTGTGTGTGTGCTTCCCCCCATTGCTGATCAGCTGGGTGTGTGCTTCCCCCCATTGCCGATCAGTTGGGTGTGTGCTTCCCCCCATTGCCGATCAGCTGGGTGTGTCCTTCCCCGCATTGCCGATCAGCTGGGTATGTCCTTCCCCGCATTGCTGATCAGCTGGGTGTGTCCTTTCCCCCATTGCCGATCAGCTGGGTCTGTCCTTCCCCCCATTGCCGATCAGCTGGGTGTGTGCTTCCCCCCCATTGCCGATCAGTTGGGTGTGTGCTTCCCCCCATTGCCGATCAGCTGTGTCTGTCCTTCCCCCCCATTGCCGATCAGCTGGGTGTGTGCTTCCCCCCATTGCCGATCAGTTGGGTGTGTGCTTCCCCCCATTGCCGATCAGCTGTGTCTGTCCTTCCCCACCAATGCCGCTCAGCTGGGTGTGTGCTTCCCCCCATTGCCGATCAGCTGGGTGTGTGCTTCCCCCCATTGCCGATCAGCTGGGTGTGTCCTTCCCCCCATTGCCGATCAGCTGGGTGTGTGCTTCCCCGCATTGCCGATCAGCTGGGAGTGTGCTTCCCCCATTGCCGATCAGCTGGATCTGTCCTTCCCCCCATTGCCAATCAGCTGGGTGTGTGCTTCCCCCCATTGCCGATCAGCTGGGAGTTTGCTTCCCTCCATTGCCGATCAGCTGGGTCTATCCATCCCCCCATTGCCGATCAGCTGGATGTGTGCTTCCCCCCATTGCCGATCAGCTGGGTGTGTGCTTCCCCCCATTGCCGATCAGCTGGATCTGTCCTTCCCCACATTGCCGATCAGCTGGATGTGTGCTTCCCCGCATTGCCGATAAGCTGGGTCTGTCCTTCCCCGCATTGCCGATCATCTGGGTGTGTGCTTCCCCGAATTGCCGATCAGCTGGGTCTATCCTTCCCCACATTGCCGATCAGCTGGGTTTGTGCTTCCCCGCATTGCCGATCAGCTGGGAGTGTGCCTCCCCCATTGCCAATCAGCTGGTTGTGTCCTTCCCCGTATTGCCGATCAGCTGGGTCTGTCCTTCGCCCCCATTCCCGATCAGCTGGGTGTGTGCTTCCTCGCATTGCCGATCAGTTGGGTGTGTGCTTCCCCGCATTGCCGATCAGCTGCGTGTATGCTTCCTCCCATTGCCGATCAGCTGCGTGTGTGCTTCCCCCAATTACCGATCAGATGGGTGTGTGCCTCACACTTAAGCACAGTCTATGCAGCAGACTGTGCCCCAGACAGGGACAGAGACTGAGACCCAGAGAGACACAGAGACACAGACAGAGGTACAGAGAGACAAAGACAGAGACAGGGGCACAGACAGAGACACAGACAGTGACATAGACACAGACAGAGACAGAGACACAGACAGAGACACAGACAGAGACACAGATACAGACACACACACAGACACAGACAGAGGCAGAGACGCAGATAGAGACACAAACACAGAAACAGACAGACACAGAGACACAGACAGAGACAGCGGCAGTGACACAGACAGAGACACAGACAGAGATACAGAGACAGACAGAGACAGAGAAAGAGACACAGCCAGAGACACAGACAGAAACACAGACAGAGATACAGATAGAGACACAGATAGAGACACATATAGGGACATAGGCACAACAGGGACACAGACACAGAGAGAGAGATACAGACACAGACAGAGACACAGACAGAGAGGGAGACAGAGACACCGGCACAGACAGAGACAGAATCACAGACAGGGACACAGACACAAACAGAGACACAAAGACACAAACACAGAGACTCTGACAGAGACACAGACATAGACACAGACACAGGCAGAGACACAGGCAGAGACACAGACGGAGACACAGACAGGGACACAGACAGAGAGGGAGACAGAGACACCGACACAGACAGAGACAGAATCACAGACAGAGACACAGACACAAACAGAGACACAAAGACACAAACACAAACAGAGACTCAGACACAGGCACAGACAGGGACACAGACTGAGACAGGGACACGGGCAGACACAGAGACACAGAATTCGACACAGACACAGACGGAGACACAGACAGAGACACAGACAGAGAGAGCAACAGAGACAGCGACAGAGACTGCGACACAGATAGACACAGACGGAGTCACAGACAGCGACATTGACACAGACAGAGACACAGACAGAGACACAGACAGAGACAGGGACACAGGCACAGAGAGAGACACAGGCACATATATAGACAGAGACACAGACACAGACATAGACAGAGAAACAGACAGAAACAGCGACAGAGACAGAGACAGCGGCACAGACAGACACAGACAGAGACACAGACACAGACAGAGACAGGCACACAGGCACAGATATAGACAGAGACGCAAACAGAGACAGGGACACAGGCACAGACAGAGACACAGGCACAGACAGAGACACAGACACAGATACAGACAGAGACACAGGCACAGATACAGACACAGACAGAGAAACAGACAGAAACAGACAGAAACACAGACAGAGAGAGAATTGGACACTTACAGGCAGAGACACAGGCAGAGATTTACCATTCTGCATTACCAGGAGAGACTGTCGGTGGGTGGGTATGACTCCCGCATGGCCGATCAGCTGGGTCAGTGCGACTCCCCCATGGCCGATCATTTGGGTCAGTCTGACTCCCCCATGGCCGAGGAGCTGGGTCTGTGTGACTCCCCCATGACCGATCAGCTGGGTCAGTGTGACTCCCCCATGGCCGATCAACTGGGTCAGTGTGACTCTCCCATGGCCGATCAGCTGGTTCAGTGTGACTCCCCTATGGCCGATCAGCTGGTTCAGTGTGACTCACACATGGCCCATTAGCTGTGTCTGTGCTTCCCCCCATTGCCGATCAGCTGGGAGTGTGCTTCCCCCCACGGCTGATCAGCTGGGTGTGTGCTTCATCCCCATTGCCGCTGAGCTGGGTCTGTGTGACACCCCCAATGCCGATCAGCTGGATGTGTGCTTCTCCCCATTGCCGATCAGCTGGGTATGTGCCTCCACCATGGCCGATCAGCTGGGTGTGTGTGACTCCCCCAATGCCGATCAGCTGGGTGGGTGCCTCACACCGAAACACTGTCTGTGCAGCAGAATATGCCCCAGACAGAGACAGAGACTGAGACACTGACAGACACTGAGATACAGAGAGAGACAGAAAGTGAGACACAGACACCGACAGACAGAGAGACACAGACAGAGGCAGAGACAGAGACTGAGACACAGACAGACACAGAGAGAGATACAGACAGACACAGAGACAGAGATACAGACAGAGACACAGACATAGACAGAGACACAGTCAGAGACAGAGACACAGACAGACACAGAGACACAGACAGGGACACAGACAGAGACAGGGGCACAGGCAGAGACAGGGACACAGACAGAGAGACAGAGACAGAGACAGAGACACAGACGAACACAGCGACACAGACAGAGACACAAACAGAGTTTGGGGGGAGCATTTCCAGTGCTGTCTGTGTGGGGAGCATTGGAAGAGACACAGACTGTGGGGTGGTGTACTGACAGTGCTGGAAGTGGGGGAGCACTGGCATTTCTGGCTGTGTGGGGAGCACTGGCAGTGTTAGCTGTGGAGGGAACTCTGGCAGTGCTGGTTGTGGGGAGCAGTGGCAGTGCTGGCTGTGGGGCGGAGAACCGGCTGTCGGGGGAGAACCGGCAGTGGTGGTTGTGGGGGAGCACTGGCAGTACTGGCTGCAAGGGGGAGCTCAGGCAGTGCTGTCTGTGTGGCGGAAGCACAGACAGTGCTGGCTGTGCGTGGGGAGCATTGGCAGTGCTGGCTGTGTGGGTGGAGCAATGGCAGTGCTAGTTGTGGAGGGGAGCACTGGCTGTGGATGGGAGCATTGCAAGTGCTGGCCTTGGGAGGGTGGAGCACAGACAGTGCTGGCTGTGTGGGGGGAGCACTGACCGTGCTGGCTGTGTGTTGGGAGCACTGACAGTGCTGGCTGTGTGTTGGGAGCACTGACAGTGCTGGCTGTGTGGGGGAGCACTGACAGTGCTGGCTATGTGGGGAGAGCACTGACAGTGCTGGCTGTGTGGGGGAGCACTGACAGTGCTGGCAGTTTGAGGGGAGCACTGACAGTGCTGGCTGTGTGGGGGAGCACTGACAGTGCTGGCTGTGTGGTGGGAGCATTGGCAGTGCTGGTTGAGTGGGGGGAGCAATGACAGTGCTGGCTGTGTGGTGGGAGCACTGACAGTGCTGGTAAGTGGGGTGAGCACGGACAGTGCTGGCTGTGTGGTGGGAGCACTGACATTGCTGGCTGTGTGGGGGAGCACTGACAGTGCTGTCTGTGTGGGGGAGCACTGACAGTACTGGCTGTGTGGGGGAGCAATGACAGTGCTGGCTGTGCGGGGGAGCACTGACAGTGCTGGCTGTGTGGGGGTGCACTGACGGTGCTGGGTGTGTGGGGGGAACACTGACAGTGCTGGCTGTGTGGGGGGAGCACTGACAGTGCTGGCTGTGTGGGGGGAGAATTGACAGTGCTGGCTGTGTGGGGGAGCACTGACAGTGCTGGCTGTGTGGGGGAGCACTGACAGTGCTGGCTATGTGTGGGGGGGGGGGCGGACTTACAGGGCTGGCTGTGTGGGGGAGCACTGACAGTGCTGGCTGTGTGGTGGGAGAACAGACAGTGCTGGCTGTGTGGGGGAGCACTGACAGTGCTGGCTGTGTGGGGGGAGCACTGACAGTGCTGGCTGTGTGGGGGAGCACTAAGAGTGCTGGCTGTGTGGGGAGCACTGACTGTGCTGGCTGTGTGGGGGAGGACTGACAGTGCTGGCTGTGTATGGGGAACACTGACATTGCTGGCTGTGTGGGTGGAGCACTGACAGTGCTGGCTGTGTGGGGGGAGCCTTGACAGTGCTGGCTGTGTGGAGGGAGCACTGACAGTGCTGGCTGTGTGGGGGAGCACTGACAGTGCTGGCTATGTGTGGGGGGGGTGCACTGACAGGGCTGGCTGTGTGGGGGGAGCACTGACAGTGCTGGCTGTGTGGTGGGAGCACTGACAGTGCTGGCTGTGTGGTGGGAGCACTGACAGTGCTGGCTGTGTGGGGGAGGACTGACAGTGCTGGCTGTGTTGGGGGAGCACTGACAGTGCTGGCTGTGTGGGGAGCGGTGACACAGTGCTGGCTGTGTGGAGGGAGGACTGACAGTGCATGCTGTGTGGGGGGAGCACTGATCGTGCTGGCTGTGTGAGGGAGCACTGACAGTGCTGGCTGTGTGGTGGGCGCACTGACAGTGCTGGCTGCGCGTGGGGAGCACTGACAGTGCTGGCTGTGTGGGGGAGCACTGACAGTGCTGGCTATGTGGGGAGAGCACTGACAGTGCTGGCTGTGTGGGGGAGCACTGACAGTGCTGGCAGTTTGAGGGGAGCACTGACAGTGCTGGCTGTGTGGGGGAGCACTGACAGTGCTGGCTGTGTGGTGGGAGCATTGGCAGTGCTGGTTGAGTGGGGGGAGCAATGACAGTGCTGGCTGTGTGGTGGGAGCACTGACAGTGCTGGTAAGTGGGGTGAGCACGGACAGTGCTGGCTGTGTGGTGGGAGCACTGACAGTGCTGGCTGTGTGGGGGAGCACTGACAGTGCTGTCTGTGTGGGGGAGCACTGACAGTACTGGCTGTGTGGGGGAGCAATGACAGTGCTGGCTGTGCGGGGGAGCACTGACAGTGCTGGCTGTGTGGGGGTGCACTGACGGTGCTGGGTGTGTGGGGGGAACACTGACAGTGCTGGCTGTGTGGGGGGAGCACTGACAGTGCTGGCTGTGTGGGGGGAGAATTGACAGTGCTGGCTGTGTGGGGGAGCACTGACAGTGCTGGCTGTGTGGGGGAGCACTGACAGTGCTGGCTATGTGTGGGGGGGGGGGGCGGACTTACAGGGCTGGCTGTGTGGGGGGAGCACTGACAGTGCTGGCTGTGTGGTGGGAGAACAGACAGTGCTGGCTGTGTGGGGGAGCACTGACAGTGCTGGCTGTGTGGGGGGAGCACTGACAGTGCTGGCTGTGTGGGGGAGCACTAAGAGTGCTGGCTGTGTGGGGAGCACTGACTGTGCTGGCTGTGTGGGGGAGGACTGACAGTGCTGGCTGTGTATGGGGAACACTGACATTGCTGGCTGTGTGGGTGGAGCACTGACAGTGCTGGCTGTGTGGGGGGAGCCTTGACAGTGCTGGCTGTGTGGAGGGAGCACTGACAGTGCTGGCTGTGTGGGGGAGCACTGACAGTGCTGGCTATGTGTGGGGGGGGGGGTGCACTGACAGGGCTGGCTGTGTGGGGGGAGCACTGACAGTGCTGGCTGTGTGGTGGGAGCACTGACAGTGCTGGCTGTGTGGTGGGAGCACTGACAGTGCTGGCTGTGTGGGGGAGGACTGACAGTGCTGGCTGTGTTGGGGGAGCACTGACAGTGCTGGCTGTGTGGGGAGCGGTGACACAGTGCTGGCTGTGTGGAGGGAGGACTGACAGTGCTGGCTGTGTGGGGGGAGCACTGATCGTGCTGGCTGTGTGAGGGAGCACTGACAGTGCTGGCTGTGTGGTGGGCGCACTGACAGTGCTGGCTGCGCGTGGGGAGCACTGACAGTGCTGGCTGTGTGGTGGGGGCACTGACAGTGCTGGCTGTGTGGTGGGAGCACTGACAGTGCTGGCTTTGTGGTGGGAGCACTGACAGTGCTGGCTGTTTGGGGGGAGCACTGACAGTGCTGGCTGTGTGGGAGGAGAACTGACAGTGCTGGCTGTGTGGAGGGAGCACTGACAGTGCTGTGTGTGTGGGGGAGCACTGACAGTGCTGGCTGTGTGGGGGAGCACTGACAGTGCTGACTTTGTGGTGGTGCACTGACGGTGCTGGCTGTGGGGGGAGCACTGACAGTGCTGGCTGTGTCGAGGGAGCACTGACAGTGCTGGCTGTGTGGGGGAGCACTGACAGTGCTGGCTGTGTGGGGGAGCACAGACAGTGCTGGCTGTGTGGGGGTGCACTGACGGTGCTGGCTGTGTGGGGGGAACACTGACAGTGCTGGCTGTGTGGGGGGAGCACTGACAGTGCTGGCTGTGTGGGGGAGACCTGACAGTGCTGGCTATGTGGGGGGGGAGGGCACTGACAGTGCTGGCTGTGTGGGGGGAGCGCTGACAGTGCTGGCTGTGTGGTGGGAGCACTGACAGTGCTGGCTGTGTGGTAGGAGCACTGACAGTGCTGGCTGTATGGGGAGGACTGACAGTGCTGGCTGTGTGGGGGGAGCACTGACAGTGCTAGCTGTGTGGGTAGCACTGACAGTGCTGGCTGTGTGGAGGGAGGACTGACAGTGCTGGATGTGTGGGGTTAGAACTGACAGTGCAGGCTGTGTGGGAGAGCACTGGCAGTGCTGGCTGTGTGGTGGGTGCACTGACAGTGCTGGCTGCGCAGGGGACCACTGACAGTGCTGGCTGTGTGGTGGGAGCACTGACAGTGCTGGCTGTGTGGTGGGAGCACTGACAGTGCTGGCTGTGTGGTGGGAGCAGTGACAGTGCTGACTGTGTGGTGGGAGCACTGACAGTGCTGGCTGTGTGGTGGGAGCACTGACAGTGCTGGCTGTGTGGTGGGAGCACTGACAGTGCTGGCTGTATGGGGAGGACTGACAGTGCTGGCTGTGTGGGGGGAGCACTGACAGTGCTAGCTGTGTGGGTAGCACTGACAGTGCTGGCTGTGTGGAGGGAGGACTGACAGTGCTGGATGTGTGGGGTTAGCACTGACAGTGCAGGCTGTGTGGGAGAGCACTGGCAGTGCTGGCTGTGTGGTGGGGGCACTGACAGTGCTGGCTGTGTGGTGGGAGCACTGACAGTGCTGGCTTTGTGGTGGGAGCACTGACAGTGCTGGCAGTTTGGGGGGAGCACTGACAGTGCTGGCTGTGTGGGAGGAGAACTGACAGTGCTGGCTGTGTGGAGGGAGCACTGACAGTGCTGTGTGTGTGGGGGAGCACTGACAGTGCTGGCTGTGTGGGGGAGCACTGACAGTGCTGGCTGTGTGGGGGGAGCACTGACAGTGCTGGCTGTGTGGGGGGAGAATTGACAGTGCTGGCTGTGTGGGGGAGCACTGACAGTGCTGGCTATGTGTGGGGGGGGGGCGGACTTACAGGGCTGGCTGTGTGGGGGGAGCACTGACAGTGCTGGCTGTGTGGTGGGAGAACAGACAGTGCTGGCTGTGTGGGGGAGCACTGACAGTGCTGGCTGTGTGGGGGGAGCACTGACAGTGCTGGCTGTGTGGGGGAGCACTAAGAGTGCTGGCTGTGTGGGGAGCACTGACTGTGCTGGCTGTGTGGGGGAGGACTGACAGTGCTGGCTGTGTATGGGGAACACTGACATTGCTGGCTGTGTGGGTGGAGCACTGACAGTGCTGGCTGTGTGGGGGGAGCCTTGACAGTGCTGGCTGTGTGGAGGGAGCACTGACAGTGCTGGCTGTGTGGGGGAGCACTGACAGTGCTGGCTATGTGTGGGGGGGGGTGCACTGACAGGGCTGGCTGTGTGGGGGGAGCACTGACAGTGCTGGCTGTGTGGTGGGAGCACTGACAGTGCTGGCTGTGTGGTGGGAGCACTGACAGTGCTGGCTGTGTGGGGGAGGACTGACAGTGCTGGCTGTGTTGGGGGAGCACTGACAGTGCTGGCTGTGTGGGGAGCGGTGACACAGTGCTGGCTGTGTGGAGGGAGGACTGACAGTGCTGGCTGTGTGGGGGGAGCACTGATCGTGCTGGCTGTGTGGGGGTGCACTGACAGTGCTGGCTGCGCGTGGGGAGCACTGACAGTGCTGGCTGTGTGGTGGGGGCACTGACAGTGCTGGCTGTGTGGTGGGAGCACTGACAGTGCTGGCTTTGTGGTGGGAGCACTGACAGTGCTGGCTGTTTGGGGGGAGCACTGACAGTGCTGGCTGTGTCGGAGGAGAACTGACAGTGCTGGCTGTGTGGAGGGAGCACTGACAGTGCTGTGTGTGTGGGGGAGCACTGACAGTGCTGGCTGTGTGGGGGAGCACTGACAGTGCTGACTTTGTGGTGGTGCACTGACGGTGCTGGCTGTGGGGGGAGCACTGACAGTGCTGGCTGTGTCGAGGGAGCACTGACAGTGCTGGCTGTGTGGGGGAGCACTGACAGTGCTGGCTGTGTGGGGGAGCACAGACAGTGCTGGCTGTGTGGGGGTGCACTGACGGTGCTGGCTGTGTGGGGGGAACACTGACAGTGCTGGCTGTGTGGGGGGAGCACTGACAGTGCTGGCTGTGTGGGGGAGACCTGACAGTGCTGGCTATGTGGGGGGGGGGGGCACTGACAGTGCTGGCTGTGTGGGGGGAGCGCTGACAGTGCTGGCTGTGTGGTGGGAGCACTGACAGTGCTGGCTGTGTGGTGGGAGCACTGACAGTGCTGGCTGTATGGGGAGGACTGACAGTGCTGGCTGTGTGGGGGGAGCACTGACAGTGCTAGCTGTGTGGGTAGCACTGACAGTGCTGGCTGTGTGGAGGGAGGACTGACAGTGCTGGATGTGTGGGGTTAGAACTGACAGTGCAGGCTGTGTGGGAGAGCACTGGCAGTGCTGGCTGTGTGGTGGGTGCACTGACAGTGCTGGCTGCGCAGGGGACCACTGACAGTGCTGGCTGTGTGGTGGGAGCACTGACAGTGCTGGCTGTGTGGTGGGAGCACTGACAGTGCTGGCTGTGTGGTGGGAGCAGTGACAGTGCTGACTGTGTGGTGGGAGCACTGACAGTGCTGGCTGTGTGGTGGGAGCACTGACAGTGCTGGCTGTGTGGTGGGAGCACTGACAGTGCTGGCTGTATGGGGAGGACTGACAGTGCTGGCTGTGTGGGGGGAGCACTGACAGTGCTAGCTGTGTGGGTAGCACTGACAGTGCTGGCTGTGTGGAGGGAGGACTGACAGTGCTGGATGTGTGGGGTTAGCACTGACAGTGCAGGCTGTGTGGGAGAGCACTGGCAGTGCTGGCTGTGTGGTGGGGGCACTGACAGTGCTGGCTGTGTGGTGGGAGCACTGACAGTGCTGGCTTTGTGGTGGGAGCACTGACAGTGCTGGCTGTTTGGGGGGAGCACTGACAGTGCTGGCTGTGTGGGAGGAGAACTGACAGTGCTGGCTGTGTGGAGGGAGCACTGACAGTGCTGTGTGTGTGGGGGAGCACTGACAGTGCTGGCTGTGTGGGGGAGCACTGACAGTGCTGACTTTGTGGTGGTGCACTGACGGTGCTGGCTGTGGGGGGAGCACTGACAGTGCTGGCTGTGTCGAGGGAGCACTGACAGTGCTGGCTGTGTGGGGGAGCACTGACAGTGCTGGCTGTGTGGGGGAGCACAGACAGTGCTGGCTGTGTGGGGGTGCACTGACGGTGCTGGCTGTGTGGGGGGAACACTGACAGTGCTGGCTGTGTGGGGGGAGCACTGACAGTGCTGGCTGTGTGGGGGAGACCTGACAGTGCTGGTTATGTGGGGGGGGGGGGCACTGACAGTGCTGGCTGTGTGGGGGGAGCGCTGACAGTGCTGGCTGTGTGGTGGGAGCACTGACAGTGCTGGCTGTGTGGTGGGAGCACTGACAGTGCTGGCTGTATGGGGAGGACTGACAGTGCTGGCTGTGTGGGGGGAGCACTGACAGTGCTAGCTGTGTGGGTAGCACTGACAGTGCTGGCTGTGTGGAGGGAGGACTGACAGTGCTGGATGTGTGGGGTTAGAACTGACAGTGCAGGCTGTGTGGGAGAGCACTGGCAGTGCTGGCTGTGTGGTGGGTGCACTGACAGTGCTGGCTGCGCAGGGGACCACTGACAGTGCTGGCTGTGTGGTGGGAGCACTGACAGTGCTGGCTGTGTGGTGGGAGCACTGACAGTGCTGGCTGTGTGGTGGGAGCAGTGACAGTGCTGACTGTGTGGTGGGAGCACTGACAGTGCTGGCTGTGTGGTGGGAGCACTGACAGTGCTGGCTGTGTGGTGGGAGAACTGACAGTGCTGGCTGTATGGGGAGGACTGACAGTGCTGGCTGTGTGGGGGGAGCACTGACAGTGCTAGCTGTGTGGGTAGCACTGACAGTGCTGGCTGTGTGGAGGGAGGACTGACAGTGCTGGATGTGTGGGGTTAGCACTGACAGTGCAGGCTGTGTGGGAGAGCACTGGCAGTGCTGGCTGTGTGGTGGGTGCACTGACAGTGCTGGCTGCGCGGGGGACCACTGACAGTGCTGGCTGTGTGGTGGGAGCACTGACAGTGCTGGCTGTGTGGTGGGAGCACTGACAGTGCTGGCTGTGTGGTGGGAGCACTGACAGTGCTGGCTGTAAAGGGGGAGCACTGACAGTGCTGGCTATGTGGGGAGCACTGACAGTGCTGGCTGTGTGGGGGAGCACTGACAGTGCTGGCTGTGTGGGGAGCACCGACAGTGCTGGCTGTGTGGTGGAGTACTGACATTGCTGGCTGTGTGGTGGGAGCACTGACAGTGCTGGCTGTGTGGTGGGAGCACTGACAGTGCAGGCTGTGTGGTGGGAGCACTGACAGTGCTGGCTGTGTGGTGGGAGCACTGACAGTGCTGGCTGTGTGGGGGGAACTGACATACAATCTACACTGTGAACTGACGTAAAATGGCTGCAGTGAGCTGATTTAAAATGGCCACCGTGAACTGTCATAAAATGGCCTCCGTGAACTGACATAAAATGGCCTCTGTGAACTGGCATATAATGGCTGCCGTGAGCTGACATAAAATGGCCACCGTGAACTGATATAAAATGGCCACCGTGAACTGACATTTAATAGCCACCGTGAACTGACATAAAATGGCCACCGTGATCTGACATAAAATTGTCACTGTGAACTGATATAAAATGGACACTGTGAACTGACATAAAATGGCTGCCGTGAACTGACATAAAATTGACACTGTGAACTGACATAAAATGGCCACCATGAAGTGACATAAAATGGCTACTGTGAACTGACATTAAATTGCCGACGGCTGATTGTGGATTTTGTTTTGACAGATTCGCAGAGAGAGACGGAGAGACGCAGAGACTGAGAGAGATGGAGAGGGGCGACCGCCCCCTCCCCCACCGAGATAGATCGAGAGGGAGGAACCCCCCCCCCCCCCACCGAGAGAGATGGAGAAGGGGACCGCACCCCCCATCGAGAGGACCACCCTACACCGAGTGAGGTGGAGAAGGGGACCACCCACCAAGCGAGATGGAGAAGGGGAACCCCCCCCCACTTAGAGAGATGGAGAGGGGGTAATTCCCCCCCCCCCCCACGCACCAAGAGAGATGGAGAGGGTAGAACCCCTCCCCCCACCGAGAGAGATGGCGAGGGGGAACCCCTCCACCGAGAGAGATGGCGAGGGGGGAACCCCTCCCCCCCACCGAGAGAGATGGAGAGGGGGACTCTCCCCCCCCCCCCCACCGAGAGAGATGGAGAGGGGGAATCCCCCCCACCGAGAGAGATGGAGAGGGGGGAACCTCCCCCCCAGTGAGAGAGATGGAGACGGGGGAACCCCTCCCCACAGAGAGAGATGGAGAAGGGGGAACCCCGCCCCCACCGAGAGAGATGGAGAGGGGGGAACCCCGCCCCCACCGAGAGAGTTGGAGAGGAAAGCTGCAGGGGATGGGCACAATGGAAATGTGGAGCTTGTTCAAGGAACAGCGACTGCGTGTCCTTGATAAGTATGTGCCTGTCAGGCAGGGAGGAAGTGGTCGAGCAAGGGAACCGTGGTTTACTAAGGCAGTCGAAACACTTGTCAAGAGGAAGAAGGAGGCTTATCATTGAATTTACAGTGCAGAAGGAGGCTATTCCGCCCATCGAGTCTGCACCGGCTCTTGGAAAGAACACCTTACCCAAGATCAACACCTCCACCCTATCCCGATAACACAGTAACCCCACCCAATACTAAGGGCAATTTTGGACACTAAGGGCAATTTATCATGGCCAATCCACCTAACCTTGAAATCTTTGGACTGTGGGAGGAAACCGGAGCACCCGGAGGAAACCCACGCACACACGGGGAGTATGTGCAGACTCCGCACAGACAGTGACCGAAGTCGGAATCGAACATGGGACCCTGGAGCTGTGAAGCAATTGCGCTATTCACAATGCTACCGTGCGGCCCATGGCTTATGTAAAGATGAGACATGAAGGTTCAGTTAGGGCGCTCGATAGTTACAAGTTAGCTAGGAAGGGTTTAAAGAGAGATCTAAGAAGAGCCAGGAGGGGACATGAGAAGTCTTTGGCAGGTAGGATCAAGGATAACCCTAGAGCTTTGTCAGGAATAAAAGGATGACTAGGGTAAGAGTAGGGCTAGTCAAGGACAGTAGTGGGAAGCTGTGCTTGGAGTCCGAGGAGATAGGAGAGGTGCTAAATGAATATTTTTCGTCAGTATTCACACAGGAAAAATACAATGTTGTCGAGGAGAATACTGAGATTCAGGCTACTTGACTAGAAGGGCTTGAGGTTCATAAGGAGGAGGTGTTAGCAATTCTGGAAAGTGTGAAAATTGAAAAGTCCCCTCGGCCGGATGGGATTTATCCTAGGATTCTCTGGGAAGCTAGGAGGAGATTGCTGAGCCTTTGGCTTTGATCTTTCAGTCATCTTTGTCCACAGGAATAGTGCCAGAAGACTGGAGGATAGCAAATGTTGTCCCCTTGTTCAAGAAGAGGAGAAGAGACAACCACGGTAACTATAGACCAGTGAGCCTTACTTCTGTTGTGGGCAAAATCTTGGAAAGGTTTAATGATTTGGATGAGAATTTAGGAGGCATGGTTAGTAAGTTTGCAGATGGCACCAAGATTGGTGGCACAGTGGATAGTGAAGGAGGTTATCTAGGATTGCAACGGCATCTTGTTCAATTAGGCCAGTGGCCGACGAATGGCAGAAGGAGTTTAATTTAGGTAAATGTGAGGTGATGCATTTTGGCAGATCGAATCAGGCCAGGACCTACTCAGTTAATGGTATGGCGTTGGGGAGAGTTATAGAACAAAGAGATCTAGGAATACAGGTTCATAGCTCCTTGAAGGTGGAGTCGCAGGTGGACAGGGTGGTGAAGAAGGCATTCGGCATGCTTGGTTTCATTGGTCAGAACATTGTATGCAGGAGTTGGGACGTCTTGTTGAAGTTGTACAAGACATTGGTACGGCCACACTTGGAATACCGTGTGCAGTTCTGGTCACCCGATTATAGAAAGGATATTATTAAACTAGAAAGTGTGCAGAAAAGATTTACTAGGATGTTACCGGGACTTGATGGTTTGAGTTATAAGGAGAGGCTGGATAGACTGGGACTTTTTTCCCTGGAGCGTAGGAGGCTTAGGGGTGATCTTATAGAGGTCTATAAAATAATGAGGGGCATAGATAAGGTAGATAGTCAACATCTTTTCCCAAAGGTAGGGGAGACTAAAACTAGAGGGCATAGGCTTAAGGTGAGGTGGGAGAGATTCAGAAGGGCCCAAAGGGGCAATTTCTTCACTCAGAGGGGAGTGAGTGTCTGGAATGGGCTGCCAGAGGTAGTAGTAGAGGCGGGGACAATTGTGTCTTTTAAAAAGCATTTAGATAGTTACATGGGTAAGATGGGTATAGAGGTTTATGGGCCAAGTGCGGGCAACTGGGACTAGCGTAATGGTAAAAACTGGGGGTGGCATGGACTGGTTGGGCCGAAGGGCCTGTTTCCATGCTGTAAACTTCTATGATTCTGCTATGAAGAGATAGGATGTATAATCATCTGGAAAGGAATAATTTGATTAGAGATAGTCAACACGGTTTTGTGAAGGGTATGGCGTGCCTCACAACCCTTATTGAGTTCTTTGAGAAGGTGACCAAACAGGTGGATGAGGGTAAAGCAGTTGATGTGGTGTATATGGATTTCAGTAAAACGTTTGATAAGGTTCCTCACGGTGGGCTACTGCAGAAAATACGGAGGCATGGGGTTCAGGGTGATTTAGCAGTTTGGATCAGAAATTGGTTAGCTGGAAGAAGAGAAAGGGTGGTGGTTGATGGGAAATGTTCAGACTGGAGTCCAGTTATTAGTGGTGTACCGCAAGGATCTGTTTTGGGGCCACTGCTGTTTGTCATTTTTATAAATGACCTGGAGGAGGGCGTAGAAGGATGGGTGAGTAATTTGCAGATGACACTAAAGTCGGAGGAGTTGTGGACAGTGCGGAAGGATATTACAAGTTACAGAGAGACATAGATAAGCTGCAGCGCTGGGCTGAGAGGTGGCAAATGGAGTTTAATGCAGAAAAGTGTGAGGTGATTCATTTTTGAAGGAATAACAGGAAGACAGAGTACTGGGCTAATGACAAGATTCTTGTCAGTGTGGATGAGCAGCGTGAGCTCGGTGTCCATGTCCATAGATCCCTGAAAGTTGCCAATCAGGTTGAGAGGGTTCTTAAGAAGGCGTATGGTGTGTTAGCTTTTATTGATAGAGGGACTGAGCTTCGGAGCCATGAGGTCATATTGCAGCTGTACAAAACTCTGGTGTGGCCGCATTTGGATTATTGCATGCAATTCTGGTCGCCGCATTACAGGAAGGATGTGGAAGCATTGGAAAGGGTGCAGAGGAGATTTACCAGAATGTTGCCTGGTATGGAGGGAAGATCTTATAAGGAAAGGCTGAGGGACTTGAGGCTGTTTTCGTTAGAGAGAAGAAGGTTAAGTGGTGACTTAATTGAGGCATACAAGATGATCAGAGGATTGGATAGGGTGGACAGTGAGAGCCTTTTTCCTCGGATGGTGATGTCTAGCACGAGGGGACATAGCTTTAAATTGAGGGGAGATAGATATAGGACCGATGGCAGAGGTAGGTTCTTTACTCAGAGAGTAGTAAGGGCCCGGAATTCCCTGCCTGCAGATGTAGTGGACTCGCCAACACTAAGAACATTCAAATGGTCATTGGATAGACATATGGGCGATAAGGGAATAGTGTAGATGGGCTTTAGAGTGGTTTCACAGGTCGGCGCAACATCGAGGGCCGAAGGGCCTGTACTGCGCCGTAATGTTCTATGTTCTATGAGATAGATGGGGAGGGGGGAACCCCCCCCCCTCCCCCACCGAGCGCGATGGAGAGGGGGGAACCCCCCCCCCCCCAACCGAGAGAGATGGAGAGGGGAGAGGGGGGACCCACCACCGAGAGAGATGGAGAGGGGAGAGGGGGGACCTACCACCGAGAGAGATGGAGATGGGGACCCCCCCCACCTAGTAAAATGGAGAGGGGGAAACCCCCACCACCCACCGAGAGAGATGGAGAGGGAGGACCCCCCCCCCCCACAACGAGAGAGATGGAGAGGGGGAACCCCCCCACCGAGATAGATGGATAGGGGGGACCCCCCCACCAAGAGAGATGGAGAGGGGGGACCCCCCCCCCGCCGAGAGAGATAAAGAGGGGGGAACCCCCACCACCGAGAGAGATGGAGAGGGGGGAATCCCCCCCCCCACCGAGAGAGATGGAGAGGGGGGAACCCCCCCCCCCAACTGAGAGAGATGTAGAGGGGGGAACCGCCCCACCTAGAGTGATGGAGGGGGGGGACCCCCCCAATCCACTGAAAGAACACGGCTGAAACCGATGGAGGGAGAAAAGAAAGGGGGGGTAAGGGGGTAAACATGGAGCAGGGGGTCACACACCAGGTCGGCCCGGAAGGGCATCACGGAGGGTCTGTGGGGGAGAGGGGGGAAGGGTTAGGGAAAGGGGGGTTGGGGGTGGGGGGGCAGACACGCCGAACTGAACGGCAACAGTTTGTAACTATAGAAACGTAAGAGACAGCCTTTTCACTCTCTGAGAAATGTAAACTAGCCGCAATGCACAGAATTGTGAAAATGGCAATAAAAAGATTTTTTCAATAAATTCAGAGAGCCCAGTTCAGTTTTTCCAATTCAGGGGCAATTTAGCGTGGCCAGTCCACCTGCCCTGCACATCTTTGGGTTGTGGGGTGGGGAAACCCACGCAAACACCGGGAGAATGTGCAAACTCCACACGGACAGTGACCCAGAGCCGGGATTGAACAGTGGTTAGCACTGCTGCCTCACAGCTACAGGGTCCCAGGTTCGATTCCCGGCTTTGGTCGCTGTCTGTGCGGAGTCTGCACGTTCTCCCCGTGTCTGCGTGGGTTTCCTCCGGGTGCTCCGGTTTCCTCCCACCGTCCAAAGACGTGCAGGTTAGGTCGGTTGGCCGTGATAATCCAAATTGCCCACAGTATCTAAAGATGTTCAGGTTAGGTGGGGTGACAGAGACGGGGTAGGGAGTGGGCCAAGGTATGGCGCTCTCTTCAGGTTTCACACTGTCTCTGTCATTATTGTTTACACCTACAATGCTGCCAAACTTTCTATCAAACTTTCTATCTCATTATCTTCAATCAGTACTAAACAAAGTCAAACTGAGACACACAGATACACACACAGGCACACACAGACTGCAATGAAGTTACTGAGAAAAGTCCCTAGTCTCCAAACTCTGGCGCCTGTTCGGGTACACTGAGGGAGAATACATAATGTCCAATTCACCAAACAGCACGTCCTTCGGGACGTCAGGGGGGAAACCGGAGCACCCGGGAGAAACCCACGCGGACAAGGGGAGAACGTGCAGACTCCGCACAGACTGCGACCCAAGCCAGGATTCGAACCTGGGACCCTGGAGCTGTGAAGCTGCAGTGCTACCCACTGTGCTACCGTGTAACTTACAGTGCCGCGTAAAGAATGCCACACATAAACGGCACCCCCCCCCCCCCAACACACTCACACGTGTATAGAAAAACACATACGCAAACTCAGACAGACTGGGTCAATACATCTTTCAAATGAAGAGAAATCTTTAACTTTGGGAGGTCTATCTGGCCTGTGTGTGACCCAAGTCACACACTGACTCTGAACATCCTCACAACAGCTTGGGGACAGATAGTTCTAAAGCAGTTTTCATAACCTTTGGGTATCACAAACTGCTTCACAGGCAATGGAGCCCTTTTGAAAAGTGGTAATGTAGGAAATGGACCAGCTAATTTCAGAGAGAGAGACACACAGAAACAGGATGAGATTGTACTGTACATGTTTCGCAGCTGACACTGAGACACACACGAGATGTACAAAACAATCATTATTCTGAAGCATTTTGATTAAATCAGCCCTGAGACTGAATTCCAGTGGTTCAGAGTCAAGCTTCATCTACACTGCCCATCAAACACTCACAACACAAATACTGTCTGGGCTTAAATACAGAGTCAAAATCCCTCTGTCCTGTCCAAGGAATTTTTCATTGCAGATAGTTATTTTTATTTTTTGGAAAAGCAGAACTTAAATTGCACCGAATCCCAGGGTGGACGCGTGTTTATTGCAATCATGAGTTCAGCCCTTCACATTCAAACATGAAGTTTAAGCTCCGATTACAGGTGTCTGCTTGTCTCTGTCTGTATATTCAATGTTCCTGTAGCTTATTCACTTGTCTGAAGTATTTGAATAATAGGCCTTGGTTAATCAATCCTTTCTCACAGCACATGGAAGTTGTGAATCCTCAAGGCTCTCAGTCTAATGTAGTTAACAAACAACTGCATCCTTTGATCCTCAATCCATTTCCCAACCCTAAATAGATCTCACAAATTTCCATAATGCAGGAATATCTCCATCAAAACTTCTAATCAGTTCCCAATACTCTTGTTAACACTTGCCTGTGTGAAGTAAATTCCACTGACAGATTCCGAAAGCTGCACAGAAAAATGACTGGTTATTTTAAACTTTGAAATGGAACTATTTTAACTTGTCCATCAGTCCTATTAAACAGGAATGTTGTCCCTGTGGGCTGACAGTCTCTCAGCGAGATTGAAACATTGAGGGACCCCACGTACTACATTTGACAACATTTGTGGCACTTCCAAAATCTACGATACATTGCTGTCTGTATTGTGTGAATCCAGCTGTGAAATATCTGTACAATTTAAACTTCCACTGTTTCTGTATTCTCATCATTTATAAAGATCACGGTTCTAATCTTTTTAAGTCTAAAGTACATCATCTTACATGTCCCTACACTGAAATGCGTCCACCAGTTCAGTCTTCAGCCAAAATATTAATATCTCTCTGCAATTTGTTTCAGCAATGCTGCTTACAATGCTGTCTAATGTTTGGTGTCATTGGCAAAATAGGATGTGTAGCATTCTATCAAATTGCCTGAAAGGGCTAATGTACACAGCAAAACTGTGTGTGTGTGCGCGCATGCACACATGTGTCTATGCAGGAGTGGATATGTGTGTACGCATTGATCTGGACACGTGTATGTATCTGTCAATGTGTGCACACGTATGTGTTTGTGTGTGGCAAACTAATCCCACTGCCCCACTCTCTCTGCATAGCCTTGTGTCAATCCAAACATATCCTACTGCCCCAATATGTCCCCAGAGCCATGTGTCAATCCAAATGTATCCCACTGCCCCACTCCCGCCACATAACCCTGGATTAATACAAACTAATCCCACTGTCCCGCTCTATCCCCAAAGTCCTGTATCAATCCCAAACTAATACAACTGCCCCGTCCTCTCCACATAGCCCTGTGTCAATCCCAAACTAATCCCACTGCCAACTCTACCCTCATTGCGCTCTATCAATCCCAAACGAATCTCACTACCTCACAATCTCCCCGTAGCCCTGTATCAATCCCAAACTAATCCCACAGCCACGTT
This sequence comes from Scyliorhinus torazame, assembly GCF_047496885.1. Lineage (NCBI taxonomy): Eukaryota > Metazoa > Chordata > Chondrichthyes > Carcharhiniformes > Scyliorhinidae > Scyliorhinus > Scyliorhinus torazame. Next base: position 11,396,897 of record NC_092729.1, on the reverse strand, counting down.
CGGGATCCTCTTGGAAGGAGCGACCACAATATGGTGGAATTTCAAATACAGTTGGAGGATGACAAGGTAAAATCAAACACTCGTGTTTTGTGCTTAAACAAAGGCGATTACAATGGGATGAGAGAAGAACTAGCTGAGGTAGACTGGGAGCAAAGACTTCATGGTGAAGCAGTTGAGGCACAGTGGAGAACCTTCCGAGCGATCTTTCACAGTGTTCAGAAATGTTCATACCGACAAAAAAGAAAGACGGTAGAAAGGGGAAACATCGACCGTGGATATCTAAGGAGGTGAGGGAGAGTATCAAATTGAAGGAAAAAACATACAGAGTTGAGGGGATTAGATTATGACGAGAGGTTGAGTAGACTGGGACTGTACTCATTGGAGTTTAGAAGGATGCGGGGATGATCTTATTGAAACATATACAATTATGAAGGGAATAGATAGGATCGACGCGGCGAGGTTGTTTCCACTGGTCGGAGAAAGCAAAACTAGGGGGCATAGCTTCAAAATAAGGGGAAGTAGATTTAGGACCGAGTTTAGGAGGAACCTCTTCACCCAAAGGGTTGTGACTCTCTGGAATTCCTTGCCCAGTGAAGCAGTTGAGGCTCCTTCTTTAAACGTTTTTAAGAAAAAGATAGATACTTTTCTAAAGAATAAAGGGATTCGGGGATATGGTGTACGGGCCGGAGAGTGGAGCTGAATCCACAAAGATCAGCCATGATCTCATTAAATGGCGGAGCAGGCTCGAGGGGCCAGGTGGCCTACTCCTCTTCCTAGTTCTTATTTACAGAGGTCCCTGGGTAGTATATCATTACTTACGTGGTCCCTGGGTGGAATGTCATTATTTGCAGTAGTGCCTGGGTAGTATATTATTAGTTACAGTGGTCCATATGTAGTATATTATTATTTACATTGGTCCCTGGGTAGGATATCATTGTTTACACTGGTCACAGGGGAGTATATGATTCTTTACAGTGGTCCCTGCATAGTATCTCATTATTTTCAGTGGTCCCAAGATAGCATATCTTTATTTACAGTTGTCACTGGACAGTGTATCATTATTTACAGTTGTCACTGGACAGTGTATTATTATTTACAGTGGTCCCAGGGCAGTAAATCATTATTTGCCATGGTCACTGTGCAGAATATCATTCTTTACAGTGGCCTCTGGGCAAAATACCATTATTTACAGTGGTCCCTGGGTAGTAGATCATTAGTAACAGTGGTTCCTGGGTAGAATATCATTATTTACAGTGGACCCTGTGTAGTATGTCATTATTTACACTGGACCCTGAGTAGTATACCATTATTTACAGTGGCCCTGGGTAGGTATCATCATTTACAGTGGTCACTTTATAGTATTTCATTATTTACAATGGTCTCTGGGCAGTAGGTCTTTATTTACAGTGGCCCCTGAGTAGTTTCTCCTTATTTACAGTCGTCTCTGAGTAGTATATCATTATTTAGAGTTGTCCCTGCGCAGTATGTCATGACTTACAGTGGTTCTTGGGTAGTCTATCATTATTTGGGGCAGCACGGTAGCACAGTGGTTAGCACAATTGCTTCGCAGCTCCAGGGTCCCAGGTTCAATTCCGGCTTGGGTCACTGTCTGTGCGGAGTCTGCACATCCTCCCCGTGTGTGCGTGGGTTTCCTCCGGGTGCTCCGGTTTCCTCCCACAGTCCAAAGATGTGCAGGTTAGGTGGATTGGCCATGATAAATTGTCCTTAGTGTCCAAAATTGCACTTAGTGTTGTGTGGGGTTACTGGGTTATGGGGATGGGGTGGAGTTATTAACCTTGGGTAGGGTGCTCTTTCCAAGAGCCAATGCAGACTCGATGGGATGAATGGCCTCCTTCTGCACTGTAAATTATGTAATTTACAGTGGCCCCTGGTTGGTATATCTTTACTTTCAGTGGTCCTTGGGTAGTATAACATTATTTACAGTGGTCCCTGGTGAGTATATAAGTATTTACAGTGGTCCTTGGGCAGTATATCTGTATTTACAGTGGTCCCTGGGCAGTATGTCTTTATTTACAATGTCCCCTGGGTAGGATGACATTATTTACAGTGGTCCCTGGTGAGTATATAAGTATTTACAGTGGTCCTTGGGCGGTATATCTTTATTTACAGTGATCCCTGGTGAGTGTATAAGTATTTACAGTGGTCCTTGGGCAGTATATCTGTATTTACAGTGCTCCCTAGCCAGTATATCTTTATATACAGTGGCCCCTGGGTAGTATAACATTATTTAAAGTTGTCCCTGGGCAGTATATCTTTACTTACAGTGGTCCCTGGGTAGTATAACATTATTTAATGTTGGCCTGGTGAGTATGTCATTATTTACAGTGGTCCCTTGTCATGATACCTTTAGTTCCAATGGTCCCTCATTAGTATATCGTTATTTGCAAGTCGACCTTGGGTAGTAAATCGTTATTTACAGTGGCCCCTGGGCAGCATATCTTTATTTACAGTGGTCCCTGGGCAGTATATCTTTATTTACAGTGGTCCCTGGGTAGTATATCTTTATTTACAGTGGTCCCTGGGCAGTATATCTTTATTTACAGTGGTCCCTGGGCAGTATATCTTTATTTACAGTGGTCCCTGGGCAGTATAACATTATTTACAGTAGTCCCTGGTGAGTATATCATTATTTACAGTGATCCCTGGGTAGTATATCTTTATTTACAGTGGTCCCTGGGCAGTATATCTTTATTTACAGTGGTCCCTGGGCAGTATAACATTATTTACAGTAGTCCCTGGTGAGTATATCATTATTTACAGTGATCCCTGGGTAGTATATCTTTATTTACAGTGGTCCCTGGGCAGTATATCTTTATTTACAGTGGTCCCTGGGCAGTATATCTTTACTTACAGTGGTCCCTGGGCAGTATAACATTATTTACAGTAGTCCCTGGTGAGTATATCATTATTTACAGTGGTCCCTGGGTAGTATATCTTTATTTACAGTGGTCCCTGGGCAGTATATCTTTATTTACAGTGGTCCCTGGGCAGTATATCTTTATTTACAGTGGTCCCTGGGTGGTTTATCTTTATTTACAGTGGTCCCTGGGCAGTATATCTTTATTTACAGTGGTCCCTGGGCAGTATATCTTTATTTACAGTGGTCCCTGGGCAGTATATCTTTATTTACAGTGGTCCCTGGGCAGTATATCTTTATTTACAGTGGTGCCTGGGTGGTTTATCTTTATTTACAGTGGTCCCTGGGCAGTATATCTTTATTTACAGTGGCCCCTGGGTAGTATAACATTATTTACAGTAGTCCCTGGTGAGTATATCATTATTTACAGTGGTCCCTGGGCAGTATATCATTATTTACAGTGGTCCCTGGGTAGTATATCTTTATTTACAGTGGTCCCTGGGCAGTATATCTTTATTTACAGTGGTCCCTGGGCAGTATATCTTTATTTACAGTGGTCCCTGGGTGGTTTATCTTTATTTACAGTGGTCCCTGGGCAGTATATCTTTATTTACAGTGGTCCCTGGGCAGTATATCTTTATTTACAGTGGTCCCTCGGCAGTATATCTTTATTTACAGTGGTCCCTGGGCAGTATATCTTTATTTACAGTGGTGCCTGGGTGGTTTATCTTTATTTACAGTGGACCCTGGGCAGTATATCTTTATTTACAGTGGCCCCTGGGTAGTATAACATTATTTACAGTAGTCCCTGGTGAGTATATCATTATTTACAGTGGTCCCTGGGCAGTATATCATTATTTACAGTGGTCCCTGGGTGATTTATCTTTATTTACAGTGGTCCCTGGGCAGTATATCTTTATTTACAGTGGTCCCTGGGTAGTATATCTTTATTTACAGTGGTCCCTGGGTAGTATATCTTTATTTACAGTGGTCCCTGGGCAGTATATCTTTATTTACAGTGGCCCCTGGGCAGTATATCTTTACTTACAGTGGTCCCTGGGTAGTATATCTTTATTTACAGTGGTCCCTGGGTAGTATATCTTTATTTACAGTGGTCCCTGGGCAGTATATCTTTATTTACAGTGGTCCCTGGGCAGTATATCTTTATTTACAGTGGCCCCTGGGTAGTATATCTTTATTTACAGTGGTCCCTGGGTAGTATATCTTTATTTACAGTGGTCCCTGGGCAGTATATCTTTATTTACAGTGGCCCCTGGGCAGTATATCTTTACTTACAGTGGTCCCTGGGTAGTATAACATTATTTAAAGTTGGCCTGGTGAGTATCTCATTATTTACAGTGGTCCCTTGTCATGATACCTTTAGTTCCAATGGTCCCTCATTAGTATATCGTTATTTACAGTCGACCTTGGGTAGTAAATCGTTATTTACAGTGGCCCCTGGGCAGCATATCTTTATTTACAGTGGTCCCTGGGTGAGTATAACATTATTTACAGTAGTCCCTGGTGAGTATATCATTATTTACAGTGATCCCTGGGTAGTATATCTTTATTTACAGTGGTCCCTGGGCAGCATATCTTTATTTGCAGTGGTCCCTGGGTGGTTTATCTTTATTTACAGTGGTGCCTGGGTGGTTTATCTTTATTTACAGTGGTCCCTGGGCAGTATATCTTTATTTACAGTGGCCCCTGGGTAGTATAACATTATTTACAGTAGTCCCTGGTGAGTATATCATTATTTACAGTGGTCCCTGGGCAGTATATCATTATTTACAGTGGTCCCTGGGTGATTTATCTTTATTTACAGTGGTCCCTGGGCAGTATATCTTTATTTACAGTGGTCCCTGGGTAGTATATCTTTATTTACAGTGGTCCCTGGGTAGTATATCTTTATTTACAGTGGTCCCTGGGCAGTATATCTTTATTTACAGTGGCCCCTGGGCAGTATATCTTTACTTACAGTGGTCCCTGGGTAGTATATCTTTATTTACAGTGGTCCCTGGGTAGTATATCTTTATTTACAGTGGTCCCTGGGCAGTATATCTTTATTTACAGTGGTCCCTGGGCAGTATATCTTTATTTACAGTGGCCCCTGGGTAGTATATCTTTATTTACAGTGGTCCCTGGGTAGTATATCTTTATTTACAGTGGTCCCTGGGCAGTATATCTTTATTTACAGTGGCCCCTGGGCAGTATATCTTTACTTACAGTGGTCCCTGGGTAGTATAACATTATTTAAAGTTGGCCTGGTGAGTATCTCATTATTTACAGTGGTCCCTTGTCATGATACCTTTAGTTCCAATGGTCCCTCATTAGTATATCGTTATTTACAGTCGACCTTGGGTAGTAAATCGTTATTTACAGTGGCCCCTGGGCAGCATATCTTTATTTACAGTGGTCCCTGGGTGAGTATAACATTATTTACAGTAGTCCCTGGTGAGTATATCATTTTTTACAGTGATCCCTGTGTAGTATATCTTTATTTACAGTGGTCCCTGGGCAGCATATCTTTATTTGCAGTGGTCCCTGGGTGGTTTATCTTTATTTACAGTGGTCCCTGGGTAGTATATCTTTATTTGCAGTGGTCCCTGGGTAGTATATCTTTATTTGCAGTGGTCCCTGGGCAGTATATCTTTATTTACAGTGGTCCCTGGGTAGTATAACATTATGTACAGTAGTCCCAGGTGAGTATATCATGATTTACAGTGTTCCCTGGGTAGTATATCTCTATTCACAGTGGTCCGTGGGCGCATATCTTTATTTACAGTGGTCCCTGGGTAGTATATCATTATTTACAGTAGTCCCTGGTGAGTATATCATTATTTACAGTGGTCCCTGGGTAGTATATCTTTATTTACACTGGTCCCTGGAAAGCATATCTTTATTTGCAGTGGTCCCTGGGTAGTTTAACATTATTTATAGTGGTCCTTGGGTAGTATATCATTAATTACAGTGGTCCCTGGGTAGTTTAACATTATTTACAGTGGTCCTTGGGTAGTATATCATTATTTACAGTGATTCGTGCGTAGTATATCATTATTTACTGTTGTCCCTGTGTAGTATATCATTATATACAGTGGTCCCTGGGTAGTATATAATTATTTACAGTGGTCCCAGGGTAGTATATCATTATTTACAGTGTTCCCTGGCAATATATCTTTATTCACAGTGATCCGTTGGTCCTATATCATTATCCACAGTGGTCCCTGTGTAGTATATTATTATTTACAGTGGTCACTGTGTAGTATTTCTTTATTTACAGTTGTCTCTGTGTGAAAGTCAATATTTTCGCTTCCTTGAGAGAAAAATTCAACACATTCGTTCAGACAGAATAACAAGCTTTATTGTCAAAAACAGCTGCTTGCAATAATGGCTGAAACTTGAAGCAAGAGAGCAGTCAACAAAACTGCTCAGTCTTTCACAAGTTCCGTGCTTTGTGGAGAATTAAGTTAATATTTATACATTAACTTTATCAAGATTATGTGACAACAGCATGGTCAGTAGTTTAATCGGAAATACAATCGGAAGCAAAGACCAGACCATGTTTGGTCATATCACTCAAACCATTATTTAGTCCTCGGAGGGATCATTGAAAGGTCAGAATACATTTGTTTCTCCCTGAACCTATCTTTGTTTTAAATTCCTACGGCCCTGGGTTATGACGAGTTAGTTTTATCAGGAGTTGCCGAGGTCCGATGTTTTGGAATGGCTCGACATTCGCTGATCTTTTCAGACTTCAAGTTATGCAGAGTTGGCCTACGGCCATACAGCTCTGAAAATGGTTTGGGCAGCATTCTCTACCTGGGCCTGGGGAGCTGGAATGAGTAGTTTCAGTCTATCTGGTATCGTCTCAAACCTTTTGACCAGTCTTCCCATTGACCAGTTTTCCCATCATGCCATTACTTAATTCGTACCATATCACATTCCCTCCTTTTGTCATCATAAAGAACTGTTCCGTTTTAGAAATAGTCCTTTCTGCTCGCGAGGGGGAGTGCTTAAGGGTGGGTAGGTGACGCATTTGAGGTACAACATATCCCAAAAAGCAGGATCATGTCCAATCAATGGGGAGCCATGGATATGCTTTAGTGCCGCATATGAAATAGGTTCCATTATAGGCCGTAAAATCATCAGCTAATGTCATCCAGGGGATTGGGGATGTCTGTCCCCATGAAATGTTAGAGGTTATATTCCATACCCTGGACCAATCACGGTTAAACATGCCCTTGTTGGATATGCCTGGTACCGGTCCTTGCCAGTCAACTGTAAGGTTGCACCTACTTTGCCCCATTAACTTTCCTTTCCCTGATTTATTAAAACACATGGAACCTTGAACATTATACGAGTGGACAGTGATGGAGGGTGGAGTCAAGGCATGATTATAGGTCGGTTGATACGAAGCTGAAAATCTAGTTATGTCATAGCCAGCAGATTTCCATATTTCCATATCCCCCTATCTCCTCTGCTCCCTGTTTGATTTTGTTGTAAAATCCATTCAACCGTCTCTGCGATATGAAAGGGGAGGGGTTGGAGAGGTATTCCTTCCCTCGAATGGACGGGGATGTGGGTACAAACCCAACACTTGCTTACGTTCAATTTGTCGGCATAAAGATATGACATATATAAATAGGTATTTGAAGGCAGGTCTCGCTTAGGTCGTTTTTTTACTACCGAGTGGCCATTAAGGCTAAATAGTCCAGAGAGTCCAAAAATTATAATGAAGATCTTCATCCTGTGTTCTCGTCTGGGGAGGAGACTATCTTCTTGCAATCGGATAGATGTATCCAACTTGAACGTCCTTCAAGTTTGATGGAAGTTGGTGTCGTCAGCAGTACGAGGAAGGGTCCGCTCCAGCGTTGTCCTAGTTTCTTTCTGTCCCAGTTTTTCACCAACACATGTCTCCGGGTTTGATCACTGGATATCGAGAGACGGCTGTCCCTGCCGTTACTGGGAGATGTGCCTGTTTTACCTGTGAGTGGAGAAACTTCAGAGAAAGTGTTAATTGCTTCAAATAGTTCTGCATTTGTTCCCCCATCACGTGGAGGTCTACTCCCTCTAGGGGGTTTTCATGGGCATCCCAGGGTGTCCTCATTGGCTGACCATAGACTATCTCGGCAGCTGACAGTCCGGTCCGCGAATGTGGAGTCACTCGCATGTGAAACAGTGCCAAGGGTAATACTTTTAGCCAATTTAACCCAGTGTCTTCAGTTAATTTAGATAATTTTTCTTTTAAAGTCCCGTTGGCTCTTTCCACAATTCTTGCAGCCTGCGGGTGATACGTGCAGTGCAGTTGCTGTTTAATTACGAGTGCTTCGCACAATTCAGCATTGATCCGAGCTACAAAATGTGGGCTGTTGTCTGAGCTCACCATTTTGCGTACCCCAAAACGAGGAATGACTTCCGTTAACAACAACTTCACCACTGTATGTGCCGTACAATTAGTGGTGGGGAAGGGTTCAATCCATTTACTAAACACATCGATTATTACTAAACAATATTTGTAGCACTGTGCTTTTGGCAATTCGATAAAATCAAGCTGTATGCAGGCAAAAGGGCCATCTGGCAAGGGAGTGGTTCCTGGAGGGCATTTAATGCCTTTACCCTTATTATGTTTCATGCAAATGACGCATCGATCCAGCCGCGTTTGCGCTGCTGTATTCAAATCTGGGTGCCACCAAGTTTTCAGGAGTAGCTGTGCTATTACCTCCTTGCCAAGATGGGTACAAGAATGCAAATAATCAATGAGTATCGGCAATAAAGAATTCGGAATACAAACTTGACCAACGGGGGTAAGCCAGAGGTCTCGTGTCAAGGAGTGTGAACACCCCATTGACTTCCATAGTGTGCGCTCGGAATCAGAGGCGTCCCTCTGTAAATTATGAACTTCAGTTATCTCTGGCATGCCCTTCGTTCCTCATGCAGGTACCTGGTTTAGAGCCTGATTAGCCCCACTGGGAACAATCAGAGAACAATAGCAGCAGCCGTAGCAGCCGAATCAGCACGGGCATTCCCTAATTGAACAGGAATGTCCCCCTTTGTGTGCGCAGCACATTTAATAATTGCCAATTGATGGGGAAGCTGAATTGCATCGAGGAGATTTTTAACCCAAAGAACATTTTGAATGGGAGCTCCCGCAGAGCTGAGAAAGCCTCGCTGTTGCCAGAGGCGACCGAAATCGTGGGTCGCGCCAAAGGCATACCTAGAATCAGTGTAAACATTAGTACTTTTGTCTGTGGCCAAAATACTTGCTTGAGTAAGGGCAAATAGCTCGGCTTTTTGTGCGGAGACAGAGGTCTCGAAGGCTGCTGCTTCCTGCACGTCAGTGTCAGTTACCACGGCATATCCCGACTGTGGGATGCCAGTGAGAGAAATGGAGGAACTGCCATCAACATAAAAAATTAGATCTGGATTATCAATAGGCCGGTCCGTTAAATCCGGGAGAGGCGCAGTAAGGAAGTGATCCCGAAGCAAACAATCGTGTGGCGGGTCCGCAAGGTCATCGGGGGGGGGGGGGGGGGCTGTTCGAGGAACACAGCAGGATTTAAGGTAGAACAGTAATGAAAAGAGAGGTAGGGGTTTTGCAGTCGTGAAACCTCACAGCGGCTCAAGCGGGCTGAGATGTTAGGAGAGCCACAATAGAGTGGGAGGTATGCACTTGTACTGGCTGGTGAAGGGTCAGATTAGAGGCTGCCTGCACTAACAAATGGACAGCTGTAAGAATTTCATTGGAGGGAGGTAGACCGCAAGCTACACGATCCAATTTAGTAGAATAGTAGGCGACCGGGCGACGCCGGTCACTGTGCTCTTGTATAAGAACACCAGTGGCACATTCATCAAGAACATTAACGTACAACTGAAAGGGCCTGTCATACATAGGCCGTCCAAACGCTTGGGGGGGGGGGGGGGTGGGTAGCCAGGGCGTTTTTGAGAGTAACAAAAAATTATTTTGCTGAATCAGGAAGTTCAAACTTAAGAGGAGCATTTTGAGAGGAGTACGGAGTTAAATCTTCAGTATGGACAGTAACATTCGGAATCCATTGTCTGCAAAAGCTCACCAATCCTAAAAAGGCTCGCACCTGCTTGGGCGAGACAGGAAATGGGGTCTGCAGTATCGGAGTAATGCGTTCCTGAGTAAGGGAGCGATCCGTAGCACTTATTAGGACACCAAAAAATTTGACCTGCCGTTGGCCTTTGTGCACTATAGTGGACGGGATCACATATCCCCATGAATGGAGACGGAGGAGCGGGTAAACGGTGTCACGCTGGTTAGCGTTGACGTCAGGGCTGGCAAGGAGTAAATCATCAACATATTGGATGATGGTGGAGCCACCAGGAGTTGATAATGTTGCTAACTGGGAGTGCACTGCTTGTGAGAAAAGGGTTGGAGAATGAATGAAGCCCTGTGGGAGCCTAGTCCAAGTGTATTGGTTGCCCTTAAATGTAAAGGCAAACAAATACTGTGATTCAGGGGCGAGGGGTATCGCAAAAAAGGCATGTTGTAAATCAACAAGGGTGAAAACAGTCGCTTCTGGTGGGACATTACTAAGGATTGTCGCCGGGTTTGGGGCAATAGGATGTAAGGGTTCCACTATCTGATTAATACGTCGGAGGTCTTGGACCAAACGCCATTCGGATGGTTTTCCTATCTTAGAAACTGGAAGAATCAGGGTTTTACAGGGCGATTGGCATGGTACCACAATTCCCTGTTGAAGGAACGATTGAATCATGACCGAGACTCCTTCTTCAGCCTCGGGGTGCAAAGGGTACTGTGAAATTGAGGCCAAGGGCATGTTAGGTTTAACTTTAATAACAACGGGAGGGACATTAGTGAGACCAACCTCGTGTTTGGAGGCCGCCCATAAATCTGCGGGTAGTTCAGAAGTCGTTGATTGGACTGAACGATGGTGTTGCAGTGTGCCAATAAGGACAAATGGGCGTTGAAAATATTCTAAAGTGCCTGCGGGTAGGATTTGACTTCCATTAAAGAAAGGATCAGCTTGTCCTCGCAGTGCAGCTGCCAGAAATCGCAAGGACTTGGCACCTGGGGTGACACAAGTCCCGACTGACGCCAGAGGCCATGGGGTAAATCGACAAGAAAGGCAGACCCTTCTTTTTCCTTAGCGAGGCAAAGAAAGGAAACGGATTGTAGAGAACAGAGGGCATCTTGGTAAATGCTCTCTAAATCAGGCGAGCATCCTGCATGATCGTAGCAAAGAGTGACATGTGGATCGGGAATATCTAAGGGAGGTGAAAAGTGTGAGGGATCAAAATCAACCGACCACCACTGTGGAGCAGTGAAAAGGGGAACATTTCGATGCTGGGCCGACCACCACTGTGGAGCAGTGAAAAGGGGAACATTTCGATGGTGGGCCGACCACCACTGTGGAGCAGTGAAAAGGGGAACATTTCGATGCTGGGCCGGCCACCACTGTGGAGCAGTGAAAAGGGGAACATTTCGATGCTGGGCCGACCACCACTGTGGAGCAGTGAAAAGGGGAACATTTCGATGCTGGACCGACCACCACTGTGGAGCAGTGAAAAGGGGAACATTTCGATGCTGGGCCGACCACCACTGTGGAGCAGTGAAAAGGGGAACATTTCGATGGTGGGCCGACCACCACTGTGGAGCAGTGAAAAGGGGAACATTTCGATGCTGGGCCGACCACCACTGTGGAGCAGTGAAAAGGGGAACATTTCGATGCTGGGCCGACCACCACTGTGGAGCAGTGAAAAGGGGAACATTTCGATGGTGGGCCGACCACCACTGTGGAGCAGTGAAAAGGGGAACATTTCGATGCTGGGCCGACCACCACTGTGGAGCAGTGAAAAGGGGAACATTTCGATGCTGGGCCGACCACCACTGTGGAGCAGTGAAAAGGGGAACATTTCGATGCTGGGCCGACCACCACTGTGGAGCAGTGAAAAGGGGAACATTTCGAAGCTGGGCCGACCACCACTGTGGAGCAGTGAAAAGGGGAACATTTCGATGGTGGGCCGACCACCACTGTGGAGCAGTGAAAAGGGGAACATTTCGATGCTGGGCCGACCACCACTGTGGAGCAGTGAAAAGGGGAACATTTCGATGCTGGGCCGACCACCACTGTGGAGCAGTGAAAAGGGGAACATTTCGATGCTGGGCCGACCACCACTGTGGAGCAGTGAAAAGGGGAACATTTCGATGCTGGGCCGACCACCACTGTGGAGCAGTGAAAAGGGGAACATTTCGATGCTGGGCCGACCACCACTGTGGAGCAGTGAAAAGGGGAACATTTCGAAGCTGGGCCGACCACCACTGTGGAGCAGTGAAAAGGGGAACATTTCGATGCTGGGCCGACCACCACTGTGGAGCAGTGAAAAGGGGAACATTTCGATGCTGGGCCGACCACCACTGTGGAGCAGTGAAAAGGGGAACATTTCGATGCTGGACCGACCACCACTGTGGAGCAGTGAAAAGGGGAACATTTCGATGCTGGGCCGACCACCACTGTGGAGCAGTGAAAAGGGGAACATTTCGATGCTGGGCCGACCACCACTGTGGAGCAGTGAAAAGGGGAACATTTCGATGCTGGGTCGACCACCACTGTGGAGCAGTGAAAAGGGGAACATTTCGATGCTGGGCCGACCACCACTGTGGAGCAGTGAAAAGGGGAACATTTCGATGCTGGGCCGGCCACCACTGTGGAGCAGTGAAAAGGGGAACATTTCGATGCTGGGCCGACCACCACTGTGGAGCAGTGAAAAGGGGAACATTTCGATGCTGGACCGACCACCACTGTGGAGCAGTGAAAAGGGGAACATTTCGATGCTGGGCCGACCACCACTGTGGAGCAGTGAAAAGGGGAACATTTCGATGCTGGACCGACCACCACTGTGGAGCAGTGAAAAGGGGAACATTTCGATGCTGGGCCGACCACCACTGTGGAGCAGTGAAAAGGGGAACATTTCGATGCTGGGCCGACCACCACTGTGGAGCAGTGAAAAGGGGAACATTTCGATGCTGGGCCGACCACCACTGTGGAGCAGTGAAAAGGGGAACATTTCGATGCTGGGCCGACCACCACTGTGGAGCAGTGAAAAGGGGAACATTTCGATGCTGGGCCGACCACCACTGTGGAGCAGTGAAAAGGGGAACATTTCGATGCTGGGCCGACCACCACTGTGGAGCAGTGAAAAGGGGAACATTTCGATGCTGGGCCGGCCACCACTGTGGAGCAGTGAAAAGGGGAACATTTCGATGCTGGGCCGACCACCACTGTGGAGCAGTGAAAAGGGGAACATTTCGATGCTGGGCCGACCACCACTGTGGAGCAGTGAAAAGGGGAACATTTCGATGCTGGACCGACCACCGCTGTGGAGCAGTGAAAAGGGGAACATTTCGATGCTGGGCCGACCACCACTGTGGAGCAGTGAAAAGGGGAACATTTCGATGCTGGGCCTGCGGGATAGCTGATATAGTAATGCGGTTATCAAGGCAAACAGTTTCCACCTGCAAGGGACACAGCAAGTCACGTCCGGCCAGGTTGACACTGAGGACGAGGGTAACTGTGAAAGGGATGCAACATTCCCAGCCCTCAAATTGAACAGAGAGCGGCTTCATAAGCGGATAAACAAAACCTTCCCTCATGAAACAAGCAAGTTTCACATGCTTATCAGAAAGGGGAAAGCAATTTTTCTGAATTAATGTCCAGTCTAGCAGAGAATGAGTCGTGCCTGTGTCAATCAGGAAGGGGATAGGCTCGCCCTCTATGTACATCGCAGCGGTGGGCTAGTCAGAGTGGTCTGTTAAGAGGACCAGAAAGTTCGATCGGGCTAGTCAGTAGGGGTGAGAGGTAGTAAAGGGTGTCTACCGACGGGGTCGAAATCTACCTTGTCATCGGGGTGCTGGACAATCGCTAGCGTAGTGCCCTGTCCATTGACAGTTGAAGCAAGTGACATTATACTTGGCAGGAGGACGACGCGGAGGACACTGTCGAAATCCTCCATGTGCGGAGTGAACGGGTAAGCAGCCTGTGGGCTGTAACCAAATTCAGGAGGGTCCGTGCAATCTGTGCGATAGTAACGTGAATCTGTCTGACAGTTCTGACCTTTAGGAGCTCTTCTTTGAGAGGGACGTTGGATGGATTCGGATTTAATTCTCGGCGAAGTGTCTTTGTAACAGGTCTCACGGTTGCGGCCATTGCTCCAATAATAAGGCACAGCCCGTTTCATTTGATGTTTAGAATTGTCAGACCAGTCCATGTTATCAGTTTTAATACTGGATGCTACGCGGTCAGGCAAAACCTGCATTAATAGTGCATTAAATTGGGGAGACTGTGTGCCTGCATTGAAAGCAATGTCCCCGGAGTGTACACGCCACAAAAGCGATCAAAAAATTCTGTACCATCTTCCTTAGAAGTGGGGGTACATTGAAGGAGTTCGGCGATGTCAACGGGTTTACGGAGAACCCGTTTTTGTGCAGGGAACATTAACGTACGCTGATCGTCCTCCGTTTGGTGTGCGGCGCTGAAGGTCGTCCACGTGTCCCATGAAGTCCTAATTCATTTTCCCATTTTTCCCCTAATTCTGGGGAAGGGATGAATGAATCAGAGAATATTGATCATGTGCGGTAGCACCGTACATGGTCGCAGTTCCCCTCAAAAACTCAGTGAACCCCTCTGGGTCATCTTTGCAGGAGGGCCATTGGGCCATGATCAAACATAGCTCATGGGGTTTAAAAGCCTCAATGAATATGCAGGTACCACCCACACCTCAATGAATGGGTCGTCATTATCACCAGCGTGGGGATTAATAACACTCCTAATGGGATAATTTGCGAGGGGTGGCGGTGGCGTAAAAGTTTCCTCCTCCTTAGGTTGGAGTGATAAATCAAGAAAAGCCTGATTAACAGAGGTAAAGGGTTGTTCCATATACGGCTTGCGTATGTGACCGAGTGCGTGTTGCTACGGGGGATGCGTTATCAGGAGTTTCATTGGCAGTGGGATCATAAGGGGGAGTCTGGCCTTCGGACAGGGGAATTGTAGGGTCAGGGTGTGCAGGATGAGGATGGGGTCCAGGGGTTAAATCCTCCTCCTCTTCCGTATCGTCTGAATAGGGAAACATCGGCATGCCAGAGCAACTGGGAGGATCCTCCTTTCGTTTAATCTGCTTGGCTAGTCCTCTCTGCCTATTGGTTGGAGAATATTATTTATTTTCGCCTTGTTGTTTATGCTTTCTATCCCAAAGTTCACATTCCAATTTTAAAGTCTCCCAATTCTTTGCTTTACCATCCACACAATTATCAATCCCTTTTCTACGGGCATTGTCTCTCCAACTCATTAATAGTGATTGTTCGTGGAGCTTAGTGGACTGCTTCCTCCACTCTGAGATTTTAAACTTCCACTTAAAGCCTGCATTTCTCTGCCAAATGATTTTCTCAGCATAAATGCAATTATCGTAGTTCCAGGTACCCCATGGTGGCCAAATATCGTTACCCAATTTATTGTTCAGCGCTGCAGATAATTTTCGGAAATTACGTTAATGGAAGGGTTTTCAGAACACATGCAAAATAGAGGGGAATTGCCCCTGGTTTTGTCTAAACTCTGTCCCATAATGTCAATAAAATGGGCCCCTGGCAATCAAAAAAAATTCCTGGTACCAAATCAGATTTCAGGGTTCCTGCCCCAAATTGTATAGAGGTTCCTGACCCAAATTTAAACCTGTAAAACAAGCAAGAGGTCCCTGACCTAATTGGGGTCCCTGACCCGCTGTACTCTACTAACAATTTAATAAGTACAATATAGATTCGAGTACCGTCACCTGTTTAGTTACTTCCATCAGGGATGAGGGGTCGAACCACTAATCCGAGAGAGAGAGAGACCAAGGTTAATCTTACCTTGTGTCAGCGTCTGTCTCTTTCCTCCGGGTGTGGCTCGATCACTTCTTCAGTCCCCCACGGAATTCACTCAGGATATTGGTAACTGCTCGCTTGCGCCAAATTGTGAAAGTCAATATTTTCGCTTCTGTGAGAGAAAAATTCAACACACTCGTTAAGACAGAATAACAAGCTTTATTGTCGAAAACAACTGCTTGCAGTAATGGCTGAAACTTGAAGTCAGAGGGCTGTCAACAAAACTGCTCAGTCTGTCACAAGTTCCGTGCTTTGTGGAGAATTAAGTTAATATTTATACATTAACTTTATCAAGATTATGTGACAACAGTATGGTCAGTAGTTTAATCGGAAATACAAACGGAAGTAAAGACCAGACCATGTTTGGTCATATCACTCAAACCATTATTTAGTCCTCGGAGGGAACATTGAAAGGTCAGAATAGACTTGTTTCTTCCAGAACTTATCTTTGTTTTAACTTCCTACGGCCCTGGGTTATGACGAGTTAGTTTTATCAGGAGTTGCTGAGGTCCGGTGTTTTGGAATGGCTCGACCTTCGCTGATCTTTTCAGACTTCAAATTATGCAGAGTTGGCCCATGGCCATACAGCTCTGAAAATGGTTAGGGCAGCATTCTTTACCTGGGCCTGGGAGCTGGAATGAGTAGTTTCAGTCTATCTGGTATTGTCTCAAACCTTTTGACCAGTCTTCCCATTGACCAGTTTTCCCATCATGCCATTACTTAATTCGTACCATAATCACACAGGGAGAGTATATCATTATTTGCAGTGGTCCCTGTGTAGTACATCTTTATTTACAACTGTCCCAATGTGGAAGTTCATAATTCACAGAGGTCCCTTGAAAGTATATCATTATTTAGAGTGGACCCTGGGTAGTATATCATTATATAGAGTGGTCCCTGGGCAGTACATCATTATTTACAGTGGTCCCTGGGCAGTATATCATTATTTAGAGTGGGCCCTGGGTAGTATATCATTATTTCCAGTAGTCTCTGGGCAGTATATTATTATTTACAGTGGTCCCTGGGCAGTATATCATTATTTCCAGTGGTCTCTGTGTAGTACATAATTATTTACAGTGGTCCCTGGGCAGTATATCATTATTCACCGTGGTCTCTGTGTAGTACATCATTATTTACAGTGGTCACTGTGTGGAATATCATTATTTACAGTGGTCCTTGTGCAGTATACATTATTTCCAGTGGTCTCTGTTAGTGCATCATTATTCACAGTGGTTCCTGGGCAGTATATCATTATTTCCAGTGGTCTCTGTGTAGTACATCATTATTCACAGTGGTCCCTGGGCAGTATATCATTATTTCCAGTGGTCTCTGTGTAGTACATCATTATTCACAGTGGTCCCTGGGCAGTATATCATTATTTCCAGTGGTCTCTGTGTAGTATATCATTATTTACAGTGGTCCCTGGGCAGTATATCATTATTTACTGTGGTTTCTGTGCAGTACATCATTATTTCCAGTGGTCACTGGTTACGATATCATTATTTACAGTGGTCCTTGTGCAGTATATCATTATTTACAGTGGTCCCTGGGCAGTATATCATTATTCACAGTGGTCCCTGGGCAGAATGTCATTATTTATATTGGTATCTGTGTAGTACATTATTATTTGCAGTGGTCCCTGTGGAGTACTTCATTATTTACAACGGTTCCAGCGTGGAATGTCATTATTTACAGTGGTCCCTTGATATTATATCATTCTTTCCATCGGTTCCTGGTAAGTATATCATTATTTACAGAGGTCCCTGTGTGGAATATCATTATTTACACTCATTCGTTGGTCGTATATCATTATTTACAGTAATCTCTGTGTGGTACATCATAATTTACATGGTCCCTGGGTAGTATATCAAAATTTACAGTTGTCTCTGAGCAATATATCATGATTTACAGTGGTCGCGGTGGAGTCTAGCATTATTTACAGTGGTCCCTGTGTAGTACATCATTGTTTACAACGGTCCCAGGTTGGAATGTCATTATGTACATGGTCCCTGGTTAGTATATCATTATTTACTGTCGCCTCGAGGTAGTATATCATTATTTACAGTGGTTCCTGGGTAGTATATCTTTATTCACAGTGGTCCCTGGATAGTATGTCATTATTTACAATGGTCCTTCGGTAATATGTCATTATTTTCAGTGGTCCCTGGGTAGAAAATCATTATTTACAGTGGTCCTTGTGCAATATATCATTATTTACAGTGGTCCCTGGGCAGTATATCATTATTCACCGTGGTCCCTGGGCAGTATATCATTATTTACAGTGGTCCCTGGGCAGTATATCATTATTCACCGTGGTCCCTGGGTAGTATATCATCATTTAAAGTGGTCCTTGGGCAGTATATCATTAAGTATAGTGGCCCCTGTGTAGTACATCGTTATCTACAACGATTCCAGGGTGAAATTTCATTATTTACAGTGGTCCCTGGATAGTATATCAATGTTTACAGTGGACCCTGGGTAGTATGGCGTTATTTGCAGTCCTCCCTGGGTAGTATATCATGATGTACAATTGTCCCTGGGCAGTATATCATTATTCACACTTGTCCCTGGGTATTTTATCATTATATACGGCGGTCTCTGTCCGGTATATCATTATTTGCAGTGATCCATGGGCAGTGTCCCATTCTTTACTGTGGTTCCTGGGCAGAATATCATTATTCACAGTGGCTCCTGCGTAGTGTATCCGTATCTACAATGGTCTCTGGGTGTTATATCATTATTTACAGCGGTCCCTGGGTAGTATATCATTATTTACAGTGGTCCCAGGGTAGTATATCCGTATGTACAATGGTCACTGGGTCGATTATCATTATTTACTGTGGACCCGGGGTTGTATGTCATTATTTACAGTGGTCTCTAAGTAGTATCTCATTGTTTACAGTGGTTCCTGTGTAGTATATCCGTATCTACAATGGTCACTGGGTAGTATCACATTATTTACAGTGGTCCCTGGGTAGTATATCCATAGTTACAATGGTCCCTGGGTAGTATCAGATTATTTACAGTAGTCTCTGGATAGTATCTAATTATTTACAGTGTTCCCTGGGTAGTATATCATTATTTATAGTGGTCCCTGGGCAGTATATCACCATTTACAGTGGTCACTGGATAGTATTTCATTATTCACAATGGTCCCTGGTTATAATATTATTATTTACAGTGGTCCCTATGTAGAATATCGTTATTTACAGTGGTCCCTGGGTAGTATATAATTACTAACAGTGGTTCCTGGTTAGTATATCATTTTTTACAGTGGTTCCTGGGTAGTATATCATTATTTACAGTGGTCCCTGGGTAGTATATCATTATTTTCAGTGGTTCCTGGGTAGTATATCATTATTTCCAGTGGTCCCTGGGTAGTTTCTCCGTATCTACAATGGCCCCTGGGCAGTATATCATTATTTACAGTGGTCCTTGGGTAGAATATCATTATTTACAGTGGTCCCTGGGTAGAGTACCATTATTTACAGTGGACCCTGGTCAATATATCATGATTTGCAGTGGTCGCAGTGCAGTGCATCATTGTTTACAACGGTCCCAGGGTGGAATGTCATTATTTACACTGGTCCCGGGATAGTATATCATCATTTAGTGTGGTCCATAGGTAGTATATCTTTATTCACAGTGGTCCCTGGGTAGTATGTCATTATTTGCAAAGGTCCTTTTGTAATATGTCATTATTTACAGTGGTCCCTGGGTAGAATATCGTTATTTACTGTGGTCCCTGGGTAGTATATCATTATTTACAGTGGACCCTAGTCATTTTATCATGATTTGCAGTGGTCCCTGTGTAGTGCATCATTGTTAAATATCGTTATTTACTGTGGTTCCTATGTAGTGTATGATTATTTACAATGGCTCCTGGGTAGTAATTCATTCTGTACTTTGTTCCTTTGTCGCTTATCAGTATTTACAGAGGTCCCTGGGTAGTATTTCATTATTTGCAGTGGTCCCTGAGCAGTACATCATTACTTACAGTCTTCATGGGTCGTCTCTCATAATGTGCAACATTCCCTGTGTAGTATATCATTACTTACAGTGGGTCTTTTATGTTATATTATTATTTACATTAGTCCATGTGTTTTATATCATTATTTACCGTAGTCTGGATAGAATATCATTATTTACAGTGGTCCCAGGATAGTATATCGTTATTTACAGTGGTCCCTTTGCAGTCTATCATTATTTATAGTGTTTCCTTGGTACTATTTCATTACTTACAGTAGTGCCTGGGCAATGGATATTTATTTACAGTGGTTCCTAAACTGTATAGCATCATTTTCAATGGTCTCTGTCTAGTGTAATCATTATTTACAGTGTTCCCTCTGTAGTAAATCATTATTTACAGTGGTCCCTCGTAGTATATCATTATTCACAGTGGTTCCTGGATTGTATATGAATATTTACAGGGGTGCCTAGGCAGTATATTACTAGTTATAGTGGTCCTGGATCGTATATCATTATTTACAATGTTCCCTCGATAGAATATCGTTATTTACTGTAGTCCCTGGGCAGTATACCATTATTTCCAGTTGTCCCTCTGTCGCATATCATTTTTACAGTGGTTCCTCGGTAGTATATTATTATAATACACGTCCCTGAGCAGCATACCATTATTTCTGCTTGTCCCTTTGTAGTAAAACTTTTTTACTGTGGTTCCTGGGTATTATATTATTATAGTACACTGGTCCCTGGGCAGTATATTGTCTTGTAAGAGCACCTTTAAGAAATGGGTATTCATAAATGGGTTTGTATATAATATCTGTAGTGAGAGTATCTTTAAGAAATGGGTGTTTAATACTGCAGTGATGTCAGAGAGTGGGTGGAGCTGGGCTGTCTGTCAGCGTTTTACTTTCATTTTAGGCTGTTTGCTGCACGATGGGTTTTACCTTTGTTTTGAGTGTTGGAGCTGAAGCCAGACAGTGTAGGTGACCTGCTGTTGTCTCTGCCATCAAAAGACTATCTCTTGATCATTTGGTGAATTCAGAATTATAAATGTTCTCAGTAGTGAATGTAAACCTAATGTGCTTCTCGTAAAAGTTGGCTTAAGTCTTCTGGATGTTAAAAGGACAGCTTAAGCATTCTTTGAATACTTTAAAATATCTGCTGTCCACACTTGTAGAGGGGGCCGTGTGCTCCCCATACCACAATCTAGTAAACGTTGTGGGTCAGGTGAACTCCATGATAAACTTTAGGCTTCTCTATACCCTGGCCCAGAACAAATCGGGGGCTCGTCCTGGAAAAACGTCCATCTATTTTATTGGCTTAGTGAACTTAAACACAGTGAGGGGTGAGAATATTGGGGTTGCTTATCAGGTGTGTTTTACTAGTCTAAGTGGGGAGCTTGTTGTGGACAATGGCTCTTTAAGAGGCTCTGAGGTTTTTGGGGGTGGGGACGGTCACACGCCGTACCTTACGGACAGAGACTAAAAGCAGACTGTTAGATTTGGAAAAAACATTGCAGAAAACATTCCTGACAAAATGCGAAAAGATGAGGTACTTATGGCGGTGGCTGAGCATTTAAAGTTGCCTGAGATACAGTTTCATTCATTGGAAATGGCAAATATTCAGTTACAACTTAAACAAATGGAACATGAGAAAGAATTAAAACAGCTTGAATACGAAAGAGATAGAGAGGAAAATGAAAGAGAAAGGGAGATACAGATCAGGGAAAAAGATAAAGAGAGAGTGTTTGAACTTCAGAAAATGGCCATGAAACATGACAGTCAGTTAAAATTGGCAGCCGCAAAGGGAAACGAACAGTTGGATGATAGTGATGAGGATAGTGAGAAAGAGCGTCATAGTCGAAGGCTTGCTGGGAATCTATTTAAATATGTCCAAGCATTGCCAATGCTTGAGGAGAAGGAGGTAGAAGCCTTTTTCAGTTAATTTGAGAAGGTGGCTAAACAAATGAGATAGCCACAGAACATGTGGGTGTTACTGATTCAAACAAAGCTGGTAGGTAGAGCTGGTGAAGTGTTTGCATCACTACCGGAGGAGGTATCTGGGACGTATGAGGAGGTGAAGAAATCCATCTTGGGTGCATACGAACTAGTGCCTGAAGCCGACAGACAAAGGTTTCGAAATGTAAGGAAAGAATTTGGTCAAACATACATGGAGTTTGAAAGGCTCAAACAGAGTAATTTTGATAGGTGGAGAAGGGCTTTGAAAATAGACCAAACGTATGAAGCTCTCAGAAAAATTATACTGTTGGAGGTGTTTCAAAATTCAATTCCTGATGTAATGAGAACTCACGTGGAAGAACAGAGGTTTAAAACTGCGAGTTTAGCAGCAGAAATGGCAGATGATTATGAATTAGTTCATAAATCAAAGCTTTGTTTCCGACATCAGTTTCAGCCGGTGAGGGATAGAAACTGGGGACATGAGAAATACTCAAGTGGTAAAGGTAAAGGTGATCTGATGGGAGATAATAAGGAGAGTGTACTTCAGATTTAAGAAAGAAATCCAGGAGGGTGGAAAAGAAATGAAAATATTCAAATGTTTTCACTGTAATAAACTAGCCATGTAAAGTCACAGTGTTGGTGGTTGAAAAAAAGCACTAGGAAGGCTGATGTGCTAAAACAGGATAAGACAGTGGGGTTTGTTAATGTGGTAAAGGAAAGCCCAAATGAAGCGAAGGAGGTGCAAAAGATTGTGCAGACTGATCAAAGGTGATTGATAAGAAGGTGCCAGATCTCTGTAAACAGAGATGGGTAAAGTTTACTCATGTGTATCAGGAGGAGTAGGTAAAGAAGTCACAGTTTTCAGAGATACGGGAGATACGTATGTAGTTTGGGAACAATGTTGCCAGTAAAGGTGGTAATATGTGGAATTCAGTGTGAGAGGAGTAGAGTTCAATTTTATAAGGTAAGGTTGGAAAGTCCAGTGAAGAGTGCTGAATTGGTATTAGGAGTAATAGAGAAACGATCTTGTCCAGGAATACAGTTTATCTTGGGTAATGACCTAGCTATATCGCAGGTGAGAGTGATGCCTACTGTGGTTGACAAGCCAGTTAAAAACCAGACAACTGAAATGTTGAAGGACGAATATCCTTGGATTTCTCCGGATTGTGTAGTAACAAGGTCGCAAAGTCACAGGTTAAAACAAGAGGAGAAATTAAAGAGTGAAGGTGAAGTTGAAGCGCAATTAGCAGAAACAATTTTTGATCAGATTGTTGAAAATGACCAAGAACAGGTGGAGGATGAGACGGATATTTTTAGTTCAGGAAAATTGGCGGAGTCACAACAGGAAGACACAGAAATAAAACGGATGTATCAGAAAGCATACACGGAAGAGGAATCAGCGTGTTTACCAGAGTGTTATTACCGCAAAAGTGATGTCTTGATGAGAAAATGGGCAGGTTCATCAAGTAGTATTGCCGGTAAGGTACCGAAAGGAGGTTTTGCGAGTTGCACATGAGGTACCAGTGGGAGGGCATTTGGGAATAAGGAAAACTCAAGCTAAAATATAAAAACATTTTTATTGGCCTGGACGACATAAAAATGTAGTTAAATGTTGTCAATCAAGTCACACATGTCAAGTGATAGGGAAACCTCAAGCAGTGATAAAACCAGCGTCCTTAATACCCATACCAGCATTTGAGGAACCTTTGACAAGGATCCTAATTGATTGCGTAGGATCGCATCCTAAAACAAAAAGTGGGAATCAATATCTTTTGACTATAATGGATGTATCTATTATGTTTCCAGCGGCCATTCCACTACGTAATATTATAGCTAAAAAGATTGTGGAGGAATTACTTAAATTCTTTACTGGATATGGACTACCCACAGAAATACTATCGGATCAAGGATCAAATTTTACCTCAAGGTTATACAAAGAAGTTATGGATGGTTCAGGAATAAAACAATTTAAATCAACTGCGTACCATCCAGAATCGCAGGGAGCGTTAGAAAAGTGGCATCATACATTACAGACAATGTTGAGGGTGTATTGTCAAGATCATCCAGAGGATTGGGAGAAAGGAATTCCATTCGTGCTGTTTGCAATTAGGGATGCACCTAATGAGTCTACCAAATTCAGTCCTTTTGAATTAATTTTTGGTCATGAGGTAATAGGACCACTTAAATTCATTATCGATAAATTGTTGAGTGTGAAATCGGAAATTATATGATTGGATTACGTGTCAAATTTTAGGGAAGGATTTAATAGAGCAGGTTAATTGGCTGGACAACATTAAAAACTTGCACAAAATGTGATGAAACGGGTAGCGGACAAGAAATTCAAACTTCGTAGTTTTGCCAGTGGGGATAAAGTTTTAGTGTTGTTACCAGTGGTAGGTGAACCATTAAAAGCAAGGTTTTGTGGACCGTATCAGATTGAAAGGAAATTAAGTGAGGTAAATTCTGTGGTAAAAACACAAGATAGAAGGATGACTCACCGCGTGTGTCATGTGAATATGCTTAAAAGGTACTTTGAAAGGGAAGGAGAGAAAAAGGAGGTTTTAATGATCCTAACTCAAAGTGACGAACCAAATCCAGATGACTGTGAATGTGATAGACCTCAAATTAAATTGGAAAACGAGGATGTTCTTAAAAATTGGGTAAATTGTTGAGTTACCTTCTAGCGGAAAATGAACTGGCCTAAGAGAGTTATTGATATCACATGGGCAAGTTTGTGGAGATAAATTGGGAAGTACTAAAATGGCTATACATGATACATGATGTAGATGTGGGAAAGCCTGTTCCAATCAAACAACATCCATCCAGACGTAAACCTTTAAAATTGGCACAGGGTAAAAAAGAGATTGAGAGTATGCTTAAAAATGGCATAATTGAAGTGGGTTGCAGCCAATGGAGCTCACCCACAGTGATGGTACCTAAACCAAACGGTACCCAACGGTTGTTTGCGGACTATAGAAAGGTAAATGCAGTTACAAGAGCGGACTCTTCTCCCATCCCAAATTTCGAGGGTTGCATTGAGAAAGTGAGACAATCAGCTTTTATTTCCAAATTGGATTTACTGAAAGGCTACTGGCAGGTACCTTTATCCGAAAGGGCGAAGGGGATTTCAGCTTTTGTGAGTCCAGATGGTATACACCAATTTAAAGTTATGCCATTTGGCATGAAAAACGCCCCAGCCACATTTTAACGATTAACTGACAAAGTTGTTTCAGGATTACCCAATTGTGCGGTATACATCGACGATCTGGTAATTTTCAGCCAGTCATGGAAAGAACATTTAAAACATCTGATGGAGTTACTCGATCGACTTCAGGAGGCGGGTTTGGTGATAAACTTAGCCAAAAGTGAATTTGGAAAAAACGCAAGTCACTTTCCTTGAGGAGTTTCCGATACCCTCAAGACGAATCGAAATAATGCGATTTCTTGCCATGAATGGATTTGATCGAATATTTCTGCAACATTTTTGCAGCGTTGTGGCTCCGCTGATGGACTTTCTCAAGAAAAGTAACAAATTCCAATGGACAGCGGAGTGTCAACAGGCATTTGACTGCCTGAAAGCTGTGATAACCACTGCTCCTGTGTTGGAGAATTACAAGGGATTCTGTGATCAGATTGAAATAAAGTATCTGACTTTAAAGAGAAATGCCGAGACGTAGAGAAACGGACGGATCGTGCAGAGACCTACTTGTTCAAAGAGACTGTCAATCAGGAAGGATTTCAGTTGGAGAAAGAAGAACAACAATTGACGATATTACTGTACCTGTTTGCACGTGTTGATTTTTTTGAAACACAAAAGCATATTTACTGTGTGCATTTCTTTAAGTATAGTGAAAAGGTGAACAATGAAACCATCTTGAAGTTGATGATTTTTTTTTCTTGGGGGGACGTGTCATATGATAGTACCTTTAAGAAATGGGTGTTTATAAATGGGTATGTATATAAATATTTGTACTGAGAATACATTTAAGAAATGGGTGTTTACTAATGCAGTGATGTCAGAGAGTGGGTGGAGCTGTGCTGTCTCAGCGTTTTACTTTCGTTTTAGGCTGTTTTCTGCAGGGTGTGTTTTAGTTTCGTTTTCAGTGTTGGAGCTGAAGACAGACCAAGCAGGTGTACTGCTGTTCTTTCTGCCATTAAAAAACGATCTCTGGATCATTTGGTGAATTCAGAATTATAAATGTTCTCAGTAGTGAATGTAAACCTAATGTGCTTCAGGTAAAAGGTGTTTTAAGTCTTCTGGATGTTAAAAGGACAGCTTACGGATTACTCAGTGTTGTTATCTTTGGGAGTTGTATTTGAATTAATGGTTACTAACTTGTTCATTGTTTGTTTCAAAAAGGTCAACTTGAGTTCATAGAATAAACATTGTTTTGCTTTTAAAAATACTTTTCCATTTCTGCTTTACCACATCTGTAGACTAGGCCTAGTGCTCTCTATACCACAATCTACTAAACTTGTGGGTCAGGTGAACGCCATGATACACTCTGGGGTTCCCTAATCCCTGACCATAGCAATATCATTAGTTACAGTGTTCCCTATGTAGTATGTAATTATTTACAGCGGTTCTTGTGCAGTACATCATTAAAATACACTGGTCCCTGGGCAGTATATCATTCTTTACAGGTCCCCTGTGTAGTATGTAATTATTTACAGTGATCACTGTCCAGAATCTCATTATTTACCGTGACCCTTGGTGGTATATTGTGATTTACAGTAGTTCCTGGTTAGTATACCATTATTTAGAGTGATCTCTGCGTAGTATATCGTTATTTACAGTGATCCTGGGTAATATATCGTTATTTACATTGGTTCCTGCGTCGCATATCATTATTTACATTGGTCTCTATGTAGAAGATCATTATTTACAGCGGTTCCTGCATAGTATATCATTATTTATAATGGGCTCTGGGTAGTATATCATTATTTACAGTGCTTCCTGAGTTGTGTATCATTATTTACAGTGGTCCCTGTGCAGTATATCATTATTTACAGTTTCCCCTGGGTATGATATCATTATTTACAGTGGTCCCTGTGTGGTATATACTAATTTACAGGGAATCCTGGGTAGTATATCATTATGTACGGTGCCCCTGGGCAGTATATCAATATTTACAGTGGTCCCTCTATAGTGTACCGTTATTCACAGTGTTCCCTTGGCTTTATAACATTATTTTTCGTGGTTCTGGGTCGTATATCTTTATTTACACTGGTCGCTGACTCGTATATCGTTGTTTACAATCTAGCCTGTTACAGGGAGGTAGCCCTCCCCAAGGTGCTGGACAAGAGTATCTAAAACAAACATTACACAACCAATTATTATTTGTGCAGCATCAATAGAAAATACCAAATTAGTTTTCAGTCCATTTAACACAGCAAATACCTAAAAACATTGCATTGCATCTTTCACTGTGATTGTCAAAGGATTGTTCATTGCAATAATCACATGCGTTTCTAATTATTGTTCAGACCATAATAATTAACTTCCCACAATAATATGTATTTGGAAATATTTCCCATGTCTATGATACCAGCAATTATATCTCAGGGTTTAATTCCATTAATCATAGTTGTGCCATGACTGAATCGTGTGAGAATTCTCTCTGCCTGTTTCTACCAAAGAAAACTGAGCAAATCAGGCAGCACGGTAGAATAGTGGTGCCACTATGACGTCACAGCGCCAGGGTCCCGGGTTCGATTCCGGCTTGGGTCACTGTCTGTGCGGAATCTGCACGTTCTCCCCGTGTCTGCGCGGGTTTCCTCCAGGTGCTCTGATTGTCTCCCACAGATGTGCAGGTTAGGTGGATTGGACACGTTAAATTGCTCTTAGGTTGGATGGGGTTGCTGGGTTATGGGGATAGGGTGGAGGTGTGGGATGGGTAGGGTGCTCTTTCCAAGAGCCGGTGCAGACTCGATGGGCCGAATGGCCTCCTTCTGCACTGTGAATTCTATGATCTCTGAAATCCAATGATGGAAGGCAGGATGACATATATTACACCATCATGTTTGCACAACATTGATAGAAAGCATCACATTCGTTTTCAGTCAATTGAACACAGTAAATAATGAAAAACATTTAATTGCAACTTTGAAAGTGATTATTGAAGGATTGATTATTCCAGTAATCAGAGGCGTAAATTAATATTGTTCAGACAATAATCATAATACGATTGTTCTTTCAAATAGAGTCAGTAATTCCTGACCTTCCTATAATAACACAATAAACTGAACATGCACATTTCTGCTCACAATTAAATAAGCTGTGATTATCTTTCTATAGAATCATCATGCCAGGAACATGACTACTTTCCGTCCAATGATTAGTGAATATGTCTAGAAACCTTTATGCTTTTCACAGTAATATGCATTTAGAAATGTCTATGAGTACCAGAAATTATCTTTCAGGTTTTAATTCCATTAGTTACCAGACATATCGCTGCTATGTGGTGGAATACATTGTGATCTCTCTGCCCGTTTCTACTGAAGACGTCCCAGCAATTTAAATAATGGAATCCGGGAAGTAATGGCTGAGAAACAATTATATATTGTGTCACATATTTATTTAAATTATTGAGGCTACCTGACTGCCACAACTGGATAACTACAAACTCCCGCTGGTGTTGTTGGGGAGACTGGTCCTTTTGGTTCCCTTCTGTATCCTCTAGGGTTTCTCCTCGGGAAAATACTGACTGTTTCACAATAAGAGAGTGATCAACCATTGTTTCCATTCATTATTTATCAAGTAGAGTCTGTTCCCCAGGTTTAATGGACTGATCGATGCCGGGGTCTAATGTGATGGTTAAGATTGGAGCTGGCGGATTGGAGGAGAATCAAACCCTGCCATGGCCTTGGTGATTTATTTCTCAGTATTACACAGCAGATCCACAGCTCTCCGTGATACCGACACTCTCCCAATTCTTCAGGATTCCTGATTTGAAGGCCGGCACTGTAGCACAGTGGTTAGCACACTGGCTTCACAGCTCCGGGGTCCCAGGTTCGATTCCCGGCTTGTGTCACTGTCTATGTGGAGTCTGCACGTTCCCCCCGTGTCTGCGTGGGTTTCCTCCGGGTGATCCGGTTTCCTTCCACAAGTCCCGAAAGACCTGTTGTGTGGTGAGTTGGACATTCTAAAATCTCCCTCTGTGTATCCGAACAGGTGCCGGAGTGTGGCGACTAGGGGATTTTCACAGTAACTTCATTGTAGTGTTAATGTGGGACTACTTGTGACAATACATATTTTTATTATTAATAAAGATTATTATTATCATATTAATAGTTGAACACATGATGCCTTCTCTTCCGCTGTCTGGCCCGGAAGGTATGGGATTATCTCCTCCAGTCTCTCAGTCCCATTACCTCGTGTTCGTTGTTCAAGACAAACACTTGTAACATAGACTCTTGATTGCGATTTTGGTCTCCGGGCTCAGCAATACCTGATACAAATAGTTAGAACAAGGAACAAGGCACAAATAAAAGTACAGTATAGATAAGAGAGGAGGGGGAGTGGTGTTTTTGATTAGGGAGAACATTACGGCAGTACTTAGAGGGGATATATCCGAGGGTTCGCCCACTGAGTCTATATGGGTGGAACTGAAAAATAAGAAGGGAGAGATCACCTTGGTAGGACTGTACTACAGGCCCCCAAATAGTCAGCGGGAAATTGAGGAGCAAATATGTAAGGAGATTACAGATAGCTGCAAGAAAAAGAGGGTGGTAATAGCCGGGGACTTTAACTTTCCCAACATTGACTGGGACAGCCATAGCATTAGGAGCTTGGATGGAGGGAAATTTGTTGAGTGTATTCAGGGGGAATTTCTCATTCAGTATGTGGATGGCCCGACTAGAGAGGGGGCAAAACTTGACCTCGTCTTGGGAAATAAGGAAGGGCAAGTGACAGAAGTGTTAGTGAGTGATCAGTTTGGGACAAGTGACCATAACTCCATTAGTTTTAATATAGCTATAGAGAATGATAGGTCTGGCCCAAGAGTTAAAATTCTTAATTGGGGCAAGGCCAATTTTGATGGTATCAGACAGGAACTTTCAGAGGTAGATTGGGGGAGACTGTTGGCAGGCAAAGGGACGGCTGGTAAATGGAAGGCTTTTAAAAATGTGTTAACCAGTGTTCAGGGTAAGCACATTCCCTTTAGAGTGAAGGGCAAGGCTGGTAGAAGTAGGGAACCCTGGATGACTCGATATATTGAGACTCTGGTCAAAAAGAAGAAGGAGGCATATGACGTACATAAACAACTGGGAGCAAGTGGATCCCTTGAAGAGCATAGAGATTGTCGAAATAGAGTTAAGAGTGAAATCAGGAGGGCAAAAAGGGGACATGAAATTGCTTTGGCAAATAATGCAAAAGGAGAATCCAAAGAGCTTCTACAGATACATAAAGGGGAAAATAGTAACTAGGGACAGAGTAGGGCCTCTTAAGGATCATCAAGGACATCTATGTGCAGAGCCACAAGAGTTGGGTGAGATCCTGAATGAATATTTCTCATCGGTATTCACGGTGGAGAAAGGCATGGATGTTAGGAAACTAAGGGAAATAAATAGTGATGTCTTGAGAAGTGTGCATATTACAGAGGAGGAGGTGCTGGAAGTCTTAAAGTGCATCAAGTTAGATAAATCCCCGGGACCTGATGAAATGTAACCCAGGATGTTGTGAGAGGCTAGGGAGGAAACTGCGGGTCCCATAACAGAGATATTTGAATCATCAGCAGCCACAGGTGAGGTGCCTGAAGATTGGAGAGTAGCGAATGTTGTGCCCTTGTTTAAGAAGGGCAGCAGGGAAAACCTTGGAACTACAGACCAGTGAGCCTAACGTCTGTAGTAGGTAAGTTGCTAGAAGGTCTTCTGAGAGACAGGATCTACAAGCATTTAGAGAGGCAAGGACTGATTCGGGGCAGTCAGCATTGCTTTGTGCGTGGAAAATCATGTCTCACAAATTTGATTGAGTTTTTTGAGTGGGTGACCAAGAAGGTAGATGAGGGCAGTGCAGTAGACGTTGTCTACATGGACTTTAGCAAAGCCTTTGACAAGGTACCGCATGGTAGGTTGTTGCAGAATGTGAACGCTCACGGGGTCCAGGGTGAGGTTGTCAATTGGATTCAAAATTGGCTGGACGACAGAAGACAGAGGGTGGTTGTAGAGGGTTGTTTTTCAAACTGGAGGCCTGTGACCAGTGGTGTGCCTCAGGGATCGGTGCTGGGTCCACTGTTATTTGTGATTTATATTAATGATTTGGATGAGAATTTAGGAGGCATGGTTAGTAAGTTTTCAGATGACACCAAGATTGGTAGCACAGTGGGTCGTGAAGAAGGTCATCTAGGATTGCAACGGGATCTTGATCAATTAGGCCAGTGGGCCGACGAATGGCAGATGGAGTTTAATTTAGATAAATGTGAGGTGATGCATTTTGGCAGATCGAATCAGGCCAGGACCTACACAGTTAATGGTATGGCGTTGGGGAGAGTTATAGAACAAAGAGATCTAGGAGTACAGGTTCATAGCTCCTTGAAGGTGGAGTCGCAGGTGGACAGGGTGGTGAAGAAGGCATTCGGCATGCTTGGTTTCATTGGTCAGAACATTGAATACAGGAGTTGGGACGTTTTGTTGAAGTTGTACAAGACATTGGTACGGCCACACTTGGAATACTGTGTGCAATTCTGGTCACCCTACTATAGAAAGGATATTATTAAACTAGAAAGAGTGCAGAAAAGATTTACTAGGATGTTACCGGGACTGGATGGTTTGAGTTATAAGGAGAGGCTGGATAGACTGGGACTTTTTTCCCTGGAGCGTAGGAGTGATCTTATAGAGGTCTATAAAATAATGAGGGGCATAGATAAGGTAGATAGTCAACATCTTTGTCCAAAGGTAGGGGAGTCTAAAACTAGAGGGCATAGGTTTAAGGTGAGAGGGGAGAGATTCAGAAGGGCCCAGAGGGTCAATTTCTTCACTCAGAGGGTAGTGGGTGTCTAGAATGGGCTGCCAGAGGTAGTAGTAGAGGCGGGTACAATTGTGTCTTTTAAAAAGCATTTAGACAGTTACATGGGTAAGATGGGTATAGAGGGTTATGGGCCAAGTGCGGGCAACTGGGACTAGCTTAATGGTAAAAACTGGGCGGCATGAACTGGTTGGGCCGAAGAGCCTGTTTCCATGCTGTAAACTTCTATGATTCTATGATTCTATATTGGCCCTTCGGCCCTCAAGCCTGTGCTGAACTTGCTGCCCATCTGACCTATAATCTTCTGCGCTTCCTGTGGTCCGTATCCCTGTATTCCCATTCTGTTCATGTGTTACTCATGTAATTCAGGTTCTATACAACTGCAGTAACTAATTCATTAAATGGGCAGAGGAGTAAGTAAACCTGAGAGCAGGGATTAGAATTTAACATTTAATTTACAGTAAACATCCAGCGCAGAACCATATAGTTAATTGTAACGTAATCTGATCATAATTTAAGTGATTATTTTGAATGAATTAACTAGTGCATAAATGTCACTCAGAGGGTGCAGTGCTCTAACTGTGAGATGTGGGCGAACCGTGACGCTTCCAGTGTTCCGGTCAACTGCGTCTGCAGCAGGTGTAGCCAATGGCAGCTCCTCACAGACCACGTGGTTCGGTTCGAGCAGCAATTGGATGCACCGAGGAGCATACAGGTGGCGGAAAGCATCATAGGTAGACGTTCTGGAGACGTGGTCACGCCTAAGGTGCAGGCAGATAGTTCGGTGGATGACTGCTGGAACGGGCAGGCAGTCAGCGCTAGAAACCCCTGTGGCTGTCCCCCTCTCTAATAGGTATACTGTGTTGGATACAGTTGGGGGATAGCATCTCAGGGGGAAACAACAGCAGCCAGAACAGTGGCACCACAACTGGCTCTGTTACTCAGCAGGGGAGGGTAAAGTGCAGGAAAGCGATAGTTACAGGGACTCTATAGAAAGGGGCACAGATCGGCGCTTCTGTGGACAGGAAAGAGACTCCAGGTTGGTATGTTGTCTCCCTGGTGCCAGGGTCAAGGTTGTCACTGAACGAACACAGGACGTCCTGAAGAGGGAGGGTGAACAGCCAGAGGTCTTAGTTCACATCGGTACGAACGACATCGGCAGGAAGAGCGATGAGGCCCTGCAGAAGGAGTTCAGGAAGTTAGACAGTAAGCTAAAAAGCAGGACCTCTCGGGTTGGAATCTAAGGATTACTCCCTGTGCCACGTGAGAGTGAGGCTAGAAACAAGAGGACAGTACAGCTAATCTCGTGGCTAAACTGGTGGTGTAGGAGCGAGGGTTTCAGATTTCTGGGCCATTGGGCGATATTCCGGGAAATGTGGGACCTGGACAAGAAGGGCGGGTAGCTTCTAAACTGGGGGGACATCACTATCCTCGCTGGGAGGTTTGTTAGTGTCACTCGGGAGAATTGAAACTAATATGAAAGGGAGTGGGAACCAGAGCGGTAGCTCAGCAGGTGTAATAACTGAAGGGGAAATGGAGAACACAAATACCTGAACAACATCACCCTCAGGCAGAGCAAAAAAGGTGCCGAGGGTGAGAAGGGAGGTGCTCAATGCAGCATTGAGGGTGGTGGACCTAAATGTGCGCAGTGTACGGAACAAGGTAAATTTGCATGTTGCGCACATTGAAATTGGCTGCGAGGGTGTGGTGGGAATCACAGAGACGTGGCTGCAAGGTGATCAGGGCTGGGGTCAAAATATGCAAGTGTTCTATCGAAAGGACAGGCAGATGGGCAAAGGGGGCGGGGCTCCATTGTTAGGAAGGAATGAAGTTAAATCGATAGCAAGGAGCGATATAGGATCAGAAGGCACAGAATCTCTGAGGGAAGAGTTGAGGAATCGAATAGATAAAAAGACTCTGGTGGGAGTTATTTGCAGGACCCGGAGCAGTAGTCAGTATGTGGGGCAGAAATTAAATCAGGAGATAGAAAATGCATGTAAAAAAGGCAATATCACAATAATCATGGGGGACTTCAATATGCAGGTGGACTGGGAATATCAGGTTGGGTGGATCCCAAGAAAAGGAATTTGTGGAAAGTCTAAGAGATGTTTTTTTGAGCAGCTTGTAACAGAGCCGACTGGGGAACAGGCAATTCTGGATCTGGTGATGTGTAATGAGGCAGACTTGATGAGGGAACATAAGGTGAAGGAACCCTGAGGGGGCAGTGGCCACAATATGATAGAATTTACCCTGCAGTTTGAGAGGGAGAAGCTGGAACCAGATGTAACGGTATTACAATTAAATAGGGGTAACTACAAAGGCATGAGGGAGGAGCAGCCCAGAGTTGATTGGAAAAGGAGCCGAGCGGGGAAGACAGTGGAAGAGCAATGGCAGGGGTTTTGTGGGGTTATTCGGGAGGAACTACAGAATTTCATCCGAAGGAGGAGGAAACATGCCGAGGGGAGGACAAGGAGTCCATGGCTCATGAGGGAAGTCAAGGAGTCCCCCCCCCCCCCCCCCCCCGCCCAACCAATAAATTCTGGTGGCGAGGAAACCCGAGACACTACACGTGTAGTGTCTCCCACATTTCCTCCTCCTCTAACCTAATAATAAGACCCATTGGTGTAAGGTAAGTGCCATATTATATTATTATTATATTATTAGCATTGTGCAGGTCAAGGTTCGGAGGTGGAGGAGCAGTCTCTGCCAGCGAGAGAACCTGAGAACATCTAAGACAATCAGAAGGTAAGAAGATAAGTAAGTGATTTTTACTTATTTTTACTTTTATACCTCTTTTCAAATTGTGTGTGTCGGGGGGAAACTGAAGTGACATGGCACAAAAGCTGTGGCCAGAGTGGCTGGTTGGGATTTTACCCGAAATTTTAAAAAAAATTGAGTATTTGGTAACTAATTAAACATAATAACTTCATTATAATTTAGAGGGATATCTAAGCCAGAGATCGGAGAGTACTATAGTTAGCTATCGCATTTCTATTAGAAATCTAGTGCTAGGAAACAGATAGTTGCCAGTAACTTTGAAATTTTAAAAAATATATTTTAAAAAAAAAGACAAATTTTAATTTTAATTAATTGACCCAATGTCAGTTAGAGGGGTGCTGTGCTCTGACTGTGAGATGTGGCAGGACCGGGAGGCCTACAGCGTCCCGGATGGCTTCATCTGCAGAAAGTGCACCCAACTGGAGCTCCTCACAGACCGCATGGTTCGGTTGGAGCAGCAATTGGATTCACTTAGGAGCATGCAGGTGGCGGAAAGCGTCATAGATCGCAGTTATGTAAATGTGGTCACACCCAAGGTGCAGGCAGAGAAATGGGTGACCACCAGAAAGGGCAGGCAGTCAGTGCAGGAATCCCCTGTGGTTGTCCCCCTCTAGAACAGATATACCCCTTTGGATACTGTCGGGGGGGATAGCCTATCAGGGGAAAACAGCAGCAGCCAGAGCAGTGGCACCACGGCTGGCTCTGATGTTCAGAAGGGAGGGTCAAAGCGCAGAAGAGTAATAGTAATAGGGAACTCTATAGTCAGGGGCACAGATAGACGCTTCTGTGGACGTGAAAGAGACTCCAGGATGGTATGTTGCCTCCCTGGTGCCAGGGTCCAGGATGTCTCCGAACGGATAGAGGGCATCATGAAGGGGGAGGGCAAACAGGCAGAGGTCGTTGTACATATTGGTACTAACGTCATAGGCAGGAAGGGGCATGAGGTCCTGCTGCAGGAGTTCAGGGAGCTAGGCAGAAAGTTAAAAGACAGGACCTCGAGGGTTGTAATCTCGGGATTACTCCCTGTGCCACGTGCCAGTGAGGCTAGAAATAGGAAGATAGAGCAGACACACACGTGGCTAAACAGCTGGTGTAGGAGGGAGGGTTTACATTATCTGGACCACTGGGAGCTCTTCCGGGGCAGGTGTGACCTGTATAAGAAGGACGGCTTGCATCTAAACCGGAGAGGCATAAATATCCTGGCCGCGAGGTTTGCTAGTGTCACACGGGAGGGTTTAAACTAGTATTGCAGGGGGGTGGGCACGGGAGGAATAGGTCAGAAGGTGAGAGCATTGAGGGAGAACAAGGGAATAGGGACAGTGTGGCTCTGAGGCAGAGCGGACGGGGAGAAGTTGCTGAACACAGCGGGTCTGGTGGCCTGAAGTGCATATGTTTTAATGCAAGGAGCATTACGGGTAAGGCAGATGAACTTAGAGCTTGGATTCGTACTTGGAACTATGATGTTGTTGCCATTACAGAGACCTGTTTGAGGGAAGGGCAAGATTAGCAGCTAAACGTTCCAGGATTTAGATGTTTCAGGCGGGATAGAGGGGGATGTAAAAGGGGAGGTGGAGTTGCGCTACTTGTTCGGGAGAATATCACAGCTGTACTGCGAGAGGACACCTCAGAGGGCAGTGAGGCTATATGGGTAGAGATCAGGAATAAGAAGGGTGCAGTCACAATGTTGGGG
Organism: Scyliorhinus torazame; assembly: GCF_047496885.1. NCBI lineage: Eukaryota > Metazoa > Chordata > Chondrichthyes > Carcharhiniformes > Scyliorhinidae > Scyliorhinus > Scyliorhinus torazame. The sequence continues at coordinate 11,360,762 of NC_092729.1, read as the reverse complement.
GTATACTACAGGCCTCCCAACAGCCAGCGGGAGATAGAGGAGCAGATAGGTAGACAGATTTTGGAAAACAGTAGAAACAACAGGGTTGTGGTGATGGGAGACTTCAACTTCCCCAATATTGACTGGGACTCACTTAGTGCCAGGGGCTTAGACGGGGCGGAGTTTGTAAGGAGCATCCAGGAGGGCTTCTTAAAACAATATGTCGACAGTCCAACTAGGGAAGGGGCGGTACTGGACCTGGTATTGGGGAATGAGCCCGGCCAGGTGGTAGATGTTTAAGTGGGGGAGCATTTCGGTAACAGTGACCACAATTCAGTAAATTTTAAAGTACTGGTGGACAAGGATAAGAGTGGTCCGAGGATGAATGTGCTAAATTGGGGGAAGGCTAATTATAACAATATTAGGCGGGAACTGAAGAACATAGATTGGGGGCGGATGTTTGAGGGCAAATCAACATCTGACATGTGGGAGGCTTTCAAGTGGCAGTTGAAAGGAATACAGGACCGGCATGTTCCTGTGAGGAAGAAAGATAAATACGGCAATTTTCGGGAACCTTGGATGACGAGTGATATTGTAGGCCTCGTCAAAAAGAAAAAGGAGGCATTTGTCAGGGCTAAAAGGCTGGGAACAGACGAAGCCTGCGTGGAATATAAGGAAAGTAGGAAGGAACTTAAGCAAGGAGTCAGGAGGGCTAGAAGGGGTCACGAAAAGTCATTGGCAAATAGGGTTCAGGAAAATCCCAAGGCTTTTTACACGTACATAAAAAGCAAGAGGGTAGCCAGGGAAAGGGTTGGCCCACTGAAGGACAGGCAAGGGAATCTATGTGTGGAGCCAGGGGAAATGGGCGAGGTACTAAATGAATACTTTGCATCAGTATTCACCAAAGAGAAGGAATTGGTAGATGTTGAGTCTGGAGAAGGGGGTGTAAATAGCCTGGGTCACATTGTGATCCAAAAAGACGAGGTGTTGGGTGTCTTAAAAAATATTCAGGTAGATAAGTCCCCAGGGCCTGATGGGATCTACCCCAGAATACTGAAGGAGGCTGGAGAGGAAATTGCTGAGGCCTTGACAGAAATCTTTGGATCCTCACTGTCTTCAGGGGATGTCCCGGAGGACTGGAGAATAGCCAATGTTGTTCCTGTGTTTAGAAGGGAAGCAAGGATAATCCAGGGAACTACAGGCCGGTGAGCCTTACTTCAGTGGTAGGGAAATTACTGGAGAGAATTCTTCGAGACAGGATCTACTCCCATTTGGAAGCAAATGGACGTATTAGTGAGAGGCAGCACGGTTTTGTGAAGGGGAGGTCGTGTTTCACTAACTTGATAGAGTTTTTCGAGGAGGTCACTAAGATGATTGATGCAGGGAGGGCAGTAGATGTTGTCTATATAGACTTCAGTAAGGCCTTTGACAAGGTCCCTCATGGTAGACTAGTACAAAAGGTGAAGTCACACGGGATCAGGGGTGAGCTGGCAAGGTGGATACAGAACTGGCTAGGCCATAGAAGGCTGAGAGTAGCAATGGAGGGATGCTTTTCTAATTGGAGGGCTGTGACCAGTGGTGTTCCACAGGGATCAGTGCTGGGACCTTTGCTCTTTGTAGTATATAGAAATGATTTGGAGGAAAATGTAACTGGTCTGATTAGTAAGTTTGCAGACGACACAAACGTTGGTGGAATTGCGGATAGCGATGAAGACTGTCGGAGGATACAGCAGGATTTAGATTGTCTGGAGACTTGGGCGGAGAGATGGCAGATGGAGTTTAATCCGGACAAATGTGAGGTAATGCATTTTGGAATGTCTAATGCAGGTAGGGAATATACAGTGAATGGTAGAACCCTCAAGAGTATTGAAAGTCAAAGAGATCCATGAGTACAGTTCCACAGGTCATTGAAAGGGGCAACACAGGTGGAGAAGGTAGTCAAGAAGGCATACGGCATGCTTGCCTTCATTGGCCGGGGCATTGAGTATAAGAATTGGCAAGTCATGTTGCAGCTGTATAGAACCTTAGTTAGGCCACACTTGGAGTATAGTGTTCAATTCTGGTCGCCACACTACCAGAAGGATGTGGAGGCTTTAGAGAGGGTGCAGAAGAGATTTACCAGAATGTTGCCTGGTATGGAGGGCATTAGCTATGAGGAGCGGTTGAATAAACTCGGTTTGTTCTCACTGGAACGAAGGAGGTTGAGGGGAGACCTGATAGAGGTATACAAAATTATGAGGGGCATAGACAGAGTGGATAGTCAGATGCTTTTCCCCGGGGTAGAGGGGTCAATTACTAGGAGGCATAGGTTTAAGGTGAGAGGGGCAAGGTTTAGAGTAGATGTACGAGGCAAGTTTTTTTACGCAGAGGGTAGTGGGTGCCTGGAACTCGCTGCCGGAGGAGGTGGTGGAAGCAGGGACGATAGTGACATTTAAGGGGCATCTTGACAAATACATGAATAGGATGGGAATAGAGGGATACGGACCCAGGAAGTGTAGAAGATTGTAGTTTTGTCGGGCAGCATGGTCGGCACGGGCTTGGAGGGCCGAAGGGCCTGTTCCTGTGCTGTACATTTCTTTGTTCTTTGTTCTTTGAGAGCAGTAGATCAAAATAAAAAACATACAATGTGACGCGGAATAGTGGGATGGCAGAAAATTGGGAAGCCTTTAATAGCGAGCAGAGGAATACTGAAAAAGCAATAAAGGAGGAGCAGATGAAATTTGAGGGCAAGCTAGTTAGTAATGTAAAAGAAGATGGGAAGATGTTCTTTTCAATATATTAAAGGTAAGAGAGAGACAAAAAAGACATTGGACCACTGGAAAATGTGACTGGAGAAGTAATAATAGGTAACAAAGAAATGGCAGGCGAGCTGTATAGTTACTTTGCATCAGTCTTCACGGTGGAAGACATCAGTGGGATGCCAGAGCCCCAGGAGAGCCAGGGGGCAGAGGTGAGGGCCGTGGCCGTCACTAAGGAGAAGGTTCTGGGGAAACTGAAAGGTCTGAAGGTGGATGAATGACCTGGACGGATGGACTACATCCCAGGGTTCTAAAAGAGATAGCTGAGGAGGTTGTGGGGGCAGTGGTGGTGATCTTTCAGGAATCACTGAAGGCAGAAAGGGACCCTGAGGACTGGAAAGTGGCTGATGTCGCACCGCTGGTTAAGAAGGGAGGGAGGCAGAAGACGGGAAATTATCGGCCGGTTAGCCTGACTTCGGTCATTGGTAAGATTTTAGATCCATTATTAAAGATGAGATTGTGGAGTACTTGGAAGTGCAGGATAAAATCGGACTGTGTCAGCACGGCTTCGTCAAGGGGAGGTCATGTCTGACAAATCTGTTAGAGTTCTCTTTGAGGATGTAACAAGGAAGTTAGATAAAGGAGAACCAGCGGTAAGATTTATTTAGATTTCCGGGAGGCATTTGAGATGGTGCCGCACAGGAGGCTGTTAAATCGGTTAAGAGCCCATGGTGTTCAGGGTGATATCCTGGGATGGAAAAAGAATTGGCTGACTGGCAGAGGCAGAGAGTGGGGATAAAGGGGTCTTTTTCAGGATGGCAGCTGGTGTCTAGTCGTGTGCCTCAGGGGTCTGTGCTGGGACCACAACTTTCCACAATATACATTAATGATCTGGAAGAAGGAACTGAAGGCTCTGTTGCTGAGTTTGCAGATGACACAAAGATCTGGACAGGTGGTATTGAGGAAGCGGTGGGGGGCAGGGGGGGCGCTGCAGAAGGACTTTGAGGCTCGGAGATTCTGCAAAGACATGGCAGATGGAATACAATGTGGAAAAGTGTGAGGTTATGCACTTTGGAAGGAGGAATGGAGGAATTGACTATTCTCGAAATGGGGAAATGTTTCGGAAACCAGAAGCACAAAGGGACTTGGGAGGCTTTGTTCACGATTCTCTTACGGTTAACGGGCAGGTTCAGTCAGCAGTTAGGAAGGCAATTGCAATGTTAGCATTCATGTCGAGAGGGCGCGAGTACAAGATCAGGAATGTATTTCTGAGGCTGGATAAGGCTCTGGTCAGATCCCATTTGGAGTATTGTGAGCAGTTCTGGGCCCCGTATCTGAAGAAATATGTGCTTCACTTGGAAAGGGTCCAGAGGAGGTTCACTAGAACGACCCCTGGAATGAAGAGCTTGTCGTATGAGGAGCGGTTGAGGACTCTGGGTCTGTACTCGTTGGAGTTTAGAAGGATGAGGGGGGGTCTTATTGAAACTTACAGGATACTGCGAGGCCTGGATAGAGTGGACGTGGAGAGGGTGTTTCCACTTACAGGAAAAACTAGAAGCAGAGAACACTATCTCAGACTAAAGGGACAATCCTTTAAAACAGAGATGTGGAGGAATTTATTCAGCCAGATGGTACTGAATCTGTGGAACTCTTTGTCACAGAAGGCTGTGGAGGCCAAATCACTGAGTGTCTTTAAGACAGAGATAGATAGGATCTTGGTTAATAAGGAGATCAGGGGTTATGGGGAGAAGGAGAGAGGAAGGAGAATGAGGATGAGAAACATATCAGCCATGATTGACTGGCGGAGCAGGCTCACTGGGCCGAGTGACCAAGTTCAGCTCCTGTGTCTTATGGTCTTACGGCCGTAAATGTCCAACTCGGTTTGAAATATGGCTTTGGGTGTCAGCCTCCATTATTCTCACAGAAAATGAGGTAATGAAAGGATGTGAGGAAGAAGCGGGAAATGACATTGAGGCAGAAGCTGAGCAGTGATTAAATTGAATGGTGGAGGAGGTGTGAGTGACCGTGTGGTCTCCCCATGTTGCCATTTGTTATCAGTTCCGGCTCTGCATTACTCCTGATGAATGTAGCTGCATGATCATATACTTCAGTTACATCTTTCCCACAGATATTTATATTGTTCATGGAAACAGTTCATTTACATCCAGATTATCCAAAACTTTATCACCTTAAATGTGTGGAAGGATTCTCACATCATCGTCTTTTATTCCCAATAACCCAGCCCCAGCCAATCCAATCATCCCGAAGGGAAAACTGCTTCTAAACGATTCACACAGCGAGTGGTTCTGATCTGGTCTGCACGGCCTGGGACACTGGTGCCGGCAGATACAACAGTGGTTTCACAGGGAATGGTAGGAGTGACAGAAATCAAATGTATGTCTCCAGGGAAAGGGCGGTGCAGTCGGATTGAATCAGCTGCTCATCTGTAGAGCCTCTGAGGTCAAACGGAATGAAATGAAACGGAATGAAATGAAATGAAAATCGCTTATTGTCACAAGTAGGCTTCAAATGAAGTTACTGTGAAAAGCCCCTAGTCGCCACATTCCGGCGCCTGTTCGGGGAGGCTGGTACAGGAATTGAACCGTGCTGCTGGCCTGCCTTGGTCTGCTTTAAATGCCAACGATTTATCCCAGTGTGCTAAACCAGCCCCAGGAATGAATGTCCTCCTTCGGGACTTCACGCATTTTAAAGGCTTTGGATGTGGTCTGGCTGTGAGATGATGGGACCAACACCTGCAGGTTCCCTCCAAGTTCCCCAGCACCGCGAGTATTCTCACTGTAATCCTTTCTATTCACTGTGTCCATGTGTGAACCCAGCGTCCGCTTTAGCTCACTGCTTACTTCACAGCATCAACTTCATTGTAAGTTCCAATCTGTCTGACCCTGGGCGCTGCCTGTGCTTTAATATTGAAAACATCTGTGTTGCTCCCAATAAAAGCAGACGCACATTTAATAATTAGAGGGAGGTCTATCTTTTTTCAGGTTGCTTTACAATTATTTTTAAAAGCGGCTGTGCCACGTGTTTGCTTTCTGGCCTCGGACTGGGGAAAGACAAGTTCTATTCCAGCTCTGCACAATAACTGACCTATCACACTCTGTCAGTTATTCTCAACTTAAATGGTTCAATACTGCATGAAGGACATTTACTTCATCCAGGATCTGATTTTATAATTTAGGAACAAGTTTGTTTCCTCAGCAAATGTATTAATCCGGATTGTGTTTCCCCCGATACCCAGTTCCACATATCTTTACGATAGTGACATTTAAGGGGCATCTTGACAAAAACATGAATAGGATTGGAATAGAGGGATACGGACCCCGGAAGTGTAGAAGATTGTAGTTTAGTCGGGCAGCATGGTCGGCACGGGCTTGGAGGGCCGAAGGGCCTGTTCCTGTGCTGTACATTTCTTTGTTCTTTGTTCTTTGTATCTCCAAGAGCACTCCCTCACACTCTATCTCTCCCTTGCACTCTCTCCCTCCCTCACCCTCACTCTCTAACACTATCCCTCTCTCACTCGCTCTCACACTCTCCCTCTCAACAATCCCTCCCACTCTCACACTCTCTCCCTCTCCCACACTGTCACCCACTCTCACACTCTCTCCCTCTCCCACACTGCCTCCCTCTCTCATACTCTCTCCCTCTCTCACACTGTCTCCCTCTCTCACACAGTCTCCCTCTTCCACACTGTCTCCCACTCTCACACTCTCTCCCTCTCTCACACTCTCTCCCTCTCAACAATCCCTCCCACTCTCACACTCTCTCCCTCTCCCATACTGTCACCCACTCTCACTCTCTCCCTCTCTCACACTCACTCCCTCGCTCACTCTCTCCCTCTCTCACACTCTCAACAATCCCTCCCTCTCGCACACTCTATCCCCCTCCCACATTGTCTCCCTCTCTCACTCTCTCTCTCTCTCTCACACACTCCCTTCCTCTCTCACAGTGTCTCACTCTCTCCCTCTCTCACTCTCTCCCTCTCCCACACTGTCACCCACTCTCGCACTGTCTCCCTCTCCCACACTACCTCCCACTCTCACACTCCCTCCCTCTCCCACACTGTCACCCACTCTCACACTCTCTCCCTCTCCCACACTGCCTCCCACTCTCACACTCTCTCCCTCTCCCACACTGCCTCCCACTCTCACACTCTCTCACTCTCCCACACTGCCTCTCACTTTCACACTCTCTCCCTCTCCCACACTGCCTCCCACTCTCACACTCTCTCCCTCTCCCACACTGCCTCCCACTCTCACCCTCACCCACACTGTCACCCACTCTCACACTCTCTCCCTCTCCCACACTGTCACCCACTCTCACACTCTCTCCCTCTCCCACACTGTCACCCACTCTTCCAGACTCTCTCCCTCTCTCACACTCTCTCCCTCGCTCACTCTCTCTCCCTCTCAACAATCCCTCCCACTCTCACACTCTCTCCCTCTCTCACACTGTCTCCCTCTCTGACACTCTCTCCCTCTCCCACACTGTCTCCCTCTCTCACACTCTGTCCCTCTCTCACACTCTCTCCCTCTCCCACACTAGAACATAGAACATAGAAAATACAGCACAGAACAGGCCCTTCGGCCCACGATGTTGTGCCGAACCTTTGTCCTAGATTAATCATAGATTATCATTGAATTTACAGTGCAGAAGGAGGCCATTCGGCCCTTTGAGTCTGCACCGGCTCTTGGAAAGAGCACCATACCCAAACTCAACACCTCCACCCAACACCAAGGGCAATTTGGACATTAAGGGCAATTTATCATTGGCCAATTCACCTAACCCGCACATCTTTGGACTGTGGGTGGAAACCGGAGCACCCGGAGGAAACCCACGCAGACACTACCTCCCACTCTCACACTCTCTCCCTCTCTCACAGTCTCTCCCTCTCCCACACTGTCTCCCTCTCTCCCACCCTCACCCTCACTCTCTCACACTTTCCCTCTCTCACACTCTCTCCCTCTCAACAATCCCTCCCACTCTCACACTCTCTCACTCTCCCACACTGCCTCCCACTCTCTCACTCTCTCCCTCTCTCACACACTCTCCCTCTCCCACACTGTCTCCCTCTCTCACACTCACTCCCTCGCTCACACTCTCTCCCTCTCAACAATCCCTCCCACTCTCACACTCCCTCCCTCTCTCACACTCTCCCTCTCCCACACTGTCTCCCTCTCTCACCCTCTCTCCCTCTCTCACACTCTCGCCCTCTCCCACACTCTCTCCCTCTCTCACACTCTCTCCCTCTCTCCCTCTCTCACACTCTCTCCCTCTCTCACACTCTCTCCCTCTCTCACACTGTCTCCCTCTCTGACACTCTCTCCCTCTATCACATTCTGTCCCCCTCACACTCCCTCCCTCTCACAGTGTCTCACTCTCTCACCCTTCCTCTCTCACCCGCCCTCTCTCACACTTTCTCCCTCTCTCATACTCTCTCCCCCTCTCCCCTTTCGCATTCTCTCTTTTGTACTCCCGCCCTCTCTAGTACTCTCACCCTCTCCCACACTCTCCCCCTCACATTCTCTCCCTCTGACACATTCTCTACCTCAGTCACCCTCCCTCTCTCCCACTGTCTCCCACTTTGTCTCCCTCTTAGAATCTCTCCCTCTCTCTCCCTGTCTAACACAATCTACCTGTCTCACTCACTCTCCCTTCCTCACACTCTCCCCCTCTCTCACCCTCCATCTCTCACACTCCCTCCCTCTCTCACACTCCCTCTCTCAAATTCCTGCCTCTCACATACTTTCTTCTTCATTGATACTCACTCCCACTCTCCCACTCTCTCTAGCATATTTCCCTTGCCTCACACTTACCCCTCTCTCACATTCTGTCCTTCTCTCTCACTCTCCCCCTCCCTCTCTCTCTGCTCCATGCCTCCCTCCCTCCCTCACATCTCCGTTAGACACTTTCACACTCTGTCCCTCTCTCTCTCCATCCCTTTATCTCTCTCCCTCCATGCCTCCCTCCCTCTCACAAAATTCCCTCAATGACACTTTCTCTCACACTCTTTCTCTCTCTCTCACTTTGTCCCTCTCTCACACTTTCTCTCACTCTCTATCCCTCTCTCACAATTTCTCTCACACGCTTTCCGTCTCTCACAATTTCTCTCTCAATCTTTCCCTCTCTCACACTTTCCCTCTCTCACACTTTTTCTCACTCTCATTCCCTCCCTCAAGTTCTCTCACTCTCTTTCCCTCTCTCACAATTTCCCTCACACTCTTTCTCTCTCTCACACGTTCTCTCTCATTCTTTCCCTCTCTCACACTTTTTCTCAATCTCTTTCCCTCTCTCTCAATTTCTCTGACTCTCTTTCACTCTCTCACACTTTGTCGTAAACTCTTTCCCTCTCTCACACTTTCTGTCATACTCCTTCCCTCTCTCACACTTTCCGTCTCTCACACTTTCTCTCACACTTTCCCTCTCTCACACTTTCTCTGACTCTCTTTCCCTCTCTCACACTTTCTCTCACACTCTTTCCCTCTTTCACACTTTCTCTCACACTCTTTCCCTCTATTACACTTTCACTCACTCTCTTTCCCTCTCTCACACTTTCTCTCACACTCTTTCCCTCTATCACACTTTCTCTCACTCTCTTTCCCTCTCTCACACTTTCCCTCACAATCTTTCCCTCTCCTGTTCCCTCAGTCACTCAGTCGCTCCCTCCTGTACTTATGTCTAAGATTATGTGAGTATTTAATACACCATCCTTCTCACCCAATCTGCCTCCCTCAGCCACTCACCCTCTCCACTCTCTGCTTCCCTTTCTCTCAGACAATCCACCTCTTTCTCCCGTTTAATGCTTTATTTCTCCACCCTCTTTCTCTCCCAATATCTCTCCTCCCACCCTCTTTCTCTCTCACCCTGTCTTCTATCAGCACATCTCACACACCAGTTCTCTCTTCCTCCACATCTCACCCCGCCTCTCTCCCAGTTGAAGTGTGTATCAGATGGAGGCCGGTGTCAGTTAGAGACGGGGTGTTAGTTTTCACTGCTGACTATGTATTAATGCTGCTCTCTGAGGTGATGAGTTTGTTGCTGCCGCAGCCTCTGAGTTTTCTGAGGTTCCAATGATTCTAAATATTTTCTTAGTTTGAGGGACTGAATCAGATTTAGATATGGGATCACATACTTTGCATTTTAAATAGTTCCAGGTTTTGGAGACATTGAAATGTTCTACTGATGCTCAAACAGAAACTACTGAAATAAAATAAAGGAATGGTCACAGTTACAGAGGCAGCTACATCCCAGAGTGCAGTGGAACCACCCAGAGAAACACACCGACAATTGGAACTGAATCACTGAATGGTCACAGTTACAGAGGCAGCTACACCCCAGAGTGCAGTGGAACCACCCAGAGAAACGCACGGACAATTGGAACAGAATCACTGAATGGTCACAGTTACAGAGACAGCTACAACCCAGAGTGCATTGGAACCACCCAGAGAAACACACTGACAATTGGAACTGAGTCACTGAATGGTCACAGTTACAGAGGCAGCTACACCCCAGAGTGCAGTGGAACCACCCAGAGAAACACACTGACAATTGGAACTGAATCACTGAATGGTCACAGTTACAGAGGCAGCTACATCCCAGAGTGCAGTGGAACCACCCAGAGAAACACACTGACAATTGGAACTGAATCACTGAATGGTCACAGTTACAGAGGCAGCTACACCCCAGAGTGCAGTGGAATCAGCCAGAGATACACACTGACAATTGGAACTGAATCACTGAATGGTCACAGTTACAGAGGCAGCTACACCCCAGAGTGCAGGGGACACACCCAGAGAAACGCACTGACAATTGGAACTGAATCACTGAATGGTCACAGTTACAGAGGCAGCTACAGCCCAGAGTTCAGTGGACCCACCCAGAGAACCACACTGACAATTGGAGCTGAATCTCTGAATGGTCACAGTTACAGAGGCAGCTACACCCCAGAGTGCAGTGGAACCACCCAGAGAAACACACTGACAATTGGAACTGAGTCACTGAATGGTCACAGTTACAGAGGCAGCTACACCCAGAGTGCAGTGGAACCATCCAGAGAAACACACTGACAATTGGAACTGAATCACTGAATGGTCACAGTTACAGATGCAGCAACATCCCAGGGTGCAGTGGAACCACCCAGAGAAACACACTGACAATTGGAACTGAATCACTGAGTGGTCACAGTTACAGAGGCAGCTACACGCCAGAGTGCATTGGAACCACCCAGAGAAACACACTGACAATTGGAACTGAATCACTGAATGGTCACAGTTACAGAGGCAGCTACACCCCAGAGGGCAGTGGACCCACCCAGAGAAACACACTGACAATTGGAACTGAATCACTGAATGGTCACAGTTACAGAGACAGCTACACCCCAGAGTGCAGTGTAACCACCCAGAGAAACACACTGACAATTGTAACTGAATCACTGAATGGTCACCGTCACTGAGGCAACTACATCCCAGAGTGCAGTGGAACCACCCAGAGAAACCAACTGACAATTGGAACTAAATCACTGAATGGTCACATGGAGTGAGGGATATCACTGAAACAATGTGAGATGTAGAGATGGGACTGATGGTGTCTGAGTGGACAGCATCCTTTCTGTTAATGTTAGTTGAACAATGTGATCAACACAGTCCAGTGTTTGCAAAGAGGTCACTCACTCAGAAAAATAATATTTGCTTTCACTGAACACAATATCGGAATCTGTTTGTTCACATCTTGAAAAATAAGTTAAACGATGTCACAACCTCAATATCCCTGAGGTGGCTCCACAGGGTATTAATTAAAAGCTTGAAGAATATATAACCTCAGAGTTTTAGACAGAGAGATTGCCAATCGCAGGAAGGGACACATCACTTCACACTGAAAATGCATCGTCCAATTCAAATGGTTGAGAAAGTATTCTACCCAATCCTGGCTATTGTTGGTGTTCCTGGTAAGTGACTGTCACCATTGAAGTTGTGTTAATTTGTGTGTGAGCTGCTCTCTGATTTTAAACTGGGACTGAAAATCTGATCCTGATCTCGTGCTCACTGTTATATAGACACCTGGCCAACGATATAATTGTCAAATGTCTTTAAGCCTGTCAATGGTTTGAATCCCTTTCATCAACTCACAATAAACTACTGTTTGTAACTCACTGGATCTCTGACCGGGGAAGTTATTATATTGAGTGGAATTTTGTATAATGTTAGCTTGGATCACAGAAAAGGCAATCTCTCTGAAGGGAGGTTTAGGAGGAGAAAGAATTAAATCACACTGACTGCGGGCACTGTCAGTGTAGAATTGTACTGACTGTGGGTCCCACACCAGAGTGGAATATCTGACAGCGGTGAACAAGGATTACTGGAAGTATCTGTCAGTGTAGAATTGTACTGACTGTGGGTCCCACACCAGAGTGGGATATCTGACAGCAGAGAACAAGGATTACTGGAAGTATCTGTCAGTGTAGAATTGTACTGAATGTGGGTCTCTCACCAGACTGGAATATCTGATCCAATTATCTATCTATTACTGGGACTATCTGTCCGTGTGGAATTGTATTGTGTGTGGGTCAGTAACTGGACTGACATTAGTTTGTTCTGTTTTGAAATGATGTATTTTATTGGGGAGTGGTCGCTCCATTCTGTGGAGTTCCCTCTGTGTGTTTTAACTTTGGAATAGGTTGAAAACAGGAAGAGTTTGGCTGTGTTTTGAAGATGTTTGATATTTATTGTATGAAGTGAAATGTCTCTATTTCTGTTTTCTATTGATCTATTCTAACAGGAACAGATATCACCCACACTATAATGTTTCAGAAAACCCACAGAAGTGCAGTATTCCAATAGGTTTTGTGATATTTTCTCATTTCTATTCATCCTGAAATGAACTCACATGTTTGATCCATTTTTATGGGTGTTTTTAAACTGTCTTTCTGCTTCACACGATTTGTGAATCTATTCACCTGAAGTCAGAAACCCCTCCAGTCCATTCACACACTTGTTTTCCAAGGAGCGATTGGGGGACTTATTGATCTGAACAAAATGCAGCAGCGGACACTGATCTGTCGGGACATTAATGTCCCATTGAAATACCCACTTTGCAAATTCATAATGAATGATGGTGTGTGCCTGTAATTAGTTGTATTCTGCCTCTGTATTCACTATCACTCTCAATTTGATTCTGTCTGTAAATTGTGTAATTATCATTCTGCTTCCCGATCCCATACTGTTGATGGGAATGGTGAAGGAGAGTGATCCCAGTGCTGATCCTTGTGGAACACCCCTTCCCACCTTCCAGCAACCAGCCTAAATCCCTTTAACTCCTCTCCCTGTTTCCTGTGTGTGTCGCCAGCATGTGTCCATCCTGCTGCTGTGTCCCCTAACTCCACTGGCTCTGAGATTACCCATCAGTCTGTTACGTCGGATCTTACTGACGGCCTTTAGAAAATCAAATTGTTTAACATCTATCATACTACTCAGAGATATTATTTCTGGTAGTTATTGAAATACTTGGATGAAATGTGTCAGGAAGAATGCTGACTTTGGAATATGTGCCGGCTATTTAGTGTCCTCTGGGTTGCTGGATTTCTTTTAACTCATGCTTCTAATTCACTGTTTCCAACTGTTGACATTGTGACTGGAAGATTTGATTATATTCTGTTCTAAATTCAAGAATAACAGAGACCGACTCCTGCTTTTCAATTCTTTGGTAATTATTCTGATGGTGATCAGTGAATAGATAATATTGTCTCTACTGTTTCTCACTGTCTATTTTATGAATATTTGTTGATGAAATCCATCCGCCTCCAGTAATCTCCCTCTACCTGGACCCCGCCCTCTGGCCTCCTATGAGCTCTTGATCTTTTCATTGAGATCTGTCAGTGCGACATCGATCGTCTCAATTTCCCTGTGCCTCTCACCAACTCTATCCTGACTCATTCAAAACTTGCTCCAATCCTCTCTCTAATGTCCAACCCTGTCCTGGTGATCTAAGCTGCTCACAAGGGTGGTACCATTATTATACCATAAGACCATAACACATAGGAGCGGAAGTAAGGCCATTCGGCCCATCGAGTCCACTCCACCATTCAATCGTGGCTGATTTCAACTCCATTTACCCGCTCTCTCTCCTTAGCCCTTAATTCCTCGAGAAATCAAGAATTTATCAACTTCTGTCTTCCAGACACTCAACATCCCGGCCTCCACCGCCCTCTGTGGCAATGAATTCCACAGACCCACCACTCTCTGGCTGAAGAAATGTCTCCTCATCTCTGTTCTAAAGTGATTCCCTTTTATTCTAAGGCTGTGCCCCCGGGTCCTAGTCTCCCCTGCTAATGGAAACAACTTCCCTACATCCACCCTATCTAAGCCATTCATTATCTTGTAAGTTTCTATTAGATCTCCCCTCAACCTCGTAAACTCCAATGGATATAATCCCAGGATCCTCAGACGTTCATCGTATGTTAGGCCTACCATTCCTGGGATCATCCATGTGAATCTCTGCTGGACCCGCTCCAGTGCCAGTATGTCCTTCCTGAGGTGTGGGGACCAAAATTGCTCACAGTATTTGAAATGGGGCCTAACTAATACTTCATCAAGCTTCAGAAGTACATCCCTGCTTTTATATTCCAAGCCTCTTGAGGTGACTGACAACAATTATTGTCTGGTGTACTGACCTCTTCCTCACAGAGGCTGACCGTCAGCTCTCAGGCCCATCCTGGTACCTCCCCCTGGACCAGCAGCACACCACCAAACATCATGATATTGTTTCCACGGCTTTCACTGGCCTCGTTGACTCTGGTTATCTTCTGTCCACAGCCTCGGACACCATAGTGCCACAACCCCACACATCCTGCATCAACCTCCCGCTTCTACCTCCTTCCCAAAATCCACAAACAGGAAAGTCCCAGTGCACCCATTATTTCGGCCTGTTCCCGCCCCTCCAAGATCATTTCTTCCCATCTTGATTCCATCCGCTTTACCCTGTTCTGCCCCTTCCCAAAGACAGTGGTGGCACAGTGACACAGTGGTTTGCACTGCTGCCTCACAGCACCAGGATCCCGAAATCAATTCCTACCTTGAGTGACTGTCTGTGTGGATACTGCACTTTTTCTCCCTGTCTGCATTGGTTTCCTCCGGGTCTCCGGTTATCTCCCATAGCCCAAAGATGTGCAGGTTAGGTGGATTGGCCATGCTAAATTACTCCGTAGTGTCCAAAAAGATGTGTCGGTTAGATTAAGTGGTTAATGAGATAGGGGATAGGGGGGGTGGGGGGTGAGCTCGGTTGAGGTACTCTTTCAGAGGTTTGGTACAGACTTAATGGGCCGAATGGCCTCCTTCTGCACTGTGGGGATTTTATGGTTCCTCATTCCTCTGGTGTTGTATGTCATATAAACAAGGTCCATTTCCCTGGCCCTAACCGCCTAATCTTCACAATGGATGTCCAATCCCTCTGCACCTCCGTTCCCCAACTCGAGGGTTGTGTACAGATCCTCATACCCTGCTTCCTGTAAAGACTGCATCTCATTCTCCCACTTTCTCCGCCTCCATCGCCTCTGTTCTGATGCTGGCGTCTTCGAAAATAGCCCCCCTGGCATGTCTGTCTTTTCCTTAACCGGTCTGTCCCCACCACCTTCTTTTGTTAACAGGGCTCGCAGTCGTGTTCAATTCACTTCTCACACCTCTGTCCTCACACAGCCCCCTCCCTCCCGGAAACATGATCGGGTTCCCCTCCTCACTTTCCACACCATCAGCCTCCCCATTGAAAGGAAAATCCTCCTCCATTTCTGCCAACTCCAGCATGATGTCACCACCAAACACATCTTCACCTCTCTCCAACCACCCCCCTCAATGTCTGCATTCCTCAGGTACGGCTCCCTCCCCCTTGTCCACTTCCCCCTCACACCCCACACCCCTTTCCCTTCCCCCAGCACCTTCCCCTGCAATCCCAGACGGTGCAACAACTGTCCCTTTACCACCTCCCGTCTCCCGGTTCTCAGCAGCAAACTCTCCTTTCTGGGGAAGCAGCGTTTCACTTCTGTGCCTTCAGTTTGTTCTCCTGTATTCGCTGCTGCCAATACCGACTCCTCTACATTGGGGAGACTAAACGGAGACTGGGAGACTGCTTTGTGGAACACCACTCAGCCCACAGCATGGCCCCAGCCTTCCTGTTGTGGCCATGTTAACTCAGCACCTTACTCTCAGGCCCACATGTCTGTCCTTGGCCTGCTGCCAGAATGCAGTGAAGCCCAACGCAAGCTGGAGGAGCAACATCTCATCGTCCAATTCGGATGTTAGGTCCCGCAGGATGTAACTTTAATTTCAACAACTTTATTCTGGGAACTTTCTCCTCCATCTTAACGCTCTTGTTTTGGAATGTTCCTACTTTTTTGTCGAATGCAATGAGTCCGAATCTGGAGAGAGTCTATTCTGGCCAAGTGAACCCTGGGGAATGTCCAATGCCGGAGCGGGAATACACCTGAGAAAAGCTTGGCAGGGATTCTTTCCAAACAGGGAGAGGATGGATTCCTGGG
Organism: Scyliorhinus torazame; assembly: GCF_047496885.1. Lineage (NCBI taxonomy): Eukaryota > Metazoa > Chordata > Chondrichthyes > Carcharhiniformes > Scyliorhinidae > Scyliorhinus > Scyliorhinus torazame. The sequence continues at coordinate 11,344,508 of NC_092729.1, read as the reverse complement.
AACAGTGATGTTGGGATGTTCGAGGCATGGCAATGGGGGATTCCTGGGAGCGGGTGCTGTACGAATGACTAAACCTGGTAGGGGTGATCCCTCGGGATGTTCTGGAGACTGGACAGACTCTATTCTGGACAGGCTGGGCTGCACGGTAGCACAGTGGCTGGCACAGTTGATTCACAGCGCCAGGGTCCCAGGTTCGATTCCCGGCTTGGGTGACTGTCTGTGCGGAGTCTGCACATCCTCCCCGTATCTGCGTGGGTTTCCCCCGGGTGCTCCGGTTTCCTCCCACAGTCCAAAGATGTGCGGGTTAGGTGGATTGGCCAAGATAAATTGTGTTTAGTTTCCAAACAATTTAGATGGGGTCACTGGGTTATGGGGATGGGGTGGGCTGAACTGGTTTTCTCTTTCCAAGGGCCGGTGCAGACTCGATGGGCCGAATGGCCTCCTTTTGCACTGTACATTCTATATTTCTATTCCTCCCATGGTTATGAAGTGGGAAGGTCCCGCGTTTGTTTTATTTTTTCCATTGATCGTGGAGTATTCAAATAAACCAGGAGTGGGGTCCAACCCCATCAGAAATCCAGTCCAGGGAACGGTCCAATCCGGGGGGTGCTCCAATAATTGAGCTGGGATGACAATCTCGGGTCTGTTTGTATCCGGTTTGGGAAACCTGGCCGGCCTGAGTGAATCCTGTAAATCAGACTAAATGAGAAATGTAACCTCTCCCAAAGGTCTCTGAATTATAAACATTTTCCTACCACTGCCATCAAACTGACAGGGCTGCAATTCACACTTTCCCCACATTCCCCACCTTTAACACTGGAGTTACATTTCCTACTCCCCTCTCTGCAATGTTAATCTTTGTGCCCACTCCTCTCCCAGCACCCCCACCCACCCACTGTCCATTATATTGATGCTGAAATTGTGTCCTGGTTCAGACAGGGAGATTCATTACCCAGTAATTTCCCGCGTCTCTCCTTTCTCTCTCTGACAGTTAATATACTGGGAATTGTGATTCTGTGTCGGGGGAAGTGTGGCCTCTCTACCTGCACCACTCGCTACCTGGTGGCCATGGCAACGGCGGATCTGCTGTTTATCATCACTAACCCCATACTGAACAGGATCAATGGTTATTATTTCCCCTGGAGTTTCCTGTACCTCACCCCTGTGTGTAGTGTTAACTCTGTCCTGCGGGCTGCAGCCACGGACTGTTCTGTCTGGTTCACCCTCACTTTCTCCTTTGATCGATTTGTGGCCATTCGCTGCCAGAAACTGAAAACTAAATATTGCACCGGGAAAACTGCGGCTGTGGTTCTGTCCACAAGCGGCCTCCTGCTCTGTGTGAAAAACATCCCCCGGTACTTTACATTGGAACCTGGGGGGATAATGGACAATGTCCAGTGGTTCTGCGTCACAAAGAGCAGCGTTTACACTGACTCGGGATGGGGTGGGTATCTCTGGTTTGATCAGGTTGTAACCCCATTGATGCCGTTCTTCTCAATCCTGTTGACCAACGCTCTGACAGTCAGACACATTTTACTCACCAGTCGAGTAAGGAAGGCACTGAGGGCCCAGAGTCAGGGAGACAAACGCAGCGACCCAGAGATGGAGAGCAGAAGGAAGTCAATGATTTTACTCTTCAGCATCTCCGGAACGTTCATCCTCCTCTGGACCGTGTCTGTTATTAAATTTTTCTATATGGATGTGAGAGAATTAGTTTACCTCACCCTTCCTCAATATACTTTACAACAAGTCGGATTTATGCTGCAGGATTTAAATTGCTGCACAAACACATTTATTTATGTGGTGACTCAGTCCAGGTTCAGGGAGCAGATCAAGGTCGTGGTGAAATATCCGGTTACATCAATTATTAAATTAATGAGAAAATAAAACGGACTGAAAACCCATCAGCCAATCAGGAGCTCCAGCCGCTGACTGACAGCCTCTCAGCCAATCAGGAGCTCCAGCCGCTGACTGACAGCCTCTCAGCCAATCAGGAGCTCCAGCCGCTGACTGACAGCCTCTCAGCCCATCAGGAGCTCCAGCCGCTGACTGAAACCATCTCAGCCAATCAGCAGCTCCAGCCGCTGAGTAACAGCCTCTCAGCCAATCAGGAGCTCCAACCACTGACTGACAGTCTCTCAGCCAATCAGGAGCTCCAGCCGCTGACTGACAGTCTCTCAGACAATCAGGAGCTCCAGCCGCTAACTGACAGTCTCCCAGCCAATCAGGAGCTCCAGCCGCTGACTGACAGCCTCTCTGCCAATCAGGAGCACCAGCCGCTACTAACAGCCTCTCAGCCAATCAGGAGCTCCAGCCGCTGAGTGAAACCACCTCAGCCAATCAGCAGCTCCAGCCGCTGTGTAACAGCCTCTCAGCCAATCAGGAGTTCCAACCGCTGACTGACAGTCTCTCAGCCAATCAGCAGCTCCAGCTGCTGACTGTCAGTCTCTCAACCAATCAGGAGCTCCAGCCGCTGACTGACAGTCTCTCAGCCAACCAGTATCTCCTGGCGCTGACTGACAGCCTCTCAGCCAATCAGGAGCTGGGTCTGGTGCGTGGGGAGCACTTACAGTGCTGGCTGTGTGGTGGGAGCACTGACAGTGCTTACTGTGTGGGGGGAGCACTGACAGTGCTGGCTGTGAGGGGGGAGCACTGACAGTACTGGCTGTGTGGTGGGAGCACTGACAGTGCTGGCTGTGTGGGGGAGCACTGACAGTGCTTGCTGTGTGTGGGGAGCACTGAAAGTGCTGGCTGTGTGGGGGGAGCACTGACAGTGCTGGCTGTGTGGGGGAGCACTGACAATGCTGGCTGTGTGGGGGTGCACTGACAGTGCTGGCTGTGTGGGGGGGAGCACTGACAGTGCTGGCTGTGTGGCAGGAGCACGGACAGTGCTGGCTGTGTGGTGGGAGCACTGACAGTGCTGGCTGTGTGGTGGGAGCAGTGACAGTGCTCGCTGTGTGGTGGGAGCACTGACAGTGCTGGCTGTGTGGTGGGAGCACTGACAGTGCTGGCTGTGTGGTGGGGGCACTGACAATGCTGGCTGTGCGGTGGGAGCACTGACAGTGCTGGATGTGTGGTGGGAGCACTGACAGTGCTGGCTGTGTGTTGGGAGCACTGACAGTGCTGGCTGTGTGGTGGGAGCACTGACAGTGCTGGCTGAGTGGTGGGAGCACTGACAGTGCTGGCTGTGTGGTGGGAGCACTGACAGTGCTTTCTGTGTGGTGGGAGCACTGACAGTGCTGGCTGTGTGCGGGGAGCACTGACAGTGCTGGCTGTGTGGCGGGGGCACTAACAGTGCTGGCTGTGTGGGGGGAGCACTGACAGTGCTGTCTGTGTGGTGGGAGCACTGACAGTGCTGGCTGTGTGGTGGGAGCACTGACAGTGCTGGCTGTGTGTTGGGAGCACCGACAGTCCTGGCTGTGTGGTGGGAGCACTGACAGTGCTGGCTGTGTGGGGGAGCACTGACAGTGTTGGCTGTGTGGTGGGAGCACTGACAGTGCTGGCAGTGTGGGGAGCACTGACAGTGCTGGCTGTGTGGTGGGAGCACTGACAGTGCTGGCTGTGTGGTGGGAGCACTGACAGTGCTGGCTGTGTGGGGGAGCACTGACAGTGCTGGCTGTGTGTGGGGAGCACTGACAGTGCTGGCTGTATGGTGGGAGCACTGACAGTGCTGGCTGTGTGGGGGAGCACGGACAGTGCTGGCTGTGTGGTGAGCACTGACAGTGCTGGCTGTGTGGTGGGAGACTGACAGTGCTGACTGTGTGGTGGGAGCACTGACAGTGCTGGCTGTGTGGTGGGAGCACTGACAGTGCTGGCTGTGTGGGGTGAGCACTGACAGTGCTGGCTGTGGGGTGGGAGCACTGACAGTGCTGGCTGTGTGGTGGGAGCACTGACAGTGCTGGCTGTGTGGTGGTAGCACTGAAAGTGCTGGCTGTGTGGTGGGAGCACTGACAGTGCTGGCTGTGTGGTGGGAGCACTGACAGTGCTGACTGTGTGATGGGAGCACTGACAGTGCTGGCTGTGTGGTGGGAGCACTGACAGTCCTGGCTGTGTTGTGGGAGCACTGACAGTGCTGGCTGAGTGGTGGGAGCACTGACACTGCTGCCTGTGTGGTGGGAGCACTGACAGTGCTGGCTGTGTGGGGGAGCACTGACAGTGCTGGCTGTGTGGTGGGGGCACCGACGGTGCTGGCTGTGGGGGGGGAGCACTGACAGTGCTGGCTGTGTGGGGGGAGCACTGACAGTGCTGGCTGTGTGGGGGAGCACTGACAGTGCTGGCTGTGTGGAGAGCACTGACAGTGCTGGCTGTGTGGTGGGAGCACTGACAGTGCTGACTGTGTGGTGGGAGCACTGGCAGTGCTGGCTGTGTGGGGTGAGCACTGACAGTGCAAGCTGTGGGTTGGGAGCACTGACAGTGCTGGCTGTGTGGTGGGAGCACTGACAGTGCTGGCAGTGTGGTGGGAGCACTGACAGTGCTGGCTGTGTGGTGGGAGCACTGACAGTGCTGGCTGTGTGGTTGGAGCACTGACAGTGCTGGCTTTGCGGTGGGGGCACTGACAGTGCTGGCTGTGTGGTGGGAGCACTGACAGTGCTGGCTGTGTGGTGGGATCACTGACAGTGCTGGCTGTGTGGGGTGAGCACCGACAGTGCTGGCTGTGGGGTGGGAGCACTGACAGTGCTGGCTGTATGGTGGGAGCACTGACAGTGCTGGCTGTGTGGTGGGAGCACTGACAGTGCTGGCTGTGTGGTGGGAGCACTGAGAGTGCTGGCTGTGTGGTGGGAGCACTGACAGTCCTGGCTGTGTTGTGGGAGCACTGACAGTGCTGGCTGTGTGGTGGGAGCACTGACAGTGCTGGCTGTGTGGTGGGAGCACTGACAGTGCTGGCTGTGTGGGGGAGCACTAACAGTGCTGGCTGTGTGGTGGGGGCACTGACAGTGATGACCGTGTGGGGGGGAGCACTGACAGTGCTGGCTGTGTGGGGGAGCACTGACAGTGCTGGCTGTGTGGGGGAGCACTGACAGTGCTGGCTGTGTGGGGGAGCACTGACAGTGCTGACTGTGTGCGGGGAGCCCTGTCAGTGCTGGCTGTGTGGTGGGAGCACTGACAGTGCTGGCTGTGTGGTGGGAGCACTGACAGTGCTGGCTGTGTGGGGGAGCACTGACAGTGCTGGCTGTGTGGTGGGAACACTGGCAGTGTGGGGGAGCACTGACAGTGCTGGCTGTGTGGTGGGAGCACTGACAGTGCCGACTGTGTGGTTGGAGCACTGGCAGTGCTGGCTTTGTGGTGGGGGCACTGACAGTGGTGGCTGTTAGTTGGGAGCACTGACAGTGCTGGCTGTGTGGTGGGAGCACTGACAGTGCTGTCTGTGTGGGGTGAGCACCGACAGTGCTGGCTGTGTGGGGTGAGCACCGACAGTGCTGGCTGTGGGGTGGGAGCACTGACAGTGCTGGCTGTATGGTGGGAGCACTGAGAGTGCTGGCTGTGTGGTGGGAGCACTGACAGTCCTGGCTGTGTTGTGGGAGCACTGACAGTGCTGGCTGTGTGGTGGGAGCACTGACAGTGCTGGCTGTGTGGGGGGAGCACTGACAGTGCTGGCTGTGTGGGGGGAGCACTGACAGTGCTGGTTGTGTGGTGGGGGCACTGACGGTGCTGGCTGTGTGGGGGGAGCACTGACAGTGCTGTCTGTGTGGTGTGAGCACTGGCAGTGCTGGCTGTGTGGTGGGAGCACTGACAGTGCTGGCTGTGTGGGGGAGCACTGTCAGTGCTGGCTGTGTGAGGGAGCACTGACAGTGATGACCGTGTGGGGGGAGCACTGACAGTGCTGGCTGTGTGGGTGGGAGCACTGACAGTGCTGGCTGTGTGGGTGGGAGCACTTACAGTGCTGGCTGTGTGGGGGAGCACTGACAGTGCTGGCTGTTTGGAGGAGCACTGACAGTGCTGGCTGTGTGGGGGAGCACTGACAGTGCTGACTGTGTGGGGGGAGCCCTGTCAGTGCTGACTGTGTGGTGGGAGCACGGACAGTACTGGCTGAGTGGGGGGAGCACTGACAATGCTGGCTGTGTGGTGAGAGAATTGACAGTGCTGGCTGTGTCGTGGGAGCATTGGCAGTGCTGGTTGTGTGGGGGGAGCACTGACAGTGCTGGCTGTGTGGTGGGAGCACTGACAGTGCTGACTGTGTGGGGGGAGCACCGACAGTGCTGGCTGTGTGGGGGAGCACTGACTGTGTGGGGGAGCACTGACAGTGCTGGCTGTGTTGAGGGGAGCCCTGTCAGTGCTGGCTGTGTGGGGGAGCACTGGCAGTGCTGGCTGTGTGGGGGAGCACTCGCAGTGCTGGCTGTGTGGGGAGCACTCGAAGTGCTGGCTGTGGGTGGAGAACTGGCAGTGCTGGCTGTGTGGTGGGAGCACTGACAGTGCTGGCTGTGTGGAGCACTGATAGTGCTGGCTGTGTGGTGGGAGCACTGACAGTGCTGGCTTTGTGGTGGGAGAACTGACACTGCTGGCTGTGTGGGGAGCACTGACAGTGCTGGCTGTGTCGTGGGAGAACTGACACTGCTGGCTGTGTGGGGGAGCACTGACAGTGCTGGCTGTGTGGTGGGAGCACTGACAGTGCTGGCTTTGTGGTGGGAGAACTGATACTGCTGGCTGTGTTGGGGAGCACTGACAGTGCTGGCTTTGTGGTGGGAGAACTGACACTGCTGGCTGTGTGGGGGAGCAATGACAGTGCTGGCTATGTGGTGGGAGAACTCACACTGCTGGCTGTGTGGGGGAGCACTGACAGTGCCGACAGTGTGGGGGAGCACTGACAGTGCTGGCTGTGTGGGGTGGGAGCACTGACAGTGCTGCCTGTGTGGGGAGCACTGACAGTGCTGGCTTTGTGGGGGGAGCACTGACAGTGCTGGCTGTGTGGGGTGGGAGCACTGACAGTGCTGGCTGTGTGGGGGAGCACTGACAGTGCTGGCTGTGTGGGGAGCACTGGCAGTGCTGGCTGTGTGTGGAGCACTGGCAGTGCCGACTGTGTGGGGGAGCACTGACAGTGCTGGCAGTGTGGGGGAGCACTGACAGTGTTGGATGTGTGGTGGGAGCACTGACAGTGCTGGCTGTGTGGGGAAGCACTGACAGTGCTTGCTGTGTGTGGGGAGCACTGACAGTGCTGGCTGTATTTTGGGAGCACTGACAGTGCTGGCTGTGTGGGGAGCACTGACAGTGCTGGCTGTGTGGGGGAGCACGGACAGTGCTGGCTGTGTGGGGAGCACTGACAGTGCTGGCTGTGTGGTGGGAGCACTGACAGTGCTGACTGTGTGGTGGGAACACTGACAGTGCTGGCAGTGTGGGGTGAGCACTGAGAGTTCTGGCTGTGGGGTGGGAGCACTGACAGTGCTGGCAGTGTGGTGGGACCACTGACAGTGCTGGCAGTGTGGTGGGAGCACTGACAGTGCTGGCTGTGTGGTGGGAGCACTGACAGTGCTGGCTGTGTGGTGGGAGCACTGACAGTGCTGGCTGTGTGGTGGGAGCCCTGACAGTGCTGGCTTTGTGTTTGGGGAACGGACAGTGCTGGCTGTGTGGTGGGAGCACTGACAGTGCTGGCTGTGTGGTGGGAGCACTGACAGTGCTGACTGTGTGGGGTGAGCACTGACAGTGCTGGCTGTGTGGTGGGAGCACTGACAGTGCTGGCTGTGTGGTGGGGGCACTGACAGTGCTGGCTGTGCGGTGGGAGCACTGACAGTGCTGGCTGTGTGGTGGGAGCACTGACAGCGCTGGCTGTGTGGTGGGAGCACTGTCAGTGCTGGCTGTGTGGTTGGAGCACTGACAGTGCTGGCTGTGTGGTGGGAGGACTGACAGTGCTGGCTGTGTGGAGGGAGCACTGACAGTGCTTTCTGTGTGTTGGGAGCACTGACAGTGCTGGCTGTGTGGGGGAGCACTGACAGTGTTGGCTGTGTGGTGGGAGCACTGACAGTGCTGGCAGTGTGGTGGAGCACTGACAGTGCTGGCTGTGTGGTGGGAGCGCTGACAGTGCTGGCTGTGTGGGGGAGCACTGACAGTGCTTGCTGTGTGTGGTGAGCACTGACAGTGCTGGCTGTGTGGTGGGAGCACTGACAGTGCTGGCTGTGTGGGGGAGCACGGACAGTGCTGGCTGAGTGGGGAGCACTGACAGTGCTGGCTGTGTGGTGGAAGCACTGACAGTGCTGACTGTGTGGTGGGAGGACTGACAGTGCTGGCTGTGTGGTGGGAACACTGACAGTGCTGGCTGTGTGGGGTGAGCACTGACAGTGCTGGCTGTGGGGTGGGAGCACTGACAGTGCTGGCTGAGTGGTGGGAGCACTGACAGTGCTGGCTGTGTGGTGGGAGCACTGACAGTGCTGACTGTGTGATGGGAGCACTGACAGTGCTGGCTGTGTGGTGGGAGCACTGACAGTCTGGCTGTGTTGTGGGAGCACTGACAGTGCTGGCTGAGTGGTGGGAGCACTGACACTGCTGGCTGTGTGGTGGGAGCACTGACAGTGCTGGCTGTGTGGGGGAGCACTGACAGTGCTGTCTGTGTGGTGGGAGCACTGGCAGTGCTGGCTGTGTGGTCGGAGCACTGACAGTGCTGGCTGTGTGGGGGAGCACTGACAGTGCTGGCTGTGTGAGGATGCACTGACAGTGATGACCGTGTGGGGGGAGCACTGACAGTGCTGGCTGTGTGGGGGAGCACTGACAGTGCTGGCTGTGTGGGGGAGCACTGACAGTACTGGCTGTGTGGGGGAGCACTGACAGTGCTGACCGTGTGGGGGGAGCCCTGTCAGTGCTGGCTGTGTGGTGGGAGCACTGACAGTGCTGGCTGTGTGGTGGGAGCACTGACACTGCTGGCTGTGTGGGGGAGCACTGGCAGTGCTGGCTGTGTGGTGGGAGCACTGACAGTGCTGGCTGTGTGGGGGAGCACTGAAAGTGCTTGCTGTGTGTGGGGAGCACTGACAGTGCTGGCTGTGTGGTGGGAGCACTGACAGTGCTGGCTGTGTGGCGGGGGCACTGACAGTGCTGGCTGTGTGGGGGGAGCACTGACAGTGCTGTCTGTGTGGTGGGAGCACTGACAGTGCTGGCTGTGTGGTGGGAGCACTGACAGGGCTGGCTGTGTGTTGGGAGCACCGACAGTCCTGGCTGTGTAGTGGGAGCACTGACAGTGCTGGCTGTGTAGTGGGAGCACTGACAGTGCTGGCTGTGTGGGGGAGCACCGACAGTGCTGGCTATGTGGTGGGAGCACTGACAGTCTGGCTGTGTTGTGGGAGCACTGACAGTGCTGGCTGAGTGGTGGGAGCACTGACACTGCTGGCTGTGTGGTGGGAGCACTGACAGTGCTGGCTGTGTGGGGGAGCACTGACAGTGCTGTCTGTGTGGTGGGAGCACTGGCAGTGCTGGCTATGTGGTCGGAGCACTGACAGTGCTGGCTGTGTGGGGGAGCACTGACAGTGCTGGCTGTGTGAGGATGCACTGACAGTGATGACCGTGTGGGGGGGAGCACTGACAGTGCTGGCTGTGTGGGGGAGCACTGACAGTGCTGGCTGTGTGGTGGGAGCACTGACAGTGCTGGCTGTGTGGTGGGAGCACTGACAGTGCTGGCTGTGTGGGGGAGCACTGACAGTGCTTGCTGTGTGTGGGGAGCACTGACAGTGCTGGCTGTGTGGTGGGAGCACTGACAGTGCTGGCTGTGTGGCGGGGGCACTGACAGTGCTGGCTGTGCGGGGGAGCACTGACAGTGCTGTCTGTGTGGTGGGAGCACTGACAGTGCTGGCTGTGTGGTGGGAGCACTGACAGGGCTGGCTGTGTGTTGGGAGCACCGACAGTCCTGGCTGTGTAGTGGGAGCACTGACAGTGCTGGCTGTGTGGGGGAGCACCGACAGTCCTGGCTGTGTGGTGGGAGCACTGACAGTGCTGGCAGTGTGGGGGAGCACTGACAGTGTTGGCTGTGTGGTGGGAGCACTGACAGTGTTGGCTGTGTGGGGGAGCACTGACAGTGCTTGCTGTGTGTGGGGAGCACTGACAGTGCTGGCTGTATGGTGGGAGCACCGACAGTGCTGGCTGTGTGGGGGAGCACGGACAGTGCTGGCTGTGTGGTTGGAGCACTGACAGTGTTGACTGTGTGGTTGGAGCACTGACAGTGCTGGCTGTGTGGTGGGAGCACTGACAGTGCTGGCTGTGTGGGGTGAGCACTGACAGTGCTGGCTGTGGGGTGGGAGCACTGACTGTGCTGGCTGTGTGGTGGGAGCACTGACAGTGCTGGCTGTGTGGTGGGAGCACTGACAGTGCTGGCTGTGTGGTGGGAGCACTGACAGTGCTGGCTGTGTGGTGGGAGCACTGACAGTGCTGACTGTGTGATGGAGCACTGACAGTGCTGGCTGTGTGGTGGGAGCACTGACAGTCTGGCTGTGTTGTGGGAGCACTGACAGTGCTGGCTGAGTGGTGGGAGCAATGACACTGCTGGCTGTGTGGTGGGAGCACTGACAGTGCTCGCTGTGTGGGGGAGCACTGACAGTGCTGGCTGTGTGGTGGGGGCACTGACGGTGCTGGCCGTGTGGGGGGAGCACTGACAGTGCTGTCTGTGTGGTGGGAGCACTGGCAGTGCTGGCTGTGTGGTCGGAGCACTGACAGTGCTGGCTGTGTGGGGGAGCACTGACAGTGCTGGCTGTGTGAGGGAGCACTGACAGTGCTGACCGTGTGGGGGAGCACTGTCAGTGCTGGCTGTGTGGTGGGAGCACTGACAGTGCTGGCTGTGTGGTGGGAGCACTGACAGTGCTGGCTGTGTGGGGGAGCACTGGCAGTGCTGGCTGTGTGGTGGGAGCACTGACAGTTCTGGCTTTGTGGGGGAGCACTGATAGTGCTGGCTTTGTGGGGGGAGCACTGACAGTGCTGGCTGTGTGGGGTGGGAGCACTGACAGTGCTGGCTGTGTGGGGGAGCACTGACAGTGCTGGCTGTGTGGGGAGCACTGGCAGTGCTGGCTGTGTGGGGAGCACTGGCAGTGCCGACTGTGTGGGGGAGCACTGACAGTGCTGGCAGTGTGGGGGAGCACTGACAGTGCTGGATGTGTGGTGGGAGCACTGACAGTGCTGGCTGTGTGGGGAAGCACTGACAGTGCTTGCTGTGTGTGGGGAGCACTGACAGTGCTGGCTGTATTGTGGGAGCACTGACAGTGCTGGCTGTGTGGGGGAGCACTGACAGTGCTGGCTGTGTGGGGGAGCACGGACAGTGCTGGCTGTGTGGGGAGCACTGACAGTGCTGGCTGTGTGGTGGGAGCACTGACAGTGCTGACTGTGTGGTGGGAGCACTGACAGTGCTGGCTGTGTGGGGTGAGCACTGAGAGTTCTGGCTGTGGGGTGGGAGCACTGACAGTGCTGGCAATGTGGTGGGACCACTGACAGTGCTGGCAGTGTGGTGGGAGCACTGACAGTGCTGGCTGTGTGGTGGGAGCACTGACAGTGCTGGCTGTGTGGTGGGAGCACTGACAGTGCTGGCTGTGTGATGGGAGCACTGACAGTGCTGGCTTTGTGTTTGGGGCACGGACAGTGCTGGCTGTGTGGTGGGAGCACTGACAGTGCTGGCTGTGTGGTGGGAGCACTGACAGTGCTGACTGTGTGGGGTGAGCACTGACAGTGCTGGCAGTGTGGTGGGAGCACTGACAGTGCTGGCTGTGTGGTGGGGGCACTGACAGTGCTGGCTGTGCGGTGGGAGCACTGACAGTGCTGGCTGTGTGTTGGGAGCACTGACAGTGCTGGCTGTGTGGTGGGAGCACTGTCAGTGCTGGCTGTGTGGTTGGAGCACTGACAGTGCTGGCTGTGTGGTGGGAGGACTGACAGTGCTGGCTGTGTGGAGGGTGCACTGACAGTGCTTTCTGTGTGGTGGGAGCACTGACAGTGCTGGCTGTGTGGGGGGAGCACTGACAGTGCTGGCTGTGTGGCGGGGGCACTGACAGTGCTGGCTGTGTGGGGGAGCACTGACTGTGCTGTCTGTGTGGTGGGAGCACTGACAGTGCTGGCTGTATGGTGGGAGCACTGACAGTGCTGGCTGTGTGATGGGAGCACCGACAGTCCTGGCTGTGTGGTGGGAGCACTGACAGTGCTGGCTGTGTGGGGGAGCACTGACAGTGTTGGCTGTGTGGTGGGAGCACTGACAGTGCTGGCAGTGTGGGGGAGCACTGACAGTGCTGGCTGTGTGGTGGGAGCGCTGACAGTGCTGGCTGTGTGGGGGAGCACTGACAGTGCTTGCTGTGTGTGGTGAGCACTGACAGTGCTGGCTGTGTGGTGGGAGCACTGACAGTGCTGATGTGTGGGGGAGCACGGACAGTGCTGGCTGAGTGGGGAGCACTGACAGTGCTGGCTGTGTGGTGGAAGCACTGACAGTGCTGACTGTGTGGTGGGAGGACTGACAGTGCTGGCTGTGTGGTGGGAGCACTGACAGTGCTGGCTGTGTGGGGTGAGCACTGACAGTGCTGGCTGTGGGGTGGGAGCACTGACAGTGCTGGCTGAGTGGTGGGAGCACTGACAGTGCTGGCTGTGTGGTGGGAGCACTGACAGTGCTGACTGTGTGATGGGAGCACTGACAGTGCTGGCTGTGTGGTGGGAGCACTGACAGTCTGGCTGTGTTGTGGGAGCACTGACAGTGCTGGCTGAGTGGTGGGAGCACTGAAACTGCTGGCTGTGTGGTGGGAGCACTGACAGTGCTGGCTGTGTGGGGGAGCACTGACAGTGCTGTCTGTGTGGTGGGAGCACTGGCAGTGCTGGCTGTGTGGTCGGAGCACTGACAGTGCTGGCTGTGTGGGGGAGCACTGACAGTGCTGGCTGTGTGAGGATGCACTGACAGTGATGACCGTGTGGGGGGGAGCACTTACAGTGCTGGCTGTGTGGGGGAGCACTGACAGTGCTGGCTGTGTGGGGGAGCACTGAGAGTGCTGGCTGTGTGGGGAGCACTGACAGTGCTGACCGTGTGGGGGGAGCCCTGTCAGTGCTGGCTGTGTGGTGGGAGCACTGACAGTGCTGGCTGTGTGGTGGGAGCACTGACACTGCTGGCTGTGTGGGGGAGCACTGACAGTGCTGGCTGTGTGGTGGGAGCACTGACAGTGCTGGCTGTGTGGGGGCGCACTGACAGTGCTTGCTGTGTGTGGGGAGCACTGACAGTGCTGGCTGTGTGGTGGGAGCACTGACAGTGCAGGCTGTGTGGCGGGGGCACTGACAGTGCTGGCTGTGTGGGGGGAGCACTGACAGTGCTGTCTGTGTGGTGGGAGCACTGACAGTGCTGGCTGTGTGGTGGGAGCACTGACAGGGCTGGCTGTGTGTTGGGAGCACCGACAGTCCTGGCTGTGTAGTGGGAGCACTGACAGTGCTGGCTGTGTGGGGGAGCACCGACAGTCCTGGCTGTGTGGTGGGAGCACTGACAGTGCTGGCAGTGTGGGGGAGCACTGACAGTGTTGGCTGTGTGGTGGGAGCACTGACAGTGCTGGCTGTGTGGGGGAGCACTGACAGTGCTTGCTGTGTGTGGGGAGCACTGACAGTGCTGGCTGTATGGTGGGAGCACCGACAGTGCTGGCTGTGTGGGGGAGCACGGACAGTGCTGGCTGTGTGGTGGGAGCACTGACAGTGTTGACTGTGTGGTTGGAGCACTGACAGTGCTGGCTGTGTGGTGGGAGCACTGACAGTGCTGGCTGTGTGGGGTGAGCACTGACAGTGCTGGCTGTGGGGTGGGAGCACTGACAGTGCTGGCTGTGTGGTGGGAGCACTGACAGTGCTGGCTGTGTGGTGGGAGCACTGACAGTGCTGGCTGTGTGGTGGGAGCACTGACAGTGCTGGCTGTGTGGTGGGAGCACTGACAGTGCTGACTGTGTGATGGGAGCACTGACAGTGCTGGCTGTGTGGTGGGAGCACTGACAGTCTGGCTGTGTTGTGGGAGCACTGACAGTGCTGGCTGAGTGGTGGGAGCACTGACACTGCTGGCTGTGTGGTGGGAGCACTGACAGTGCTCGCTGTGTGGGGCAGCACTGACAGTGCTGGATGTGTGGTGGGGGCACTGACGGTGCTGGCCTTGTGGGGGGAGCACTGACAGTGCTGTCTGTGTGGTGGGAGCACTGGCAGTGCTGGCTGTGTGGTCGGAGCACTGACAGTGCTGGCTGTGTGGGGGAGCACTGACAGTGCTGGCTGTGTGAGTGAGCACTGACAGTGCTGACCGTGTGGGGGGAGCACTGTCAGTGCTGGCTGTGTGGTGGGAGCACTGACAGTGCTGGCTGTGTGGTGGGAGCACTGACAGTGCTGGCTGTGTGGGGGAGCACTGGCAGTGCTGGCTGTGTGGTGGGAGCACTGACAGTTCTGGCTTTGTGGGGGAGCACTGACAGTGCTTGCTGTCTGTGGGGAGCACTGACAGTGCTGACTTTGTGGCGGGGGCACTGACAGTGCTGGCTGTGTGGTGGGAGCACTGACAGTGCTGGCTGTGTGGTGGGAGCACTGACAGTGCTGGCTGTGTGGGTGAGCACCGACAGTGCTGGCTGTGGGGTGGGAGCACTGACAGTGCAGGCTGTGTGGTGGGAGCACTGACAGTGCTGGCTGTGTGGTGGGAGCACTAACAGTGCTGGCTGTGTGGTGGGAGCACTGACAGTGCTGGCTGTGTGGTGGGAGCACTGACAGTGCTGGCTGTGTGGTGGGAGCACTGACAGTGCTGGCTTTGTGTTTGGGGCACTGACAGTGCTGGTTGTGTGGTGGGAGCACTGACAGTGCTGACTGTGTGGTGTGAGCACTGGCAGTGCTGGCTGTGTGGTGGGAGCACTGACAGTGCTGGCTGTGTGGTGGGGGCACTGACAGTGCTGGCTGTGCGGTGGGAGCACTGACAGTGCTGGCTGTGTGGTGGGAGCACTGACAGTGCTGGCTGTGTGGTGGGAGCACTGTCAGTGCTGGCTGTGTGGTGGGAGCACTGACAGTGCTGGCTGTGTGGTGGGAGGACTGACAGTTCTGGCTGTGTGGTGGAAGCACTGACAGTGCTTTCTGTGTGGTGGGAGCACTGACAGTGCTGGGTGTGTGGGGGAGCACTGACAGTGCTGGCTGTGTGGCGGGGGCACTGACAGTGCTGGCTGTGTGGGGGGAGCACTGACAGTGCTGTCTGTGTGGTGGGAGCACTGACAGTGCTGGCTGTGTGGTGGGAGCACTGACAGTGCTGGCTGTGTGATGGGAGCACCGACAGTCCTGGCTGTGTGGTGGGAGCACTGACAGTGCTGGCTGTGTGGGGGAGCACTGACAGTGTTGGCTGTGTGGTGGGAGCACTGACAGTGCTGGCAGTGTGGGGGAGCACTGACAGTGCTGGCTGTGTGGTGGGAGCACTGACAGTGCTGGCTGTGTGGGGGAGCACTGACAATGCTTGCTGTGTGTGGGCAGCACTGACAGAGCTGGCTGTGTGGTGGGAGCACTGACAGTGCTGGCTGTGTGGGGGAGCACGGACAGTGCTGGCTGAGTGGGGAGCACTGACAGTGCTGGCTGTGTGGTGGGAGGACTGACAGTGCTGGCTGTGTGGTGGGAGCAATGACAGTGCTGGCTGTGTGGGGTGAGCACTGACAGTGCTGGCTGTGGGGTGGGAGCACTGACAGTGCTGGCTGAGTGGTGGGAGCTCTGACAGTGCTGGCTGTGTGGTGGGAGCACTGACAGTGCTGACTGTGTGATGGGAGCACTGACAGTGCTGGCTGTGTGGTGGGAGCACTGACAGTCTGGCTGTGTTGTGGGAGCACTGACAGTGCTGGCTGAGTGGTGGGAGCACTGACACTGCTGGCTGTGTGGTGGGAGCACTGACAGTGCTGGCTGTGTGGGGGAGCACTGACAGTGCTGGCTGTGTGGTGGGGGCACTGACGGTGCTGGCTGTGTGGGGGAGCACTGACAGTGCTGTCTGTGTGGTGGTAGCACTGGCAGTGCTGGCTGTGTGGTCGGAGCACTGACAGTGCTGGCTGTGTGGGGAGCACTGACAGTGCTGGCTGTGTGAGGGAGCACTGACAGTGATGACCGTGTGGGGGGGAGCACTTACAGTGCTGGCTGTGTGGGGGAGCACTGACAGTGCTGGCTGTGTGGGGGAGCACTGACAGTGCTGGCTTTGTGGGGGAGCACTGACAGTGCTGACCGTGTGGGGGAGCCCTGTCAGTGCTGGCTGTGTGGTGGGAGCACTGACACTGCTGGCTGTGTGGGGGAGCACTGACAGTGCTGGCTGTGTGGTGGGAGCCCTGACAGTGCTGGCTGTGTGGGGGAGCACTGACAGTGCTTGCCGTGTGTGGGGAGCACTGACAGTGCTGGCTGTGTGGTGGGAGCACTGACAGTGCTGGCTGTGTGGTGGGAGCACTGTCAGTGCTGGCTGTGTGGTGGGAGCACTGACAGTGCTGGCTGTGTGGTGGGAGCACTGACAGTGCTGGCTGTGTGGTGGGAGCACTGACAGTGCTTTGTGTGTGGTGGGAGCACTGACAGTGCTGGCTGTGTGGGGGGAGCACTGACAGTGCTGGCTGTGTGGCGGGGGCACTGACAGTGCTGGCTGTGTGGGGGGAGCACTGACAGTGCTGTCTGTGTGGTGGGAGCACTGCCAGTGCTGGCTGTGTGGTGGGAGCACTGACAGGGCTGGCTGTGTGTTGGGAGCACCGACAGTCCTGGCTGTGTAGTGGGAGCACTGACAGTGCTGGCTGTGTGGGGGAGCACCGACAGTCCTGGCTGTGTGGTGGGAGCACTGACAGTGCTGGCGGTGTGGGGGAGCACTGACAGTGCTGGCTGTGTGGTGGGAGCACTGACAGTGCTGGCTGTGTGGGGGAGCACTGACAGTGCTTGCTGTGTGTGGGGAGCACTGACAGCGCTGGCTGTATGGTGGGAGCACCGACAGTGCTGGCTGTGTGGGGGAGCACGGACAGTGCTGGCTGTGTGGTGGGAGCACTGACAGTGTTGACTGTGTGGTTGGAGCACTGACAGTGCTGGCTGTGTGGTGGGAGCAATGACAGTGCTGGCTGTGTGGTGTGAGCACTGACAGTGCTGGCTGTGGGGTGGGAGCACTGACAGTGCTGGCTTTGTGGTGGGAGCACTGACAGTGCTGGCTGTGTGGTGGGAGCAGTGACAGTGCTGGCTGTGTGGTGGGAGCACTGACAGTGCTGGCTGTGTGGTGGGAGCACTGACAGTGCTGACTGTGTGATGGGAGCACTGACAGTGCTGGCTGTGTGGTGGGAGCACTGACAGTCTGGCTGTGTTGTGGGAGCACTGACAGTGCTGGCTGAGTGGTGGGAGCACTGACACTGCTGGCTGTGTGGTGGGAGCACTGACAGTGCTCGCTGTGTGGGGGAGCACTGACAGTGCTGGCTGTGTGGTGGGGGCACTGACGGAGCTGGCCGTGTGGGGGGAGCACTGACAGTGCTGTCTGTGTGGTGGGAGCCCTGGCAGTGCTGGCTGTGTGGTCGGAGCACTGACAGTGCTGGCTGTGTGGGGGAGCATTGACAGTGCTGGCTGTGTGAGGGAGCACTGACAGTGATGACCGTGTGGGGGGGAGCACTGACAGTGCTGGCTGTGTGGGTGGGTGCACTTACAGTGCTGGCTGTGTGGGGGAGCACTGACAGTGCTGGCTGTGTGGGGGAGCACTGATAGTGCTGGCTGTGTGGGGGAGCACTGACAGTGCTGACCGTGTGGGGGAGCCCTGTCAGTGCTGGCTGTGTGGTGGGAGCACTGACAGTGCTGGCTGTGTGGTGGGAGCACTGACAGTGCTGGCAGTGTGTGGGAGCACTGGCAGTGCTGGCTGTGTGGTGGGAGCACTGACAGTGCTGGCTGTGTGGGGGAGCACTGACAGTGCTTGCTGTGTGTGGGAGCACTGACAGTGCTGGCTGTGTGGGGGAGCACTGACAGTGCTGGCTGTGTGGGGAACACTGACAGTGCTGGCTGTGTGGTGGGAGCACTGACAGTGCTGACTGTGTGGTGGGAGCACTGACAGTGCTGGCTGTGTGGGGTGAGCACTGACAGTGCAAGCTGTGGGTTGGGAGCACTGACAGTGCTGGCTGTGTGGTGGGAGCACTGACAGAGCTGGCAGTGTGGTGGGAGCACTGACAGTGCTGGCTGTGTGGTGGGAGCACTGACAGTGCTGGCTGTGTGGTTGGAGCACTGAAAATGCTGACTTTGTGGTGGGGGCACTGACAGTGCTGGCTGTGTGGTGGAAGCACTGACAGTGCTGGCTGTGTGGTGGGAGCACTGACAGTGCTGGCTGTGTTGGTGAGCACCGACAGTGCTGGCTGTGGGGTGGGAGCACTGACAGTGCTGGCTGTGTGGTGGGAGCACTGACAGTGCTGGCTGTGTGGTGGGAACACTCAGAGTGCTGGCTGTGTGGTGGGAGCACTGACAGTCCTGGCTGTGTTGTGGGAGCACTGACAGTGCTGGCTGTGTGGTGGGAGCACTGACAGTGCTGGCTGTGTGGTGGGAGCACTGACAGTGCTGGCTGTATGGGGGGAGCACTGACAGTGCTGGCTGTGTGGTGGGGGCACTGACGGTGCTGGCTGTGTGGGGGGAGCACTGACAGTGCTGTCTGTGTGGTGGGATCACTGGCAGTGCTGGCTGTGTAGTCGGAGCACTGACAGTGCTGGCTGTGTGGGGGAGCACTGACAGTGCTGGCTGTGTGAGGGAGCACTGACAGTGATGACCGTGTGGGGGGGGGGAGCACTGACAGTGCTGGCTGTGTGGGTGGGAGCACTTACAGTGCTGGCTGTGTGGGGGAGCACTGACAGTGCTGGCTTTGTGGGGGAGCACTGACAGTGCTGGCTGTGCGGGGGAGCACTGACAGTGCTGACTGTGTGGGGGGAGCCCTGTCAGTGCTGGCTGTGTGGTGGGAGCACTGACAGTGCTGGCTGTGTGGTGGGAGCACTGACAGTGCTGGCTGTGTGGGGGAGCACTGACAGTGCTGGCTGTGTGGTGGGAGCACTGACAGTGCTGGCAGTGTGGGGGAGCACTGACAGTGCTGGCTGTGTGGTGGGAGCACTGACAGTGCCGACTGTGTGGGGGAGCACTGACAGTGCTTGCTGTGTGTGGGGAGCACTAACAGTGCTGGCTGTGTGGTGGGAGCACTGACAGTGCTGGCTGTATGGGGGGAGCTCTGACAGTGCTGGCTGTGTGGGGGAGCACTGACAGTTCTGGCTGTGTGGGGAGCACTGACAGTGCTGGCTGTGTGGTGGGAGCACTGACAGTGCTGACTGTGTGGTGGGAGCACTGACAGTGCTGGCTGTGTGGGGTGAGCACTGACAGTGCAAGCTGTGGGGTGGGAGCACTGACAGTGCTGGCTGTGAGGTGGGAGCACTGACAGTGCTGGCAGAGTGGTGGGAGCACTGACAGTGCTGGCTGTGTGGTGAGAGCACTGACAGTGCTGGCTGTGTGATTGGAGCACAGACAGTGCTGGCTTTGTGGTGGGGGCACTGACAGTGCTGGCTGTGTGGTGGGAGCACTGACAGTGCTGGCTGTGTGGTGGGAGCACTGACAGTGCTGGCTGTGTGGGGTGAGCACCGACAGTGCTGGCTGAGAGGTGGGAGCACTGACAGTGCTGGCTTTGCGGTGGGAGCACTGACAGTGCTGGCTGTGTGGTGGGAGCACTGAGAGTGCTGGCTGTGTGGTGGGAGCACTGACATTGCTGGCTGTGTGGTGGGAGCACTGACAGTGCTGGCTGTGTGATGGGAGCACTGACAGTGCTGGCTGTGTGGTGGGAGCACTGACAGTGCTGGCTGTGTTGTGGGAGCAGTGACAGTGCTGGCTTTGTGGTGGGAGCACTGACAGTACTGGCTGTGTGGTGGGAGCGCTGACAGTGATGGCTGTGTGGGGGAGCACTGACATTGCTGGCTGTGTGGTGGGGGCACTGACGGTGCTGGCTGTGTGGGGGGAGCACTGACAGTGCTGTCTGTGTGGTGGGAGCACTGGCAGTGCTGGCTGTGTGGTGGGAGCACTGACAGTGCTGGCTGTGTGGGGGAGCACTGTCAGTGCTGGCTGTGTGAGGGAGCACTGACAGTGATGACCGTGCGGGAGGGAGCACTGACAGTGCTGGCTGTGTGGGAGGGAGCACTTACAGTGCTGGCTGTGTGGGGGAGCACTGACAGTGCTGGCTGTGTAGAGGAGCACTTACAGTGCTGGCTGTGTGGGGAGCACTGACAGTGCTGGCTGTGTGGGGGAGCACTGACATTGCTGACTGTGTGGGGGGAGCCCTGTCAGTGCTGGCTGTGTGGGGGGAGCTCTGACAGTGCTGGCTGTGTGGGGGAGCACTGACACTGCTGGCTGTGTGGGGGGGCGTTGACAGTACTGGCTGTGTGGGGGGTTACTGACAGTGCTGGCTGTGTGGTGGGAGCACTGACAGTGCTGGCTGTGTGGGGGAGCACTGACAGTACGGGCTCTGTGGTGGGAGCACGGACAGTACTGGCTGAGTGGGGGGAGCACTGACAATGCTGGCTGTGTGGTGAGAGAACTGACAGTGCTGGCTGTGTCGTGGGAGCATTGGCAGTGCTGGCTGTGTGGGGGCAGCACTGACAGTGCTGGCTGTGTGGTGGGAGCACTGACAGTGCTGACTGTGTGGGGGGAGCACGGACAGTGCTGGCTGTGTGGGGAGCACTGTCAGTGCTGGCTGTGTTGAGGGGAGCCCTGTCAGTGCTGGCTGTGTGGGGGAGCACTGGCAGTGTTGGCTGTGTGGGGAGCACTCGATGTGCTGGCTGTGGGTGGAGAACTGGCAGTGCTGGCTGTGTGGGGGAGCACTGACAGTGCCGACAGTGTGGGGGGAGCACTGACAGTGCTGGCTGTGTAGGGTGGGAGCACTGACAGTGCTGCCTGTGTGGGGAGCACTGATAGTGCTGCCTTTGTGGAGGGAGCACTGACAGTGCTGGCTGTGTGGGGTGGGAGCACTGACAGTGCTGGCTGTGTGGGGGAGCACTGACAGTGCTGGCTGTGTGGGGAGCACTGGCAGTGCTGGCTGTGTGGGAGCACTGGCAGTGCCGACTGTGTGGGGGAGCACTGACAGTGCTGGCAGTGTGGGGGAGCACTGACAGTGCTGGCTGTGTGGTGGGAGCACTGACAGTGCTGGCTGTGTGGTGGGAGCACTGACAGTGCTGGCTGTGTGGTGGGAGCACTGACAGTGCTGGCTGTATGGGGGGAGCACTGACAGTGCTGGCTGTGTGGTGGGGGCACTGACGGTGCTGGCTGTGTGGGGGGAGCACTGACAGTGCTGTCTGTGTGGTGGGATCACTGGCAGTGCTGGCTGTGTAGTCGGAGCACTGACAGTGCTGGCTGTGTGGGGGAGCACTGACAGTGCTGGCTGTGTGAGGGAGCACTGACAGTGATGACCGTGTGGGGGGGGGAGCACTGACAGTGCTGGCTGTGTGGGTGGGAGCACTTACAGTGCTGGCTGTGTGGGGGAGCACTGACAGTGCTGGCTTTGTGGGGGAGCACTGACAGTGCTGGCTGTGCGGGGAGCACTGACAGTGCTGACTGTGTGGGGGGAGCCCTGTCAGTGCTGGCTGTGTGGTGGGAGCACTGACAGTGCTGGCTGTGTGGTGGGAGCACTGACAGTGCTGGCTGTGTGGGGGAGCACTGACAGTGCTGGCTGTGTGGTGGGAGCACTGACAGTGCTGGCAGTGTGGGGGAGCACTGACAGTGCTGGCTGTGTGGTGGGAGCACTGACAGTGCCGACTGTGTGGGGGAGCACTGACAGTGCTTGCTGTGTGTGGGGAGCACTAACAGTGCTGGCTGTGTGGTGGGAGCACTGACAGTGCTGGCTGTGTGGGGGGAGCTCTGACAGTGCTGGCTGTGTGGGGGAGCACTGACAGTTCTGGCTGTGTGGGGAGCACTGACAGTGCTGGCTGTGTGGTGGGAGCACTGACAGTGCTGACTGTGTGGTGGGAGCACTGACAGTGCTGGCTGTGTGGGGTGAGCACTGACAGTGCAAGCTGTGGGGTGGGAGCACTGACAGTGCTGGCTGTGTGGTGGGAGCACTGACAGTGCTGGCAGAGTGGTGGGAGCACTGACAGTGCTGGCTGTGTGGTGAGAGCACTGACAGTGCTGGCTGTGTGATTGGAGCACAGACAGTGCTGGCTTTGTGGTGGGGGCACTGACAGTGCTGGCTGTGTGGTGGGAGCACTGACAGTGCTGGCTGTGTGGTGGGAGCACTGACAGTGCTGGCTGTGTGGGGTGAGCACCGACAGCGCTGGCTGAGAGGTGGGAGCACTGACAGTGCTGGCTTTGCGGTGGGAGCACTGACAGTGCTGGCTGTGTGGTGGGAGCACTGAGAGTGCTGGCTGTGTGGTGGGAGCACTGACATTGCTGGCTGTGTGGTGGGAGCACTGACAGTGCTGGCTGTGTGATGGGAGCACTGACAGTGCTGGCTGTGTGGTGGGAGCACTGACAGTGCTGGCTGTGTTGTGGGAGCAGTGACAGTGCTGGCTTTGTGGTGGGAGCACTGACAGTACTGGCTGTGTGGTGGGAGCGCTGACAGTGCTGGCTGTGTGGGGGAGCACTGACATTGCTGGCTGTGTGGTGGGGGCACTGACGGTGCTGGCTGTGTGGGGGGAGCACTGACAGTGCTGTCTGTGTGGTGGGAGCACTGGCAGTGCTGGCTGTGTGGTGGGAGCACTGACAGTGCTGGCTGTGTGGGGGAGCACTGTCAGTGCTGGCTGTGTGACGGAGCACTGACAGTGATGACCGTGTGGGAGGGAGCACTGACAGTGCTGGCTGTGTGGGAGGGAGCACTTACAGTGCTGGCTGTGTGGGGGAGCACTGACAGTGCTGGCTGTGTAGAGGAGCACTGACAGTGCTGGCTGTGTGGGGAGCACTGACAGTGCTGGCTGTGTGGGGGAGCACTGACATTGCTGACTGTGTGGGGGGAGCCCTGTCAGTGCTGGCTGTGTGGGGGGAGCTCTGACAGTGCTGGCTGTGTGGGGGAGCACTGACACTGCTGGCTGTGTGGGGGGGCGTTGACAGTACTGGCTGTGTGGGGGGTTACTGACAGTGCTGGCTGTGTGGGGGAGCACTGACAGTACGGGCTGTGTGGTGGGAGCACGGACAGTACTGGCTGAGTGGGGGGAGCACTGACAATGCTGGCTGTGTGGTGAGAGAACTGACAGTGCTGGCTGTGTCGTGGGAGCATTGGCAGTGCTGGCTGTGTTGGGGCAGCACTGACAGTGCTGGCTGTGTGGTGGGAGCACTGACAGTGCTGACTGTGTGGGGGGAGCACGGACAGTGCTGGCTGTGTGGGGAGCACTGTCAGTGCTGGCTGTGTTGAGGGGAGCCCTGTCAGTGCTGGCTGTGTGGGGGAGCACTGGCAGTGTTGGCTGTGTGGGGAGCACTCGATGTGCTGGCTGTGGGTGGAGAACTGGCAGTGCTGGCTGTGTGGGGGAGCACTGACAGTGCCGACAGTGTGGGGGGAGCACTGACAGTACTGGCTGTGTAGGGTGGGAGCACTGACAGTGCTGCCTGTGTGGGGAGCACTGATAGTGCTGCCTTTGTGGGGGGAGCACTGACAGTGCTGGCTGTGTGGGGTGGGAGCACTGACAGTGCTGGCTGTGTGGGGGAGCACTGACAGTGCTGGCTGTGTGGGGAGCACTGGCAGTGCTGGCTGTGTGGGAGCACTGGCAGTGCCGACTGTGTGGGGAGCACTGACAGTGCTGGCAG
Source organism: Scyliorhinus torazame (assembly GCF_047496885.1). Lineage (NCBI taxonomy): Eukaryota > Metazoa > Chordata > Chondrichthyes > Carcharhiniformes > Scyliorhinidae > Scyliorhinus > Scyliorhinus torazame. The sequence continues at coordinate 11,320,877 of NC_092729.1, read as the reverse complement.
TGTGGGGGAGCACTGACAGTGCTGGCTGTGTGGAGGGAGCACTGACAGTGCTGGCTGTGTGGGGAAGCACTGACAGTGCTTGCTGTGTGTGGGGAGCACTGACAGTGCTGGCTGTATGGTGGGAGCACTGGCAGTGCTGGCTGTGTGGGGGGAGCACTGACAGTGCTGGCTGTGTGGGGGAGCACGGACAGTGCTGGCTGTGTGGGGAGCACTGACAGTGCTGGCTGTGTGGTGGGAGCACTGACAGTGCTGACTGTGTGGGGGAGCACTGACAGTGCTTGCTGTGTGTGGGGAGCACTGACAGTGCTGGCTGTATGGTGGGAGCACTGGCAGTGCTGGCTGTGTGGGGGAGCACTGACAGTGCTGGCTGTGTGGGGGAGCACGGACAGTGCTGGCTGTGTGGGGAGCACTGACAGTGCTGGCTGTGTGGTGGGAGCACTGACAGTGCTGACTGTGTGGTGGGAGCACTGACAGTGCTGGCTGTGTGGGGTGAGCACTGAGAGTGCTGGCTGTGGGGTGGGAGCACTGACAGTGCTGGCTGTGTGGTGGGACCACTGACAGTGCTGGCAGTGTGGTGGGAGCACTGACAGTGCTGGCTGTGTGATGGGAGCACTGACAGTGCTGGCTGTGTGGTGGGAACACTGACAGTGCTGGCTGTGTGGTGGGAGCACTGACAGTGCTGGCTTTGTTGTTGGGGCACTGACAGTGCTGGCTGTGTGGTGGGAGCACTGACAGTGCTGGCTGTGTGGTGGGAGCACTGACAGTGCTGGCTGTGTGGGGTGAGCACTGACAGTGCTGGCTGTGGGGTGGGATCACTGACAGTGCTGGCTGTGTGGTGGGAGCACTGACAGTGCTGGCTGTGTGGTAGGAACACTGACAGTGCTGGCTGTGTGGTGGGAGCACTGACAGTGCAAGCTGTGTGGTGGGAGCACTGACAGTGCTGACTGTGTGATGGGAGCACTGACAGTGCTGGCTGTGTTGTGGGAGCACTGACAGTGCTGGCTGTGTGGTGGGAGCACTGACAGTGCTGGCTGTGTGGTGGGAGCACTGACAGTGCTGGCTGTGTGGGGGGATCACTGACAGTGCTGGCTGTGTGGTGGGGGCACTGACGGTGCTGGCTGTGTGGGGGGAGCACTGACAGTGCTGTCTGTTTGGTGGTAGCACTGGCAGTGCTGGCTGTGTGGTCGGAGCACTGACAGTGCTGGCTGTGTGGGGGAGCACTGACAGTGCTGGCTGTGTGAGGGAGCACTGACAGTGATGACCGTGTGGGGGGGAGCACAGACAGTGCTGGCTGTGTGGGTGGGAGCACTTACAGTGCTGGCTGTGTGGGGGAGCACCGACAGCGCTGGCTGTGTGGGGCAGCACTGACAGTGCTGGCTGTGTGGGGGAGCACTGACAGTGCTGACTGTGTGGGGGGAGCCCTGTCAGTGCTGGCTGTGTGGTGGGAGCACTGAAAGTGCTGGCTGTGTGGTGGGAGCACTGACAGTGCTGGCTGTGTGGTGGGAGCACTGACAGTTCTGGCTGTGTGGGGGAGCACTGACAGTGCTTGCTGTGTGTGGGGAGCACTGACAGTGCTGGCTGTGTGGTGGGAGCACTGGCAGTGCTGGCTGCGTGGGGGGAGCACTGACAGTGCTGGCTGTCTGGGGGAGCACTGACAGTGCTGGCTGTGTGGGGAGCACTGACAGTGCTGGCTGTGTGGTGGGAGCACTGACAGTGCTGACTGTGTGGTGGGAGCACTGAGAGTGCTGGCTGTGTGGGGTGAGCACTGACAGTGCTGACTGTGTGGTGGGAGCACTGACAGTGCTGGCTGTGTGGGGAGCACTGGCAGTGCTGGCTGTGTGGGAGCACTGGCAGTGCCGACTGTGTGGGGAGCACTGACAGTGCTGGCAGTGTGGGGGAGCACTGACAGTGCTGGCTGTGTGGAGGGAGCACTGACAGTGCTGGCTGTGTGGGGAAGCACTGACAGTGCTTGCTGTGTGTGGGGAGCACTGACAGTGCTGGCTGTATGGTGGGAGCACTGGCAGTGCTGGCTGTGTGGGGGGAGCACTGACAGTGCTGGCTGTGTGGGGGAGCACGGACAGTGCTGGCTGTGTGGGGAGCACTGACAGTGCTGGCTGTGTGGTGGGAGCACTGACAGTGCTGACTGTGTGGGGGAGCACTGACAGTGCTTGCTGTGTGTGGGGAGCACTGACAGTGCTGGCTGTATGGTGGGAGCACTGGCAGTGCTGGCTGTGTGGGGGAGCACTGACAGTGCTGGCTGTGTGGGGGAGCACGGACAGTGCTGGCTGTGTGGGGAGCACTGACAGTGCTGGCTGTGTGGTGGGAGCACTGACAGTGCTGACTGTGTGGTGGGAGCACTGACAGTGCTGGCTGTGTGGGGTGAGCACTGAGAGTGCTGGCTGTGGGGTGGGAGCACTGACAGTGCTGGCTGTGTGGTGGGACCACTGACAGTGCTGGCAGTGTGGTGGGAGCACTGACAGTGCTGGCTGTGTGATGGGAGCACTGACAGTGCTGGCTGTGTGGTGGGAGCACTGACAGTGCTGGCTGTGTGGTGGGAGCACTGACAGTGCTGGCTTTGTTGTTGGGGCACTGACAGTGCTGGCTGTGTGGTGGGAGCACTGACAGTGCTGGCTGTGTGGTGGGAGCACTGACAGTGCTGGCTGTGTGGGGTGAGCACTGACAGTGCTGGCTGTGGGGTGGGATCACTGACAGTGCTGGCTGTGTGGTGGGAGCACTGACAGTGCTGGCTGTGTGGTAGGAACACTGACAGTGCTGGCTGTGTGGTGGGAGCACTGACAGTGCAAGCTGTGTGGTGGGAGCACTGACAGTGCTGACTGTGTGATGGGAGCACTGACAGTGCTGGCTGTGTTGTGGGAGCACTGACAGTGCTGGCTGTGTGGTGGGAGCACTGACAGTGCTGGCTGTGTGGTGGGAGCACTGACAGTGCTGGCTGTGTGGGGGGATCACTGACAGTGCTGGCTGTGTGGTGGGGGCACTGACGGTGCTGGCTGTGTGGGGGGAGCACTGACAGTGCTGTCTGTTTGGTGGTAGCACTGGCAGTGCTGGCTGTGTGGTCGGAGCACTGACAGTGCTGGCTGTGTGGGGGAGCACTGACAGTGCTGGCTGTGTGAGGGAGCACTGACAGTGATGACCGTGTGGGGGGGAGCACAGACAGTGCTGGCTGTGTGGGTGGGAGCACTTACAGTGCTGGCTGTGTGGGGGAGCACCGACAGCGCTGGCTGTGTGGGGCAGCACTGACAGTGCTGGCTGTGTGGGGGAGCACTGACAGTGCTGACTGTGTGGGGGGAGCCCTGTCAGTGCTGGCTGTGTGGTGGGAGCACTGAAAGTGCTGGCTGTGTGGTGGGAGCACTGACAGTGCTGGCTGTGTGGTGGGAGCACTGACAGTTCTGGCTGTGTGGGGGAGCACTGACAGTGCTTGCTGTGTGTGGGGAGCACTGACAGTGCTGGCTGTGTGGTGGGAGCACTGGCAGTGCTGGCTGTGTGAGGGGAGCACTGACAGTGCTGGCTGTCTGGGGGAGCACTGACAGTGCTGGCTGTGTGGGGAGCACTGACAGTGCTGGCTGTGTGGTGGGAGCACTGACAGTGCTGACTGTGTGGTGGGAGCACTGAGAGTGCTGGCTGTGTGGGGTGAGCACTGACAGTGCAAGCTGTGAGTTGGGAGTACTGACAGTGCTGGCTGTGTGGTGGGAGCACTGACAGTGCTGGCAGTGTGGTGGAAGCACTGGCTGTGTGGTGGGAGCACTGACAGTTTCATAGTTTCATAGAATTTACAGTGCAGAAGGAGGCCATTCGGCCCATCGAGTCTGCACCTGCTCTTGGAAAGAGCACCCTACCCAAGCCCACACCTCCACCCTATCCCCATAACCCCACCCAACACAAAGGGCAATTTTGGACACTAAGGACAATTTAACATGGCCAATCCACCTAACCTGCACATCTTTGGACTGTGGGAGGAAACGGGAGCACCCGTAGGAAACCCACGCACACACGGGGAGGACGTGCAGACTCCGCACAGACAGTGACCCAAGCCGGGAATCGAACCTGGGACCCTGGAGCTGTGAAGCAATTGTGCTATCCACTATGCTACCGTGCTGCCCACGAGTACAGTGCTGGCTGTGTGGTTGGAGCATTGACAGTGCTGGCTTTGTGGTGGGGGCACTGACAGTGCTGGCTGTGTGGTGGGAGCACTGACAGTGCTGGCTGTGTGGTGGGAGCACTGACAGTGCTGGCTGTGTGGGGTGCTGTCTGTGTGGTGGGAGCACTGGCAGTGCTGGCTGTGCAGTCGGAGCACTGACAGTGCTGGCTGTGTGGGGGAGCACTGACAGTGCTGGCTGTGTGAGGGAGCACTGACAGTGATGACCGTGTGGGGGGGAGCACTGACAGTGCTGGCTGTGTGGGTGGGAGCACTTACAGTGCTGGCTGTGTGGGGGAGCACTGACAGTGCTGGCTGTGTGGGGGAGCACTGAGAGTGCTGGCTGTCTGGGGGAGCACTGACAGCGCTGACTGTGTGGTGGGAGCACTGACAGTGCTGGCTGTGTGGGGGAGCACTGACAGTGCTGGCTGTGTGGTGGGAGCACTGACAGTGCTGGCTGTGTGGTGGGAGCACTGACAGTGCCGACTGTGTGGGGGAGCACTGACAGTGCCGACTGTGTGGGGGAGCACTGACAGTGCTTGCTGTGTGTGGGGAGCACTGACAGTTTTGGCTGTGTGGTGGGAGCACTGACAGTGCTGGCTGTGTGGGGAGCACTGACAGTGCTGGCTGTGTGGGGAAGCATTGACAGTGTTGGTGGGGGGGAGGAGCACTGACAGTGCTGGCTGTGTGGTGGGAGCACTGACAGTGCTGACTGTGTGGTGGGAGCACTGACAGTGCTGGCTGTGTGGGGTGAGCACTGACAGTGCAAGCTGTGGGTTGGGAGTACTGACAGTGATGGCTGTGTGGTGGGAGCACTGACAGTGCTGGCAGTGTGGTGGGAGCACTGACAGTGCTGGCTGTGTGGTGGGTGCACTGACAGTGCTGGCTGTGTGGTTGGAGCTATGACAGTGCTGGCTTTGTGGTGGGGGCACTGAGAGTGCTGGCTGTGTGGTGGGAGCACTGACAGTGCTGGCTGTGTGGTGGGAGCACTGACAGTGCTGGCTGTGTGGTGGGAGCACTGACAGTGCTGGCAGTGTGGGGGAGCACTGACAGTGCTGGCTGTGTGGTGGGAGCACTGACAGTGCCGACTGTGTGGGGGAGCACTGACAGTGCCGACTGTGTGGGGGAGCACTGACAGTGCTTGCTGTGTGTGGGGAGCACTGACAGTTTTGGCTGTGTGGTGGGAGCACTGACAGTGCTGGCTGTGTGGGGGAGCACTGACAGTGTTGGTGGGGGGGGAGGAGCACTGACAGTGCTGGCTGTGTGGTGGGAGCACTGAGAGTACTGGCTGTGTGGTGGGAGCACTGACAGTGCTGGCTGTGTGGTGGGAGCACTGACAGTGCTGGCTGTGTGATGGGAGCACTGACAGTGCTGGCTGTGTGGTGGGAGCACTGGCAGTGCTGGCTGTGATGCGGGAGCAGTGACAGTGCTGGCTGTGTGGTGGGAGCACTGACAGTGCTGGCTGTGTGGTGGGAGCGCTGACAGTGCTGGCTGTGTGGGAGGAGCACTGACAGTGCTGGCTGCGTGGTGGGGGCACTGACGGTGCTGGCTGTGTGGGGGGAGCACTGACAGTGCTGTCTGTGTGGTGGGAGCACAGGCAGTGCTGGCTGTGTGGTGGGAGCACTGACAGTGCTGGCTGTGTGGGGAGCACTGACAGTGATGACCGTGTGGGGGGAGCACTGACAGTGCTGGCTGTGTGTGTGGGAGCACTGACAGTGCTGGCTGTGTGGGTGGGAGCACTTACAGTGCTGGCTGTGTGGGGGAACACTGACAGTGCTCGCTGTGTGGAGGAGCACTGACAGTGCTGGCTGTGTGGGGGAGCACTGACAGTGCTGACTGTGTGGGGGGAGCCCTGTCAGTGCTGGCTGTGTGGGTGGGAGCACTGACAGTGCTGGCTGTGTGGGGGAGCACTGACAGTGCTGGCTGTGTGGGGGGGCGCTGACAGTACTGGCTGTGTGGGGGTTCACTGACAGTGCTGGCTGTGTGGGGGAGCACTGACAGTGCTGGCTGTGTCGTGGGAGCACTGGCAGTGCTGGCTGTGTGGGGGGAGCACTGACAGTGCTGGCTGTGTGGTGGGAGCACTGACAGTGCTGACTGTGTGGGGGGAGCACGGACAGTGCTGTCTGTGTGGGGGGGCACTGACTGTGTGGGGGAGCACTGACAGTGCCGACAGTGTGGGGGGAGCACTGACAGTGCTGGCTGTCTGGGGAGCACTGACAGTGCTGGCTTTGTGGGGGGAGCACTGACAGTGCTGGCTGTGTGGGGTGGGAGCACTGACAGTGCTGGCTGTGTGGGGGAGCACTGACAGTGCTGGCTGTGTGGGGAGAACTGGCAGTGCTGGCTGTGTGGGGAGCACTGGCAGTGCCGACTGTGTGGGGGAGCACTGACAGTGCTGGCTGTGTTGAGGGTAGCCATGTCAGTGCTGGCTGTGTGGGGAGCACTGGCAGTGCTGGCTGTGTGGGGAGCACTCGCCGTGCTGGCTTTGGGTGGAGAACTGACAGTGATGGCTGTGTGGTGGGAGCACTGACAGTGCTGGCAGTGTGGTGGGAGCACTGACACTGCTGGCTGTGTGGGGGAGCACTGGCAGTGCTGGCTGTGTGGTTGGAGCTCTGACAGTGCTGGCTTTGTGGTGGGGGCACTGAGAGTGCTGGCTGTGTGGTGGGAGCACTGACAGTGCTGGCTGTGTGGTGGGAGCACTGACAGTGCTGGCTGTGTGGTGGGAGCACTGACAGTGCTGGCAGTGTGGGGGAGCACTGACAGTGCTGGCTGTGTGGTGGGAGCACTGACAGTGCCGACTGTGTGGGGGAGCACTGACAGTGCCGACTGTGTGGGGGAGCACTGACAGTGCTTGCTGTGTGTGGGGAGCACTGACAGTTTTGGCTGTGTGGTGGGAGCACTGACAGTGCTGGCTGTGTGGGGGAGCACTGACAGTGTTGGTGGGGGGGGAGGAGCACTGACAGAGCTGGCTGTGTGGTGGGAGCACTGAGAGTACTGGCTGTGTGGTGGGAGCACTGACAGTGCTGGCTGTGTGGTGGGAGCACTGACAGTGCTGGCTGTGTGATGGGAGCACTGACAGTGCTGGCTGTGTGGTGGGAGCACTGGCAGTGCTGGCTGTGTTGCGGGAGCAGTGACAGTGCTGGCTGTGTGGTGGGAGCACTGACAGTGCTGGCTGTGTGGTGGGAGCGCTGACAGTGCTGGCTGTGTGGGAGGAGCACTGACAGTGCTGGCTGTGTGGTGGGGGCACTGACGGTGCTGGCTGTGTTGGCGGAGCACTGACAGTGCTGTCTGTGTGGTGGGAGCACAGGCAGTGCTGGCTGTGTGGTGGGAGCACTGACAGTGCTGGCTGTGTGGGGGAGCACTGACAGTGATGACCGTGTGGGGGGGAGCACTGACAGTGCTGGCTGTGTGTGTGGGAGCACTGACAGTGCTGGCTGTGTGGGTGGGAGCACTTACAGTGCTGGCTGTGTGGGGGAACACTGACAGTGCTCGCTGTGTGGAGGAGCACTGACAGTGCTGGCTGTGTGGGGGAGCACTGACAGTGCTGACTGTGTGGGGGGAGCCCTGTCAGTGCTGGCTGTGTGGGTGGGAGCACTGACAGTGCTGGCTGTGTGGGGGAGCACTGACAGTGCTGGCTGTGTGGGGGGGCGCTGACAGTACTGGCTGTGTGGGGGTTCACTGACAGTGCTGGCTGTGTGGGGGAGCACTGACAGTGCTGGCTGTGTCGTGGGAGCACTGGCAGTGCTGGCTGTGTGGGGGGAGCACTGACAGTGCTGGCTGTGTGGTGGGAGCACTGACAGTGCTGACTGTGTGGGGGGAGCACGGACAGTGCTGTCTGTGTGGGGGGGCACTGACTGTGTGGGGGAGCACTGACAGTGCCGACAGTGTGGGGGGAGCACTGACAGTGCTGGCTGTCTGGGGAGCACTGACAGTGCTGGCTTTGTGGGGGGAGCACTGACAGTGCTGGCTGTGTGGGGTGGGAGCACTGACAGTGCTGGCTGTGTGGGGGAGCACTGACAGTGCTGGCTGTGTGGGGAGAACTGGCAGTGCTGGCTGTGTGGGGAGCACTGGCAGTGCCGACTGTGTGGGGGAGCACTGACAGTGCTGGCTGTGTTGAGGGTAGCCATGTCAGTGCTGGCTGTGTGGGGAGCACTGGCAGTGCTGGCTGTGTGGGGAGCACTCGCAGTGCTGGCTTTGGGTGGAGAACTGGCAGTGCTGACTGTGTGGTGGGAGCACTGACGGTGCTGGCTGTGTGGTGGGAGCACTGACACTGCTGGCTGTGTGGGGGAGCACTGGCAGTGCTGGCTGTGTGGTTGGAGCTCTGACAGTGCTGGCTTTGTGGTGGGGGCACTGAGAGTGCTGGCTAAGTGGTGGGAGCACTGACAGTGCTGGCTGTGTGGTGGGAGCACTGACAGTGCTGGCTGTGTGGTGGGAGCACTGACAGTGCTGGCAGTGTGGGGGAGCACTGACAGTGCTGGCTGTGTGGTGGGAGCACTGACAGTGCCGACTGTGTGGGGGAGCACTGACAGTGCCGACTGTGTGGGGGAGCACTGACAGTGCTTGCTGTGTGTGGGGAGCACTGACAGTTTTGGCTGTGTGGTGGGAGCACTGACAGGGCTGGCTGTGTGGGGGAGCACTGACAGTGCTGGCTGTGTGGGGGAGCACTGACAGTGTTGGTGGGGGGGGAGGAGCACTGACAGTGCTGGCTGTGTGGTGGGAACACTGACAGTGCTGACTGTGTGGTGGGAGCACTGACAGTGCTGGCTGTGTGGGGTGAGCACTGACAGTGCAAGCTGTGGGGTGGGAGCACTGACAGTGCTGGCTGTGTGGTTGGAGCTCTGACAGTGCTGGCTTTGTGGTAGGGGCACTGAGAGTGCTGGCTCTGTGGTGGGAGCACTGACAGTGCTGGCTGTGTGGTGGGAGCACTGACAGTGCTGGCTGTGTGGGGTGAGCACCGACAGTGCTGGCTGTGGGGTGGGAGCACTGACAGTGCTGGCTGTCCGGGGGGAGCACTGACAGTGCTGGCTGTGTGGTGGGAGCACTGAGAGTACTGGCTGTGTGGTGGGAGCACTGACAGTGCTGGCTGTGTGGTGGGAGCACTGACAGTGCTGGCTGTGTGATGGGAGCACTGACAGTGCTGGCTGTGTGGTGGGAGCACTGGCAGTGCTGGCTGTGTTGCGGGAGCAGTGACAGTGCTGGCTGTGTGGTGGGAGCACTGACAGTGCTGGCTGTGTGGTGGGAGCGCTGACAGTGCTGGCTGTGTGGGAGGAGCACTGACAGTGCTGGCTGTGTGGTGGGGGCACTGACGGTGCTGGCTGTGTGGGGGGAGCACTGACAGTGCTGTCTGTGTGGTGGGAGCACAGGCAGTGCTGGCTGTGTGGTGGGAGCACTGACAGTGCTGGCTGTGTGGGGGAGCACTGACAGTGATGACCGTGTGGGGGGGAGCACTGACAGTGCTGGCTGTGTGTGTGGGAGCACTGACAGTGCTGGCTGTGTGGGTGGGAGCACTTACAGTGCTGGCTGTGTGGGGGAACACTGACAGTGCTCGCTGTGTGGAGGAGCACTGACAGTGCTGGCTGTGTGGGGGAGCACTGACAGTGCTGACTGTGTGGGGGGAGCCCTGTCAGTGCTGGCTGTGTGGGTGGGAGCACTGGCAGTGCTGGCTGTGTGGGGGAGCACTGACAGTGCTGGCTGTGTGGGGGGGCGCTGACAGTACTGGCTGTGTGGGGGGTCACTGACAGTGCTGGCTGTGTGGGGGAGCACTGACAGTGCAGATTGTGTCGTGGGAGCACTGGCAGTGCTGGCTGTGTGGGGCGAGCACTGACAGTGCTGGCTGTGTGGTGGGAGCACTGACAGTGCTGAATGTGTGGGGGGAGCACTGTCAGTGCTGGCTGTGTGGGGGGTGCACTGTCAGTGCTGGCTGTGTGGGGAGCACTGACAGTGCCGACAGTGTGGGGGAGCACTGACAGTGTGGGGGAGCACTGACAGTGCTGGCTGTGTGGGGGGTGCACTGACAGTGCTGGCTGTGTGGGGTGGGAGCACTGACAGTGCTGGCTGTGTGGGGGAGCACTGACAGTGCTGGCTGTGTGGGGAGAACTGGCAGTGCTGGCTGTGTGGGGAGCACTGGCAGTGCCGACTGTGTGGGGGAGCACTGACAGTGCTGGCTGTGTTGAGGGTAGCCATGTCAGTGCTGGCTGTGTGGGGGAGCACTGGCAGTGCTGGCTGTGTGGGGAGCACTCGCAGTGCTGGCTTTGGGTGGAGAATTGGCAGTGCTGACTGTGTGGTGGGAGCACTGACGGTGCTGGCTGTGTGGTGGGAGCACTGACACTGCTGGCTGTGTGGGGGAGCACTGACAGTGCCGACTGTGTGGGGGGAGCACTGACAGTTCTGGCTGTGTGGGGTGGGAGCACTGACAGTGCTGTCTGTGCGGTGGGAGCACTGACAGTGCTGGCTGTGTGGTGTGGGAGCACTGACAGTGCTGGCTGTGTGGGGGAGCACTGACAGTGCTGGCTGTGTGGGGTGCTGTCTGTGTGGTGGGAGCACTGGCAGTGCTGGCTGTGCAGTCGGAGCACTGACAGTGCTGGCTGTGTGGGGGAGCACTGACAGTGCTGGCTGTGTGAGGGAGCACTGACAGTGATGACCGTGTGGGGGGGAGCACTGACAGTGCTGGCTGTGTGGGTGGGAGCACTTACAGTGCTGGCTGTGTGGGGGAGAACTGACAGTGCTGGCTGTGTGGGGAGCACTGAGAGTGCTGGCTGTCTGGGGGAGCACTGACAGCGCTGACTGTGTGGTGGGAGCACTGACAGTGCTGGCTGTGTGGGGGAGCACTGACAGTGCTGGCTGTGTGGTGGGAGCACTGACAGTGCTGGCTGTGTGGTGGGAGCACTGACAGTGCCGACTGTGTGGGGGAGCACTGACAGTGCCGACTGTGTGGGGGAGCACTGACAGTGCTTGCTGTGTGTGGGGAGCACTGACAGTTTTGGCTGTGTGGTGGGAGCACTGACAGTGCTGGCTGTGTGGGGAGCACTGACAGTGCTGGCTGTGTGGGGGAGCATTGACAGTGTTGGTGGGGGGGAGGAGCACTGACAGTGCTGGCTGTGTGGTGGGAGCACTGACAGTGCTGACTGTGTGGTGGGAGCACTGACAGTGCTGGCTGTGTGGGGTGAGCACTGACAGTGCAAGCTGTGGGTTGGGAGTACTGACAGTGATGGCTGTGTGGTGGGAGCACTGACAGTGCTGGCAGTGTGGTGGGAGCACTGACAGTGCTGGCTGTGTGGTGGGTGCACTGACAGTGCTGGCTGTGTGGTTGGAGCTCTGACAGTGCTGGCTTTGTGGTGGGGGCACTGAGAGTGCTGGCTGTGTGGTGGGAGCACTGACAGTGCTGGCTGTGTGGTGGGAGCACTGACAGTGCTGGCTGTGTGGTGGGAGCACTGACAGTGCTGGCAGTGTGGGGGAGCACTGACAGTGCTGGCTGTGTGGTGGGAGCACTGACAGTGCCGACTGTGTGGGGGAGCACTGACAGTGCCGACTGTGTGGGGGAGCACTGACAGTGCTTGCTGTGTGTGGGGAGCACTGACAGTTTTGGCTGTGTGGTGGGAGCACTGACAGTGCTGGCTGTGTGGTGGGAGCACTGACAGTGCTGGCTGTGTGATGGGAGCACTGACAGTGCTGGCTGTGTGGTGGGAGCACTGGCAGTGCTGGCTGTGTTGCGGGAGCAGTGACAGTGCTGGCTGTGTGGTGGGAGCACTGACAGTGCTGGCTGTGTGGTGGGAGCGCTGACAGTGCTGGCTGTGTGGGAGGAGCACTGACAGTGCTGGCTGTGTGGTGGGGGCACTGACGGTGCTGGCTGTGTGGGGGAGCACTGACAGTGCTGTCTGTGTGGTGGGAGCACAGGCAGTGCTGGCTGTGTGGTGGGAGCACTGACAGTGCTGGCTGTGTGGGGGAGCACTGACAGTGATGACCGTGTGGGGGGGAGCACTGACAGTGCTGGCTGTGTGTGTGGGAGCACTGACAGTGCTGGCTGTGTGGGTGGGAGCACTTACAGTGCTGGCTGTGTGGGGGAACACTGACAGTGCTCGCTGTGTGGAGGAGCACTGACAGTGCTGGCTGTGTGGGGGAGCACTGACAGTGCTGACTGTGTGGGGGAGCCCTGTCAGTGCTGGCTGTGTGGGTGGGAGCACTGACAGTGCTGGCTGTGTGGGGGAGCACTGACAGTGTTGGCTGTGTGGGGGGGCGCTGACAGTACTGGCTGTGTGGGGGGTCACTGACAGTGCTGGCTGTGTGGGGGAGCACTGACCGTGCTGGCTGTGTCGTGGGAGCACTGGCAGTGCTGGCTGTGTGGGGGGAGCACTGACAGTGCTGGCTGTGTGGTGGGAGCACTGACAGTGCTGACTGTGTGGGGGGAGCACGGACAGTGCTGTCTGTGTGGGGGGGCACTGACTGTGTGGGGGAGCACTGACAGTGCCGACAGTGTGGGGGGAGCACTGACAGTGCTGGCTGTCTGGGGAGCACTGACAGTGCTGGCTTTGTGGGGGGAGCACTGACAGTGCTGGCTGTGTGGGGTGGGAGCACTGACAGTGCTGGCTGTGTGGGGAGCACTGACAGTGCTGGCTGTGTGGGGAGAACTGGCAGTGCTGGCTGTGTGGGGAGCACTGGCAGTGCCGACTGTGTGGGGGAGCACTGACAGTGCTGGCTGTGTTGAGGGTAGCCATGTCAGTGCTGGCTGTGTGGGGAGCACTCGCAGTGCTGGCTTTGGGTGGAGAACTGGCAGTGCTGACTGTGTGGTGGGAGCACTGACGGTGCTGGCTGTGTGGTGGGAGCACTGACACTGCTGGCTGTGTGGGGGAGCACTGGCAGTGCTGGCTGTGTGGTTGGATCTCTGACAGTGCTGGCTTTGTGGTGGGGGCACTGAGAGTGCTGGCTAAGTGGTGGGAGCACTGACAGTGCTGGCTGTGTGGTGGGAGCACTGACAGTGCTGGCTGTGTGGTGGGAGCACTGACAGTGCTGGCAGTGTGGGGGAGCACTGACAGTGCTGGCTGTGTGGTGGGAGCACTGACAGTGCCGACTGTGTGGGGGAGCACTGACAGTGCCGACTGTGTGGGGGAGCACTGACAGTGCTTGCTGTGTGTGGGGAGCACTGACAGTTTTGGCTGTGTGGTGGGAGCACTGACAGGGCTGGCTGTGTGGGGGAGCACTGACAGTGCTGGCTGTGTGGGGGAGCACTGACAGTGTTGGTGGGGGGGGAGGAGCACTGACAGTGCTGGCTGTGTGGTGGGAACACTGACAGTGCTGACTGTGTGGTGGGAGCACTGACAGTGCTGGCTGTGTGGGGTGAGCACTGACAGTGCAAGCTGTGGGGTGGGAGCACTGACAGTGCTGGCTGTGTGGTTGGAGCTCTGACAGTGCTGGCTTTGTGGTAGGGGCACTGAGAGTGCTGGCTCTGTGGTGGGAGCACTGACAGTGCTGGCTGTGTGGTGGGAGCACTGACAGTGCTGGCTGTGTGGGGTGAGCACCGACAGTGCTGGCTGTGGGGTGGGAGCACTGACAGTGCTGGCTGTGCGGGGGGAGCACTGACAGTGCTGGCTGTGTGGTGGGAGCACTGAGAGTACTGGCTGTGTGGTGGGAGCACTGACAGTGCTGGCTGTGTGGTGGGAGCACTGACAGTGCTGGCTGTGTGATGGGAGCACTGACAGTGCTGGCTGTGTGGTGGGAGCACTGGCAGTGCTGGCTGTGTTGCGGGAGCAGTGACAGTGCTGGCTGTGTGGTGGGAGCACTGACAGTGCTGGCTGTGTGGTGGGAGCGCTGACAGTGCTGGCTGTGTGGGAGGAGCACTGACAGTGCTGGCTGTGTGGTGGGGGCACTGACGGTGCTGGCTGTGTGGGGGGAGCACTGACAGTGCTGTCTGTGTGGTGGGAGCACAGGCAGTGCTGGCTGTGTGGTGGGAGCACTGACAGTGCTGGCTGTGTGGGGGAGCACTGACAGTGATGACCGTGTGGGGGGGAGCACTGACAGTGCTGGCTGTGTGTGTGGGAGCACTGACAGTGCTGGCTGTGTGGGTGGGAGCACTTACAGTGCTGGCTGTGTGGGGGAACACTGACAGTGCTCGCTGTGTGGAGGAGCACTGACAGTGCTGGCTGTGTGGGGGAGCACTGACAGTGCTGACTGTGTGGGGGGAGCCCTGTCAGTGCTGGCTGTGTGGGTGGGAGCACTGGCAGTGCTGGCTGTGTGGGGGAGCACTGACAGTGCTGGCTGTGTGGGGGGGCGCTGACAGTACTGGCTGTGTGGGGGGTCACTGACAGTGCTGGCTGTGTGGGGGAGCACTGACAGTGCTGATTGTGTCGTGGGAGCACTGGCAGTGCTGGCTGTGTGGGGCGAGCACTGACAGTGCTGGCTGTGTGGTGGGAGCACTGACAGTGCTGACTGTGTGGGGGGAGCACGGACAGTGCTGTCTGTGTGGGGGGGGCACTGACTGTGTGGGGGAGCACTGACAGTGCTGGCTGTGTGGGGGGTGCACTGACAGTGCTGGCTGTGTGGGGAGCACTGACAGTGCCGACAGTGTGGGGGAGCACTGACAGTGTGGGGGAGCACTGACAGTGCTGGCTGTGTGGGGGTTGCACTGACAGTGCTGGCTGTGTGGGGTGGGAGCACTGACAGTGCTGGCTGTGTGGGGGAGCACTGACAGTGCTGGCTGTGTGGGGAGAACTGGCAGTGCTGGCTGTGTGGGGAGCACTGGCAGTGCCGACTGTGTGGGGGAGCACTGACAGTGCTGGCTGTGTTGAGGGTAGCCATGTCAGTGCTGGCTGTGTGGGGAGCACTGGCAGTGCTGGCTGTGTGGGGAGCACTCGCAGTGCTGGCTTTGGGTGGAGAACTGGCAGTGCTGACTGTGTGGTGGGAGCACTGACGGTGCTGGCTGTGTGGTGGGAGCACTGACACTGCTGGCTGTGTGGGGGAGCACTGACAGTGCCGACTGTGTGGGGGGAGCACTGACAGTTCTGGCTGTGTGGGGTGGGAGCACTGACAGTGCTGTCTGTGTGGTGGGAGCACTGACAGTGCTGGCTGTGTGGGGTGGGAGCACTGACAGTGCTGGCTGTGTGGGGGAGCACTGACAGTGCTGGATGTGTGGGGGAGCACTGACAGTGCTGGCTGTGTGGTGTGAGCACTGACAGTGCTGGCTGTGTGGTGGGAGCACTGACAGTGCTGGCTGTGTGTTGGGAGCACTGACGGTGCTGGCTGTGTGGTGGGAGCACTGACAGTGCTGGCTGTGTGGGGGAGCACTGACAGTGCTGGCTGTGTGGGGGAGCTCAGGGTAGGGGCTGTTCACTGGCAGGGGAGTTAGTCAGGTTAGGGGCTGTTCCCTGGCCGGGGAATTAGTCAGGGTAGGGGTTGTTCACTGGCAGTGGAATTAGTAAGGGTTGGGGTTGTTCACTGGCAGGGGAATTAGTCAGGGTAGGGACTGTTCACTGGCAGGGGAATTAGTCAGGGAAGGGGCTGTTCACTGGCAGGGGAATTAGTCAGGGTAGGGGCTGTTCACTGGCAGGGGAATTAGTCAGGGTAGGGGCTGTTCACTGGCAGGGGAATTAGTCAAGGTAGGGGCTGTTCACTGGCAGGGGAATTAGTCAGGGTTGGGGCTGCTCACTGACAGGGGAATTAGTCAAGGTAGGGGCTGTTCACTGGCAGGGGAATTAGTCAGGGTAGGGGCTGTTCACTGGCAGGGGAATTAGTCAGGCTAGGGGCTGTTCACTAGCAGGGGAATTAGTCAGGGTAGGGGCTGTTCACTGGCAGGGGAATTAGTCAAGGTAGGGCCTGTGCACTGGCAGGGGAATTAGTCAGGGTAGAGGCTGTTCACTGGCAGGGGAATTAGTCAGGGTAGGGGCTGTTCACTGGCAGTGGAATTAGTCAGGGTAGGGCCTGTGCACTAGCAGGGGAATTAGTCAGGGTAGGGGCTGTTCACTGGCAGGGGAATTAGTCAGGGTTGGGCCTGTGCACTAGCAGGGGAATTAGTCAGGGTAGGGGCTGTTCACTGGCAGGGGAATTAGTCAGGGTAGGGGCTGCTCACTGACAGGGGAATTAGTCAAGGTAGGGGCTGTTCACTGGCATGGGAATTAGTCAGGGTAGGGCCTGTGCACTGGCAGGGGAATTAGTCACGGTAGGGGCTGTTCACTGGCAGGGGAATTAGTCACGGTAGGGGCTGTTCACTGGCAGGGGAATTAGTCAGGGTAGGGGCTGTTCACTGGAAGGGGAATTAGTCAGGGTAGGGGTTGTTCACTGGCAGGGGAATTAGTCAGGGTAGGGGCTGTTCACTGGCAGGGGAATTAGTCACGGTAGGGGCTGTTCACTGGCAGGGGAATTAGTCACGGTAGGGGCTGTTCACTGGCAGGGGAATTAGTCACGGTAGGGGCTGTTCACTGGCAGGGGAATTAGTCACGGTAGGGGTTGTTCACTGGCAGGGGAATTAGTCAGGGTAGGGGCTGTTCACTGGCAGGGGAATTAGTCAGGGTAGGGGCTGTTCACTGGCAGGGGAATTAGTCAGGGTAGGGGCTGTTCACTGGCAGGGGAATTAGTCAGGGTAGGGGCTGTTCACTGGCAGGGGAATTAGTCAGGGTAGGGGCTGTTCACTGACAGGGGAATTAGTCACAGTAGGGGCTGTTCACTGGCAGGGGAATTAGTCACGGTAGGGGTTGTTCACTGGCAAGGGAATTAGTCAGGGTAGGGGCTGTTCACTGGCAGGGGAATTAGTCAGGGTAGGGGCTGTTCACTGGCAGGGGAATTAGTCAGGGTAGGAGCTGTTCACTGGCAGGGGAATTAATCACGGTAGGAGCTGTTCACTGGCAGGGCATTAGTCAGGGTAGGGGCTGTTCACTGGCAGGGAATTAGTCACGGTAGGGGCTGTTCACTGGCAGGGAAATTTGTCAGGTTAGGGATTGTTCACTGGCAGGGAATTAGTCACGGTAGGGGCTGTTCACTAGCAGGGGAATTAGTCAGGGTAGGGGCTGTTCACTGGCAGGGGATTTAGTCAGGGTAGGGGCTGTTCACTGGCAGGGGATTTAGTCAGGGTAGGGGCTGTTCACTGGCAGGGGAATTAGTCACGGTAGGGGCTGTTCTCTGGCAGGGGAATTAGTCAGGGTAGGGGCTGTTCACTGGCAGGGGAATTAGTCAGGGTAGGGGCTGTTCACTGGCAGGGGATTTAGTCAGGGTAGGGGCTGTTCACTGGCAGGGGAATTAGTCAGGGTTGGGGCTGTTCACTGGCAGTGGAATTAGTCAGGGTAGGGGCTGTTCACTGGCAGGGGAATTAGTCAGGGTAGGGGTTGTTCACTGGCAGGGAATTAGTCAGGGTAGGGGCTGTTCACTGACAGGGGAATTAGTCAGGGTAGGGGCTGTTCACTGACAGGGGAATTAGTCAGGGTAGGAGCTGTTCACTGGCAGGGGAATTAGTCTAGGTAGGGGCTGTTCACTGGCAGGGGAATTAGTCAGCGTAGGGGTTCTTCACTGGCAGGGGAATTAGTCAGGGTAGGGGCTGTTCACTGGCAGGGGAATTAGTCAGGGTAGGGGCTGTTCACTGGCAGGGGAATTAGTCTAGGTAGGGGCTGTTCACTGGCAGGGGAATTAGTCAGGGTAGGGGCTGTTCACTGGCAGGGGAATTAGTCAGGGTAGGGGCTGTTCACTGGAAGGGTAATTACTCAGGGTAGGGGCTGTTCACTGGCAGGGGAATTAGTCAGGGTAGGGGCTGTTCACTGGCAGGGGAATTAGTCAGGGTAGGGGCTGTTCACTGGCAGGGGAATTAGTCAGGGTAGTGGCTGTTCACTGGCAGGGGAATTAGTCAGGGTAGGGATTGTTCACTGGCAGGGGAATTAGTCACGGTAGGGGCTGTTCACTGGCAGGGGAATTAGTCAGGGTAGGGGTTGTTCACTGGCAGGGGAATTAGTCACGGTAGGGGCTGTTCACTGGCATGGGAATTAGTCAGGGTAGGGGCTGTTCACTGGCTGGGGAATTAGTCAGGGAAGGGGCTGTTCACTGGCAGGGAATTAGTCAGGGTAGGGGCTGTTCACTGGCAGGGGAATTAGTCAGGGTAGGGGCTGTTCACTGGCAGGGGAATTAGTCAGGGTAGGGGTTGTTCACTGGCAGGGGAGTTAGTCGGGGTAGGGGTTGTTCACAGGCAGGGGAATTAGTCAGGGAAGGGCCTTTTCACTGGCAGGGGAGTTAGTCAGGGTAGGGGCTGTTCACTGGCAGGGGAATTAGTCAGGGTAGGGGCTGTTCACTGGCAGGGGAATTAGTCAGGGTAGGGGCTGTTCACTGGCAGGGCAATTAGTCAGGGTAGGGACTGTTCACTGGCAGGGGAATTAGTCAGGGTAGAGGCTGTTCACTGGCAGGGAAATTAGTCAGGGTAGGGGATGTTCACTGGCAGGGGAATTAGTCAGGGTAGGGGCTGTTCACTGGCGGGGGAATTAGTCAGGGTAGGGGCTGTTCACTGGCAGGGGAATTAGTCAGGGTAGAGGCTGTTCACTGGCAGGGGAATTAGTCAGGGTTGGGGCTGTTCACTGGCAGGGGAATTAGTCAGGGTAGGGGCTGTTCACTGGCAGGGGAATTATTCAGAGTAGAGGCTGTTCACTGGCAGGGGAATTAGTCAGGGTTGGGGCTGTTCACTGGCAGGGGAATTAGTCAGGGTAGGGGCTGTTCACTGGCAGGGGAATTAGTCAGGGTCGGGGTTGTTCACTGGCAGGGGAATTAGTCAGGGTAGGGGCTGTTCACTGGCAGGGGAATAAGTCAGGGTAGGGGCTGTTCACTGGCGGGGGAATTAGTCAGGGTAGGAGCTGTTCATTGGCAGGGGAATTAGTCAGGGTAGGGGCTGTTCACTGGCAGGGGAATTAGTCAGGGTCGGGGTTGTTCACTGGCAGGGGAATTAGTCAGGGTAGGGGCTGTTCACTGGCAGGGGAATTAGTCAGGGTAGGGGCTGTTCACTGGCAGGGGAATTAGTCAGGGTAGGGGCTGTTCACTGGAAAGGAAATTAGTCAGGGTAGGGATTGTTCACTGGCAGGGGAATTAGTCAGGGTAGGGGCTGGTCACTGGCAGGGGAATTAGTCACGGTAGGGGCTGTTCACTTGCAGGGGAATTACTCAGGGTAGGGGCTGTTCACTGGCAGGGGAATTAGTCAGGGTAGGGGTTGTTCACTGGCAGGGGATTTATTCAGGGTAGGGGCTTTTCACTGGCAGGGGAGTTAGTCAGGGTAGGGGTTGTTCACTGGCAGGGAATTAGTCAGGATCGGGGCTGTTCAATGTCAGGGGAATTAGTCAGGGTAGGGGCTGTTCACTGGCAGGGGAATTAGTCAGGGTAGGGGTTGTTCACTGGCAGGGGAATTAGTCAGGGTAGGGGCTGTTCACTGGCAGGGGAATTAGTCAGGGTAGGGGCTGTTCACTGGCAGGGGAATTAGTCGGGGTAGGGGCTGTTCACTGGCAGGGGAATTAGTCAGGGTAGGGGCTGTTCACTGGCAGGGGAATTAGTCAGGGTAGGGGCTGGTCACTGGCAGGGGAATTAGTCAGGGTTGGTGTTGTTCACTGGCAGGGGAATTAGTCAGGGTAGGGATTGTTCACTGGCAGGGGAATTAGTCAGGGGAGGGGCTGTTCATTGGCAGGGGAATTATTCAGGGTAGGGGCTGTTCACTGGCAGGGGAATTAGTCAGGGTAGGGGCTGTTCACTGGCAGGGGAATTAGTCAGGGTAGGGGCTGTTCACTGGCAGGGGAATTAGTCGGGGTAGGGGCTGTTCACTGGCAGGGGAATTAGTCAGGGTAGGGGCTGTTCACTGGCAGGGGAATTAGTCAGGGTAGGGGCTGTTCACTGGCAGGGGTATTAGTCAGGGTAGGGGCTGTTCACTGGCAGGGGAATTAGTCAGGGTAGGGGCTGTTCACTCGCGGGGGAATTAGTCAGGGTAGGAGCTGTTCACTGGCGGGGGAATTAGTCAGGGTAGGAGCTGTTCACTGGCAGGGGAATTAGTCAGGGTAGGGGCTGTTCACTGGCAGGGGAATTAGTCAGGGTCGGGGTTGTTCACTGGCAGGGGAATTAGTCAGGGTAGGGGCTGTTCACTGGCAGGGGAATTAGTCAGGGTAGGGGCTGTTCACTGGCAGGGGAATTAGTCAGGGTAGAGGCTGTTCACTGGCAGGGGAATTAGTCAGGGTAGGGATTGTTCACTGGCAGGGGAATTAGTCAGGGTAGGGATTGTTCACTGGCAGGGGAATTAGTCAGGGTAGGGATTGTTCACTGGCAGGGGAATTAGTCACGGTATGGATTGTTCACTGGCAGGGGAATTAGTCAGGGTAGGAGCTGTTCACTGGCAGGGGAATTAGTCAGGGTAGGGATTGTTCACTGGCAGGGGAATTAGTCAGGGTAGGGATTCTTCACTGGCAGGGGAATTAGTCACGGTAGAGGCTGTTCACTGGCAGGGGAATTAGTCAGGGTAGGGGCTGTTCACTGGCAGGGGAATTAGTCAGGGTAGTGGCTGTTCACTGTCAGGGGAATTAGTCAGGGTAGGGGCTGTTCACTGGCAGGGGAATTAGTCAGGGTAGGGGTTGTTCACTGGCAGGGGAATTAGTCAGGGTAGAGGCTGTTCACTGGCAGTGGAATTAGTCAGGGTAGGGGTTGTTCACTGGCAGGGGAATTAGTCAGGGTAGTGGCTGTTCACTGGCAGGGGAATTAGTCAGGGTAGGGGCTGTTCACTGGCAGGGGAATTAGTCAGGGTAGGGGCTGTTCACTAGCAGGGGAATTAGTCAGGGTAGGGGCTGTTCACAGGCAGGGGAATTAGTCAGGGTAGTGGCTGTTCACTGGCAGGGGAATTAGTCAGGGTAGGGGCTGTTCACTGGCAGTGGATTAGTCAGGGTAGGGGCTGTTCACTGGCAGGGGAATTAGTCAGGGTTGGGGCTGTTCACTGGCAGGGGAATTAGTCAGGGTAGGGGCTGTTCACTGGCAGGGGAATTAGTCAGGGTAGTGGCTGTTCACTGGCAGGGGAATTAGTCAGGGTTGGGGCTGTTCACTGGCAGGGGAATTAGTCAGGGTAGGAGCTTTTCACTGGCAGGGGATTAGTCAGGGTAGGGGCTGTTCACTGGAAGGGGAATTAGTCAGGGTAGGAGCTTTTCACTGGCAGGGGATTAGTCAGGGTAGGGGCTGTTCACAGGAAGGGGAATTAGTCATTGTAGGGATTGTTCACTGGCAGGGGAATTAGTCAGGGTAGGGGCTGTTCACTGGCTGGGGATTAGTCAGGGTAGGGGCTGTTCACTGGAAGGGGAATTAGTCAGGGTAGGGGCTGTTCACTGGCAGGGGAATTAGTCAGGGTAGGGGCTGATCACTGGCAGGGGAATTAGTCAGGGTAGGGGCTGTTCACTGTCAGGGGAATTAGTCAGGGTAGGGGCTGTTCACTGGCAGGGGAATTAGTCACGGTAGGAGCTGTTCACTGGCAGGGGATTAGTCAGGGTAGGGGCTGTTCACTGGCAGGGGAATTAGTCAGGGTAGGGGCTGTTCACTGGCAGGGGAATTAGTCAGGGTAGGGGCTGTTCACTGACAGGGGAATTAGTCAGGGTAGGGGCTGTTCACTGTCAGGGGAATTAGTCAGGTAGGGGCTGTTCACTGGCAGGGGAATTAGTCAGGGTAGGGGCTGTTCACTGGCAGGGGAATTAGTCAGGGTAGGGGCTGTTCACTGGCAGGGGAATTAGTCAGGGTAGGGGTTGTTCACTGGCAGCGGAATTAGTCAGGGTAGGGGCTGTTCACTGGCAGGGGAATTAGTCAGGGTAGGGGCTGTTCACTGGCAGGGAAATTAGTCAGGGTAGGGGCTGTTCACTGGCAGTGGAATTAGTCAGGGTAGGGGTTGTTCACTGGCAGCGGAATTAGTCAGGGTAGGGGCTGTTCACTGGCAGGGGAATTAGTCAGGGTAGGGGCTGTTCACTCGCAGGGGAATTAGTCAGGGTAGGAGCTGCTCACTGGCAGGGGAATTAGTCAGGGTAGGGGCTGTTCACTGGCAGGGGAATTAGTCAGGGTAGGGGCTGTTCACTGGCAGGGGAATTAGTCAGGGTATGGGCTGTTCTCTGGCAGAGGAATTAGTCAGGGTAGGGGCTGTTCACTGGCAGGGGAATTAGTCAGGGTAGGGGCTGTTCACTGGCAGGGGAATTAGTCAGGGTAGGAGCTGCTCACTGGCAGGGGAATTAGTCAGGGTAGGGGCTGTTCACTGGCAGGGGAATTAGTCAGGGTAGGGGCTGTTCACTGGCAGTGGAATTAGTCAGGGTAGGGCCTGTTCACTGGCAGGGGAATTAGTCAGGGTACGGGCTGTTCACTGGCAGGGGAATTAGTCAGGGTAGGGGTTGTTCACTGGCAGGGGAATTAGTCAGGGTCGGGGCTGTTCACTGGCAGGGGAATTAGTCAGGGTAGGGGCTGTTCACTGGCAGGGGAATTAGTCACGGTAGGGCCTGTTCACTGGCAGGGGAATTAACCAGGGTAGGGGTTGTTCACTGGCAGGGAAATTAGTCACGGTAGGGGCTGTTCACTGGCAGGGGAATTAGTCAGGAAGGGGCTGTTCATTGGCAGGGAATTAGTCAGGGTAGGGATTGTTCACTGGCAGGGGAATTAGTCAGGGTAGGGGCTGTTCACTGGCAGGGGAATTAGTCACGGTAGGAGCTGTTCACTGGCAGGGGAATTAGTCAGGGTAGGGGCTGTTCACTGGCAGGGGAATTAGTCAGGGTAGGGGCTGTTCACTGGCAGGGGAATTAGTCAGGGTAGGGGCTGTTCACTGGCAGTGGAATTAGTCAGGGTAGGGGTTGTTCACTGGCAGGGGAATTAGTCAGGGTAGGGGCTGTTCACTGGCAGGGGAATTAGTCAGGGTAGGGATTGTTCACGGGCAGGGGTTAGTCAGGGTATGGGCTGTTCAGTGGCAGGGGAATTAGTCAGGGAAGGGGCTGTTCACTGGCAGGGGAATTAGTCAGGGTAGGGGTTGTTCACGGGCAGGGGATTAGTCAGGGTTGGGGTTGTTCACTGGCAGGGGAATTAGTCAGGGTAGGGGCTGTTCACTGGCAGGGGAATTAGTCAGGGTAGGGGTTGTTCACGGGCAGGGGATTAGTCAGGGTAGGGGCTGTTCACTGGCAGGCGTATTAGTCAGGGTAGGGATTGTTCACGGGCAGGGGAGTTAGTCAGGGTAGGGGTTGTTCACTGGCAGGGGAATTAGTCAGGGTAGGGGCTGTTCACTGGCAGGGGAATTAGTCAGGGTAGGGGCTATTCACTGGCAGGGGAATTAGTCAGGGTAGGGGCTGTTCACTGGCAGGGGAATTAGTCAGGGTAGGAGCTGTTCACACGCAGGGGAATTAGTCAGGGTTGGGGTTGTTCACTGGCAGGGGAATTAGTCAGGGTAGGGGCTGTTCACTGGCAGGGGAATTAGTCAGGGTAGGGGCTGTTCACTGGCAGGGGAATTAGTCAGGTAGGGGCTGTTCACTGGCAGGGGAATTAGTCAGGGTAGGGGCTGTTCACTGGCAGGGGAATTAGTCAAGGTAGGTGCTGTTCACTGGCAGTGGAATTAGTCAGGGTAGGGATTGTTCACTGGCAGGGGAATTAGTCAGGGTAGGGGCTGTACACTGGCAGGGGAATTAGTCAGGGTAGGGGTTGTTCACTGGCAGGGGAATTAGTCAGGGTAGGGGCTGATCACTAGCAGGGGAATTAGTCACGGTAGGGGCTGTTCACTGGCAGGGGAATTAGTCAGGGTAGGGGCTGGTCACTGGCAGGGGAATTAGTCAGGGAAGGGGTTGTTCACTGGCAGGCGAATTAGTCAGGGAAGGGGCTTTTCACTGGCAGGGGAATTAGTCAGGGTTGGGGCTGTTCACTGGCAGGGGAATTAGTCAGGGTACGGGTTGTTCACTGGCAGGGGAATTAGTCAGGGTAGGGGCTGTTCACTGGCAGGGGAATTACTCAGGGTAGGGGTTGTTAACTGGCAGGGGAGTTAGTCGGGGAAGGGGTTGTTCACTGGCAGGCGAATTAGTCAGGGAAGGGGCTTTTCACTGGCAGGGGAATTAGTCAGGGTTGGGGCTGTTCACTGGCAGGGGAATTAGTCAGGGTAGGGGCTGTTCACTGGCAGGGGAATTAGTCAGGGTAGGGGCTGTTCACTGGCAGGGGAATTAGTCAAGGTAGGTGCTGTTCACTGGCAGGGGAATTAGTCAGGGAAGGGGCTGTTCACTGTCAGGGGAATTAGTCAGGGTAGAGGCTGTTCACTGGCAGGGGAATTAGTCAGGGTAGTGGCTGTACACTGGCAGGGGAATTAGTCAGGGTTGAGGCTGTTCACTGGCAGGGGAATTAGTCAGGGTAGGGGCTGTTCACTGGCAGGGGAATTAGTCAGGGTAGGGGCTGTTCACTGGCAGGGGAATTAGTCAGGGTTGGGGCTGTTCACTGGCAGGGGAATTAGTCAGGGTAGGGGCTGTTCACTGGCAGGGGAATTAGTCAGGGTAGGGGCTGTTCACTGGCAGGGGAATTAGTCAGGGTAGTGGCTGTTCACTGGCAGGGGAATTAGTCAGGGTTGGGGCTGTTCACTGGCATGGGAATTAGTCAGGGTAGAGGCTGTTCACTGGCAGGGGAATTAGTCAGGGTAGTGGCTGTTCACTGGCAGGGGAATTAGTCAGGGTAGGAGCTGCTCACTGGCAGGGGAATTAGTCAGGTTAGGGGCTGTTCACTGACAGGGGAATTAGTCAGGGTAGGGGCTGTTCACTGGCAGGGGAATTAGTCAGGGTAGGGGCTGTTCACTGGCAGGGGAATTAGTCAGGGTAGTGGCTGTTCACTGGCAGGGGAATTAGTCAGGGTAGGGGCTGTTCACTGGCAGGGGAATTAGTCAGGGTAGGGGCTGTTCACTGGCAGGGGAATTAGTCAGGGTAGGGGCTGTTCACTAGCAGGGGAATTAGTCAGGGTAGGGGCTGTTCACTAGCAGGGGAATTAGTCAGGGTAGGGGCTGTTCACTAGCAGGGGATTTATTCAGGGTAGTGGCTGTTCACTGGCAGGGGAATTAGTCAGGGTAGGGGTTGTTCACTGGCAGGGGAATTAGTCAGGGTAGGGGCTGTTCACTGGCAGGGGAATTAGTCAGGGTAGGGGCTGTTCACTAGCAGGGGAATTAGTCAGGGTAGGGGCTGTTCACTAGCAGGGGAATTAGTCAGGGTAGGAGCTGTTCACACGCAGGGGAATTAGTCAGGGTTGGGGTTGTTCACTGGCAGGGGAATTAGTCAGGGTAGGGGCTGTTCACTGGCAGGGGAATTAGTCAAGGTAGGTGCTGTTCACTGGCAGTGGAATTAGTCAGGGTAGGGGCTGTACACTGGCAGGGGAATTAGTCACGGTAGGGGCTGTTCACTGGCAGGGGAATTAGTCAGGGTAGGGGCTGTTCACTGGCAGGGGAGTTAGTCGGGGTAGGGGTTGTTCACTGGCAGGGGAATTAGTCAGGGTAGGGGCTGTTCACTGGCAGGGGAATTAGTCAAGGTAGGTGCTGTTCACTGGCAGTGGAATTAGTCAGGGTAGGGGCTGTTCACTGGCAGTGGAATTAGTCAGGGTAGGGGCTGTTCACTGGCAGGGGAATTAGTCAGGGTAGGGGCTGTTCACTGGCAGGGGAATTAGTCAGGGTAGAGGCTGTTCACTGGCAGGGGAATTAGTCAGAGTAGGGGCTGTTCACTGGCAGGGGAATTAGTCAGGGTAGGGGCTGTTCACTGGCAGGGGAATTAGTCAGGGTAGGGGCTGTTCACTGGCAGGGGAATTAGTCAGGGTAGGGGCTGTTCACTAGCGGGGGAATTAGTCAGGGTAGGGGCTGTTCACTGGCAGGGGAATTAGTCAGGGTAGGGGATGTTCACTGGCAGGGGAATTAGTCAGGGTAGGGGCTGTTCACTTGCAGGGGAATTAGTCAGGGTAGTGGCTGTTCACTGGCAGGGGAATTAGTCAGGGTAGGGGCTGTTCACTGGCAGGGGAATTAGTCAGGTTAGGGGCTGTTCACTGACAGGGGAATTAGTCAGGGTAGGGGCTGTTCACTGGCAGGGGAATTAGTCAGGGTAGGGGCTGTTCACTGGCAGGGGAATTAGTCAGGGTAGTGGCTGTTCACTGGCAGGGGAATTAGTCAGGGTTGGGGCTGTTCACTGGCAGGGGAATTAGTCAGGGTAGGGGCTGTTCACTAGCAGGGGAATTAGTCAGGGTAGGGGCTGTTCACTGGCAGGGGAGTTAGTCAGGGTAGGAGCTTTTCACTGGCAGGGGATTAGTCAGGGTAGGGGCTGTTCACTGGCAGGGAAATTAGTCATTGTAGGGATTGTTCACTGGCAGGGGAATTAGTCACGGTAGGGGCTGTTCACTGGAAGGGGAATTAGTCAGGGTAGGGATTGTTCACTGGCAGGCGAATTAGTCAGGGTAGGAGCTTTTCACTGGCAGGGGATTAGTCAGGGTAGGGGATGTTCACTGGCAGGGAATTAGTCAGGGTAGGGGCTGTTCACTGGCAGGGGAATTAGTCAGGGTAGGGGCTGTTCACTGACAGGGGAATTAGTCAGGGTAGGGGCTGTTCACTGGCAGGGGAATTAGTCAGGGTAGGGGCTGTTCACTGACAGGGGAATTAGTCAGGGTACGGGCTGTTCACTGGCAGGGGAATTAGTCAGGGTAGGGGCTGTTCACTGGCAGGGGAATTAGTCAGGGTCGGGGCTGTTCACTGGCAGGGGAATTAGTCAGGGTAGAGGCTGTTCACTGGCAGGGGAATTAGTCAGGGTACGGGCTGTTCACTAGCAGGGGAATGAGTCAGGGTAGGGGCTGGTCACTGGCAGGGGAATTAGTCAGGGTAGGGGTTGTTCACTGGCAGGGGAATTAGTCAGGGAAGGGGCTTTTCACTGGCAGGGGAATTAGTCAGTGTTGGGGCTGTTCACTGGCAGGGGAATTAGTCAGGGTAGGGATTGTTCACTGGCAGGGGATTAGTCAGGGTAGGGGCTGTTCACTGGCAGGGGAATTAGTCAGGGTAGGGGTTGTTCACTGGCAGGGGAATTAGTCAGGGTAGGGGTTGTTCACTGGCAGGGGAATTAGTCAGGATAGGGATTGTTCACTGGCAGGGGAATTAGTCAGGGTAGGGGCTGTTCACTGGCAGGGGAATTAGTCAGGGTAGGGGTTGTTCACTGGCAGGGGAATTAGTCAGGGTAGGGGTTGTTCACTGGCAGGGGAATTACTCAGGGTAGGGGCTGTTCACTGGCAGAGGAATTAGTCAGGGTAGGGGTTGTTCACTGGCAGGGGAATTACTCAGGGTAGGGGCTGTTCACTGGCAGGGGAATTAGTCAGGGTAGGGGCTGTTCACTGGCAGGGGAATTAGTCACGGTAGGAGCTGTTCACTGGCAGGGGATTAGTCAGGGTATGGGCTGTTCACTGGCAGGGGAATTAGTCAGGGTAGGGGTTGTTCACTGGTGGGGGAATTAGTCAGGGTAGGGGCTGTTCACTGGCAGGGGAATTACTCAGGGTAGGGGCTGTTCACTGGCAGGGGAATTAGTCAGGGTAGGGGCTTTTCACTGGCAGGGGAATTAGTCAGGGTAGGGGCTGTTCACTGGCAGGGGAATTAGTCAGGGTAGGGGCTGTTCACTGGCAGGGGAATTACTCAGGGTAGGGGCTGTTCACTGGCAGAGGAATTAGTCAGGGTAGGGGCTGTTCACTGGCAGGGGAATTACTCAGGGTAGGGGCTGTTCACTGGCAGTGGAATTACTCAGGGTAGGGGCTTTTCACTGGCAGGGGAATTAGTCAGGGTTGGGGCTGTTCACTGGCAGTGGAATTAGTCAGGGTAGGGGTTGTTCACTGGCAGGGGAATTAGTCAGGGTAGGGGCTGTTCACTGGCAGGGGAATTAGTCAGGGTAGTGGCTGTTCACTGGCAGTGGAATTAGTCAGGGTAGGGGCTTTTCACTGGCAGGGGAATTAGTCAGGGTTGGGGCTGTTCACTGGCAGTGGAATTAGTCAGGGTAGGGGTTGTTCACTGGCAGGGGAATTAGTCAGGGTAGGGGCTGTTCACTGGCAGGGGAATTAGTCAGGGTAGGGGTTGTTCACTGGCAGGGGAATTAGTCAGGGAAGGGGCTGTTAACTGGCAGGGGAATTAGTCAGGGTAGGGGTTGTTCACTGGCAGGGGAATTAGTCAGGGAAGGGGCTGTTAACTGGCAGGGGAATTAGTCAGGGTAGGGGCTGTTCACTGGCAGGGGAATTAGTCAGGGTAGGGGCTGTTCACTGGCAGGGGAATTAGTCAGGGTAGGGGTTGTTCACTGGCAGGGGAATTAGTCAGGGAAGGGGCTGTTAACTGGCAGGGGAATTAGTCAGGGTAGGGGCTGTTCACTGGCAGGGGAATTAGTCAGGGTAGGGGCTGTTCACTGGCAGGGGAATTAGTCAGGGTAGGGATTGTTCACTGGCATGGGAATTAGTCAGGGTAGGGATTGTTCACTGTCAGGGGAATTAGTCAGGGTAGGGGCTGTACACTGGCAGGGGAATTAGTCAGGGTAGGGGTTGTTCACTGGCAGGGGAATTAGTCAGGCTAGGGGCTGTTCACTAGCAGGGGAATTAGTCAGGGTAGGGGCTGTTCACTAGCAGGGGAATTAGTCAGGGTAGGGGCTGTTCACTAGCAGGGGATTTATTCAGGGTAGTGGCTGTTCACTGGCAGGGGAATTAGTCAGGGTAGGGGTTGTTCACTGGCAGGGGAATTAGTCAGGGTAGGGGCTGTTCACTGGCAGGGGAATTAGTCAGGGTAGGGGCTGTTCACTAGCAGGGGAATTAGTCAGGGTAGGGGCTGTTCACTAGCAGGGGAATTAGTCAGGGTAGGAGCTGTTCACACGCAGGGGAATTAGTCAGGGTTGGGGTTGTTCACTGGCAGGGGAATTAGTCAGGGTAGGGGCTGTTCACTGGCAGGGGAATTAGTCAAGGTAGGTGCTGTTCACTGGCAGTGGAATTAGTCAGGGTAGGGGCTGTACACTGGCAGGGGAATTAGTCACGGTAGGGGCTGTTCACTGGCAGGGGAATTAGTCAGGGTAGGGGCTGTTCACTGGCAGGGGAGTTAGTCGGGGTAGGGGTTGTTCACTGGCAGGGGAATTAGTCAGGGTAGGGGCTGTTCACTGGCAGGGGAATTAGTCAAGGTAGGTGCTGTTCACTGGCAGTGGAATTAGTCAGGGTAGGGGCTGTTCACTGGCAGTGGAATTAGTCAGGGTAGGGGCTGTTCACTGGCAGGGGAATTAGTCAGGGTAGGGGCTGTTCACTGGCAGGGGAATTAGTCAGGGTAGAGGCTGTTCACTGGCAGGGGAATTAGTCAGAGTAGGGGCTGTTCACTGGCAGGGGAATTAGTCAGGGTAGGGGCTGTTCACTGGCAGGGGAATTAGTCAGGGTAGGGGCTGTTCACTGGCAGGGGAATTAGTCAGGGTAGGGGCTGTTCACTAGCGGGGGAATTAGTCAGGGTAGGGGCTGTTCACTGGCAGGGGAATTAGTCAGGGTAGGGGATGTTCACTGGCAGGGGAATTAGTCAGGGTAGGGGCTGTTCACTGGCAGGGGAATTAGTCAGGGTAGTGGCTGTTCACTGGCAGGGGAATTAGTCAGGGTAGGGGCTGTTCACTGGCAGGGGAATTAGTCAGGTTAGGGGCTGTTCACTGACAGGGGAATTAGTCAGGGTAGGGGCTGTTCACTGGCAGGGGAATTAGTCAGGGTAGGGGCTGTTCACTGGCAGGGGAATTAGTCAGGGTAGTGGCTGTTCACTGGCAGGGGAATTAGTCAGGGTTGGGGCTGTTCACTGGCAGGGGAATTAGTCAGGGTAGGGGCTGTTCACTAGCAGGGGAATTAGTCAGGGTAGGGGCTGTTCACTGGCAGGGGAGTTAGTCAGGGTAGGAGCTTTTCACTGGCAGGGGATTAGTCAGGGTAGGGGCTGTTCACTGGCAGGGAAATTAGTCATTGTAGGGATTGTTCACTGGCAGGGGAATTAGTCACGGTAGGGGCTGTTCACTGGAAGGGGAATTAGTCAGGGTAGGGATTGTTCACTGGCAGGCGAATTAGTCAGGGTAGGAGCTTTTCACTGGCAGGGGATTAGTCAGGGTAGGGGATGTTCACTGGCAGGGAATTAGTCAGGGTAGGGGCTGTTCACTGGCAGGGGAATTAGTCAGGGTAGGGGCTGTTCACTGACAGGGGAATTAGTCAGGGTAGGGGCTGTTCACTGGCAGGGGAATTAGTCAGGGTAGGGGCTGTTCACTGACAGGGGAATTAGTCAGGGTACGGGCTGTTCACTGGCAGGGGAATTAGTCAGGGTAGGGGCTGTTCACTGGCAGGGGAATTAGTCAGGGTCGGGGCTGTTCACTGGCAGGGGAATTAGTCAGGGTAGAGGCTGTTCACTGGCAGGGGAATTAGTCAGGGTACGGGCTGTTCACTAGCAGGGGAATGAGTCAGGGTAGGGGCTGGTCACTGGCAGGGGAATTAGTCAGGGTAGGGGTTGTTCACTGGCAGGGGAATTAGTCAGGGAAGGGGCTTTTCACTGGCAGGGGAATTAGTCAGTGTTGGGGCTGTTCACTGGCAGGGGAATTAGTCAGGGTAGGGATTGTTCACTGGCAGGGGATTAGTCAGGGTAGGGGCTGTTCACTGGCAGGGGAATTAGTCAGGGTAGGGGTTGTTCACTGGCAGGGGAATTAGTCAGGGTAGGGGTTGTTCACTGGCAGGGGAATTAGTCAGGATAGGGATTGTTCACTGGCAGGGGAATTAGTCAGGGTAGGGGCTGTTCACTGGCAGGGGAATTAGTCAGGGTAGGGGTTGTTCACTGGCAGGGGAATTAGTCAGGGTAGGGGTTGTTCACTGGCAGGGGAATTACTCAGGGTAGGGGCTGTTCACTGGCAGAGGAATTAGTCAGGGTAGGGGTTGTTCACTGGCAGGGGAATTACTCAGGGTAGGGGCTGTTCACTGGCAGGGGAATTAGTCAGGGTAGGGGCTGTTCACTGGCAGGGGAATTAGTCACGGTAGGAGCTGTTCACTGGCAGGGGATTAGTCAGGGTATGGGCTGTTCACTGGCAGGGGAATTAGTCAGGGTAGGGGTTGTTCACTGGTGGGGGAATTAGTCAGGGTCGGGGCTGTTCACTGGCAGGGGAATTACTCAGGGTAGGGGCTGTTCACTGGCAGGG
This sequence comes from Scyliorhinus torazame, assembly GCF_047496885.1. Lineage (NCBI taxonomy): Eukaryota > Metazoa > Chordata > Chondrichthyes > Carcharhiniformes > Scyliorhinidae > Scyliorhinus > Scyliorhinus torazame. Next base: position 11,289,608 of record NC_092729.1, on the reverse strand, counting down.
GAATTAGTCAGGGTAGGGGCTTTTCACTGGCAGGGGAATTAGTCAGGGTAGGGGCTGTTCACTGGCAGGGGAATTAGTCAGGGTAGGGGCTGTTCACTGGCAGGGGAATTACTCAGGGTAGGGGCTGTTCACTGGCAGAGGAATTAGTCAGGGTAGGGGCTGTTCACTGGCAGGGGAATTACTCAGGGTAGGGGCTGTTCACTGGCAGTGGAATTACTCAGGGTAGGGGCTTTTCACTGGCAGGGGAATTAGTCAGGGTTGGGGCTGTTCACTGGCAGTGGAATTAGTCAGGGTAGGGGTTGTTCACTGGCAGGGGAATTAGTCAGGGTAGGGGCTGTTCACTGGCAGGGGAATTAGTCAGGGTAGTGGCTGTTCACTGGCAGTGGAATTAGTCAGGGTAGGGGCTTTTCACTGGCAGGGGAATTAGTCAGGGTTGGGGCTGTTCACTGGCAGTGGAATTAGTCAGGGTAGGGGTTGTTCACTGGCAGGGGAATTAGTCAGGGTAGGGGCTGTTCACTGGCAGGGGAATTAGTCAGGGTAGGGGTTGTTCACTGGCAGGGGAATTAGTCAGGGAAGGGGCTGTTAACTGGCAGGGGAATTAGTCAGGGTAGGGGTTGTTCACTGGCAGGGGAATTAGTCAGGGAAGGGGCTGTTAACTGGCAGGGGAATTAGTCAGGGTAGGGGCTGTTCACTGGCAGGGGAATTAGTCAGGGTAGGGGCTGTTCACTGGCAGGGGAATTAGTCAGGGTAGGGGTTGTTCACTGGCAGGGGAATTAGTCAGGGAAGGGGCTGTTAACTGGCAGGGGAATTAGTCAGGGTAGGGGCTGTTCACTGGCAGGGGAATTAGTCAGGGTAGGGGCTGTTCACTGGCAGGGGAATTAGTCAGGGTAGGGATTGTTCACTGGCATGGGAATTAGTCAGGGTAGGGATTGTTCACTGTCAGGGGAATTAGTCAGGGTAGGGGCTGTACACTGGCAGGGGAATTAGTCAGGGTAGGGGTTGTTCACTGGCAGGGGAATTAGTCAGGGTAGGGGCTGTTCACTGGAAGGGGAATTAGTCAGGGTTGGGGCTGTTCACTGGCAGGGGAATTAGTCAGGGTAGGGGCTGTTCACTGGCAGGGGAATTAGTCAGGGTAGGGGCTGTTCACTGGCAGGGGAATTAGTCAGGGTAGGGATTGTTCACTGGCATGGGAATTAGTCAGGGTAGGGGCTGTTCACTGGCAGGGGAATTAGTCAGGGTAGGGGCTGTTCACTGGCAGGGGAATTAGTCAGGGTAGGGGTTGTTCACTGGCAGGGGAATTAGTCAGGGTAGGGGCTGTTCACTAGCAGGGGAATTAGTCAGGGTAGGGGTTGTTCACTGGCAGGGGAATTAGTCAGGGTAGGGGCTGTTCACTGGCAGGGGAATTAGTCAGGGTAGGGGCTGTTCACTGGCAGGGGAATTAGTCAGGGTAGGGGCTGTTCACTGGCAGGGGAATTAGTCAGGGTAGGGGCTGTTCACTGGCAGGGGAATTAGTCAGTGTAGGGGCTGTTCACTGGCAGGGGAATTAGTCAGGGTCGGGGCTGTTCACTGGCAGGGGAATTAGTCAGGGTAGGGCCTGCTCACTGGCAGGGGAATTAGTCAGGGTAGGGGTTGTTCACTGGCAGGGGAATTAGTCAGGGTAGGGATTGTTCACTGGCAGGGGAATTAGTCAGGGTAGGGATTGTTCACTGGCAGGGGAATTAGTCAGGGTAGGGGCTGTTCACTGGCAGGGGAATTAGTCAGGGTACGGACTGTTCACTGGCAGGGGAATTAGTCAGGGTAGGGGCTGTTCACTGGCAGGGGAATTAGTCAGGGTAGGGATTGTTCACTGGCAGGGGAATTAGTCAGGGTAGGGGCTGTTCACTGGCAGGGGAATTAGTCAGGGTAGGGATTGTTCACTGGCAGGGGAATTAGTCAGGGTAGGGGCTGTTCACTGGCAGGGGAATTAGTCAGGGTAGGGGCTGTTCACTGGCAGGGGAATTAGTCAGGGTATAGGCTGTTCACTGGCAGGGGAATTCGACAGGGTAGGGGTTGTTCACTGGCAGGGGAATTAGTCAGGGTAGGGGCTGTTCACTGACAGGGGAATTAGTCAGGGGAGGGACTGTTCACTGGCAGGGGAATTCGACAGGGTTGGGGCTGTTCACTGGCAGGGGAATTAGTCAGGGTAGGGGCTGTTCACTGGCAGGGGAATTAGTCAGGGTAGGGGCTGTTCACTGGCAGGGGAATTAGTCAGGGTAGGGGCTGTTCACTGGCAGGGGAATTAGTCAGGGTAGTGGTTGTTCACTGGCAGGGGAATTAGTCAGGGTAGGGGCTGTTCACTGGCAGGGGAATTAGTCAGGGTAGGGGCTGTTCACTAGCAGGGGAATTAGTCACGGTAGGGGCTGTTCACTGGCAGGGGAATTAGTCAGGGTAGGGGCTGTTCACTGGCAGGGGAATTAGTCAGGGTAGTGGTTGTTCACTGGCAGGGGAATTAGTCAGGGTAGGGGCTGTTCACTGGCAGGGGAATTAGTCAGGGTAGGGGTTGTTCACTGGCAGGGGAATTAGTCAGGGTAGGGGCTGTTCACTGGCAGGGGAATTAGTCAGGGTTGGGGTTGTTCACTGGCAGGGGAATTAGTCAGGGTAGGGGTTGTTCACTGGCAGGGGAATTAGTCAGTGTAGGGGCTGTTCACTGGCAGGGGAATTAGTCAGGGTAGGGGTTGTTCACTGGCAGGGGAATTAGTCAGGGTAGGGGCTGTTCACTGGCAGGGGAATTAGTCAGGGTTGGGGTTGTTCACTGGCAGGGGAATTAGTCAGGGTAGGGGTTGTTCACTGGCAGGGGAATTAGTCAGTGTAGGGGCTGTTCACTGGCAGAGGAATTAGTCAGTGTAGGGGCTGTTCACTGGCAGGGAATTAGTCAGGATCGTGGCTGTTCACTGGCAGGGGAATTAGTCAGGGTTGGGGCTGTTCACTGGCAGGGGAATTAGTCGGGGTAGGGGTTGTTCACTGGCAGGGGAATTAGTCAGGGTAGGGGCTGTTCACTGGCAGGGGAATTAGTCAGGGAAGGGGCTGTTCACTGGCAGGGGAATTAGTCAGGGTAGGGGCTGTTCACTAGCAGGGGATTAGTCAGGGTAGGGGCTGTTCACTGGCAGGGGAATTAGTCGGGGTATGGGCTGTTCACTGGTAGGAATTAGTCAGGATCGGGGCTGTTCACTGGCAGGGGAATTAGTCAGGGTAGGGGCTGTTCACAGGCAGGGGAATTAGTCAGGGTAGGGGTTGTTCACGGGCAGGGGATTAGTCTGGGTAGGGGCTGTTCACTGGCAGGGGAATTAGTCACGGTAGGGGCTGTTCACTGGCAGGGGAATTAGTCAGGGTAGGGGCTGTTCACTGGCAGGGGAATTAGTCAGGGTAGGGGCTGTTCACTGGAAGGGGAATTAGTTAGGGTAGGGACTGTTCACTGGCAGGGGTATTAGTCAGGGTAGGGGCTGTTTACTGGCAGGGGAATTAGTCAGGGTAGGGGCTGTTCACTGGCAGGGGATTAGTCAGGGTAGGGGCTGTTCACTGGCAGGGGATTAGTCTGGGTAGGGACTGTTCACTGGCAGGGGAATTAGTCAGAGTAGAGGCTGTTCACTGGCAGGGGAATTAGTCAGGGTAGGGGCTGTTCACTGGCAGGGAAATTAGTCAGGGTAGGGATTGTTCACTGGCAGGGGAATTAGTCAGGGTAGGGGCTGTTCACTGGCAGGGGAATTAGTCAGGGGAGGGGTTGTTCACTGGCAGTGGAATTAGTCAGGGTAGGGGCTGTTCACTGACAGGGGAATTAGTCAGGGTAGGGGCTGTTCACTGGCAGGGGAATTAGTCAGGGTAGGGGCTGTTCACTGGAAGGGGAATTAGTCAGGGTAGGGATTGTTCACTGGCAGGGGAATTAGTCAGGGTAGGGATTGTTCACTGGCAGGGGAATTAGTCAGGGTAGGAGCTTTTCACTGGCAGGGGAATTAGTCAGGGTAGGGGCTGTTCACTGGCAGGGGAATTAGTCAGGGTAGGGGCTGTTCACTGGCAGGGGAATTAGTCAGGGTAGGGGCTGTTCACTGGCAGGGGAATTAGTCAGGGTAGGAGCTTTTCACTGGCAGGGGAATTACTCAGGGTAGGGGCTGTTCACTGGCAGGGGAATTAGTCACGGTAGGGGCTGTTCACTGGCAGGGGAATTAGTCACGGTAGGGGTTGTTCACTGGCAGGGGAATTAGTCAGGTTAGGGGCTGTTCACTGGCAGGGGAATTAGTCAGGGTAGGGGCTGTTCACTGGCAGGGGAATTACTCAGGGTAGGGGCTGTTCACTGGCAGGGGATTAGTCAGGGTAGGGATTGTTCACTGGCAGGGGAATTAGCCAGGGTAGGGGTTGTTCACTGGCAGGGAAATTAGTCACGGTAGGGCCTGTTCACTGGCAGGGGAATTAGTCAGGGTAGGGGCTGTTCACTGGCAGGGGAATTAGTCAGGAAGGGGCTGTTCACTGGCAGGGAATTAGTCAGGGTAGGGGTTGTTCACTGGCAGGGGAATTAGTCAGGGTAGGGGCTGTTCACTGGCAGGGGAATTAGTCAGGGTAGGGGCTGTTCACTGGCAGGGGAATTAGTCAGGGTAGGGGCTGTTCACTGGCTGGGGAATTAGTCAGGGTTGGGGCTGTTCACTGGCAGGGGAATTAGTCAGGGTAGGGGCTGTTCACTGGCAGGGGAATTAGTCAGGGTAGGGGCTGTTCACTGGCAGGGGAATTAGTCTAGGTAGGGGCTGTTCACTGGCAGGGGAATTAGTCAGGGTCGGGCCTGTGCACTGGCAGGGGAATTAGTCAGGGTCGGGGCTGTTCACTGGCAGGGGAATTAGTCAGGGTAGGGGCTGTTCACTGGCAGGGGAATTAGTCAGGGTAGGGGCTGTTCACTCGCAGGGGAATTAGTCAGGGTAGGGTCTGTTCACTTGCAGGGGAATTAGTCAGGGTAGGGGCTGTTCACTGGCAGGGGAATTAGTCAGGGTAGGGGCTGTTCACTGGCAGGGGAATTAGTCAGGGTAGGGGTTGTTCACTGGCAGGGGAATTAGTCAGGGTAGGGGTTGTTCACTGGCAGGGGAATTAGTCGGGGTAGGGGCTGTTCACTGGCATGGGAATTAGTCAGGGTAGGGATTGTTCACTGGCAGGGGAATTAGTCAGGGTAGGGGCTGTTCACTGGCAGGGAATTAGTCAGGGTAGCGGCTGTTCACTGGCAGGGGAATTAGTCAGGGTAGGGGCTGTTCACTGGCAGGGGAATTAGTCAGGGTAGGGGCTGTTCACTGGCAGGGGATTAGTCAGGGTAGGGGCTGTTCACTGGCAGGGGATTAGTCAGGGTAGGGGCTGTTCACTGGCAGGGGATTAGTCAGGGTAGGGGCTGTTCACTGGCAGGGGAATTAGTCAGGTTAGAGGCTGTTCACCGGCAGGGGAATTAGTCAGGGTAGGGGCTGTTCACTGGCAGGGCAATTAGTCAGGGTATGGGCTGTTCACTGGCAGGGGAATTAGTCAGGGTAGGGTTGTTCACTGGCAGGGGAGTTAGTCTGGGTAGGGGTTGTTCACTGGCAGGGGAATTAGTCAGGGTTGGGGCTGTTCACTGGCAGTGGAATTAGTCAGGGTAGTGGCTGTTCACTGGCAGGGGAATTAGTCAGGGTAGGGGCTGTTCACTGGCAGGGGAATTAGTCAGGGTAGGGGCTGTTCACTGGCAGGGGAATTAGTCAGGGTAGGGGCTGTTCACTGGCAGGGGAATTAGTCAGGGTAGGGGCTGTTCACTGGCAGGGGAATTAGTCAGGGTAGGGGCTGTTCACTGGCAGGGGAATTAGTCAGGTAGGGGCTGTTCACTGGCAGGGGAATTAGTCAGGGTAGGGGCTGTTCACTGGCAGGGGAATTAGTCAGGGTAGGGGCTGTTCACTGGCAGGGGAATTAGTCAGGGTAGGGGCTGTTCACTGGCAAGGGAATTAGTCAGGGTAGGGGTTGTTCACTGGCAGGGGAGTTAGTCTGGGTAGGGGTTGTTCACTGGCAGGGGAATTAGTCAGGGTAGGGGTTGTTCACTGGCAGGGGAATTAGTCAGGGTGGGGGCTGTTCACTGGCAGGGGAATTAGTCAGGGTAGGGGCTGTTCACTGGCAGGGGAATTAGTCAGGGTAGGGGTTGTTCACTGGCAGGGGAATTAGTCAGAGTAAGGGCTGTTCACTGGCAGGGGAATTAGTCAGGGTAGGGGCTGTTCACTGGCAGGGGAATTAGTCAGGGTAGGGGTTGTTCACTGGCAGGGGAATTAGTCAGAGTAAGGGCTGTTCACTGGCAGGGGAATTAGTCAGGGTAGGGGCTGTTCACTGGCAGGGGAGTTAGTCGGGGTAGGGGTTGTTCACTAGCAGGGGAATTACTCAGGGTAGGGGCTGTTCACTGGCAGGGGAATTAGTCAGGGTGGGGGCTGTTCACTGGCAGGGGAATTAGTCAGGGTAGGGGTTGTTCACTGGCAGGGGAATTAGTCAGGGTAGGGGTTGTTCACTGGCAGGGGAATTAGTCAGGGTAGGGGCTGTTCACTGGCAGGGGAATTAGTCACGGTAGGGGCTGTTCACTGGCAGGGGAATTAGTCAGGGTAGGGGTTGTTCACTGGCAGGGGAATTAGTCAGGGTAGGGGCTGTTCACTGGCAGGGGAATTAGTCAGGGTGGGGGCTGTTCACTGGCAGGGGAATTAGTCAGGGGAGGGGCTGTTCACTGGCAGGGGAATTAGTCAGGGTGGGGGCTGTTCACTGGCAGGGGAATTAGTCAGGGTAGGGGCTGTTCACTGGCAGGGGAATTAGTCAGGGTGGGGGCTGTTCACTGGCAGGGGAATTAGTCAGGGTAGGGGCTGTTCACTGGCAGGGGAATTAGTCAGGGTAGGGGCTGTTCACTGGCAGGGGAATTAGTCAGGGTAGGGGCTTTTCACTGGCAGGGGAATTAGTCAGGGTAGGGGCTGTTCACTGGCAGGGGAATTAGTCAGAGTAAGGGCTGTTCACTGGCAGGGGAATTAGTCAGGGTAGGGGCTGTTCACTGGCAGGGGAATTACTCAGGGTAGGGGCTGTTCACTGGCAGGGGAATTAGTCACGGTAGGGGCTGTTCACTGGCAGGGGAATTAGTCACGGTAGGGGCTGTTCACTGGCAGGGGAATTAGTCAGGGTAGGGGTTGTTCACCGGCAGGGAATTAGTCAGGGTAGGGGTTGTTCACTGGCAGGGGAATTAGTCAGGGTAGGGGCTGTTCACTGGCAGGGGAATTAGTCAGGGTAGGGGCTGTTTACTGGCAGGGGAATTAGTCAGGGTTGGGGCTGTACACTGGCAGGGGAATTAGTCAGCGTAGGGGCTGTTCACTGGCAGTGGAATTAGTCAGGGTAGGGGTTGTTCACTGGCAGGGGAATTAGTCAGGGTAGGGGTTGTTCACTGGCAGGGGAATTAGTCAGTGTAGGGGCTGTTCACTGGCAGGGGAATTAGTCAGGGTAGAGGCTGTTCACTGGCAGGGGAATTAGTCAGGGTAGGGGTTGTTCACTGGCAGGGGAATTAGTCAGGGTAGGGGTTGTTCACTGACAGGGGAATTAGTCAGGGTTGGGGCTGTTCACTGGCAGTGGAATTAGTCAGGGTAGGAGCTGTTCACTGGCAGGGGAATTAGTCAGGTTAGGGGCTGTTCACTGGCAGGGGAATTAGTCAGGGTAGGGGCTGTTCACTGGCAGGGGAATTAGTCAGGGTAGGGGCTGTTCACTGGCAGGGGAATTAGTCAGGGTAGAGGCTGTTCACTGGCAGGGGAATTAGTCAGGGTAGGGGTTGTTCACTGGCAGGGGAATTAGTCGGGGACGGGACTGTTCACTGGCAGGGGAATTAGTCACGGTAGGGGTTGTTCACTGGCAGGGGAATTAGTCAGGGTAGGGGTTGTTCACTGGCAGGGGAATTAGTCAGGGTAGGGGTTGTTCACTGGCAGGGGAATTAGTCAGGGTAGGGGTTGTTGACTGGCAGGGGTATTAGTCAGGGTAGAGGCTGTTCACTGGCAGGGGAATTAGTCAGGGTAGGGACTGTTCACTGGCAGGGGAATTAGTCAGGGTTGGGGTTGTTCACTGGCAGGGGAATTAGTCAGGGTAGGGGTTGTTCACTGGCAGGGGAATTAGTCAGTGTAGGGGCTGTTCACTGGCAGGGGAATTACTCAGGGTAGGGGCTGTTCACTGGCAGGGGAATTAGTCAGGGTAGGGGCTGTTCACTGGCAGCGGAATTAGTCAGGGTAGGGGCTGTTCACTGGCAGGGAATTAGTCAGGGTAGGGGCTGTTCACTGGCAGCGGAATTAGTCAGGGTAGGGGCTGTTCACTGGCAGCGGAATTAGTCAGGGTAGGGGCTGTTCACTGGCAGGGGAATTAGTCAGGGTAGGGGCTGTTCTCTGGCAGGGGAATTAGTCAGGGAAGGGGCTGTTCTCTGGCAGGGGAATTAGTCAGGGTAGGGGCTGTTCACTGGCAGGGGAATTAGTCAGGGTAGGGATTGTTCACTGTCAGGGGAATTAGTCAGGGTAGGGGCTGTTCACTGGCAGGGGAATTAGTCAGCGTAGGGGTTGTTCACTGGCAGGGGATTAGTCAGGGTAGGGGTTGTTCACTGGCAGGGGAATTAGTCAGGGTAGGGGCTGTTCACTGGCAGGGGAATTAGTCAGGGTAGGGGCTGTTCACTGGAAGGGTAATTAGTCAGGGTAGGGGTTGTTCACTGGAAGGGTAATTAGTCAGGGTAGGGATTGTTCACTGGCAGGGGAATTAGTCAGGGTAGGGATTGTTCACTAGCAGGGGAATTAGTCAGGGTAGGGGCTGTTCACTGGCAGGGGAATTAGTCAGGGTAGGGGCTGTTCACTGGCAGGGGAATTAGTCAGGGTAGGAGCTGTTCACTGGCAGGGGAATTAGCCAGGGTAGAGGCTGTTCACTGGCAGGGGAATTAGTCAGGGTAGGGGCTGTTCACTGGAAGGGTAATTACTCAGGGTAGGGGCTGTTCACTGGCAGGGGAATTAGTCAGGGTAGGGGCTGTTCACTGGCAGGGAATTAGTCAGGGTAGGGATTGTTCACTGGCAGGGGAATTAGTCAGGGTAGGAGCTTTTCACTGGCAGGGGATTAGTCAGGGTAGGGGCTGTTCACTGGCAGGGAATTAGTCAGGGTAGCGGCTGTTCAATGGCAGCGGAATTAGTCAGGGTAGGGGCTGTTCACTGGCAGGGGAATTAGTCAGGGTAGGGGCTGTTCACTGGCAGGGGAATTAGTCAGGGTAGGGGCTGTTCACTGGCAGGGGAATTGGTCAGGGTAGGGGCTGTTCACTGGCAGGGGAATTAGTCAGGGTAGCGGCTGTTCACTGGCAGGGGAATTAGTCAGGGTAGGGGTTGTTCACTGGCAGGGGAATTAGTCAGGGTAGGGGCTGTTCACTGGCAGGGGAATTAGTCAGGGTAGGGGCTGTTCACTGGCAGGGGAATTAGTCAGGGTAGGGGCTGTTCACTGGCAGGGGAATTAGTCAGGGTAGGGGCTGTTCACTGGCAGGGGAATTAGTCAGGGTAGAGACTGTTCACTGGCAGGGGAATTAGTCAGGGTAGGGGCTGTTCACTGGCAGGGGAATTAGTCAGGGTAGGGGCTGTTCACTGGCAGGGGAATTAGTCAGGGTAGGGGCTGTTCACTGGCAGGGGAATTAGTCAGGGTAGGGGCTGTTCACTGGCAGGGGAATTAGTCAGGGTAGAGACTGTTCACTGGCAGGGGAATTAGTCAGGGTAGAGACTGTTCACTGGCAGGGGAATTAGTCAGGGTAGGGGCTGTTCACTGGCAGGGGAATTAGTCAGGGTAGGGGCTGTTCACTGGCAGGGGAATTAGTCAGGGTAGGGGCTGTTCACTGGCAGGGGAATTAGTCAGGGTAGGGGCTGTTCACTGGCAGGGGAATTACTCAGGGTAGGGGCTGTTCACTAGCAGGGGAATTAGTCAGGGTAGGGGCTGTTCACTGGCAGGGGAATTAGTCAGGGTAGGGGCTGTTCACTGGCAGGGGATTAGTCAGGGTAGGGGCTGTTCACTGGCAGGGGAATTAGTCAGGGTAGGGGCTGTTCACTGGCAGGGAAATTAGTCAGGGTAGGGGCTGTTCACTGGCAGGGGAATTAGTCAGGGTAGTGGCTGTTCACTGGCAGGGGAATTAGTCACGGTAGGGATTGTTCACTGGCAGGGGAATTAGCCAGGGTAGGGGTTGTTCACTGACAGGGAAATTAGTCACGGTAGGGGTTGTTCACTGGCAGGGGAATTAGTCAGGGTAGGGGCTGTTCACTGGCAGGGGAATTAGTCAGGAAGGGGCTGTTCACTGGCAGGGAATTAGTCAGGGTAGGGGTTGTTCACTGGCAGGGGAATTAGTCAGGGTAGGGGCTGTTCACTGCCAGGGGAGTGAGTCGGGGTAGGGGTTGTTCACTGGCAGGGGAATTAGTCAGGGTAGGGGCTGTTCACTGGCAGGGGAATTAGTCGGGTTCGGGCTGTTCACTGGCAGGGGAATTAGTCAGGGTAGGGGCTGTTCACTGGCAGGGGAATTACTCAGGGTAGGGGCTGGTCACTGGCAGGGGAATTAGTCAGGGTAGGGGCTGTTCACTGGCAGGGGAATTAGTCAGGGTAGGGGTTGTTCACTGGCAGGGGAATTAGTCAGGGAAGGGGTTGTTCACTGGCAGGGGAATTAGTCAGGGTAGGGATTGTTCACTGGCAGGGGAATTAGTCAGGGTAGGGGCTGTTCACTGGCAGGGGAATTAGTCAGGGTAGGGGTTGTTCACTGGCAGTGGAATTAGTCAGGGTAGGGGCTGTTCACTGGCAGGGAAATTAGTCAGGGTAGGGGCTGTTCACTGGCAGGGGAATTAGTCAGGGTTGGGGCTGTTCACTGGCAGGGGAATTAGTCAGGGTAGGGGCTGTTCACTGGCAGGGGAATTAGTCAGGGTAGGGGCTGTTCACTGGCAGGGGAATTAGTCAGGGTAGGGGTTGTTCACTAGCGGGGGAATTAGTCAGGTTAGGGGCTGTTCACTGGCAGGGGAATTAGTCAGGGTAGGGATTGTTCACTAGCAGGGAAATTAGTCAGGGTAGGGGCTGTTCACTGTCAGGGGAATTAGTCGGGGTAGGGGTTGTTCACTGGCAGGGGAATTAGTCGGGGTAGGGGTTGTTCACTGGCAGGGGAATTAGTCAGGGTAGGGATTGTTCACTAGCAGGGAAATTAGTCAGGGTAGGGGCTGTTCACTGTCAGGGGAATTAGTCGGGGTAGGGGTTGTTCACTGGCAGGGGAATTAGTCAGGGTAGGGATTGTTCACTGGCAGGGGAATTAGTCAGGGTAGGGATTGTTCACTGGCAGGGGAATTAGTCAGGGTTGGGGCTGTTCACTGGCAGGGGAATTAGTCAGGGTAGGGGCTGTTCACTGGCAGGGGAATTAGTCAGGGTTGGGGCTGGTCACTGGCAGGGGAATTAGTCAGGGTAGGGGCTGTTCACTGGCAGGGGAATTAGTCAGGGTAGGGGCTGTTCACTGGCAGGGGAATTAGTCAGGGTAGGGGCTGTTCACTGGCAGGGGAATTAGTCAGGGTAGGGGTTGTTCACTGGCGGGGGAATTAGTCAGGTTAGGGGCTGTTCACTGGCAGGGGAATTAGTCAGGGTAGGAGCTGCTCACTGGCAGGGGAATTAGTCAGGGAAGGGGCTGTTCACTGGCAGGGGAATTAGTCAGGGTAGGGCTGTTCACCGGCAGGGGAATTAGTCACGGTAGGGGCTGTTCACTGTCAGGGGAATTAGTCGGGGTAGGGGTTGTTCACTGGCAGGGGAATTAGTCAGTGTAGGGGCTGTTCACTGGCAGGGGAATTAGTCATGGTAGGGGCTGTTCACTGGCAGGGGAATTAGTCAGGGTTGGGGCTGTTCACTGGCAGCGGAATTAGTCAGGGTAGGGGCTGTTCACTGGCAGGGGAATTAGTCAGGGTAGGGGCTGTTCACTGGCAGGGGATTAGTCAGGGTAGGGGCTGTTCACACGCAGGGGAATTAGTCAGGGAAGGGGCTATTCACTGGCAGGGGAATTAGTCAGGGTAGGGGCTGTTCACTGGCAGGGGAATTAGTCAGGGTAGGGGCTGTTCACTGGCAGGGGAATTAGTCAGGGTAGGGGCTGTTCACTGGCAGGGGAATAAGTCAGGGTAGGGGCTGTTCACTGGCAGGGGAATTAGTCTAGGTAGGGGCTGTTCACTGGCAGGGGAATTAGTCAGGGTAGGGGCTGTTCACTGGCAGGGGAATTAGTCACGGTAGGGGCTGTTCACTGGCAGGGGAATTAGTCAGGGTAGGGGCTGTACACTGGCAGGGGAATTAGTCAGGGTAGGGGCTGTACACTGGCAGGGGAATTAGTCAGGGTAGGGGTTGTTCACTGGCAGGGTAATTGGTCAGGGTAGGGGTTGTTCACTGGCAGGGGAATTAGTCAGGGTAGGGATTGTTCACTGGCAGGGGAATTAGTCAGGGTAGGGGCTGTACACTGGCAGGGGAATTAGTCAGGGTAGGGGCTGTTCACTGGCAGGGGAATTAGTCAGGGTAGGGGCTGTACACTGGCAGGGGAATTAGTCAGGGTAGGGGCTGTTCACTGGCAGGGGAATTAGTCAGGGTAGGGGCTGTACACTGGCAGGGGAATTAGTCAGGGTAGGGGTTGTTCACTGGCAGGGTAATTGGTCAGGGTAGGGGTTGTTCACTGGCAGGGGAATTAGTCAGGGTAGGGATTGTTCACTGGCAGGGGAATTAGTCAGGGTAGGGGCTGTTCACTGGCAGGGGAATTAGTCAGGGTAGGGGCTGTTCACTGGCAGGGGAATTAGTCAGGGTAGGGGCTGTTCACTGGCAGGGGAATTAGTCAGGGTAGGGGCTGTTTACTGGCAGGGGAATTAATCACGGTAGGAGCTGTTCACTGGCAGGGGATTTAGTCAGGGTAGGGGCTGTTCACTGGCAGGGGAATTAGTCAGGGTAGTGGCTGTTCACTGGCAGGGGAATTAGTCAGGGTAGGGATTGTTCACTGGCAGGGGAATTCGTCAGGGTAGGGGCTGTTCACTGGCAACACTGAGGGAGCACCCAATACCCAATTACAACACTGAGGGAGCACCCGATAACCAATTACAACACTGAGGGAGCAGCCGATACCCAATTACAACACTGAGGGAGCACCCGATACCCAAATACAACACTGACAAAGCACCCGATAACCAATTACAACACAGGGAGCAGTCTGTACCCAACTACAACACTGAGGGAGTACCCGAAAACCAATTACTGCACTGAGGGAGCACCCGATAACCAATTACAACACTTAGGGATCACACAAAAAACTATTACAACACTGAGGGAGCACCCAATACCCAATTACAACACTGAGGGAGCACCCGATAACAAATTACAACACTGAGGGAGCACCCATACCCAATTACAACACTGAGGGAGCACCCGATACCAAATTACAACACTGAGGGAGCAGCCGATACCCAATTACAACACTGAGGGAGCACCCGATACCCAAATACAACACTGAGGGAGCAGCCTATACCCAATTACAACACTGTGAGAGCACCTGATACCCAATTACAACACTGAGGGAGCACCCGATAACCAATTACAACACCGAGGGAGCACCCGATACCCAATTAGAACACTGAGGTAGCACCCGATAACCAATTACAACACTGAGGGAGCACCCGATACCCAATTACAACACTGAGGGAGCACCCAAAAACAAATTACAACACTGAGGGAGCAGCCTATACCCAATTACAGCACTGAGGGAGCACCCGATACCCAATTACAACACTGAGGGAGCACCCGATAACCGATTACAACACTGAGGGAGCACCCGATACCCAATTAGAACACTGAGGGAGCACCCGATAACCAATTACAACACTGAGGGAGCACCCGATACTCAATTACAACACTAAGGGAGCACCCGATAACCAATTACAACACTGAGGGATCATCCGATACCCAATTACAACACTGAGGGAGCACCCGATAACCAATTAAAACACAGAGAGAGCACCCGATAACCAATTACATCACTGAGGGAGCACCCGATACCCAATTTGAACACTGAGGGAGCAGCCGATACCCAACTACAACACTGAGCGAGCAGCCTATACCCAATTACAACACTGAGAGAGCACCCAAAAACAAATTACGACACTGAGGGAGCAGCCTATACCCAATTACAGCACTGAGGGAGCACCCGATAGCCAATTACAACACTGAGGGGGCATCCGATACCCAATTACAACACTGACAGAGCACCCGATAGCCAATTACAACACTGAGAGAGCACCCGATAGCCAATTACAACACTGAGGGAGCACCCGAAAAGCAATTACAACACTGAGGGGGCATCCGATACTCAATTACAAAACTGACAGAGCACCCGATAACCAATTACAACACTGAGGGAGCACAATACTCAATTACAACACTGAGGGTGCACCGGATACCCAATTACAACACTGAGGGAGCTCCCGAAAACCAATTACAACACAGAGAGAGCACCCGATACCCAATTACAACACTGACAGAGCACCCGATAACAAATTACAACACTGAGGGAGCAGCCGATACTCAATTACAACACCGAGGGAGCACCCGAAAACCAATTACAACACTGAGGGGGCACCCGATAACCAATTACAACACTGAGGGGGCATCCGATACCCAATTACAACACTGACAGAGCAGCCGATAACAAATTACAACACTGAGGGAGCACCCGATACTCAATTACAGTACTGAGGGAGCACCTGAAAACCAATTGCAACACTGAGGGGGGCACACGATAACCAATTACAACACTGCGGGAGCATCCTATACCCAATTACAACACTGAGAGAGCACCTGATACCCAATTACAACACTGAGGGAGCACCCGATAACCAATTACAACACTGAGGGAGCACCCGATACCCAATTAGAACACTGAGGGAGCACCCGATAACCAATTACAACACTGAGGGAGCACCCGATACCCAATTACAACACTGAGGGAGCACCCAAAAACAAATTACAACACTGAGGGAGCAGCCTATAGCCAATTACAGCACTGAGGGAGCACCCGATACCCAATTACAACACTGAGGGAGCACCCGATAACCAATTACAACACTGAGGGAGCACCCGATACCCAATTAGAACACTGAGGGAGCACCAGATAACCAATAACAACACTGAGGGAGCACCCGATACCCAATTACAACACTGAGGGAGCACCCGATAACCAATTACAACACTGAGGGAGCACCCGATACCCAATTACAACACTGAGGGAGCACCCGATAACCAATTACAACACAGAGAGAGCACCCAATACCCAATTACAACACTAAGGGAACACCCGATACTCAATTACAACACTGACAGAGCACCCGATAACCAATTACAACACTGAGGGAGCACCCGATACCCAATTAGAACACTGAGGGAGCACCCCATACCCAATTACAACACTGAGGGAGCAGCCCATACCCAATTAGAACACTGAGGGAGCACCCGATAACCAATTACAACACTGAGGGAGCACCCGATACCCAATTAGAACACTGAGGGAGCACCCCATACCCAATTACAACACTGAGGGAGCAGCCCATACCCAATTACAACACTGAGAGAGCACCCAAAAACAAATTACGACACTGAGGGAGATGCCTATACCCAATTACAACACTAAGGGAACACCCGATACTCAATTACAACACTGACAGAGCACCCGATAACCAATTACAACACTGAGGGAGCACCCGATACCCAATTAGAACACTAAGGGAGCACCCCATACCCAATTACAACACTGAGGGAGCAGCCCATATCCAATTAGAACACTGAGGGAGCACCCGATAACCAATTACAACACTGAGGGAGCACCCGATACCCAATTAGAACACTGAGGGAGCACCCCATACCCAATTACAACACTGAGGGAGCAGCCCATACCCAATTACAACACTGAGAGAGCACCCAAAAACAAATTACGACACTGAGGGAGCAGCCTATACCCAATTACAGCACTGAGGGAGCACCCGATAGCCAATTACAACACTGAGGGGGCATCCGATACCCAATTACAACACTGACAGAGCACCCGATAGCCAATTACAACACTGAGGGAGCACCCGGAAGCCAATTACAACACTGAGGGAAACCCGAAAAGCAATTACAACACTGAGGGGGCATCCGATACTCAATTACAACACTGACAGAGCACCCAATAACCAATTACAACACTGAGGGAGCACGATAGCCAATTACAACACTGAGGGTGCACCGGATACCCAATTACAACATTGAGGGAGCACTCGAAAACCAATTACAACACAGAGAGAGCATCCGATACCCAATTACAACACAGACAGAGCACCCGATAACCAATTACAACACTGAGGGAGCACCCGATACCCAATTACAACACTGAGGGAGCACCCGATAATCAATTACAACACACAGAGAGCACCCAATACCCAATTACAACACTAAGGGAACACCCGATACTCAATTACAACACTGACAGAGCACCCGATAACCAATTACAACACTGAGGGAGCACCCGATACCCAATTAGAACACTGAGGGAGCACCCCATACCCAATTACAACACTGAGGGAGCAGCCCATACCCAATTACAACACTGAGAGAGCACCCAAAAACAAATTACGACACTGAGGGAGCAGCCTATACCCAATTACAGCACTGAGGGAGCACCCGATAGCCAATTACAACACTGAGGGGGCATCCGATACCCAATTACAACACTGACAGAGCACCCGATAGCCAATTACAACACTGAGGGAGCACCCGATAGCCAATTACAACACTGAGGGAAACCCGAAAAGCAATTACAACACTGAGGGGGCATCCGATACTCAATTACAACACTGACAGAGCACCCAATAACCAATTACAACACTGAGGGAGCACAATACCCAATTACAACAGTGAGGGTGCAACGGATACCCAATTACAACATTGAGGGAGCACCCGAAAACCAATTACAACACAGAGAGAGCATCCGATACCCAATTACATCACTGACAGAGCACCCGATAACAAATTACAACACTGAGGGAGCACCCGATACTCAATTACAACACTGAGGGAGCACCCGAAAACCAATTGCAACACTGAGGGGGCACCCGATAACCAATTACAACACTGAGGGGGCATCCGATACCCAATTACAACACTGACAGAGCACCCGATAACAAATTACAACACTGAGGGAGCACCCGATACTCAATTACAACACTGAGGGAGCACCCGAAAACCAATTGCAACACTGAGGGGGCACCCGAAAACCAATTGCAACACTGAGGGGGCACCCGATAACCAATTGCAACACTGAGTGTGGCACCTGATAACCAATTACAACACTGAGGGGGCACCCGATAGTCACTTACAACACTGAGAGGGCATCCGATAACCAATTACAACACTGAGCGAGCACCTGATACCCAATTACAACACTGAGGGGCACCCGATAGTCACTTACAACACTGAGAGGGCATCCGATAACCAATTACAACACTGACAGAGCACCCGATATCCAATTACAACACTGAGGGGGCACCCGATACCCAATTACAACACTGAGGGAGCACCCGAAAACCAATTACAATACTGAGGGAGTACCCAATACCCAATTACAACACTGAGGGAGCACCCGATAACCAATTACAACACTGAGCGAGCACCCGATACCCAATTACAGCACTGAGGGGGCACCCGATACCCAATTACAACACTGAGGGAGCACCCGAAAACCAATTACAATACTGAGGGAGTACCCGATACCCAATTACAACACTGACAGAGCACCCGATACCCAATTACAACAGTGAGGGAGCACCCGATACCCAATTACAACACTGAGGGAGCACCCGATACCCAATTACAACACTGAGGGAGCACCCGATACCCAATTACAACACTGAGCGAGCACAATTATTAATTACAGCACTGATGGGGCACCCGCTAACCTATTACAACACCGATGTAGCACCTGCTACTCAGTCACTGCACAGCTGGAACATCTTTACATCATTACAACAATGTGGGACGAGAGAATTTTACTGTCAAATATGTCTCCCGAGCCACTGGCTCCAGGCTTGCTGCTGTTTCCTCATTCAGTATTAATACGGACACTTCCCCTTCCATCAGTCACCTCTCCCTCTCTCCCAAACACTTGGGAGTCTGTATATTCCATGGTACAGTGGCAGTGCACAGTCAGATCCCACAAACACCCGAGAACATTTACCTCTCTCCAAACAAACTACCCCCTCTTTCTCCACTTCAATATGTCCCTCATCCTCGCACAGCAGGATCCACCCCCCCCCCCCCACACACACACACACACACACTCCAGTGTGGGATCGGCCGGATTTGAAAAAAAAAAGAGTTTGAGGTGAGAATAGCCGCAGTTGTTGTGCGAGGAATGTGGGGCGGGGTCTAGGGGGGCAAGAAGCCTCCCATCCGTGGGCAGGGTGGGTACAGAGGGATATGGGCCAAATGCGGGCAAGTGGGACTAGCTTAGTGATAGAAACTGCGCGGCACGGACAAGCTGGGCCGAAGGGACCGTTTCCATTCTGTAAACATCTTTCACTGTATGACTGGCCTCCAGTCACACAAACAGCCTTCTCCCACCACCCTCTGTCTCCTATCACTAACTCAGTTCTGCTTCCAAGTTACCCCATCTCCCATGTGCATTTGACTTCTTTGTCAGTCTCTCATGTGGGACCTTGTCAGAGGCTTGGCTGCAATCCAGATAAACTACATCAACTGCACCACCCTCATCTGGTCACCTCCTCCAATAATTCAGTCCCATTTGTTCAGCACGGCCTCCCTCTGCCACGCTGACTATTCCTGATCAAAGCTCGCCTCTCCCAAGTGGAGATTGATTCTCCAGCCCCACCGCTCCACGTCAATATTTCCCTCCGCCTCACACAGCAAGATCCCACACTGGAGACCGTCAGATCCTGTGTCTTGATCCCCCCCCCTCCCTTGACCCACCAACCAATGTCCACCTCTGCTTTGCTGTCTCTGGATACCCCTCCCACGCCATCGCCTCACTGGCTCTCTTTCACCCACACAGCCACCAACATTCCCCACCCCCCCCAGTGTGGACACTGTCGCCGTGCGAGGAATATGGGGTGGGTTGTGTGGGCACAAGGAGGGGGGAGGAAGCTGGACCCTGACTCTACCCCCCAGCCACGACTCTTGTCTCTCTCTCCGCTCCCTCTGGCTTTGCACTCTCCCCTATCTCCATCCTAATTGCACAATCAGATCCAATCACCCCTCCAGTCAGTGTACATGAGCAATGAAGGCAATTCTACACAGCAAGATCCCACTGGCAGTACCACGATGGTGCAGGACACCCATCCCACACTCTCTGTCTCTCTCCCCCACCCCACCAGATCCCCTTCACATCCCCAGCCTTCAACTTCCACACTTACCTCTGCCTCCATCTCTCTCTTTCTTCCTCATTTCATTTCTCTCCCTCCCTCTCTCATTTCATTTCTCTCTCTCCCTCTCTCTCGTTTCATTGCTCTCTCGCTCTATCCCTCTCGGAGCCGGATCTCCACAGAATCAGACCGTACAGAACTGGCCCTTCCACCCACCAAGCCTGGAGAGACAAGTGTAAATACTCTAATCTGCTCCAATCCCTCTGCCCAGCACTAGGCCCAGAGCCTTGAATGTTACCACATGTTGGGTGTCACAACCGCCCAATTCTCTCCAACAGAGAGAAATCTGGAAGGGCAGAGAGACAAGAACATTCTACACTCAGAAACTCAGTAAAGTGAATTGAAATGGTCCCTGGCCTTTTACATGTAAATGTGACATTACTGACACCAAGACATAGGCCCTGTTCTGATTGGCAATTTAAGCCCCCTTCCAGTCACAGCCTTTTACATTCCAGGCCCTTGTCAGCGCTCGATCGAAATGTCCTTCGAAATGTTCATGTCTTATCATTTTGAATAAAGTCCCGCCACACGGGACATGTGTCAGTGTTTAACATTCCACAATCACATCCCAAACCCTCTCCAGTCAATGAATCGATTACAGTCG